>NC_143054.1:119462500-120087500 GCF_052426305.1 Pelodiscus sinensis
TGTAAATCTCATTCTATGAAGAATAAAGCCTATTCCAAAATAGTTATTTTGAAATAAGGCAGATGTAGATGCTCCACTTCTACTATTTTGAAATAGCCCCTCACCAGGGCCATTCTAAGTTATTCCTCCCCAGTGCCTTCTGGGCTCTAAATCAAGATAGCACGTCTACATTAAGGAAGCCTGCCTCTGACTAATTCTGAGGGTTCCCTGCAGTGTAGACGTGCTATTTTGAAATAAGCTATTTCAGAATAACTATTCTGGAATAGCTTATTTCGAAATAAGTATGCAGTATAGACATATCCACTGGGAATTAGCTGTCAGAGGGAGTGTGCTGACTTCTGGGTGGTGTTTTACTCACCATCAGATTAGAGCTTCTCTCTGGCTTCCCTGAGCCTGCCCAGCACTACTCTGTCCAGGTATCACTGGTTCCCTCCCCTTCTGCGACCCAGCTCCTTCTCCCTTGCTGATCAGGGTGAGAGTGAGCTCACCTAAGCTCCTATAGGGCCCAGCCTGGTCCTGATTGACTCATTTCTTGGATTGGCTGGGCTTCTGCAGGCTCCCTCTGGCCTGCTTGTAACCCTCTCCCTGCTGGAACAGGCTACAGCACCACTACAAGGAACAAAAGAAACCTTAGTAATGGCATAGACCCACTGCTAAATGGAAATGGTAAACTGTTCATAATGATTCCGAAAAGCAGATGTGTTCAGTAAATATTTGTGTTCTGTTACTTCATTGGGAAAGAAGCAGGATTATTTATTTCTATCATATGAGGATGATGAAGGATTCTCCATTCCATTAGGACCAAGGAGAATGTTAAACATCTACTAGAGATAAAGATCAAACAGAATTTTATAAGATGGTGCTAATATTTAAAAAATAACCCACATCATCTTCAAATTTGTCTCCTAATCACTTTCCTGTTGTTTGATTCACAGTATGTCCTGGGTTTGCACTTCAGCTGCCAGAGACAGATATTTTGCGTGTCTCTTTTTCCCCTCTTTCTTTTTCAAATCCTCATTTGTATTCCAAATTACTGTTTAGTTCAACCATGTTCATACCCCCCTGAGGTTCAATATTTGTTCACCCAACTATTCACAAGCATTTGTCCACACAAATGCTCGAGGAAGGGCTATTCTTCATACAACTATCAGTCTGTGCATAAAAAACAACCAACAAGAGTCATTACCTGCTATTTGACAGTCACTATTCTGCTTTAAAAAAAAGGAATCAGATATTCTGTCATGGAGCAGAATACCCTGTGAAATAGAAGATCAATCCCATAGTCTAACTATTGAATAGTGAATACTTCAATGGATCAGCAAAAATCCATGACCATTGCTCATCCAAACATTGAAGTGAATATTTATGAATAACCAATATATTACAAATGTCAGGAATGTTTGCAAGTCATTTGTGAACAAAACCAATGGCTAATTTTTTCAGTGTAGATTATTTGCTAATTCAACTGATATTATCACTAAAATGATAGTTAGGCACTAGCATGTCAATATAACAGTCTCCAAATGAAATTTTTGCACCTATCAAATTCTGGAAGTGGTCTAACAAGACATGATCATTCAATAAGCTATAGTAATTTGAGGACATACTTTCAGGTATACAGTGTCTAAGGAAGGTATTTAAGCTCACGCACAATTTGAAGACACACTTCAAAGTCTGAAAAATGTTGAGTTAATAAGGTTTGCCTCATAACTGTTAAACAGTCAGTGCTTACAGACATTGTCTCATCAATTCTTCCATTTCGTCTGGTTGGAATTCAAGTGAGTTATTTCACTGAGAGAATTATTGTTTTGGGATGATCTCCAGAACATTCAATCTTTACATTTAACCTCTGTTACAGTCCAGAAATGAATTAAGCTCTCCTTCATATAAAGGGAGCTAATGTTCTTTTCATGTAAAATGTAAAAGTCTTCATGTTTTATCTCACAGACAGCACTTAGAAAAATTCAGTGGAAATACAGCTCATAGCATTTCAATGCAATCAGTTACAACACAAAATTACAAGATAATTAATTTTTTCATCGGACTTTTCTGAAACTTAGACAAACAAATGCTGTCCTGTTAAGAAATTTTAGCAAATGTATATCGTAGTGAAAAAATCATATGTAGATTTACAGGAATATCTCAGAGACTGCTTTCTACAACAGAAAATAGTCAGCCAGAATTAGGTTTTATGAAATTGCGAAAACTTTTTCAAATTTCCATGAACTATGTTCTTTTTTAATGGACTGGAAAATTAGACAAGTTGTGTGAGGTAATATCTTTTACTGGCCTAACTCTATCAACAACGGAAGTTGGTCCAATAAAAAAATATTACCTCACCCTTCTTTTCTATCCAATAACCCAAGTCCAACTCAGCTATAAGAAGACTGCATACATAGACTAGATGATGTAATTTAAAACAGTACTCTTATATTATGTTCATAGTGTTTTTAAAACTAGTTCTACATTCAGAAAAAGAATGATCAGATACATAAAACAATATTTTGGTAGAACCAAAAACCACAGAAAGTTGCATCCTTTCTGCTAAATCCTTTTATTTTTCAAATTAGATCAAAGAATCTCATCCTGGGTTTTTGGCATTGTCACTAGGGCACTCTTAGAATTTTACTTGGTCATCTCTTTCTTGTTCCCCACCTTTTTCTCAAATATTCTTTTGTGTTTAGAGCTGTGCAGAGAACAGAAGTTAAGTTTGACTAATAATTTCAAAATTTTGAAATTTGGCTTCATTGCAAATTGGAACAAAGCCAAAAAGCTTAAAAATTCTCCACAAAGGAAAGTTTCACACACAACAAAATTGTTTCAAGTTCATAAAAATATTGTTTTGATTTTAACTTTAAGTATTTTTAAACTTACAACATATATATCAGAAAGTATCAACATAAAATATTTGCAAAATGAAAAACTGAAATACAATGTTTTGTGATGTTGAGAAAGGATATTTTGACATTGTCAGAACTCTTTCCTTTTTCCAGTTTACTGCCAAAAGCAAAAGTGAGACTCAATAGCCTAGGGGTGAAAGCTTGAGAGCTGGGAAGATCCAGGATCCAGTCTCCCTGCTCCATGACTTGTAATTACTTACCCACCATGGAACAGGTTCAACAGGTGAGGGTACGTCTAGACTACATGCCTCTGTCGCCAGAGGCATGTAGCTTAGGCTACCCGACATAGTAAAATGAAGCGGCGATTTAAATAATCGCCGCTTCATTTAAATTTACATGGCTGCTGCGCTGAGCCGACAAACAGCTGATCAGCTGTTTGTCGGCTCAGCGCGATAGTCTGGACGCTCCCCTGCCGACATCAAAGGTATTTGTCGACCACCCAGGTAAACCTCATCCCAGGAGGTTTACCTGGGTGGTCGACAAACACCTTTGATGTCGACACTGGCACGTCCAGACTATCGCGCTGAGCCGACAAACAGCTGATGAGCTGTTTGTCGGCTCAGCGCGGCAGCCATGTAAATTTAAATGAAGCGGCGATTATTTAAATCGCCGCTTCATTTTACTATGTCGGGTAGCCTAATCTACATGCCTCTGGCGACAGAGGCATGTAGTCTAGACGTACCCTTAGGGAGCCCCACCAGATTTTTCTCTTTGAATCATAGAGTTGAAGCCTAGAAGGGACCTCTGGATCATCTCTTCTGATTGTCACACCTATCAGGTACCCTCATACTAAAGCCACCACCAGGGGTGAAAGTAATTTAAAAATCTAACCCAAAGCCTCCCCCAGTACTGCATGGTGCACACGGCCCAGGACTCCAACAGCTATTTAAAGGACCTGGGGTTCTGGTACTTGGGAGCCCAATGAGTCCTTTGAAATTGCCAGGCCCCAGAGCAGCTGCCCTTTTCTCCCTCCCACACCCCATCAGCAGCCCAAGGGTAGAGGTAGAGGCAAAAGAATCCATGGCATTAAAATACTACTATGGCAGTGGTGCTGGTCCCTTCCAGCAAGACCAGCACTGGGGGGAGGGCCAAAAGGGTAGTGACATTAAAGCAACATAACATCAGCTAGTACAGACCCACACCATCAGTCACTTTTTACTGGTATGCTGTACTTGCCCATTCTGGCCCACATTCACCTCTGGCTACCATCAAAATTAGACCGAGGCATCGGTGCCAACTTCCTCTTTCCCCGGGTAGGGGGGTGCTCAACCCCCTGTCTGTGCCTGTCCTCACCCTCACTCCACCCCCTCCTCCAATGCTCCACCACTGTCCTGCTTCTTCCCACCTCTACTTCAGCCTTTCCCCAGATCCCACCTTTTCCCATTCCTGCTCCACCTCTGCCCCACCTCTTCTCTGCCTTGCTCCTTCCCCTGAGCCACTCACTCCCAACCCCACTCTCCCACTTGCTCGCAGTGCCTCCTGCACACTACCAAGCAGCTGATCACAGTGGGAGGGAGTGGTAGGAGCTGATCAGCAAGGCTGCTAGTGGGTAAAGAGAACCAGGGGGCAAAAGTGGAGGGGGTGGGGGTTGGGTGCCAGTGGGTACTAAGTACCTGCTATTTTTTGCTGCGGATGCTCTAGTGCTGGAGCACTGGCAGAGTCAGCACCTACAAACCAAGGTATTACAGATTGAAGAAAATTATTTATCTGGCCTTCTGAGCTAATAGATGGCATCTAAGAATGCATACTGGGTCAGGCCTTATGCCTATCTGCCCTGATTTGTGGATCACTTTGGGACGTAGGCAAAAGATAGATACCTGAATTCCTAGAATGTGACAGCAGTGCATCAACCTCAGGATGGAAACTTAGGTACAACCCCATCTGCTCTAATCCTACTGACAGAGACCAGAAACTTCAAGATCTCTACCAAGCATTTGTAAATCTCAATTACCCACCGGGGGAAATAAAAAATAATAATTGAAAGAGCCAGACGAATACCCAGAAACCATCTACTTCAAGATAGGCCCAAGAAAACCAACAGTAGAACACCACTTGTCATCACCTATAGCCCCCAACCTGAACCCCTCCAACGCATTATTAATAACCTACAACCTATACTGGAACAGGATACTATACTCTGAGAGGATCTGGGGGACAGACCATAGTCTCCTATATAGACAACCATCTAACCTCAGGAACATTCTTACCAACAACCACAGAACATACCACATTAATACCAACTCTGGAACTTTCCCTTGCAACAAACCCCGTTGTCAACTTTGTCCACATATTTACTCTGGTGACACCATCACTGGACCTAACTATGTCAGTTATATGATCAAGAACACATATTCCTGTTCATCCAGAAATATAATTTATGCCATCATGTGCCAACAGTGTCCTTCTGATATGTATATTGGACAGACTTCTCAGACACTTCGCCAAAAAGTTAATGGCCACAAATCAGACAGACATCAGACATCTTCACAAGGAAAAACCAGTTGCTTTTCATTTCAGCCTACCTGGACATAGTCTTAATGATCTTACTACATGCATCTTACTTCAAAGAGACTAACACCAGATTACAGAGGGAAACTTCAGAACTTTCTTTCATGGTTAAATTTGATACTTTACGAATGGGTCTTAAAGATGCTAATGACCTTAACCATTACAAAGATAGCTTCCCTACTTATCACCCCTGCTTAGCCAGCCATTCATTGAATCATAAATAGCTATTCCCTCCCTCCATTTCCTTCACCCCACCTTCTGTACTAAATCTGATTTGTCGGTTTAATAATGTGTTCATTTTTTTCATTGTATTCCTTTGGTATATATGGTCATGCCAGTTCTCTTCCAGAATATGATCTGAGGAAGTGGGTCTGGCCCACGAAAGCTCATTACCTATTAAACCATCTTGTTAGACTTTAAAGTGCTACATAGTTTTTCCTTTTGTGAAATCACAGAATTTCAGAACCATAAGTTTTGAAGGGACCACAAGCATCATCTATTCTAACTCCTGGCCAAGAGGCAGGATTTGAGTATGAACCATCCAAGACAGATGGCTATCCAACCTCCTTTACAAAATCTTGAGTGAAGGAGCTTCCTAGACTTTCGTAGGCAGATGTGTGCCATTACCTTACGGTTTAGAAATAGGATTTTCCCCCCCCTGAGATTTAATCTAAATCTGATACAGTATTGTTTGAACTCATTGCCTTTTGTCCTACCCACTGTGGCAAGAGAGAACCATTTTTCTGCATCTTTCATGGTTGCCTTTCAAATGTTTGAAGACCAATAAACTATGCCCTCAATCTCTTTTCCAAACTAAACATACCCAGTTCCTTCACCATTTGTTCTTATGGCTTGCATTCCATCCCTTTAATCCTATTAATTGCTTGCCTCTGGATCCTTTCTAATTTCTTTGCATCCTTTTTGTACACTGGTGATCAAAATTAGACATTGTGCTCCAGCTGAAACCTAATCAGCTCTCAATAGAATGGCACTATCACTTCCTGTGATTTGCATGCTTTGCCTCTGGTAATGCAACATAATATTGCATTTGCTTTTTTTGCAACATCATTGCAGTATGGACTCATGTTGAAGTTGTGATCCACATAGTGCTCAGAGAGAGCTGCTCAGCAACAACTGTAGGAAATTAGAGACATCATTTCTTTACTTACTGGATAAATGGAACAACCAACAATATTTTCTATCTTTTAGCTTTTCTTCCCAAATCACAAATTGATTCTCAGCGTTCTAAGAAGACTTTAAACTAGAAAGTCTGTGAAGTTTTTTCCCCCTCAAATGGACCTTTTCTCCTTGTTTTCAGCCAGCCACTAGAGGTATCTTTCAATTATGAACAGAGATTCAGATCTTTGTATAGACAGACTTTACATTATCCATAAATCCTAGATGCTCACAACCATCAGACAGACTCTGTAAAACCTTTTATGATAAAATATGGTTTAGGACAGAGACAGCTGGTATTTAAATTATCCAAGCGAGAGAAATTACTCTTATTCATTCACCAGATGCTTTATTCATATATAGATTTTTAAATTAATAATTCCATAATAGTTAAAACTATGTAATCCTAAAATCCACACTGTTTTGCTCACTGACCTTAACAAGTTTTGACATCTTTTTTCATTTGTTCCAAAGAGCATAGCACACTTTGCCAACTTCCATTTTCATGAAATATAGTAATGGACGGAATAAAACAAAAAAACAAAAAAAACCCAGTGTTCACGGACAAGTTGAGAAAAGTTCAGCAGAATGTTATTTCTGTGCCGAGCCTAGTGCAAGGTGATGACCCATTCCTGTGCTGGGCTCCTGCCAACCCACAAGCCAGGAACTGGTATGGTGACTCCCAGGACAGGGTGATGCTTACCAGTTAATCATTCATGTCCTGAATATAAACCCCATAGGAGGAATAGCAGCTCAGTCTGCCTAGTGTCACTCCAGGGCCTGGAACTCTCTCCTGAGTGATGGTGGCATTAGACTCCCCAAGCCTTAGCTTGTTCTAGCCCTGCTCTCTCTAAGCCTGTTCCTTGTCCTGCCCCTGCCCTGATGTTGTTTCTCACCCTATTTCCTCATCCTTCTCTGGCCTCATTCTTACTCCAGTCCTGCGCTGTACTTCTGATTCCAGCTCTGAACTATGGTTCTGACCACTAGGTGCAACTACCAAAGCTTCCCCCCCGTCAAGATTTCTGACACCTAGATTCAGAATCCTTAATATTTCCAAAAGAAAAATCTCAATTCAGATGCAGTACACACCATGCTTTTTCTCCAACTGGGCTGCAATACATCAAAGCTCAGCACGTGAAAGCTAGAGAGGTAATTAGGGAGAAAAATAGGATGCAGTATCAAAAGTACAAGTGTAAAGTATCACAATGCAAAGTAAAATAGGAAGAATAGTAAGAGCCCAATATGACTCCATCAGGAACTCTTTAATGACCTAAAATCAAAAAGGAGAAAGAAAGAAATCGACAAAGAAGAAGAAATATGGATGAATTGCTAAGGAGGAGCAGTGAAAGCAGGTAAGGTCAAAATCAGAAAGGTTAAGACACAAAATGAGTTCCACCTCACATGGCGCATAAGGAACACAAACCAAAATAGAGAGTAGTAGTCCAGAACAGGTTAATGATGAGTTAGAGCAATTAGACATATTCAAGTTGGCAGGATATAATGAAATTCATCCAAGGAACTATCTGAAGCACCCTCGTAATCATTAGCAACTATCCTTGAGATCTCACGGAGGAAGGGTGAGATTCCAGAGGACTGGAAATGGGCAAACATAGTGCCTATCACACACTCTGGCCAAGTTCATGACCTTGAGTGCTAACTTCAGGGCAGACACCTCAAGATGGTGATTTGTTCTATAATCAGATTTCATCAACCCAATGTGGACTCCTGGATCACAGACATTACAAATAAGACTAATGCATGCAGCCACTTACAAGCATTCTATTACTTTAATATTAAACACATTCTTACAAGTCTGGCACACCTCTTGAACAATACTAACATATAGGTTAGCTGTTCTGGCTTCCAGCTATGAAATTGTCAGTGCTCAGCTGATACCTACAGACTTGGCAAAAGCTAGCATGTGGTTTACCAGCACCACTGTATCAATTATAAGGGAAACAAAGAGACCCAGTGAAATATAACCAGTCAGCCTTACTTCAATACCTGAAAAGATACTGGGACAAACTATTTAAACAATTAATTTGCAAGCACTTAAAGGATAAAGAATAGCCAGCATGATATCTCAAGAACAAGCCATACCAAATCAATCTAATTTCCTTCTTGGACATGGATATTGGTCTATTGAATGAAAGGAAGCTGAAAAATGTAATACATATAGATTTTAGTGATGCTTTTGATAGCCCCACATGTCATTCTCGCAAGCAACCTAGGAAAATGCGAGCTAAATGAAGGCATTATAAGACTAGTGCAAAACTGATTGAAAAGTCATACTGAAAGAGTAGTTATCAATGGCTCACTGTCAAACTGTATGGATGTGTTTAGTAGGGCCCCAGAGGGATTTAACCTGGATCTAATGCTATTCGATATTGATATTAATTACTTGGAAAAATGGAATGAAAAGTTCACTTATAAAATTTGGGGATGATGCCAAGCTGGGAGGGGTTGCTAGTATTTTGGGGAATAGGGTTAGAATTCAAAACAACTTGACAAATTAAAATCATTGGTCTAAAATCAACACCATGAAACTGAGTAAAGACAAGCACAAATTATTACACTTAAGAATAAAAATCAAATGAACAACTAGAAAATGGGAAATAACTGGCTCAGTGGTAGTACTGCTGGAAAAGATGTGGTGGTTTAGTAGATTACAAATTGACTATAAGTCAACAAAGTGATGCAATTGCAAAAGAGACTAATATGTATTAATGATGCATTAACAGGAGTGCCGTATTCATGGGAGATCATTGTTTTACTCAGCACTTGTGAGGCCTCAGATGGAGTATTGTATCCAAGTCTGGGTACCATTTTCTTAGGAAGGATGTGGATAAATTAGAGGGAGTCCAGAGGAGAGCAACAAAAATAATAAAAGGTTTAGAAAAGCTGACCGATAAGGAAAGACTAGGCATGTTCAGTCATGAGAGAAGAAAACTGAAGGGGGTCTTAATAAAAATTTTCAAATATGTTAAGGGCACTTATAAAGAGGAGAATGATTAATTGTTCTCCCTGTCCATTGGAAGTAGGACAAGTAATGGGCTTAATCTACAAGGGAGGTTTAGGTTATATATTAGGAGAAACTTTACAATTATAACAGTATCAGAGGGGTAGCCATATTAGCCTAACCTTAAAAAAAAAAAAAAAAAAAAAAAAAAAAAACTTTAAAAACAACAGTAGTCCTGTACCACCTAAGGGTATGTCTACACTACCACCCTAGTTCGAACTAGGGTGGTAATGTAGGTAACCAGAGTTGCAAATGAAGCCCGGGATTTGAATTTCCCAGGCTTCATTTGCATAAAGCCGGGCACCACCATTTTTAAATATCCGCTAGTGCGGACTCCGTGCCGCATGGCTACACGCGGCACGGACTAGGTAGTTCGGACTAGGCTTCCTAGTCCGAACTACCGTTACTCCTCATTTCACAAGGAGTAACGGTAGTTCGGACTAGGAAGCCTAGTCCGAACTACCTAGTCCGTGCCACGTGTAGCCGCGCGGCACGGAGTCCGCACTAGCGGACATTTAAAAATGGCGGCGCCCGGCTTTATGCAAATGAAGCCCGGGAAATTCAAATCCCGGGCTTCATTTGCAACTCCGGTTGCCTACATTACCACCCTAGTTTGAACTAGGGTGGTAGTGTAGACATACCCTTAGAGTCTAACAAAAATATATAGATAGTATATTTTTTGTTAGTCTCTAAGGTGCAACAGGACCATTACTATTTTTTTAAGTTCTTTAATTATAAGAGTAGTTGGGCTAAGGGAGGTTGTAGAATCCCCAACATTGGAGGTTTTGAAGCACGGGTCAGACAAATACTTTTCAGGGATGGTCCAGGTTTACTTGGTCCTGCCTCAGTACAGATGGCTGGACTTCTTGTCCTTGAGTGCCCTTCCAGCCTTATGTTTCTACAATTTTCTGATTTCTGTTTACTGAAATACAGTGGACTAGGAAAGTTATCTGGAGAATGAGTCTCTGAAAAACCTTTTAGAATACTGGCAGCTAAGCACAGAGCTCACAAAGGACTCCACTTCTGCACCAGAAGCCCAAGGGGGGGAAGTGAAGCTCACTTTTTATCAACACGAATCTGTTTTGTTTAGCTTGTGTCCCCAAAATCATCTTACAATCTTCTGCAAAATTCTCTGGTTGGTCCTATCCACAATACAGAGATAATGGTAAATGGTTCAGTTACATTTTGATGAGGGAGAAAGACTGCCAAAAGGATTATTACACAGGCCCATCCAAAAACACTTAAGCTAAGTCTGTAGTATAGAAAGTGAGTTCCTTTAAACATGCAACTTCCTGATTCTACAGCTGTTGATGAGTTGCTGAGTTCAGCTGGTGAACAGTTTTTGGTTTGGGTTTTATTTTTGAAATTTATTTTTTTAAGGTGGAAAAATTTTCCTCCTATTCCCATGCTGCCTTCTTTCTAAATGTGGGGTTCTTTTGTGATCTCTCCAATATAGTATAAACCCCTAGCTGCCTTTTAACTGTATCAATCTGATTGTTACAATGTAACTTCATAAAGCAGCCCATTCGATTTTAGCACATTCATATATTGCAGTGTTCCCCAAATGCTGGGTTGCACAGGCTTTGGGTAAACACATATTTCTCCCACCCGGTATGGAAGGGAGGGACTGGAGAGAAGGGGCGGCCAGTCCATAGAGGTGAACTAGGCAGTCACCTTGGGCGCCAAGTTAAATGGGGCGCCAAATGGTGGTGCAATATCATTGAGGGGTTTGGAAGTGGGGGCGCCAATTGTATGGTTCGCCTAGGGCTCCAGTTGCTGGCAGCTAGTCTAGAGCTGCCCCTGTTGGAGAGCATAACCATTCAACAATCTCCTCTCATCAACACCATTTCTCCATTCCAAATTGCAACCAGGTGCATGGGATCACCACACCATTCAGGTGTAGCTTGGCTGCTAACTCACAATGCCTGGAGCAGCGAGGCAGGCCCTGACAGGCTACGTCTACACTGGCATGATTTTCCGAAAATGCTTTTAAACAGAAAACTTTTCCGTTAAACGCTTTTTCAGAAAAGCACATCTAGATTGGCAGGATGCTTTTCCACAAAAGCACTTTTTGCGGAAAAGCATCCATGGCCAATCTAGACGCGGTTTTCCACAAAAAAGCCCCGATCGCCATTTTCGCAATCGGGGCTTTTTTGCGGAAAACAGTACTATGCTGTCTACACTGGCCCTTTTGCGCAAAAGTCTTTCGGAAAAAGACTTTTGCCCGAACAGGAGCAGCATAGTATTTCTGGAAAAGCACTGACGATCTTACATGAGATCGTCAGTGCTTTTGCGGAAATTCAAGCGGCCAGTGTAGACAGCTGGCAAGTTTTTCCGCAAAAGCAGATGATTTTGCGGAAAAACTTGCCAGTCTAGACACAGCCTCAGTGCAGGAGCCACTGCAGTCAGAGGAATGCAGGGAAGGCTCCATCTCCCCTCCCTATCCCCAAGGCTGGAATTATAGACTTGGGGTAACAGGGCAGAGGACACATAGTAAGAAGTTTTTGAACCATTCATCTATTCATTAGGTTTTTTCATATGCAGCATACTGCTCAGATCATAGCCATTGCCAAAACTCACTAGTAGAATATGTAGGGACAAGACAGTGGGCCAATTGAAGAACTACATCATAGAATAAGCTATACTTGGCTGATCATAAACTGAGATGACAAGGCAGCTTCAGAAATCTGCCATTGTCAAATTAACTTTTCCATGTTTGTCACAAATAAATAACTACTGTTAATAGAGTACAGGTATGGAGAAACACAGCATGAGTTCCCAGGAGGGAAAAAAAAACACAGGTCTGAGTAATAGGTAGTCCTGCATTTAATCCTCAGCACTGAAGCAGACCAGATATGTGGCCTTAAGTAAATCACTACATTCCTCTGCTCCAGTTTTCTCACTTGTAAGAGAGAAAACATCTATCTAAGCCACAGAGGCGCTGTGAGGATCAGTGACTATCTATGTAATTATCTGCATATTTCATACTGGTAAGTGCTACCCAGGAGTTTGGAGGATACGATAATATTCATGTGTGTGTGGTTTGTGGTGTGTAGAATAGTGTCCAGATATTATAACAGCTCATAAGTCTCCTCTCAAGGGAGTATGCTACTGCCATGCAGATTATACATTTCCTGGGATGAAACAGGCTTCTCTAAGGCCTGATCTAAGTCCACTGAAGTCAATGCAGTTTTAATATTGACTTTGCTGAGTTTTGGATCAGACCACTAGAGAGCTATAAAAAATATTTCTAGTTTTACCTGGCGCTCTTTTTTGTGGGCGAAAGCATTAGATCAATGCTATTATTACAGCAGTAGTGACTTTGAATAAGAAAGTAAAGAGAGTCCTCTGCAATGATCACCGCCCTGTTACTTTGGTTAAATGTACACCTCAAAATTATTACTGCAGTGTTAGCAGTTGGGTGCAAAAAAGATGATCTCTGATCTGATACTCCTGAATCAGGTTGCTTTATGCACAGTGGAAATTGTCTGCACATAATAAAAGGCAGAAATAATAGCTCTGCAGCAATGGCTTGCTTAGATGATCTGATAGGCTGAACTGTTCTATACAGTGCTTTGGAAGAACTCTGAATTTTGACATGACAAAGCCAAGTTCCACTATTTTCATTGATGTGTCCCAACTATCAGTAATTGCAAGTGTGCACTCTCTCTGTTTCTAAACTTCACCATAATCTGGCGGAAAGGGGCATGGAGGGAAGAGAAGTGTGTAGTTTTATGACCACAAACCCCATTAACATTACACTTTAGTTTCCATTCTTGATAATACTTTAAAATATATCCTTATCCTCTTACATTTGCTCTGTTCTGTGCCACATACCTCTTTTCTCATTGGATGGGATTGCATCATTCTCTTTGTTTTAGCAGAGACATTAATTTGGGCAGTAGAGCTTCAATGTTTTGGGGATTCACAGATGGTTTTTCTTTTGCTCCATAGACCCTTTCCATATGTGTGTGAGTGTGTGTGTGTGAGAGAGAGAGAGAGAAGTGTGTGTGACAGATACAATTTTACATTTCTATAGCTCCTCCCATCCCAAAAAGGCTCTCACAAGCAACACACACACACAGCCATATTGAAATGCATGCAGTTTGCTGGGTGGTCAGATAGAGAAATCCAGGCAAGACACAAAATATTGGGGTAAGGGATTTTTTTCCTCATTAAAGAGCAGAACCTCTGCCAAAATGGCAGACACACTACGTAAAAGTACCCTTGGATCCTTGCTAAGACAGGGCTGACAGGACCTTCGAGCCAGATCCTTAGCTGTTATAAATTGATCTAGTTCCACTGAAGTCAATGAAATCTTGCAGATTTCCATCAAGGAGCTGGCTCTAACTTTTCAAGACTCTCCTTAAGCATATAGCAGATTTATTTCAATTCTATGTATTTTACTCCTTACCCCCACCCCACCCTACAAGTCTGCAGACTTGTTGGCAGGACACTTGCAGAGATACACCAGTAACATCGCAGTAATTTGGAAAATAATTCATGTTAATCTGTTGCATCTCAAACACTTTTAGTTATCATCAAGCTTGTATCTGAGAGCTCACAAAGGCTCCAATCCAGCAAAGTACTTTAGAACATATTCAATGCCCCTGCATGGTGTGTATGTTCCATCCCTTCATCTTTGATCTCGGATTTCAGGACTGAAATTTGCAGGTATCCAGCCTAACTTCCTATCATTTTATTCACATTGCTTACATATATTTTGGCCCATGTGATGGTCCAGATACACACTGAACCTATGGTTGGAAAATATTTAACATTAGCTCTGTATATGCATGATCAGGAGACAGTTTGTTCCATAAGGGATTCAGATTATATGTAATTATGTCTTCAACAGCCACATGAATGAATATTTGTTACTCAGGAGCTTTTCAACAAATTAAGACTCAACTCTGCTCTTCTATTAACTACCCCGTATAACACCAATTATGCTTCTCTTGCAGTTCTGCTAAGAAACTCTCACATCACAAAAGAAATAGACACACAGAGAATACATTTCTGTGTTAGCTAAGAAACCTGTTTTATTTAGATGGGTTGCATGGAATGCTATGAGAAATACAAATATGATATGATATATACAATAATTAAGGTGTTACTTCATCCTGATCTCTAGGATGAACCAATGACTGTTCATTTCTTTTGTAAGCTTGACTTCCTGTTGAATCCTCTGAACCTGTTATTAGCCCTTCAGGATGGCAGAATATTGTAGACTGTGTCATCTGGAAGTTGCAACTGCTTCTAAAGCACTAAACAGAGAGGTGATCATAAGACTTTTGGGGTCAAGCTGTAGATGTTCATGGGAACAGGGGCGGCCCGTGTGTATAGGCCGACTAGACCATCGCCTAGGGCGCCATGTTAAACGGGGAGCCCAATAATGATGACACGCCATTGAGGGCTGTGGAGGCAGGGACACCAATCACGCATTCCGCCTGGGGCGCCAGATGCCAGCAGCCCACCTCAGGCCGCCCCTGCATGGGAACAGAAGAGGGTAGTAGCTATACTCTCCAGTTTAACCACTTAACCAAGTGCTATAGAGTCATTTTGAAGTTTAGTATGGTGATGGGCATGCATAGATGATGATTTAACCCAGTGCCTAACAGGGAGATATCTCTTAGAGTGCAACTACACTGTAACGCTATTTCAGGATACTGGAGTACCCCGAAATAGCTATCCCGCATCTTCACAGCAAGCTCATTATTTCAGGCTCCTATTCCAACGCCCCTGTAAACCTCATTCAAGGAGGGGTAAGGGACACTTCAGAAAAGTGCTTTATTTTGAAATTTAGTGCTGTGTAGACAGCACCAAATGACGAAATAAGCTATTTTGAAATAGCATCAAAATAAGGGTATGCAATTTGCGTAGCTCAAATTGCGTATCTTATTGCGAGTTACGGGGCACTGTAGGTGCACGCTCAAAAATATTTATGGGGGCAGGGTAAGAATGAGTTGTGTCTGGGTCACTGTGCTAGGCAGATGCACAATTCACACTCCTGCAATGGTGTGATACCTCTCACAAGTGCTTCCTTTCAGTCAGGTGCTTCTGCAGTCTTTAAACAGTCTTGGCCCTAGTATCCAGAGCTTCCTCATTGAAGGCAATTCTCCAGCTGGGCCACTAAATAGTTCTGGAACTTTATCACTGTCCTAGTCTAGGCAATTGACATGGCCACCTGCCCAATACTACAGGTACCAGCCCAGGGACCCTAAAGAGAGCAGCCTTACACAGCCATGTCATTTTAGCTAAACTGATTTCAGTTCCCTGGGCCATTTCCCAACTGTCCCAACCTTTGCCAATGCTTCACCTTCACCTCAGGGCTCTTGGCTCAGCAGCCAGTCAAGAGTTCTTTCTCGCTCCCTCTCTGTGGTACAGTTCCTTTTATACTAGCCTGCAACTCTGTTCGGCTAGCTCCTTATAGCATCCCCTGACTGACTGCTGTACTGCATGTCCTCTCTAGACCACTTGGAGGACTTTGCTCCAATGCTCCTTTTTTTATATGGATGTGGCAAGATCTTGAGGCCTCTTGCAGGGGTCTCTGGGCTAAGTTCTTCTCTTTGTCCCCTCCTCCCCAACTGCATGCCCCCCCCCCCCATTGCTTTTCCACACCCAGAAGTTTCTGAAATTAGATGTGATAATAGGTCCCTGTAGTTGCAGCGTAAGACCCTATAGTTGGACTCAGAGTCCATTGAGAGCCAGTTGTCTGCACAGTTGTTTTGCAAAAGGTCATGTGGCCTACATAGGACAGTAGAAGGCGAGCCACAGAAGCAGGCTGGTTTTTTTTTTTCCTAACTCTGAAGCATTATGTAGTAGGTTAGTGGTATTGCTAATCATCTAACAGGAAAGCCCTGGCAGTATTAATACAGAAAATGAAACTGGGAGGGAAAACTAGTTTATTTTAATTGAATACTTTGGATATTATTTGATGTAGCCAAATGCTTTAGGTAAATTGTTTCAGACCATATAACTCACCAACTTTTCTTTTATTTAAATGTGATGAGGTGGAAAGAGTGATTTATATTTTGTTATTCTCAATTTATTTTTGCTTGTAACAGAGTTGGTTTTATTTGAATAGTTAATGTGAGTTGTTAGTTCACCAGTTAGCTGAGTGATTTCAGCAGAGGAGGAAGAGTCAGCATGAATTCCTGTTGAAGATTTCTGCAAATAAGAGAGAAGATTTTTTGCACTACTTCCCACTCAGAAGACTCTACTGATTTTGGTGATCAAAGACTATAACTGAGAATCAGGTGTACTCACCCTGAACTTTGGCAACTCTGCACACATTCTACACTATGATGTATTGGTTTAGTCTTCCAATTTTACAGCAGTTTTATGTGTAGTCAAAGTCACCTCAACAAGGTTTATGCCCATTTTGCATTGACTGACTATGAAGTCTCTAGAAAACAAGCTTACTGACAAGAGTTTTCTTTTTTTTAAAAAGTTTAAAGAAATACTGCTTTTATTTAGAATGATTTGGACTGAACACCTTATTCTAAGAGCTATACCCTTGCAGTCCAGCATCATATATATATGGTATGGTCAATGTGTCCAACCAAAATTGCCTGAATATCAAATATCAAAACACTGATGACCTGTGACAGACCAAAAACTATTCACTGAATCATTCTAAAAAATGAATGCATTAGAAAAGTGACATTCTCTTCTGGACAATTCATTAACCAAAAAAAAGGCAAAATTCATAGAATACTAGAACTGGAAGGGACCTTGAGAGATCATCAAATCCAGTCCCCTGCCCTCACAGCAGGACCAAGCACCGTCTTCTAGATCATCCCTGATAGATGTCTAATTCGTGAAATAAATTGTTCTAAATTATTCATGCAACTCTTCCTTGGGACTATGAAGTCTAAACCAAGTGGCTAGCTTTGCTTACATGAGAAACTGAATATAAAGTATAGAGAATGAGATTCAACAGTCTCTAATAAGTTAAATATTTTTGGTGGGAAGGCAACCAACTTTTTTGTTTCCATACTCTTGAAACTTGATTCACGGCTTAACAAGACAGAGTCTGATCCTGAAGATGCTGAGTCCACATAGTGCTCAGAGAGAGCTGTTCAGCACACATCACTAGTGCTCTCTCAAAATGCTATACATAAAGTGCTAAGTTTTATTATTATTGATGGGGAAAACTACTCATTAAATTGAAAAGCTAGTGATGAGTGACTGAAAATGGGCTGGAAATCTCTCAAGCACTTACTCTCACATGACATTTCTGCTTCTAATAAAACTGGAAATACCAGGAGGACAACGTTGCTGACCGCATCATGTTTTTGCAAGCACACAGACATTTTTTCTATTTGAAGATCAACATTTTTTCTTTAGCCTGAAACATACATTTTTCCCCCCGCGTACAAGTAGCAAAGAGTTACTTTAGTATTTTAGTGACATTGAAATAAAGAGGAAACTATTCGGCAAAGTTTCTGAAATATGAGGGTGGTTTAGGGTTGTTGCTTTTTTCCCTTGGGTGTGATGGGGCAGTTGCCCCACATTGGAGTATAAAGGGCTAAAACAGACCTGGGAGAGGATTATGGCTAGGAGCCAAATGGGAGAGGGCTTGTGGCACCCAATCAGGGACCAGCAGGGCTGTATAAAAAAAGATGGCTAACCAGGAGGAGCTCACTCTGGCTTTAGTTCTGGAGGAAGAAGGAGCTGTGCCTGCTAGCAAGGGGTACCTTGGACAAAGCAGTACTGGAGGAAGGCAGGGTGAGCCAGAGGAGACCAGGCCTGAAAAAACCCAACTCTGAGGCCCAGCTACAGGGGCCCAGGAAGGTACTAGGGCTGCAGAGGAGCAACCAGGACAGGAGAAAGCAGCAGGCCCATACTCCCTTGCCAATGAGTGGCCATTTCAAACTGCAGTTTGCCCCATGGCAACAGCTAGATAATGTGGTGGTAAGGTGGGTGTCCTCCTGGTATTTCCAGTTCTATTAGAAGCAGAAATGTCATGCGAGAGTAAGTGCTTGAGAGATTTCCAGGACATTTTCAGTCACTCATCACTAGCTAGGTAAGGTGGATATAGGGATCTGGAGTTCCCTACAAGGGGAAGCCCCAGAATACTGCTGTGGGCAATACCCTTAGGGAAGGGTGCTGTGGTCTAGGAGAGATGTGGGTCTGGACGAGTGGTGGAGGACAGACATAAAGGTAACAGCAGGCAAGACACTGCCAGGTGAGGGAACTCTGAGGCTGGACTAAGTTCACTTCTGGAGTCACCAGCAGGAGGCGCTACAGCAGCGAGTCGCAAATTTCTATATTGGGCAAAAGTAGATCCTGGTTGGTAAACAATTCCCTTTAATAAAGCACCAAGAGTTTTCCTCTGGTGATGTTTACAATAGAGTTTGGGTCAGGTCTAAGATTGACATCACCCAATAATCAGTTTTTTTCCTAGCCGTTTTCTGTGCTGCTGCTGTTACAGATAAAAAAAAGCACCAACAAAACCACTGAAACTACACATCACTAGGGGTACAGCTACACAGCAACATTATTTTGAAATAACTAACATTATTTCAAAATAATTTAGTCTGTGTCTACACAGCAGGCAGTTATTTCGAAATAATGTTGAAATACTGTCAAGCTGGAAGACTTCTTACTCCAGCTCCTGCAACCCTCATTGTATGAGGAGTAAGGGAAGTCAGAGGAAGAGTGATCTGTTTCAAAATAAGTGCTGTGTAGACGCTCCCAGTTTCAAAATAAGCTATTTGGAAATAAGCTACACAATTGACATAGCTCAATTTGTGAGGCTTATTTGGAGTTAAGCCCTGCTGTGTAGACGCACCCAAACATGCTAAGATATAGTAGAGTAGGACAAAAACTTCTAAAGTTCATAATTTTTCATAAAAATTTTGTCACATTTTTCTGACCTGTACTGACCTGTACTAATTTAGTCATCTTAAGGGGTATTTGTAATCATTTTTATAAACAGAATGCATACAATATTCCCTTGTGAATATTATTTTCTAGCTGATAGCAACCTTTGAAGAGAATAGCAATGCAAATAAAAAGTAAAGACTCCAAGAAAGAGCATGGTATGCTACTCTCCTTTTTGATAAATCTGCCTTAAACTGAACATGGAATGGTTTATCCAGAATGGCTTGCTTTTCCTGGTAGATGTCAGAGTTCTTAGGGATTTAAAAGGTACAGTATACAAAAACATGTAAAATAGTTACATACCTCAATGCACTATAAAAACCAGATATAGTTCAAGGTTGGGAAAGGTTCCTTACTGTTCTTATTGCATCAAAAAGCAGTTTTCTGAATCCTATGAATTCAAATATTTTCACATTTTTTATCTTTTGGGCTCAAGCTACGGTTTGCAAGGAAAGGAGCAGCCCACAGGGATGAAATCCTACAGACAGTCCATTCTTATTGAATATTTTGCCACATTTATGAAAAGGAGAATCCTACTATTCCCTCCATCCTCTACAAGAAATATTCACTTCCTCATCCCCTTAAGGGCAGCTTTTTCTTAATTCACCTCCAAAAGTAAAAGGAGACTTTCCCAAGGTTATGCTGGCTTAATTTGAGATTGATGTGTCGTTATCACCCTCAGCTCTGGAATATTAAAATATGACAAAATGAAGCATTTTTCTTCTACATTATTTAAAGACATTACATTTCCTAGAACGGAGGTTGTAGAATCTCATTTGTTTCACTTACTGGTCTGAGCTACATTTTTTCCTGAGGAGGGGAGAGCAAAAAGGTTTTTCTTTGATCTTCTGAATGTGAAAGAACAGTAACCAGTTCAATGCTAGGTTCTCCATTTCACCCACAGGGCACTTGTCTATAAGAGGGTTGTTTTCTCAAAAGCACGCTTAGGGTACGTCTAGACAGCAAGGTTATTTCGGGCTACAAAAGTAGCCCAAAATAGCTACCCCACGTCTTTTAAACATGTTCATTATTTCAAAAGATTTCTTCACACTGGATTTTTTTTCTATGCTTTTATGGTTGCAACAGATGTAGCGACACACTAGATGGATGCCAGAGTGTCTTGGTTCAGTACTTCGTAGCATAGGTGAGAGCAGCCAGGGCTGTGTTTCTCAGTTGTCTAAACACAGTTTAAATAGGTAGACTGCAAGGAACAATTTTGCAGATAGGAAGGATTTCTGTTGTGCTGGAGGGCAGTGGCAAAAGTAACTGGCCCATTCGTACCAACACAATCCACAGTGTTTTCAGTTGTGAGGCGCAATCACAGTGGAATATTAAACTTTATACAAGTACGCCCATCACAAAAAGATTTTGCGTCTTAGGGTGGATTGTAGCTTGCAGTTGCAGTGTTATTGCAGTTGGCATTGTGTACTGATGGGGGGAAAAAAGAGTTTTGAAATCTTATGTATATGAAGCCTACTGCACCCTTTCAGTGTACTCAATGCAAGTTGCAGAAGTAATTGAACATCTGCTAGAGTTTGGCCCTGAAATTAATTCTAACTGGGTTCTCTCTCTCTCTCTACACCTGAATTGATAGTGGGTATTTGGTCTAAACACTGTTTTAAACATTTCTGATGGGTCTGGCACATCCCTTTATGAGGCACCAGATGTGCAGGTCCTGAAATAGCTACTACCAGCTTCTACCCACAGGAAAGCTGGTAGGCACTTCAATTTTTTAAAAAAGGAAAGAAGCTGTTCTTGTTCTGTGTATGATTTTTAAAAATGAAATAGCTGAAAAGTCAGTTAACCGAAAAAATAACTACTATAAAATATTATTTTAAATTTCCTCAGGCTTGATGCTCCATCTGGATAGTCTTAGATGCCCAGTTACAACAAACATATCACAGTCATATACCCACCCCCCCAACCCCAAAGTATACTCCAAATAGTTGTTATATTTTTGAGACCCCTGAACTCTTATGCAAGTGAATAATAGGATAGCAGTGGTTTAGCACAACACATGCCATCAACAAGAGGGTGCTTCCCCGACTCCTTCCCTTTCCTCACTCATCGTGGTCTCCTGGATAATTCAGAGAAATTTTAATTATAAGAGAGATAACAACTGGTAGGAAGGAGATGTTTATTTTTATACCTGCTGCCACTGGTTTGCTATTCACATTGCTCTGCTGTGGGGGGACTGTTTACAAATGTATCATTATACTGCAGATCTTAAATTGCACAACTATTAGCTGTAACTATTGACTACTGTCAGAGCTTTGCTGTTGCCCGGGAAAAGGTCAGGACTTTTCATTTGTGTTCTTTTTATGTGATGAATACCAAATAATAAAAACACACAGTTTATTGGGCTGTTGAGATTTCTTTCCAGCAGACCAGTCTCCAGTTTTGCGTCTCCTTTCTTATTATTGCATGAACAAGTTAATTTCTTTATCCAGGTTTTTTTTGGTTTTGTTCTTTTTTAATTCCTCCAAAGAGTTCGGTTTAGAATAATATCACCCGGAATTAATGCTGCTTATTAGCTAAGTAAGAATGATAGACAGCTGCATCTTTATCAACTCCGCTATACTTCCAGCCCTGGGGCCTCAACTCAGACCAAGAGATTTTTGCTCCACTGGGGACAAGAAATGAAGATTGGCATACCAACAGAGGACCTATCTCACCATCACTCTGAGCTCAACTTGGAACTGAAGTGTAACATCAGAAATCAGGTCACTTAAATCTGTTCTTGGGCAATTAATTAAATACAAAGTCATGTTTGGTCCTAACTCACTTTGGGCTAAGCTCTGCTGTTAGTTATATGACTACAACCTCAGTGAAGTGGAACTTTCAGATCCACCTATCAACATGTATTAGCAGCAGTACCAATACAATCCGCATGCAACCTACAGCCTTTGAACCCTCTATTCCAGCTTTAGCTCCCTGCATGCTTGGCACGTCTCTTCCTGCAGCTCACCCCTCTCCTTCCTTCTCTTTTATTTTCTGGCTTCTCCTGCCCACAACCAACCTCCCAGTGCAGCACAGGAACTCTCCTAAGTACCAAATTCTCATTTTATCCAACTGGCCTCTAATCCTTTATATGTCTTCTTTCCCCCGCCCCCCCCCCCCCACCCCACCTTTTTTCTTTTTTAATATCAAGAGCAAAGAAGTTAACAGTGTCATTGATCTAGTTTTAAATGCCCTCAGGAGCTGATTTAGAATTTCTGACAAATCTCTTAGGTGGGCTAAAAGAGGCTAGCCCTGAACTCAAGTCTCCCACTTTACATTTAAGTGCTCAGGCAGGAAGTTTGCTGTGAAATACATGACAAAATCTAGTCACTCTGTGATAAGGAGAAGCATGGTGCGATAACGAGGGAAATGTACACCTAAAACCAAGAGCTGGCTCATTTTTCACGCCTGTCCCAAAACTGATGTGACCTTTTTGCAATGCATGACACCTTTTGGGATTTTTTAAAAGCACGTTTCTGTGTTACCCTTCTGCCTTGTGGTGTTCCCAGCAACATGGAGCTCTTTCAGGTATCTAGAGATTCCTTTTAAATGCTGAAAACACCACCAGCTCAAACGCTCAACCAAGCACCAGGGGAAAATGAAATACCTTCTCTAGGTTACCTTAACAGGCAACATATCCTCTCTGGGAGCAACACATCCTTTCTATGACTAAAACAAAGAGAACTTCACTGAAGAACACACAACATTAATTTGGCAAAACAATAAAAAAAATACATGCTTATGTGAATAGTAGAACACTATCCCCAATACCCAGTATCTCTGACAATTTCAAACGGCACACAGTACTCCTGGGCAGAATCCTTGCCCAGATTCACTCCTCAACATAAGTAAGGAACTACTTTCCTCTCCTTCTCTGCTTTGGTTGGGTCCAAGCTCCACCGCGCAGCACTGCAGAATTGAGGTGTGGTTAGTAAAGCAACTAACCATTCAGATCACAGTAAATATAGTTCCTCTGCCCTTTTGTCACATGGGTATGTCTAGATTATATCTCTCTGCCGACAGAGGCATGTAAATTAGACAGACCGACATAGTCAATGAAGCAGGAATTTAAATATCCCCCGCTTCATTAGAATAAAAATGGCCACCACGTTGTGACGGCTCAGCTGTTTCACGAGGCGTAAGAGAGCAGTCAGCAAAGACTTTCCTCGTCGACCAATCCCTGTCTTGACTGCCGGTTTGTGCCGACAAACAGCTTAGCCAGCACAACGTGGCGGCCATTTTTATTCTAATGAAGCAAGGGATATTCATTGACTATGTCGGTATGTCTAATTTACATGCCTCCGTCGGCAGAGGCATTAATCTAAACATACCCATAGGATAACAATATTCCACTATGCTTACACACAAAATTAACATGAATTTTAAAAGCAACCACTAAGAAGTTCACACTGAGATAGTGGGTAACAAACTGGCAAATAAGGTCTGCTCATTCTGTCTTCCTCCAGATCACAAACAGATGGTAGCAGAAAGCTCTCTCCCTAAAACTACATACCACCGGTACTACATGTGACTCTCTAAGTCCTGGTCTTACCAAAGAGAGGAAGCAGACAGCCTCTCACTCAGGGTATTACTCGCTATATATTGCCAAGCTAGATATAAAGAAGTAGTGGAAATCTCACAAATAATACTGTTACTTATGTGATTTACACTCTGATGTTCAGATAAGTATCCTAATTTGTAGATATTTATCCAAAGCCAGCCTAAAAACCACTTACGTTGCAGAGTTATTTCTTTTTTAAGAGTGAGATTATGCATTTATATGGAAAACAAGTATATTGACAATTTTAAGAGTTAATGCTTAAAGAGAATTTTGGAAGTGATGTAAATACTGATGCTGCAGGGTTTAAGTCAATCTTTATTAGAGGTCAGGCTAAAACTTCCATAGCAAATCAATTATCCTGTATTGGTTCTCTTAACTGCTTCTTGCACCTGCCTTTGAAGTATCTATTACTGACCACTGTGGGAAATAAGATATTGAACTAGACAGATCATGAATTTGATCCAGTATGGTAATTTGTGCATGTCCCTATATGCATAAGCACATACACTGATTGCACCTATTTTTTTCATTTTGAAATACTTCACTAGCTTGATACATATTCTCTATATTTAATACTAGAAGATTTACCTCAAATTGCTCGGGTCCTTAACTTGATTTATTTTTTAAATAAAATGAAAATGTACGTGCTTCATTTAAATCATTGCTCTGGGGTGGGGCTGCGGATGAGGGGTTCAGTATGCAGGCTTTCCTGGGGAAGAAAGCATTAGCTTAGCCTTCAATGCAACAGCTTGGAGCCAGGTGAAAAGCAGCTCCAGTGGGCACAGCTGGGGGTGGGGTACATGTCCCCCAGCTAGAGCAAGTCCAGGTTCGTCTGCTCCCTGTGGTCGCAGCCAGAGCAAAGAATGCAGCAAATTGTGCACTTTCCCCTCATCTCTTACAAAGAAGAACAGCCTGTAATGTCCTTGTATGAATTGGGGGGGGGGGCACATCAGCCCCCTGTCCTCCCTAAAGAGCACCTGGGGATAAGAGGCTCAGGGCTGGGGAAGTCCCAGATGGGAGAGGGGGAAACATGTCCCCAGCCAGCCCCTTTAACCTGCCTGGTGAATCTGTCTCTTTTCTCTGTGGTTTAATGAGAAGCAATCTCATTCCAGGCACATCCTATTTCCCTGGCACAATCAAACCCTCACCTTGCTTTAAGTTATGATAAGAAACTGTATTCTGCATTTGGTGGCACTAGCTCTTTCTGTTTAGGAACTGTTCTTGAACAAATAGACAGACCCTCAGACAGACAAACTCTCTCAAATATATAGTAGATGGGTTACCAACAGAACCAATAACTGAAAATGGAAGTACAACTATACTGTATGTGCTTGTTACAAAAGCTTGGGCATATCAGATACAAACCGAGATTTTTCCTGAATTGAACTGATATGGAAGAACTGTTCCTGTAACTGAGATTTAATCATCACAGGTATGGTTTGAATATGAATGGCTTAAAAAATGTCCCCATTGTAGAAACCAATAATACTTCCAATTTGGTAGACAACATTTCACTCTGTAGCATATTCCATGTGAAAGACTCTGAAGAAACTACTTTATGAACCTTGAGATAACCACAAATATTTTCCATCTTGCTTTTTAACAGCTTTTGCAAACTTTTACATTTGACTTAAGAGTAATTATCTGTTCTTATTTCTTCAGTCCATTTAATCCCTTGTTTCCTATCATTTCCTTCAATGTTAAGCATGTTGAGCCAGATAAATTCATACACTGATGTTTGGTAACCACTGAACACTAATCACCCATTTGCAGTATTGATCAATAGCTTTCACATTTGCTACAGTTAGAATGAGAAACAACCACCTAGTGAATTCAGCACTGAAGACTGAAAAATAAGATGCTTTATACCAGCCTATATTATCAGATGTACACATTCCAAAGATTTCAAGATTCTAGAAAAAGCCAGAGAATAAAAATTAGAATTGTTTTTAGAGCCACTGCCCAAAATTCACAACTCTGTACATTCTCCTCTCCAAAACTGAATTATAGCTGATTGCACATAACAGCCATTTCTCCATGCATTCCCTTTCTCCTCTAATTATAATTTCCTGTTTTCTATCAGAAACAACAAGAACCTTGCTATTTGCTTTTCTTTGCATTGTGTTTGATTTTGTTAGTGTTCAGTCATGGAAGGAAATCCGATCGCAATGTTTTGAATATCCAGAAAAATCTTTGAATATGTGATATGGTCATAAAAATACTTCAGAATTACTTAGATAATGAAAAATGCTGGGCTGAGTTTTTCCTAAAGAAAAACGTACACTAACACCCCTACCACTAGAAAACTCTACACTGCACATGCATTTCTCCTTTTGGAGATATGATGAGAATGAACCACGTGTGACAGATGTTAGTCATGTCACTTCACACTCTACTGGCAGGTGTTCAGATAGTGATAGAAGAGCCTATGCAAGGAAGAATAGCAGAAGCATAAGTACATGGGGGAGGAAGGGGCAGTGCCCAAGAGTAGGGGCCACAATGCAAGGAGTAGGAGGATTTGATTTAGTGTTTTCTTTTTTGTTTATTTGTTAGTTAAGCAGGGAAATTCCTACATTCACAAAAACACCAGTAAAGGTATCATTAACCTCCAGATCAACACAGATTCCTCACCTCCAATATAAACTTCCCTTTTAACACACACACACACACACACACACACACACACTTACAGGAGGAGGATCACATTCAAGAGACAAATGTTTTGTCTAAAAGCTATTTTCATCTTACTAGGTTCAGAGTTCAGGTTGTGCCTTTGCATGCAATTACCGGGAATGGGATGTGTATGCATAGTTGTGTGCTGGAAGGGTGAAATAAGTTTGTTTGCAAGTGAGGAGACTCAGTGTTTGGGTAGGAAGGCACACAAGCTGTGATTGGTCTGGATGCGAGTCTTAGTGGTCACTGGAGTTTTTCCATGAGTTCTAATACAATTGTGCTGCTGAGTATTTCACCTGAGAAATCTTAATTCTAAATTCAGGAGTTTGGGGGTATAAGATGCTAAGGTGGTAAGATTAGTGTTCTGTTGTTTCTTTAAAGGTGCACAACACAGTAACTGCTATGTTTTAGATGAGAAACGCTATTGTAGATCATGGAAAACATGCAATTTAGCCTGGTCTCTTGCAACAGAGCCAGATTTCCTTTAAAAATTGAATGACACAAAGGGTTAAAGACATTCTCACAGAGAGAGAGTGAGAGCGAGAGAGTTTATGCACCACATGATCTGCAGGCAAATACCTTTTCCCCCCACTGAATTCTCTAGTAAATAGTCATGTGAAATCTTCTGTAAATAAGCACTCACTGTGTGTACGCATCTCTCTCCCTGTTTGAAAATAAATGTTCCCACTGATGTTTCTCCTTGTAATAATATTAATTCACGCATAGGGCATCCCTATTCATACAGAGATGACTGTATATTTTAATGTACACTATTGTATCTTGTATGCTTATGCATCTGTGCCTGCCTGTGTGCATATAGATATTAAAACGTATGTGCAGCAGGACATGAGAAATAAATGAAAACTGAAATGAAGGAAAATATTTTTCTTAAAGAATTCTGCATTTTGTTTTTGCCAGTAAATTTCATGAAAATGATACCTTCACTAGAACATAACTCATTAATGCTAGAGCCTAACATGCTAAGCGCTATTAGAATACTTAGTGCATTATACAAAAAAATGAAAGCTAATCTAAATATGGCGTCTCAAACAAAAATCTATGACCTTTTTTTTTTAATTTGGTAGTTTTCTTGCTGACTTCATTTTGCTGCTCTGTTTTCCTTTCATTTTGCAGAGGCTCAAAAAAGTAAGAAACCATTACAAAAGGTAAGACATAATACAATGATTACACAGTACCACCTAGAGTCTGAGGGGGTTATGACAGCCCTAAAAAGGAAATGAAGTAATTCTATAGGCTCTTGCTAGGGTCCACATACCATATGTATGTAAACAAAGAAAGTGTTGTAATTATTCCAGTAACATCTTCGTAGAGATATCCTGAGTTATTGTGGTGTCATAAAAAACTAGCAGTTAGCACTTGCCATCCCTTTGTCCCCAAACCATCCCACAGATGTAGGTATGTGATTAAGAAGGTAATAAGATACGGTTCTTGTGATGCTTCTCTATCACACTGCCAATGCCACACAAGGAAGGAGGTAGAGGTACGCAGTGGTCTATTTTGTTAATCTTCTTGGCATATTAGGTAGTTTGATCCTTCAGTGCTTCATCCCACATCCTGGTGAGAGTATAGTTTAATATCACTATCGCTGAGCTCATGGTTCATAGTTCAGATCTTGATACAACTTCCAACCTGCCTATTGCCCAATGTATGGCAGCTTTTGGTTTCTGAGTTTTGACTCAGTCCCAACTAGTCAAGCAGGCCAAATTCAATTCCTCCCCTCTCTTCATGCACCAGAGACCCATCCTTGTCTCACAGATCCCTTCTCTGCACCCAGTCTCCAGGATGACTACTTCACTAGAAACACTCTTAAGTACCCATTATATAGACATGTATAAACCTCATAGACAAAGCCTTCTTCAAGCTCTTCTGTTACCACACCTTATCTTGTGCCACACTTTAGATGATAAACTCCTTGGGCAGGGCCTGGATTTCCCTTCTTTGTCTTTGTATGGAGGTGAATTCAGGGGCTGTTCTCAGGTGATAGAAATACTAAAACCATTTACAATTCAAAGTATATTTTAAGCAGGAAGGTGAAGAAAAGAAAATCTTTGCCCACACCTCTCTCTTTTCCTTCATTCCCTCTTCCTTTAAAATTCCTCCCTTTCTCTCAGGCATGTCAGCTCTTCCTCTTCTGTATGTTACATTTTATGAATATCTCTTTTCCACACAGAGTTGCCTAAAGCTATTGGTCTGAAAGGCAGCAGAATTAATGCAGTTGATAAGTGATAAAAAAGGAGAAATGTTGGCAATATATGATTACAGATTAAATGATGCAATTTCAAGGTCAGCACTACAGAAGGCACTTATGAAGAGGCTGACAAGTGAAGATGAATGGCAAATGAATAAGGGCAGTTATAGTATTTAATGTACATTTGCCTTCTCTGAAATCCATAGACTCTGCTACCATCTGCTGGCTCATGAAAAAGAGCCAGAAAATTTATTTTAGAGGCTCCACATACATAATCTTTCAGCTGTCTCTCATTATGAGAACAGTCCTCATTTCAGGTCACAGCATACCTTCAGCCTCCACCGACCTGTCAATTAGCCTCTCTTTTGTATTCTGATGCATTTCCGGCAGAAGGCGTGAGGAAGAATGGCAAAGAGGCAGTGGAAAATTTATTCTAAACCCAAATAATGTTTCCTGCAGTAAATGCACAGCTTGTGCATTTTTAAAAATATTGAATCAATATAATTAACTACAATATATTCTAAAGGGCGGGAGGTGAGGATAGATTGAAAGGCACTCAATTTTGTTTTTTGAATGAATGCACTTCCTCCGTCAGTGTAAGCAGGCATCGCTGCACTGAAGTCAATGGAACTCACAAATTCACAACAGCTGAGAATCTGGTCCAGTGAGTGAGTGTGATAGACTTCATCCTTAAAGGTAACTTAATAAAAAGTCATCTCCAATTTACCTCAAGAAAGAGGAAACTCATACGTATGTGCATTTTGATTTTTTTAATAAGTCAATCCACTTCTCCCCATGTATGTCTAATATAAAAAATTAGAAATCCCAAAAAAGAAACCAGTATTAAGCTGCATACTCTTCCTCAACCATGCCACCTGCCAAGACTAGCAGCTACCAATCTCATGTAACTTGTTCACATCTTCATTAACCAGCTTCCTTCTCGAAACACAGTCATAAAAGCAAGACTTATGTACTGAGTAAATAGGCCCAATACAATTGTATAAGTTTTAACGCCAGAAGGAATGACTATGACCATCTTCTATTACCTCTTGCACATCACAGCATTTTGCCAAGTGATTTCCACATCCATCCCTAACTACTGGATGTCTTATATCATGTCTTATAGAAATACATCCAGACATGATTCAAAGACTTCAAGTGATGGAGAATACACCACATCCCTGAATAAATTGTTCCAATGATTAATCATACTTACTGTGGGGAAAAAAATCTCCTTATTACCAGTGTGAGTCTGCCCTATTTTGGGAATAGAGAAAAATCACATTTTACTACAGGAAGCTCTGGGGAAGGATTGTGACTCAAGGAGGCACAATCCCTTTCAGGGCAGCTTGGTGCTCAGACAAAGTGTACACATGCTGAATTTCCCCTTAGAAAGGTACCTAAACCTAGGCAGGAGATCAGTTCTGTGGCCTAGCTGAGGTTGGCCTTGGAGCAATTTGTATCTCTTGGAGTATGAAGGATGTGAGGAAAAAAAAAACAGAATTCAGCTCATATACCATACACATATGCCTCTTGAACACCAGCAGCTCTAACTCAAGTATAAAAACTCTTTGTCCTGCATCCTCAGGGGAAGAAGTCAGCCACACTTACTAGAAGGCAAAGGAGGCACACTTGCTCTTTGGATAACGCTCCTTCCGTACCACCTTACTGAAGTTACTCAGCTCCTTAGGGAGAATCCTTTCATGAACCAGGTTGAGACACAAGAACATAAGAATGGCCATACTGGGTCAGACCAAAGGTCCATCCAGCCTAGTACCCTGTCTGCTGACAGTGGCCAATGCCAGGTGTCCCAGAGGGAGTGAATCCAACAGGTAATGATCAAGCGATCTCTCTCCTGCCATCCATCTCTACCCTCTGACAAATAGAGTCTAGGGACACCATTCCTTACCCATACTGGCTAATAGCCATTTATGGACTTAACCTCCATAATTTATCTAGTTCTCTTTTAAACCCTGTTATAGTCCTAACCTTCACAACCTCCTCAGGCAAGGAGTTCCACAGATTGACTATGCGCTGTGTGAGACCCATCGAGCACCTGGATCTCAGGATATTACAGGAAGCTGCTAACAGTGAGATTTTGATAGACAATCAAGAGGGATTTTTCCCCATGGAAAAACCATCAGCAGGTCTTGCTTGCTAGTTCAGGACAAATAAGATTTAGTGCTTCCCCAGGCATGCAGCTTTGTTTAGGATCTTACAAAACAATGTGAGGAGAAAAATGCATAAGCCAGGTGAAATACCATGGAATTGGCATATACTTCCTTGTCCAACATTGCTTGGTCTCCATACCAGTCACCAAAAATAAAGAGCACAGACATTGAAATTTGTAGCCAACAGGCTATACTAGGGATACCCTGATTCTTGGGGAACTCTGCTAACAGACCTTCACCATGAGGTATTGCTCTCCAGGGAGAATCTTTGATCTGCTCGTCAGCAGATAGCAGATTGTAATTGAAGATAATACTAAGAATAGCGCCTTGCTGTGAGTAATACCTATGCCCAAGAGAACAAGAGGGTCACCTAATCAGTTTAGATGTGCAATTATTACCATGCCAAATGTTGAGGACTAGCCTTCTGACTGTTAAAATGGTTAACTCAGCCATGAAAGAGTCTTTATGTAGTATAATTTTCTTCCCCTTGCAGGCCAAGTTCCTTGAACTGAGCAGGCATCCAGGCAAGGACCCCTGTCCAACAAGCTTACACAAGGGATAAACATTTTCTCCCTTGAATCACACACTACAGGGCTAGAAGGGACCACTGTGATCATCCAGTCTGACTTCCTGTGGAGCACAGGTCTTAGACATTCCACAAAATAATTCCTAGATCATGTCTTTTAACTTCCAGTCTTGAATTTAAAAATTACCACAGATAGAGAATTCACCACAATTCACCTTGTAAGTTAACCATTGGAACAACTACTCTCACTGTGAGAAATATGCACCTTAATTCCAGTCTGAATTTGTTTAGCTTTCCAGCCACTGGATTCCTCGTCCAACCTCTCTCTACCAGAGGGAAGAGCGCAGTATCAAATAATTGTTTCCCATGTAGGTACTAATTGACTATAACTAAATCACTCCTAAACCTTCTTTTTTGTTCAACTCAATAGATTGAGATTGTTCAAGTCCATCACTTTAAAGCATGTTTCAAATCTTTTAATTACACTGGTCTAATTTATTAACATCCTTCCAAAATTAACACCAGAATGGGCACAGTATTCCAGCAGTGCCAAATGCAGAAGTAGTGTAACCTTTCTACTTCCACTCAAGATTTTCCTGTTTGTGTACTAGCTCTTTGGCTACAATGTTGCACTGGAAGCTTATGTTCAGCTGATTACCCACCAGGACTCTCAGGTCTTTTTCAGAATCACTGTTTCCCAGGAAAGAATCCCCTCTTCTGTAAGTATGGCTTACGTTCTTTGTTCCCAGATGTATACAGTTGCATTTAGACATAATTGAAATACATATTGCTTGCTTGCACTCATTCTACATCAGTGATCTGTTCTCTCCATTATTTACTTCTCTGCCACTTTTGTGTCATCTTCAAATTTCATCAGTAGTGATCTTACCTTGCCTTCCAGGTCATTGATAAATTTCTCAGAGTAGGGGAAGGACCAAGCCAAAGTCTAAGCCCTTTGTGATCCCACTAGAAACACACCTTCTCAATGCAAGGTCTAGGTATATCTTCCCGGTACTTTCAATGCTCTTTATGGGCCCGGGCCTGTCATTCCTTCTCTACTTTGTTACAATCAAGTTCTTACAACATTCCAGAATTTCAGGAGCCCTTTCATTCTTAAATAACCCCTCATGGAACACAAAAATGAAATATTTAAGCCCACACCTGCCAATACTCTCGGATTAAACTCTTTGACGCTCTTTAAATAGGATGTTGCGCCATGCTAACATTTGCTTTTGGGAAGGAAAAGGGATAACAAGTAAATAGTGCTCCCCTGAGGATAAACTAACAAGAATTAGACTGTTTACCTCTTGTCATTAACGAGGAGGGAAGAATCTGAGAAGATCAGATTTGACCAAAACAGTCAACTAAAGCAGCTTCATGTGATGAATTATGGATAAAATGAACACACATGCTGAGAGCTCTCATCGGCTCAAGAAGCAGAAGGGACAAGTCGGAACTTTGTTCCCATCACATAGCTAACCTCACCTAGTAGATTAATTCAGTTATTGGCAAGGTTTCTTGTTTATGCAAGGGAGCTTGGGAAAAGTATATACAGTATGTGTTGAATATATTTTTGGACAAAAAGGTGAATGCAAAAAAATATCCTTGCTATGATGGTTTCCAGTGCCTCAGAGGGTTGGTTGGTTGTATGCCTGAATAATGAAAGGTACCAACTCTGTACTGGAGAAAAGAAAACTGAAAATAAAGGTGGAGTTGGAAGGGTGGTGTTTTGGTGCCACTCACCCATGGAAGACTTTAGCACAAAAAAAAAAAAACCCAACAAATAACAAAATACAACACACTAAATTAATCACTGGTACAAATTGATTGACTGTAGTCGAATTATACAATGGATGAATTTGGCCCTGGTTGTTCAGTTGTGGTGTGGGACAGGACATTAGAAGAGCACAACTCTCTTGGCAGCTGTCTGCAATTGCATACTTTAATGAAACAAAGAGTATTACAGGAGGTTAGGTAAAAACACAGAAATTTCTGGCAACAAAACATAGTCCGGTTATTTGGTACACTCAGCACTGCAGGGAGGCTGGGGATGGCTGCTCTTTGTAGATGTAAGCCCAATGCTCAGCTATCTTCAGTTACAATGGCTGCTGGGTTTGAATTTATTTCAAAACAATCAAGGCCTGCAGATTTGTAACACTTTATATTAAAAAATAGGCTGCATTTAATTTTTTTCCATTCATAATTTGAAACCTCAAATTATTCTGGAGTATTGCGCATGCAGTCACCGTTTGAAGAAGGTAGTTCTCATTATTGACAGAAGTTAGAAAGAGAACCAGCACAAGCACAGCTGTTGGCCAGCTGATGTTGGTGTCAGCTGCAGTTTCAGGACATGGGGATATCCTGTTGTATCCCATGGAGCATAAGCTGCTATGCTCACTTGCCTTGATTCCATCAGATTGTTTACATTAAGACCCTCTAAACCACTCCCTTCAAGTAAAAGATTCCTTTTGCACTGAGCCATTTTACTCAGTGTTCTGAGTGAGCAAACAGAAATAAAAATATTATCCTAACAAACTTCATCGTCCCAGTGAGATTAACTCAAGACAGAAGTGTTACCCCCAGAGCCATTCATACTGTACATAAGCTTAGGGGTGTCTGGAGTCTAGTTTCCCCCATCTGTAAGTTTCAAAGTTACTCTGCAGGCTCAATTTTGCTTCCATCCATTATCAGGGGTGGGGTATTTTGCCTAAAATCAAAAGGATTTTAAAAATAGCATCTGAGGTGGTGGCATTTTTCTTCTATTTTCAAATATAGAGGAAATGTAAAGGCTTGATCTTGCAGGCTTTCCTTAGCAGCGATCATGAGTAAAAGAAGAGGAGTCAGTGAAATTAAACTCAGTGTTTTCTTTAGATGGACTGTATGTGGTTGCCTAAGCAGACTACCATGGAGTTAGAAAGTTGTTCAACTGTTCTTTGTGTACATGTCTTTCCAGAAAGGATCAAGCAGACATTAGTGAAAAGTTCATATCTCCATGAAGATGATAACATCACTTGTTACAGTCTCCTACATCTCCTCACCTGACAAGAAGACCCATTAAGTGACTTATTTTCAAACACAGGGAAAAAGAAAATTAAATTGAAAACAGAGGGGAAAATATCAAGATGTTGTGGCAACAGATTTTGGTTCAATAAGATCACCACCATAGGTGAAATCCTGGCTTAATTGAAGTCAATGGGAATTTTGCCACTGACTTCAAATGGGACCAGGATTTCACCCCAAGCCTTCAAGAACAAGAACAAGAACAACAAACACTGCTTACCTCTCTGGCAGGAGAAGAGGAAGAAGAAAGAAAACAGGAGATGAATAATGGAGGGGTAGTTAAAAGGTCACTCATCTTTACAAAAGATAATGAAACAAATGTCATTATATGTAGGAGATATAAAAGGTCAAATATATATCCTGAATATGGAGCCAAAATGTTATTGAAGGAAGCAGAGGATCACGTCTTCCCTGGAGGATAATATTATTGAAGAGTAAAAATAATTTTAGATGAGGAACTTTTAGCAAGAAAAAAAAATATGCATGGTGAAGACTTGAACTAGCAAATCAAAGTTAGAGAAACAAGGTCATGGCATATGGTGCAATAAAGGTAGAAGAGAAATCAGGAACTACAGTGATTACATTTATTGGAAAACTTCTGAAAGAGATTTTTAATGCTTGAATCCTCCTGGGAATCAGAGAGTTGGAGGCAGCTAGCTGGCCAACCAAAAATAAAACTTCCCCAAGACAAAGTAGGAGGTTTCTGAAATGTACAGCCTGAGATATCATTTAAAAATCGATTATTCAGAGTGAAGAGAAATACAGAACAATTTTTGAGAGCTAAGGTAGTTAGCCACTGGAACTGTTTATCAAAGAATGCAGCAGATCCTGGCTCTTGAAGCCATTAATTCAAGATGGGATGTCTCACCAAATGATTAGTTCAATCACCAGTTATTTTCCTACATGCAAGAACTTCAGGGTCAAATACCATGAGTCTATAGGTGAAGTCCTGACTCTAACAACATCAGTGAATGATTAATCATTATGGTCAGCGAAAACAAGAATTTACCCAAAGAATATATGAAAAGGAGACCAGAATGTGCAAATGTTTTCAGGACTGGACCCTTACAGATATTTGTCATTCACTGGGGGGGTGGGGGGGGGAAGGGAGCCTTCCCCTTTTCTTGTATACTTACCCTAATTTCATCATGATAACAGGCCACTACATATTTTAGACTTACTCTTCAATAATTTCACTGTAATATATTTATTACTCATCCTATTTTCAGCATATTTCTTCCTACCCCTTTGAGAGAGATGCCTTGGTACAATAATTTATTACCACAGTGTCTTATGAACTATTTCTCAGAGAAGCACACAGGGATAAATTAATAGTGTATTTTTTAATGTCTTGTTTGGCTATATATCTTATGAAGAAGGGTATCCAATACATACAAACTGTCTTAATAAAATTTAAATATTACTTTATCCAAGTAATAGGTGCATTTTCTATTAATTTAATTCTACGAAGAGAACTTATGACTCTCCTCCACAGGTTTGAAAGTTATCTGTGTACTTCTAACTGCACAAGTACAAGTGATTTTTTCCATAGTCAACCATAAAATTGCATGCATGTTTCTGAGGCTCATTATTCAGCTGTATTACTGTAAATTATATGAACGAAGAATTGATTTGGACTGTTCACATCTATAGTTTTCAAAGTTATAGGTGACTGAATTTTTGTGGTACATAGGCATTTCCATTAAAATATTTTAAAATAATGTTGTTAAAGTTGCAATGCCAAGCAGTCAAAAATAGTAAAATCCAGAATTAAGATTGCCCAGGTTGATACATATCCCCAAGTTTCTAAAATGATGTGGGTAGACCAGGTGCCAACTCATGGCAAGGCCCCTAGGCCTCAATAAACACGGATACATGCATAGCTAGAAACCAGCATGGCTGTTAGGATTATTAAAACAGATGTTAAATTGAAGAGTATGTGTTTAGTGTTTAGATTTGAGGAAATGCTTGTAGGATGCTCTATGTATTGATCTCAGTTATAACATCTGTAATCTGTGGTATAGAGTTACATTGAGCTTTTGGATTTTAAAGTTCTGTAATTGTTAATTTCTAAGGTGCCATAGGATTGCTTGTTGTTTTCTCTGTAACTCACAAAACAGGAAAGAAGCAATAAAGTTTTGGTCCTATGTACAAGAAGGAACACTGAAACCAAATGAGCCATTGTGAAACAAAGGACAGATTATTGGTAGCCTACACCCATGTAGTGGAGACTGGCACCAATACTTGTTCCTTTAGTTTGAACTCTGGGGGAAAGGAACAAAAGGGAACTATCACTGTGCTACTTGGAGTTAGGAGATGGCAATATTTCTAAGCATAAGCAAGTGATGCCCAAGCTCCTTAGCTTGAGTTCACCCTAAAGGACATTCAGAACTTGCACATTATAGAGTTATTACTTTTTGGAACCTATGACTATAGTTAATTTGTGTGCCTGTTTACCTGTTTTAACTTTGTAAATAACTCTTATTTCTTTTCCTTCATTAATAAATCTTTACTTAGTTCATTACAGGATTGGCTTCAAGTGTTGTCTTTGGTGTGAGATCTAAGGTACAATTGACCTGACATAAGTGAATGGCCCTTTAGGACTGGGAGTAACCTCAATATTGCGATTTTGGGTGTAAAGGACTGTCTATCAAAAATACTAAAAAGACCAGAGTACCAAGGGGATAATCTGCCTTCATATTAAAGATGTTGTAGTGCTTGAAGAGTTCATATTTGATATTTGGTTGGAGAAATCTAATTATAGAACACACAACCAGTTTGGAGTCTGTGCTCTGTTTCTTAAGAGTCTGCCCTGAGCTTAGCACTCCTATTTGTTAGTGAATCTGAACAGTGAGCATCTATGCTTGAAAAGAGGAATTTCTTTAGAAATAAAAACCCAGATTGGAAACAGAGTGCTTGGTTTATAAGTTTTGATCAGTCATACAAGGACCTTCCTGCCTCTGATGCCACAGAGACTGCTGCAATAGAATTGTCCTGACTGGAGAACTTGACAGTACAGGAAGAATTACATATACAGGAGAACAGAATCACATAATCATAAAACACTAGAACTGGAAGGGACCTCGAGAGGTCATCAAGTCCAGTCCCCTGCCCTCACAGCAGGACCCAGTACCATCTAGACCATCCATGATAGATGTCTATCTAACATGCTCTTATATCTCCAGAGATGGAGATTCCACAACCTCCCTAGGCAATATATTCCAGTAACTACCCTGATTGTTAGGAATGAGGCAATCCAAGCAACAGTCAAAACCAACAAAGAGGCTGCAGGAGAGACACCACCAAAATCAAACAGCCAGCAAACAGGTCAAGGAGAGAGCCCATCAAAGATGAATGGAAAAAATAGCAAAAGTGAAAACCAACACTGAAGATGAGGAAAGGGCACAGCCAGCGGAAAGATGGAAGCTCACATGTTGCAGCTCAGAGTTTTGGAGCAATAAAAGGAGGTTTCCCATCCAATGAGTACACCCCTCCAGAACACAAGGAAGTAGGAGAAAGTCTGATCAATTTACAAAGAGGCTCAATAGAAGAGTACTAGTCCACCTTTGAGAGACTGTGAGATGCACAAAATCTGAGAGGATAAGAAGATGCTCATCCTCCTAATCATATTAACTGGGAACACCACACAGGTTTTTAATACTATGGAGGAAGACAATGCTAAGGTAGATAAAAAAATTAAGGAAAATTATCTGAAAAGGTACAAGATGACTCTGAGAAATTATCTATTTTAAGTATAGAAATCTTGACATGTTTGACAATATCATTCACATTGAATATGTGCATCAGATGTATAATTTTATGCGAACATGAATAATGGGGGCAGGGGCTGAAGGTGATTATGAACAATGGCCTAGAAGCAATTGTTAGGGATAGTTATACATGAGGCAAAGGCAACTATCTATCTGTTCCCCAAAGTTCAAACTGACAGAACAAATAAAAACCCATCACAGTCGAAAGTATCACCAGGCTTTAGGGTCTTTAAAAACTTTGCTCACAGCAAGAGTTTGGTGGCTTTTGAAGAAGCTTTAATTCATCTAGCAAAAGACTATTCTAATTCTGCTCAGCATTTTTACAAGCAGAGATTTCCTCATAATGCCACATTCATTGCTTCAAGGAACGACTGCATGACAAATAGGGATCCCAGCTCTCAGTGCTCATACACCTGAAGATTTAATAATAAATTTGGATGGCAGTCAAGGGAGATCAAATAGGTGAAGAATGAACTCTCTGTATTCAGAGAAAAAAAATATTCTTACACACAAGAGAAAATGGACTGAAGTCCATTTCCGGATCCAGCTGAGGCTCAGTACAAACATAATGAGGCCGCTGTGAAACAAACAAACAAAAAATACTTCTTTAGAAGAGTTATAATCAAAGAACACTGTTAGAGAAAAAAAATCCACAATTTACTGAACTGCAAATTTAGAAAGAAGAAAAATAAGACTATGAGGATCAACTAGCTAATGAGAGGCTCTAAACCTTTGTAAGGTGAACTAGGATATTAATACAAATCTGTGACAATAAAGCAGAGTGTGCCTTATTTAGAGCACAGTAAAGCCATTATGAATCTGGCTGTAAGGCTGTCAAGGCTTCCAGCCTGGCATTTAAAGAAAATTAGAAAGTTCAACTGGTACCTCAAATGCAGATATAATTAGCAAAGTGATTATTGCAACCACAAATGGAATCTTTGCAACCTGATATGTGAACCTGTATAAATCCTGATTCTCTTCAGAACAAAAGAAGTTTTAAGTTACTTTCCTAAAATTACATTACCAAAAGACTTCAAAGTGGCTACAATACTAGATGAGATAAAGGGAGGCAGAAATGAACTGCTTGAGGAGTTAAACCAAGAGAAATATAAGCCTGCACTTGTGGAAGCAGATCTTCGGCTGGCACAAATCAGTGTAGCGACATGGGCGGTAATGGAACTAAAACACATTTACACCACTTGAGGACGAGAGTCATAAAACCTTTACAATGAAATGAAATGCCTCTCACCATGAACTAGGCAATACTTTCAATAGTGATCATAATTTTAAAGCCTGGTAAGGGCTCAACAAAATGTTGTAGCTATCATCAGATATCTCTGCTAAATGCTAGCTATAAAATATTAACTAAGATCCTAAAAACAAAAGACTACACCAAAGTAGGATTAATATTTTCAATCCACACACAGTTACTTGCATGCCAGGGAGATACCAGTTAGTAAGAAGGAGGTTGCACAGATTGTTTTTGACAAGAACGCATTGGGTTACCTACAATATGCTTAGGGAGAAATTCTCCCCTGTGTAGAGTTCCAGCACAAATCCTATGCACCACTTAAATCCCCCTAATTAGGAGGTGAATGGTGCATAGGCATGATACTGATGCCTTTAAAAAAAACCCTCAAAAGGGGTCAGTTTTGTCCTCAAAGCATTCAGATGTGGACTCAGTTTTAAAATGTTTCACAACCATTTGTTCTCATTTATTGGATAAAAGCAATTCTACTTTAATTCATGCTCCAGGTGATCTAGATAAAATCTTATCTAGATTCAGAATAAAAGTCTAGGCATGACCTACTAAAACGCATGCAGCATATGTTGGGTACAGTTAGTAACAAAACAGGATTCTTTTTCAGGAGAAATTCACCCTTATGCAAAGAACCAAGCCAAGGTCTACACACTATGTAAATCCCAGACTAGAGTGATCTAAAATTAAATGTGGCATATATTAAATGAATTAAAAACTGGCAAAATGGCAGGTCTCAAAATGTAATTGTAAATGGCGAATCATCATTGAGCAGATGCTTCTCAAGAGGGGGTCCTGCAAGACCCATGCTTGGTCTGATGCTATTTAACATTTCTAATCTATGACTTGGAAGAATACACAAAATCATCACTGATCAAGTTTGCCAAGGATACAAAAACTGGGGGAGAAATAAATAACAATGAGGACAGGTCACTGATACAGAGCGATTTAGATTACCTGTTAAGCTGGGTACGAGCAAACAATATGCATTTGAATGCAGCCAAACATTAAATGTATAAATCTATGAACAAAAAATGTAGGCCAGGGGCTCTATCCTGGGTAGTGGAGATGATAAAAAAGGTGTGGAGGTCATGGTGGATACCTGTTATGGACTGGGATATAGGCAGTTAGGTCTAGTGAGCAAAGCAAGCATGAAAATTGGTGAACAAAGCCAAGGGTCAGTTACCAGAGCCAGGAGTTAAGCCAGAGTCGGGACCAAGAATTGAAGCTGAAGGTCAGAGGCCAAATGTCAGATTGAGTTGCCAGCTCTCCCGGCCAGACAGACTGGACACCATGTGTAGCAATGGTGTCCAGTTCATATTGTAGTAACAAAATAGGATTTCTCAGAGCAATTTGTATCTAAATAAAATGTTAATTTTTCCTCTTTGTGGCCTGGAAAGGAGCATCTGCTGCTTTCTACATTTCATAAAAATAATCCTTCCTCTCAAATGCTAAATGGAGCCAGAGGTCCAATGGTCCCCAGTACATTACTAGCGGAGGATGCTTCCAACCAAACAGAAAAGGCCTGTTGCAATGTGGGTAGTAAGTTAGCACATTAGTGAACCACATACAGGCTATTGAAGAGGTATCCCTCTAGAGACAGGATTTTCAAATGAGCTTGGTGCTAGCTAACTTTGCTCCCATTAACTTTAACTGCTTTAAGTCAGTGGGAGCAAAGCCAGACCAACACCAACACATTTGCAAATCCCACCCAAAGTTCCCTCGGGGATTGCGGGAATGTGGTTAAGAAACTTCCAAGAAGATGCTACTTAGACAAGATGGTGTTGCAACACCCATGTTGGAGGAAATTGGGGGGGCGGAAGGGGGCAGTTCTTGAGACAAATCACATATCTGTGCTAGGAAATGGGCAGAGTTACCAGGGCAATAGCACTGTAACAGTGCTGTGGAATACTCACTGCTTTTGGGTTAAGGAAGCATCTCCAGAGATACCCAATCAAACAAAAAAAGTGATCATTTAAAAAATATATATTCTTTAAAAAAAAACAGACCTCATCAGCACCATACAAGAAAGCTGACTCTTATGATCTATAGAGAGAAGAGATGGGTACTGTATATGAGAGCATGTGTTTATACATTTTTATATTAATTTTTTTAATCAACAGGTGCAGGGTGTTCTTTCACAAAAAAAGCAGGATTGGTGTGCTCAATAATACAAGGCTTGCAATGGTGTTTAACAAAATGCAGAGCATCCACAGAAACCTCACAGTCCAGCATCTGCAGGTTAAAGCAGTTTGCAGCTACAATCTGTGGGCCCTGGCCTATGTTGCACCCACATGACTTCAGATTCAGGCATTTCAAGTTGAAGCAGTTCAGGGCCAGGCACTCCAGACCAGCGTCCGACATCAGTGGGCACTTGCCAATATCCAGCAATTTGAGTTTTGTGCAATTTTTAGCAAGATACTCCACAAAGGCAAAGAGAAGACACGGGAAGAAAAGTAACCCTCAGACATAATGAAAACAGTAGAGAAAGCTGGGATAAGTCAAGAGCCAAGAGCAGAGCAAACAGCAGGAACCACGTTGGGTATAGGAGGCAGACACAAGCAAAATCCAATGCAGTCACACCAGGAAGCCATTTGTTGCTTGGAAAAAACTTCCTGTTTATCCTCCTGACCTATAGTGTATGGCTGGAAAAATTGGTGGAGCCTGGAAATCCTTGTCAGACCTCCCATAGATGGTGCCTTGGCTAGGGCTGTGGTCTTAGTAGTTTCTCGGCTCATCCAATTTCAGAAGCCATTTTTTGGAGGCTAGAACATGGCAGCTCTCTGGGGACTCCTAGGTATAGGTACAAGACATGGAACACTTGCAATAATCAGCTATTCCAGAGCTCCCAGTGCAATGTTATAGATAAAAGTTCATGATCGTTGGTCATATGATCAAAGGAATCTCAATTAGAAGGAAAGAAGTTACATCACTTCTATATTTGGCACTAGTGCAACCACTGCCAGAATATTGTGTCTAGTTCTGGTATCCACAACTCAAGAAGAATGTTGATAAATTGAAGAGGGTTCAGAGAAGAGCCACAAAATGATTAAAGGGTTAGAAAACATACTTTGTAGTGAGAAACTTGAGGAGCCCAGTCAATGTAGCTTCAAAAGGAAAAAGACAAAGGTGACTTGATCACCATCCGTAAGTAACTACATTGAAAACAAATATTTGATAATGAATTTTTAGCAGCTAAAATTCTATCAAAGGCCAAAGGGATCAAGATGAAGTCAGATCAGCTCGGATTAAAAATAAGGCATAAATTTGTAAATAAGGAGTGTAACTTAACATTGAAACAATTTACCAAAGTTGGTGGGAAGATTGCAATTTATTTAAAAGATATGCTCTCGTCCAAACAGGAATTAATTAAGGAAAGCCCCATGGCCTCGGTTATGCACACGGTCAGACTAACTGATCACATTGGTCCCCTCTGCCTTTATGATGAAAAAAATTGGAATTTTGGTTTGGAAAAATTGTTGAGAATTCAACTTTTTCTCGCAAATTGGGATGGAAACATTTGCAAAAATCAACATTTTTCCAGGGACAGGAAAGCCATTTTCTGTCCGGATTTCCTGCCATCTACTACAAGATTGATATTAGTCAGACGTTTCTCCCTAAAGCAAAAGAATACCATTCCAGATGCAACATTCTGGGGATATGAAACAGAGAAAGGAAAACTCATTTTCCAGAGGAAATACAAATCTTTTATCAAAGACCCTCATGCTGAACAGATCGGGGGGAGGGGAAAAGGGGGAAGGGAATCGGCTTTTTCCGGTAGAAGGCATGACTGGTGCTGCAAACATGGCAGAAAGTTACAAGAAACAGGCCAACTTTTATTTCCAAAGGAACAATACAGGAACTCTGTCTCCATTCTGTAGGATTGGACACAAATACCCATTAGTTAGGACTTCCATCCAGAGCATTCAGTCTATCTCAGGAAAACAACATTCTGCCGTTATGTCAGATACTACACTTTAGTAAGTGCTGGCAGATGCTGATATTTGGAAGCAGGGGCCACTGCAGATGGAATGTTTAGAGAGTGAGTCTTCTGAAAACCCGCACTCCAGCACCAGTCCTAATTTTCGGTTTAACAATCCAATTCATCAAAAATATCAGGGTTCTTAAAAAGCAGGAGCAGCTTAATGATTCATGGTGATGACTTGTGAAAAGAGAAAATGAAGTTTCTGTTACAACTCATTAATTTGAACTTTTACCCATGCCATCTTGTTAAAAGGATTATAAATAAAGAACTGAATGCCAATCTGCTTCTCCTTCTCAAAAGCCTGCAAAGGGCTTCACAGCTGGCATATGAAAAGCTGTTACTCTTCATACTATGCAGGATGTGCTTACAGTACTTCGAAAAAAAGAGAACTTCCAAATAATGCCCCCATCTAAATTGAGATATTGGTAAAATTAACCAAAAGGAGTCTGATCTCAGCAATACATGTTATGATTCTTTCACTAGAGTATCATTTATAGCTAATTGGACTTCATATTACAGCTCTATAAGGCTGAATTTTTAGTGTGTTTTTCCAGTTTTGTACCAGAATAATGCTATTGGTTTAAATGCAGCAAAAATCATTTAAAATCTATCTAGTGCAGGTGAGAAGCAAAGCCTCCAGCCTCACTCTGTGGATCAACTAGAATACGCTCCCAGAACTCACCCAAGGTTGGGATTAAGGGAAAGGTAATTATACTCTCTATTCGTACTATGGGAAGATATACAGGAGTCCCTTGTAGAGGAATTCATGCAGTCTACTGGAATTTATCATAAGCAAACATGATTGCAGTTTTAGAATAGGTTGAAATGCAAGAGAGCAACTCATGTGGTCACCCTTTACAAATCACATACCAGATAAGTAAGAAATTTTACTTCCAAAATCTACAGAAATTGAGGATAAAATTTGTTCTTGAGCAGAAGGCCAGCAAAAGACCTATGCATCTAGCAGGGCTTAAATGGATATGTATAAACAGCAATGCGTACAATTTGTGTAATTTGAATGAGAAACTCAATAGCACAACTAAATAGAGACAAAGAAAGCTATTTTTTAGGCCAGATGTGACATACCTAATGGGGTGAAAATCACACCTGCCAGCCCCAATTAACTAATTTCATCAATATGCCAAGTTCAAAAATTCCAGTATATTGCAAGAGAAGGAAGTCCAGGCCTCTCTTCCCCAACTTGTGAACTCAAAGACAGATGCTGACTGCAACTATAAAGAGCAGGGACAACTGCATTTATATCCAGTTGCAAAGTTTACCTGTTTCTGAGAAAAGGCTGAAATTTGTAAAAGGACAAATTGACAGATTGTGTGTAACACATTCGGGGGGAGGGGGGGCATGGGAGGGGGTGGGTGTCCACTGCATGGGCAAAAGGATGAAAACTTAATGGCATCTGTTATACAGGAGGTCAGACTAGATGATCTACTGGTCCTTTCTGGTCTTAAATTTATTCATCTAAATACTGCATTAAAAAACACAATGCGTGTGACTTTCAGTTTTGCAAAGAGCTCGGAGTTGACCTATAAACAAAAAGATTATCTGTCCCAAACTTCATCAAGAAGTTGAGTTGCATGGAAGAAATAACCTTCAAGAACTGTGTAACATGTGAAAGGCTTCCTTAGGCATGAAGACAAGTTTTAGTGCAACAATTGTTTAAGATCTCAGGTAACTTATAAAGAAAATTCTTGAAGTGCTTACAACCGAAATCTTTCACATCAACCTATTTATTTACAGACATTAGCTTCAGGAGTCTCATTCCTTGTTCCCTCTCTTACCCCATGATAATTGACTAGAATGCAACATAAAATGACCTTGGATTGTTTATTTACTTTAAATGTTGCTTGTTCCCTCTGATTATGAGCTGCTTCTACATGGACTTACCCTGTAGGCGATTACACAAAGGACAAGGGTCAGAATGCATGGGGGGGGGGGGGAGAGTCAGGTAATCAGAGAGGAAAATGTGCTGCTGTAGGATGGTGCCACAGCTGGTGAATCATATCATTCTTTAATTATTTTATCTGTTAAATATTTATGAAGAGTGTCTGGTGAACAAAAAAAAAATCTTATATCCAGATGTTTGGGACTTTGTAGCTGAATGTTAATGCATAGTAGGGAGCCCACTGGCACAGTTATTCCAATTTATTGTAAAATAAATCACCCTCACAAAAGATAATAATTCAGTTAGTGTAGCAGGAATGGCAAAAATGTCAGGAAATAGACAGCCATGGTTTTGGACAACATGATGACCTAGGCAGCTTCAGAACTGCACGGACCATAATATGCTTTGAATGGTTGTCACCTGGGTCACTTTTCCCCTTCGATTCTCTGTAAATATGTATTTTTAACCTGAAATTATAGTGACATAAATGCAGCATGCACCCTAAAACTGTAAAATGCAGCTTTCTTGTTTTGCACACAATAAACACATTTTTAATAGGGAAATCTATGCTATCATTAACCACATGACAACAATGGTCTTATGCAGATTACAAGTTTGCTTGCGGTAAAGATCAAGACACGCTAACATACATCAATATATTCAAACATAAGGAGTCAGTAGGACACTGTGCAGGCATGGGAAGTGACCCATGTGGAGTTCATTACAAAATTAGGCTCCAATTATGAGGCAATGCTGATTTAAATTTTTCATGACTATCATCTGTTTTCTAAATAAGGGTTAGTTCTGCAGCCGTTACTCAGCCTTAAATTCCACAGACTTTAAATGTGGTTACGCCTGAGTAATGTATGCAGAGATTTAGCATCTATGGTATAAACTGTCTCCGGATGTTTGCCTAATTGATACAAGAAAAATCGTAAATCAAGGACAATATATTTCAAGATTTTTAAAGCAATACTACTATGAAAGTATCCCAGGTCCCTACCTTTAATTGGTATGAATTAGATAGAATAGCTATGGGAAATTCAGCTTGAGAGCACATGACATGTAACTAACTGAATATTTTCAGATTCCTCTTGAGCAATGAAGAGATGTGTTTTGTGAGCAATTTATGTTAAATTGGTACAGTATAAACAAACATCACAGAAAACTGTAAATGCGTATTTGCATGGGCATGCAATACATATATGAATCAAGCATTTTGGATTTCATCTTATATGGTAGAAAAAGCAGATGCTAGTGGCCAAGGTAATATACTCTATGGCAAATATCAAGTATAACCATATCAAAACAGGAACATGGGAATTGTCACAATGGACCAGAATAGTGGTCCAAGTAGCCCTGTAACCTGGATTGACAATGGCCAGCACCAGAAGCGTCAGAGGAAGGAGCAAGAAACCCTGTTGCAGATTAATCTGTCTCTGTAATTCCCTCATTCTAAACCCTCAGGCTACGTCTACACTGGCCCCTTTTCCGGAAGGGGCATGTAAATTTCACCTATCGTCGTAGGGAAATCCGCGGGGGATTTAAATATCCCCCGCGGCATTTAAATAAAAATGTCCGCCGCTTTTTTCCGGCTTTTAAAAAAGCCGGAAAAGAGCGTCTACACTGGCCCCGATCCTCCGGAAAAAGCACCCTTTTCCGGAGGCTCTTATTCCTACTTTGAAGGAATAAGAGCCTCCGGAAAAGGGTGCTTTTTCCGGAGGATCGGGGCCAGTGTAGACGCTCTTTTCCGGCTTTTTTAAAAGCCGGAAAAAAGCGGCGGACATTTTTATTTAAATGCCGCGGGGGATATTTAAATCCCCCGCGGATTTCCCTATGACGATAGGTGAAATTTACATGCCCCTTCCGGAAAAGGGGCCAGTGTAGACGTAGCCTCATAGTCTAAGACCACTTCAGAAAAAGATATGCAAGAAATGTCATAGCGGACAGTTACGGAACACTCAACCCAGGTTTCTTCCTTACGCCATCATTATCAGGGTGTGCAAAAAGCCAATTGGGATAGGGAAGAGTTAAAATACCATTGTGTGTGGAGCACCACAGAGAAGTGAATATGAAAGGGTAGTGCTCCTGTGTGGATAAACACAAAACACGACAAGAGTTGCCTTTAGCCAAAGCCAAGCACAAAGATCTAGCATATGGATCATTTCAGCAAAGTTCTAGAGTAAATGAAAAAACAGCACTCAGCCTGATGGTTCTTCCCTCAATCATAGACCTTTCCTTGAAGACCCTTGCTGACTCTTACTGGCAGACAGAACCTCTAATGCCCTTGACACATCCCTTTCTACTAGTATACTGGGAGGTGATGAATTCATTGTATGCAGTTGACTAATGCAGCAACCTAGCAAATTTCTGCACTTGCAACAAGTAGCAGGACAAAAAGTCATTTCTTTCTTGCCAACTTTTAGAAAGGGTTTGTTTACCCCCTCCATGGAGTATCTGTTGTCATGCATTTTACTCATTACATAAAGAAATATGGAAAAAAAACTCACCGCAACCCATGGAGAAAACTAGGTATCATCAATAACTGATGCATAGCTATAAAAAATAAATAAAATATAAACAAAACTGCTGAATTTGTCTGCAAAGGCTTTATTTGTGCATTCACACAGCTAATATTTCATATCAAATCTGACTAAGAAAGTAAACTGACATTTTGATTATGGAACATATTAGAAACTGACTGTATTTTTATTGATCTATCAAAATATTTGAAGGATTGATTACTACACTTTCCAAGTCATTCATTCCTCAGGAGGTGCAGACATGAGACTGTTGCAGTCCATAGCAAACAAAAGGAACAAAAAGCTTTTAATGCTCTTGTTTGGAAGTACAATTTTCAGTCTTATTGTGTAATAGCCAGTGTTTCCTTGAAATCATTGTGCTAAGCAAAGAATACTTTATAATTAAGGAAACTACTCAGTGTTTATTTAGTGCAGCGTTATAGATGTCTTTTGATAGCATTTATTGAACCTTGAAAGATATCTTATTCATATTCTATTTTTAGTAAGACAACACAAAGGTAGTCTCAAAGGAAAAGCAATGGGATTATATTGAAAGTTCCACAGAATGCAACAATATGTTTGATAATTAAATTGAACTGAGTTCATTGCATCAGGTGTGTCAAAAATAATAATGAAATGATTTACATAATTCACTTGAGGCTGTGTCATATATTCTCTCTCTCTCTCACTCTGATGCAAGGCATTCCTCTCCTCCTTAACTGATAGTCCAACAGATGAGTCTGCCAGATCTCATAGTAAAGTGACAGCCATTTGCCCTCCAGACTGTGCTCCTATCTTAGACTAGTAATTTAAAGCTTCCTAAGGTCCCTAAAGAGCCAACAAGAGTGGCAGGCGGAAAAAATACATGCGTCTTTGGTGGTATCATCAGATAGGTCCAAGTAACCGCTTAACTATCCACAGGTCAACAACACACATCCTCAGAATAATCATCTGTATAGTCAACAACCGGGAGAAAGTGCCTCAAGGAATTAAACAGAAAAAGATCGACTAAAATGGTTTCATAGTTGCAGTGGCCTGTGTGTAGCAAAGAAGTGAGCGCTGGAAGGAGGAGAGGTGGTAAATGAAAAGGAAGACTGAGGACACAGGAAAGCCTTTAGGGAAGCAAACTATTTTCCTACTCTATTAAGAAGCACCTTAGGCACCGGGGATGACTTTCTTCTGCCTGGGTGGGTGCTCCACCCCCACTCCATGTTAAGGTCCCACCCCCACTCTACTCTTTCCCCCATGTTTCCAACCCTCGTCTCCTTCTTCCTGTCCCTGCTCTATCCCCTTCCTCAAGCACTCACTCCATCTCTTCCTGCCCTCGCTCCAACCCCTCCTCTCAGCTCTTCCCACCACCAAATAGCTGATCGGCAAGTGGCTGCTGAGCACCCACTAGGTTTTACTATGCGTGCTCTGAGACTGGAGAACCTATGGAGTCAGTGCCTATTATCTTTAGGCTGAAAACACAGAATAACTGAGAACCAGCATGTGATAGAATCAGAAAGGGAACTTGCACACTCCTGGTGCAATGTGCTTTTATTAAAGGTCTCCAAGGCAGAAGAGAGCTCATGTTTTAGTGTTATTTGTGTCTCATGAAACCTTTCTAGGTATTTATGGGATAGGGCCATCTATCAGTAAATTTACATGTAGCACAAACAGTAGCAAGTAAACAATATGGGATAACTGTGGAATAGCAGGAAGGGATGGAAAAGATGGCCCAATAGCATGACACTCTTCTCCCTTCTTTTCCTTCTCACCCCAGTCTCTGATTCTACTGCACAAACAAAAGAAAGATCCCAAGAAGGGGTCTCTGAGGCAAAATTCTCACAACTGAGAGCATCTCCATCCCTTAAGCGGGAAAAGAGCAAATGCTTTTCGAACCCACATCTGGTGTTCGCCCATCTATTTGTCACACATGCCAGTTTTCCTGCTCTCCACAACACCTTGCCTTTCATACATGGGTCAACTTTTCACATATACAACCACAAGCACAAGTCCTGTAAAAGAAAAGAGCCACAACAATCCATTGTGAAAAACATTCAGACTCAGAGGCAGTTCTCTTCTAGCTAATGGTGTTGCAATTAGCTCCTGGCTCCTTTGCTCCCCAATGCAGGTAAAGTGGACCTACTCTCTGAACATCTCAACAGATCTACTTCCTACACCAGAAGGGTCCTTCTTCAAAGGAAGAATCAGCATCTTTGGGGGCCACCTTTGCATGTGCCAAGAGCACTCACCCATCCATACAATACTCTTAATTCTGCTACAAAAGAGCATCTGGTTTCACTTATCTGGACAAAAGAGGGTTCTAGTGAGTCCTCTAGGGCTGAAGGAAAAAGAAGAAAGCAGTAAGAGGAGAGGAGCAAAACAGTATGAATTGTTTTCCAAGCCCAACTAGCTAAAGATGCAGCCCTTCCACAGAGTTTGCTCTCAAATTAGATTCTTCCCTGTGTAGCTTCCAAACATTATGACCAACTCTCAACATAGCACATCTGAGAGGAAAACAAATGATATTAGTTCAAACTTAGATGCTGCCACTGCTTTCCAGTTGAGTAATTATGGTGCCAAAAATAATCACACATCAGAGTGCCGAGTTTTCATCCCTCTCCTCAGTCCTTTTGACGAGAAAGGGGGATTTACACACTGATGAAGAACACTATTTATGCAGTCCAAATTCACGGTCCCGTCTCAAGCAACACAGAACCAGTCGTACAAAACATTTATGAAAATGCAAGGAAGAAAACAGAGTGACTTAAAAGGGCAGCTGACTGGGACATGAAAACTTTAAGTGTCTGGAATGCACACCATTCACTAGCTGTCTATTGGGTTTCCTTTAGCTGTAGACTGTTGTGTTGTATTTTCAGGCTCACAGACAGAAACAGCAGAGAGCATACTTTAGAAGAACAAAAACACTTTTCCATAAGACTCTGATCATGTAAGCCATTAAATATTTGGCCCACCAATAATATGGCAGAAATTAGATCCATGTCAATAAGTTGCACATAAAAATATACTATAACTAATAAGAGAAAAAAAGTACGCACCCTTCCTGTTCTTATTCAGTTTGGCCTCCAGAAGAACCATTCCAGAAATTCTTCCAAAAGCACTACACCCTCTGCACATTCCTCAATGGCACTCAGCAATGCAGTGGTTTTATATCATCTTCCCTCGCAGGCTCTGATGTACATGGTATAATTGGGGAAAGAGCCCTGTTTTGCCCTTCCCATTCTTGGCTACCAGACCAGTCCCATGAGGACACAAAACAGCCCTGAGGCTGATTTATCTTGTGCTGGTTTCTGAACCGGCCCTGGAAGATATGGAGTGCAAAGGTGTTCTTTTCCCTCTTCCCAGTCCTGAGCTGAGCAGACCTCAGCTAGGACTAAGAACCGGGCCTTTCATCTCCAAAACCTCTGTCATTTGTGTATAAACAGAAACTTTTTCTTTCAGGTTATTTCCCCTCAGAGACTTCAGTGGCATTCATTTTCATTTTTGCCACGTTGCGTTCCTCATATCTCAGCCAAGAAGAAAGCAAAGATTCAAGGTCTTGCTCAAACATTAGCATTAAGCACCAGGCAGCGAGCCATCCTTTGGATTGGGTTAGTAATAGATTTTACCCTTAGGCTGGCCATTAAATTAAGAAAACTCTTCATTCTGACACTGTAAGCCAAAAAAAAGGAGAAAACAGCCTATATGATATCATCCAGTGCATCTGGGAGTCCAGGAATGCAGAATGTATAGGTGGGCAGGAGGGGGGACTACTAGGAAGGGATAAATTATTAACATTTGTTAATCTAATTGAAATCCAAAAACCATATTTTTTTTCTTCTATCAGACTTCAGCAAAAACTAGTCTAAACAATAATAAAAATCTCCAAAATATAAGCTTCCTAAATGAGCCACATAATGTTCTATGCCATAATCACCACTGCAACGAGAAAATTGCTCAAATCGTCTCTGAGCCAGAGTTGTCAGTCATGCTGCTCTGTGCTCTGAGTAACAATGTTCTGTGCAATTAATATCAAACCTTCCAAGGCAGCTCTGACTTCTGATGTTCTGCGTGCTCCTGTCATTACAGAAAATGCAAAGCCATACATGACTGCAATATAGCGCACTAAAGGGAAGAAGAGAGGAAGAAAGAACTTTTGTAGTGAAACAGGGTCCAGAAAGTGTAAGATAATGAAGGTGTGGTTTTGTGCATGACTGCAGCTGCTCACATTGCCTCCCTCTCCCGCACCTCACTTACACATTCTGTGCTTAATTATGGGTTTTATTGTACTCCTAAGATACTCAGCTCGTGAAATGACCCCAGGAGCCAAGGAACAATTCATTTTTCTCTTTTCGAAAAACTTCCAGCCCAGCCATTATGCACTCTATCTTTGTAACCTGAGATGAAATCAAGTGTTATTAGACTCTTGTTTACTTTGGGGTCCTCAGATGTGATCATTATTCTGAGTCTGCATGAAAATTCTAGGGAAAGAAATGGACGAGTGACACACAGGGATGTAAACAGGACAAAATTATTCTTTTCTGCACCTTGCTGTGCCTTTGCATTGCAAAATTACCGCTAGCATCAGTAAAATGCACCTCAGGCATTGCGTGTATTCAGCCCTGGAAAAAGGGGGAAAAAAAATCACAATTCAAATAGTTAGGAAATAATCCTGAAACAGAGACGACCCCTCCACCCCCCTCCACCACCACATGCACATATGTTTAAATTATACTCTCTATGCACTGATTGCTGAAGAAATATTCCTCAGTGTAAGTATTGGAGGGGTGGAAAGGAAGGAGAAATTACATATGAGGGCATTTTTAAATAGCATTGAAATTCAAGATGGTAAACAATCTGGTAAATATAGATTATTCATCAGACTCTGATATATTTAGAACAGTGCAAATTTGGACTCTTTTACTATTTATTAAAGAAATTAAGAAATAAAGCAGGCAGTACTGTAAAGCAGAATTTGATGGACAAAAACAGTTGCCCAATAGACACAATTTGGGGTTTATTTACATGTTGCTACATAGTACCTATCAAATAGTATCTATGCTCATTCCTATAACCCTGACTCATGTGAGCGGTCCTAATGAAATCTAGTCCTGAGAGTAAGAATTGCAGGATTGGGCCTTAGTCATTAAAGGATAATGGACTACAAAGAATAGCAGCAATTACCTTCAGGCAACAGACTATTTAAGTAAGATGTTTATTTGTGGAATTCTCAGGACCCTGTCACTAAGGAACAATGTTCTCTTGTTGAAATGAGATTTAAAATTAGTTAGAAAAATGTTACCTATTAAAGAAAGATGCTGGATGCCCTATTACCTACAAAGAACTTCAGTTGATCTCCCTAACTCTGGCTTCCAATGTGTTTGACCATCCACCACCTCCTACACACACACACACACACACACACACACACACACACACACACACACACACACACACACACACACAGTTCCTTCTTCTTACCACACACACACACACACACACACACACAGTTCCATGTTCTTTCTTCTTACCCTCCTCCTGCTTTTCCCTCCACCACATTTAAACTGAAGTAGTTGAGGAAAAGTGTACACATGAAGGATTCAGATCAGAGAACTGCAGAGTTGAGGGATCAAGGGATGGAATTCCATCTGCCTCTTGTTTCATCTTATAACATCTGCATAATTTGAAGGGATATTACCAATTGAAATTTGGCCCAAAATTTAGATTTCATGGTAGCAAGCTTTTACCAAACCAAAGCCCAAAAACAAATGTTTTCATTTTTTTTTTTAAAGTCCAAAGGACAGACTACTTTAAAAAAAAAATCTCAGTACTATCTAAGATCAAAACACTGGAGCACAGAGAACTGTATGTGAAACTATGAAACAAAGATGAAATTGACTTAAATGAAATTTCATTGTAGACAGAGAGAGAGAACGAGATGGCATAAACAGTTATAGTAAATCAGGATTTTTTTTAATTCTTTCTCTCTCTCAGATATACAATTCTCTGGTATTAATGACTCAGATGTAAATACTTGTTTACAATAGAAGGTTCCAATCTTGCAAACTGTTCTACATAGGTGGATCTCATCTATGGTCTTCAGTGGAAACCCCTGTGGACATATACTTTCACCCACATGGAGGTGCACTGAGGTCAATTGGAAGGGTGGAAGAAAGAAAGATCAGCCTACATAGAGCAGTTCTGAGCCCAATATTTTTAATTAAGCATCCCTTAATCATGTCCTGATTTGCTGATCAGAAACAAACAACACCTGCCTTGTAGGTCACTGAGATACCTAAAATGACTTTTTCTTTGGTCAGTAACTGATGTTGACCATATAAAAGAAGTAGGCTCTAATCTTGAGATGAGCCAGGTGTCATAATTATTACGAGATGATCACCCCATATCATTGGCCACCAGACTTCCCATTGACTTTACCAGGAAACTGCAAATGCTAAGAGCTTCTCAGGATTTAACATTGAATACTAGCTCTGATCACAATATATTAAAAAACACATTTGAGACAAAAAAAACTTGTATCTTTTTGTTCAATGTTTGTACCATTATTTCCGTATTTTTCATCAAGCTTTAATGAGTAAATTCAAGGGAAGACAGCTCACTTTTAGTGTGAAAATGGAAATCCAGTTTGATCCAACAGGCCTTTACATCGGCTGTTCAGGAGAATCCAGTTCCATCTGTCCTCTCACACAAGCATAGGAGAAGTCTTCTGGTCAGAAATATAGCCACACAACCACTCCCTTCTAGCACAGTTAAAGTATGAAGTTGATTATCCTAGACTTTCCTAAATTTGAAAAGGATATATAACCAATAAAGCTATTTTCTGAAGACTCCAATGATTAAGAAAAAACTGCTGATGTCAGTTCTCTGATTTTATTCAGGAAAATGTTGTCTTATCTTCAATCAGATTAAAGTTTTGTTAAAATCACTCCATCCTAAAGTTTATGTTTTCTCCACCCACCTATTGCATCAACTTGTATGACCTTTGTCAGCCTATTGCTAAACATCAACTTTTGTAACCTTTCCTCTTCAGTACCTGTAATCAGAGTTAGGATTATAGTATCACGCTTTCAGGCCCTCTATCAACCAGCTGTGCTCAGTCAAACAGAATATAGAGGGAGAAACTCAGTGCTGAAGAACAAACCTGGCTTCGAGGACCAGAGCACCAGGCAGTTTGGGGGAGTATGGAAAAGCAGGAGTACGCACAGCAGACTTGGTTCACCATTATGTAGGAAGTAGTGGGAGGAGCTGTATGACCCGTGTTACGCAAAAGGTCAGACTGGATTATCAGTATGGTTCCTGCTAGCCTTAAAAACTGAAACAGTAAAACAGAAGGAGAAGAGCTGATGTCAGATTCAGATTTTATTTGCTCCTAATTAATTTTACTAATCCTGGCACTTTTCTGAGTTTTTGTCAACTATAACAGCCATAGCCTTTGTTTTCAAGGAGAACTGGGACATAGCTCCTATAAATGAAAGGGAAAGTACCAGTGCTCAATTTTGCCCCTATTTGTGAAGGTATTAAATAAGATATATCATTTTCAGTCCACAGTTGCTATACATACAAACTTATATCTCAATTTTGCTGTTATATATGCAAACTTGTATCTCCGTTAAGCCTTGGTCACAATCAAGTGTATTCTCTAAGTACATAGACCTCCCAAACCCATTAGCTACTGAAGACTAGCCTTCTCTATGTATTTCAAGCCTTTTAACATTAATAAGGAGCAGTTATTAAAAAAATATGTCTCTCAAAATACACCTTTCATAACAGATTAGGTGAGAATTTGTGTGTGAATATTTTAAAATGGAGAAATTAACCAGAAATTGCAAATCCTTTTTGATATTTCCTCCTTTATGTTTAATTTACAGATAGATATTTTTATTGGTAACATGCCATTCATTTTCCCTAGCCCTCACTAGAAGCTGTTCAAGCTGAACTTTTTGTTCCTTCATTTAAACTTTCTGCACTTTCATGAGAACCAAACTTATCTCATATAAAATATCTTCTATGTCCCATAAAAAAAATCAATAATATATATACTAAGAAGATGAGAAAAGCCACGTTTCCCAGTATTACTTATCCTTGGACAGATCTATATTCTTCTAATTGTTTTAAACTGGGAAGAGAATGGAACATCTTCAACTCTATAAATATCTAGGAAGATGTGTGACAGAGGTTTGCTTTTACCTGAAAGCTCTGCTAACAATTAACTCTTCAGGAACCAGACAGAAAAGAAGTTCCACACACATTCATCTGAAGGGAAAAAAAAAACCATCAAAGGCCAACTGACAGTGCAGAACATTTACAGATTAAAAATACCGTATATAAAATAACAGCACCAATAACCTTCCTGGCTGGACTCTGCCTCCACCAGAGCAAAAACTAGGCAACAACTCCACAACCAGGGCCAGATTAAGACCTTTAGAGGCCCTAAGCACTGAAAAGATTATGGTGCCCCCCCCCCCATATGTAATTCAAAATAAAAACAATACTATACCGTAAAATCTCTCTCTCTCTGTCTTTTTTTTTTTTTTGGTTGCCACTGCTTTGCTGGTGCCCTAAGCATGTGCTTAGTCTGCCTATTGGGTAATCCAGCCCTGTCCACAACCACTGCCGGCCTATCCATGCAACCAGCAGCCACCACTGGTTCTCCACCCCTTCCGCCTTCTGATCCTCCTTTATATGGACCGGGTAACAGTGAGCAACAAGAGAGGCTGTGGCTAGCTTCAAGCAATACTAGCTATTCCACACTGCCAGCAACAGAGGTCACCATCTTTTCTCTCATGCTAAAGCCATGATTTCATCTGGGCAGGAAGAGCCAAAACCCATGAGTTAAATCTAATGGGAATGTGCTGTCTTGTTCAATAAGGGGTTGGAGGTAAACCTGAAACATGTATTTCTAACTGTGGGGCAGAATATATATGGCGATTATAAGAAGGATTTTTTTAAATGTCTGTACACTATACCTTTAAAAGCACATTGCAGTTTACAATGATTCCCCCACGGGAAGAGTAAATAAACAAGCAAGAGGCTGTTTTGGAAATTACTGGTCAACCATGCAATCCAGAAAAGGTGAGTGCCCAGTGCAAATGCTGTATATTGTTAAAAATATAGTGATGGTGTTTGTAAATTGTGAGTTTGCATACACAATGGTAATGCCAGTAAGATAAGAAGCTGATATGTATGCTGGGTGCTCTCTTTGTGGCTCAGAGACATAAAGAAGATGCACTGACAATCAGAAGCTTCTTTCTAGGAGCTCATACCATTAGTCTATTGCTATTTGGGAAATACAGTGTGGAAACCAAGTGGCCATGTGGGTGCAGGCCCTGTTGCTTGTTGTTGGTTAAGCAAATAGTTTTATTAAGAGACTGCTTACACGAAACTGAACAAGATAAATTACTTGAAATGTTTGCAGCATGTGTGGGTTCATGGAATTATTTTAATGAAGAGGGAGATTTAAAGTGTGAAGGGGAACAAAGAAAGGAAGAACTATGCATTGGGTAACTGAAAGAAGGGTCAGTTAAGAAGGGTCTAAGGAATTAGATACAGTGAGGAAAAAAAACATAGGAGTGGGCAGAAATTTGAATTCAGTAGTTGCATTTTAAGCCTGTTTATTTTAATATTCACTTGTATTGTAAATAGCACACAACACCTCAAACATAGTGGTCAGTTTTGCTCGGGAGGAGGTGTCTTTTTTTTCATGACATATATATTTTTCTCTAATTTTTTAAAATAAATTGCTTTCATGTTAATATTCCTAATTATTCAGCCATTCACATTAACCACTGCTGGACACTATGCAATCAGTAGAAGGCCTTTCAGCATACCTTTCAAATTCCTAAAGACTACATATGGATCAAGGGGATCAACACAGACTCATAATTAGGGACATAAGTAAAGTAATAATACAGGACTGTCTTACCAGCTGATCTCGTCTATTTGTGGGTTCCTTTGGGTTCTATTCCATCCTGTGCGTCAACAGCTCTGTCTACTGAACTTTAGTTTGTAACTCCCAAGCAAACCTCGCTAAGGTGGCAAGGACTAGACAGGTTTACAGAAGGTTTATTATCATTGAAGTTTAAGGGGAAGGCATGAACCAGTTTGATTCTCAGAGCCCAGGATAATTGTTTTTCCATCCATCAGTCCTGAAAACAGAAATTCCTCTATGTTCATCTACTATAACCTGTGGCCAGAATTTCAACAGCTAATCACAGAAATCTAATGTGGCTGTAGAAAACATGGCTTCCATTACATATTTTCTCTAGATTAATTTGTTTTTAAGAGTGAGGTGTTCTTTACAAAAGGATCTCAGAATGTCTTTTAGAAATTTGGCTTATTGGCTGGGTCCATATGAACTGTATAAAGTAGTGTTTTAAGGAATAACAAGAGCTCAGGGGACTGGTAAAGGGATATCCAGATTTTCAGCTTTAGTTTAGTGGTTCAATGCAGTCCATAGTAGTAGTGGCCGGAAGTCACTGACAAATAAAATCATAATAAAATAAAAGCCGAAGGCTTCTTAGGAGGGTTTAAATATGTGGAAACAGCAATGGGGGACACTAAGAGTTGACGTAGGGATGTGGAAACCATCATGTGCCCAGGACCCAGCAGAAGAAAGCCCCAGGCAGGCCCATTTCTCTCTAAATGCTGCTGTCTATAATGACTTCCGCTAGGTGATTATAGCTGCCTTATGTCAGCTGTATCAGGAAATATGACCCATCTGTATGCAGCAGTACCAAACCGATCAGCAAGCTCTGATCTAATCCAGCCCTGAAGGCTTTCTGACTTGTCCAGGCCCCATGCTGTGGATTGTCAAGACAGTCACAAATATGCAGATGTCCGGAGGGCAAAGAGGAGGCAAACCAATTTGTGCCAGGGAGATGATGTTGATTGTGGTCACAAGGAAATGCATGCACAAAAGTACTGGCTCTCCCCTAAGCTCTTCCTACTCTGCACCTCTAGATGTCTAAGGCTGTCTCTGCTTGCACATGCAGTCTGTCTACCTGGTGCTTGTTCTGTGGGTAAGTGGATGAGGTCCAGGCTGTCCGTCTGGCATTCTTCCACTAGCACTAAAGTCACACAGAAAAGGTAAAGAAAAAAAAATCATTCATCTGATGCCATTAAGCATTAGTGGTCTCAGATGGGGCATGGATGCCATGCTAAGACAGATCTAAACGAGGAACCTGCAATAGTTTTCATGTGCCATATCTTCACCAGGAAAAGTATTTCTTTCTGATGACAGCAATGCCAAATTGGTGTTGCATGCCTTTTTATGCTTGGTCAAATCTGGTGACATCTACTTGACTAAAAAGGAAAAGCTGAACAGGAAGGAAGAGTGTTTTCAATGACAGTAAAAGCCCATTAAATTCACTGTGGCAATAGATACATGGGAAAAAACTAACAGACTATCAAACTATGCAGTATGTGAGAAGAGTAGAGCTAGGAAGCACTGAGTGTGAAGGCAGGCCCCTGGTAGAGACAGCTGCACCAGGGCAATAGCTAGCTCAGTCAAAAAAAAAGAGTCTGAAGATAGCAGAATAAAATGTAGAAAGCACAAGTGGGAAAGTGTACTCAGAAGCATGATAAGTGTAAACTTCTCTTCATCCTCTAAACCACCAATGCAATGTTCTCATTTCCCCTCATTTAAACTGGCGTAAGTCCTCTGAAATCAATGAACTGCATGTACGGAAATAGTGGGGTGGAGAACTGTCACATCAGTGGTTATTTTCTTGGAGCATCGGAATGGAAAGCTGCCACCACCTCACGTGGTAGCTGCAGACAATGGTGAACCCAACTGTGTGATGGTTTGACTTGCAAGCTGTAGGTAGCGACTTAAGTTGGCTAATTTCCATGCCAAGGGTCTTGTGTGGTAGGAGTAGGTTTGTTAAGAACCTATGTCTCATAGCCCATACCAAGAGAGATAGGATTCACTGAGATGTGGCTACACAATTGAACAGAGAAATAGGCAATTTAGCAAAAACACACTCTCAATGTGCCAAAGACTGAGGGGCAACCATGGTTGCTTTAACTGGAATGCTGTACTTTTGTCTACTGCCAGGGAACAGCAGAAGAGAGAGTAATTACCTGGCTCAAACACATGGATAGGAATGCAGGAGTTCAAAAGAGCAGGCTGCTATGATTGTTGGTCGGGCTGTGTTTGGAGGTACAGTAATGAGGAGCAGGAGGTGAATTTTAAAGATAAGCAGAGTATATTAAAATCTAGTTAATTCAACTACAAAAATGAGAGAGCTGGAATCTTCTCTCTGCCTGACATGCCAGTTTAGACTTTTTTCCACACCATTTCAGTTTTCAAATTTCTCCAGCATAACAACAGGTAACAATGCAATACACTAATGAAAACACACTGCTTTCTTAGGATAGTCACTGGTTGACAAGTGAACCTGAGGGCAAGACACTATCAACTAGCTTTGTTGCACATTAATACCTAGCTTTTATATAGCACTCTTCATCTATAGTTCTCTAAGTGCTGTACACAAGATGTCAGAATCACACCCTCCCCCCCATTTTATAGATGGGAAAACTAAGACATGGGCAGGGAAGTAACTTGACCAAGGTCACCCAACAAGGCACTGGCAGAGCCTGGAACTGAACTCACATTTCCCAAATTGAGCACCACCAAACCACACTGCCTCATCTAGTGGGGTTTGCATATTACACACCTTCCCAATCGTAACCTGAAACTGTAATTTGAACTAGCACTAATTCACAATACAACCACCCACAAAATCATACCTATTTTCATCTACAGATACAGCCCATCTAGAAGTTCTTCTGAGCTATGTTTAGCATGTTAGGTCTAATGCCTGCCCGCCCTAAACCAAGATAAAAGTCATGGTTTTGTTCAGTCATACTTACATGTTTGCTCATGCCCCTTTGAAGAGATCTAAATTTCTCAGCCAGAAACTGGAATTTCAATCCCTGAAGACACCTTAGATCCACCTAGATAACTAGTTATCATCTGAACCTCATGTGTCCACCACATTATTTAGCCACAAAGTTTTTATTGGACCAGCACGGATTTTCTTTATCTTCCTTTGTAATCAAGTTTCTCTCTCTCTTCTATAATTTTTAAGGAATATTAATCCTCAAGGGAAGAAGAGTCTTTGGTGTATTGGCTCACTTTCAAGTGCATGGGTTTTTCTATGCATCTTGAAAAAATATCATTATGTGTTGATGCTGCTCTCCGCGATAACTACAGAAACTTCCTCTATTATCACCCCTATGTCACTACCTCAAAGAAACTTACCTTCCCTCCTCGCCCCCACTCTGTTCTAAAATTTGATCTGTCAATTTCACGTGTTCACTTTTTTTTTAAAATTGTATCACTTTGGTATATATGGTTGTGCCGATTTTCTTCCACATATTGATCTGAGGAAGTGGGTCTGGCCCACGAAAGCTCATCACCTAATAAACCATCTTGTTAGTCTTTAAAGTGCTACATAGTTCTGTCTTTTGTTTCAGCTACACCAAACTAACATGGCTGCATTTCTATCACTATCAATGTTCTTATGCTACTTGCATAGTATTTCAGCACCTCACACTCATTAATTGATTTTAATACTCATAACTTCCTGGCGTGGTAAGGATTTGTTATCCCCATTTTACAAAGATGAACTATTTCAACTACTTTTGGCACGGCAGCATATCTTCTCAGCAGCACAGGGTACCAGGAGCACCTCAAAGTTGATCTGCACTTCTCATAAAATAGCAAATTAAATTCAAGGTCTCTGTCCCTACTTTCAAGGTGCTCCATGGGCAGGACCCAGGATATCTAAGGGTATGTCTACACTAGCTCATTAATTCGATATTTAAATATCCTGGGCTTTATTTGCATGTTCCCATCCAGCCGCCATTTTGAAATTTCACTAGCCTGAACTCACTGCCACGCGGCTACACGCGAAAGTGAAACGTTAATTCGAACTAAGTCTTTAGTTTGAATTAACTGTTACTTCTCATGGAATGAGGACTGGGGGGAGCCAGTAGCAGGGGAGCCAGATATGATTTCCCCTGGTCCGGCAAAATCCCTCATCCAGGACCGGTCAGGTCCCGAGGATGCCAGACCAGAGAGGTCCAACCAGTACGATAATGAGCATGATTGAAGAACCGATAGAGCATAGAAAAATCAGGCTAAGTAACCAAAGTTGCAGAGGAAACCTATTGCTGAACTAGGAACTGAACATTGCCCTCCTGAGTCCCAATTCAGTTGCCCTTATGCCAACATTATCATTGAATATCACACTGTTATGCAGTTACTATCAGTGAACATCATTAGTGTTCATTAGTGATGACTCTAGCTCAGTCTGTCTCTATGTTATTAGGCTGCTCATTACCACCTGGCAATCAGATGACATCACAGTCCCTGCTGCCATGAATGAGGTGTTACAAGTCAAGGACACGGATAGAAACGGATTGGAAGACACCACCTGTTGCTTAGCTGCTCCACATGCTATGTGGCATTCCTGTGACCCAATTTTTCCTTCTTGTAACAATTCAGTCAGTGATTTTGCTACACCAGACAAGCATGAAATGAATTTTCCACAATTGTTTACCAGTATTAGGAAACCCTACAGCTCAGGAACACTTGCAGATCCCAACGCTAGACTGATTGCTTTTTTCCCCCCTCTTCTTTTTCTTATTTGGGCAGATTTCTTTATCATTAACATAGAACTCTATCTAATCTTTTCCTTTACACACAATTCATAGTCTTGATATCTGCTTACAGCTGATTGAGAGTTAAAAAGAATAATTCTGCTGTGGTTTCTTCCACAAAGATATTGTCTAAATAAAAGAGGACCCCCAATTAGTGCTTGAATGATCAGTTCTGGAATGCTCTGTTACATTTTGTATGATTTTTCCATAAAAAAGTGAGCATCATGCATGAGAAAGGCAAAGCTGGCAGAGTCATTAATGAGTCTCAGAATGAGGTTGTCCTTACACATACTGAGTAAACATTTACTACACAAGTAATCCTATTGATATTAGCAAAATGATTTCTGGTGTAAGGTACCACTCAGTAGGCATTCATGTATCCCAGTCTGGCACCAGCTTTACCCTGGTCAGGAATTAATCAGCTCACTAAAGACTCAATTATGCATTTGCAATAAGATTGGCTATATTGGGTCAGACCAAAAATCCATTTAGCCCAGTATCCTGTCTGGCCAATGTGAGGTGCCTCAGAGGGAATGAACAGAACACATAATTATCAAGAAAGGCATCCCCTATAGCCTATTTCCAGCTTCTGGCAAACAAAGTTAGGGACACATTTAAGGGATCAAGGACAAATCTAGGAATGGTTGTGTTTTAGCAAACATAATCCCTTCTCCGGATCCTTTTGCATATCACTCTCCACATGGGAATTACTTAAATTGGGAGCACTACCACATAGTCTCAAAGAGTAAAAACAAAAAAAGTGCAGACTCCTGTCTCTGTTTTTGCCAGCTAGCTATTTGGTTGCCTTGAGCATGACGACAACTTCTTGTTCCTTGAAAACAGAAACTCAGTGTACCCATGTAATTGTTATGGAATGGCAGAAAGCAGTGAAACCGTCCATGCTATGTGCAGTGCATTCAAAATTATCTGCAACATCCAGAGTTCTTGCCTAAGACAAATTTTCCTTTTAGTAATTTCCTACAAAGCTTTTTGCAGCTAATTCCATACACAAAATTGATCTGTCAGCAATTCTTCTAATGTAATGCCAGACTCAGTTGTGGAATCCAAACCTTTTCAGACATGCTATAAATTCAAACAGCTTTTCTCCCAAATGTTGTCAATAGACATGGGAGCTATTACTGCACCTTTTGGCTGAGACATTGTTCATAGCTGAATAAATATTTCTTAATACCTTAATGGCTACATTCAATTGCAGCTTGTGCTTTTCCCTCTCAGACACCAGCTCCTATAGCAGGATGAATGTCTTATTGATGGGAACACACATCTTTTCTTGCATTCTTCATTATTGTCTGTTTGTAGAAAGCTCTATGTATGTGCCAAATCCCTCTGTAGCATTATCAAAGCAAAACCCACTTTCTCATTTAAGAACAGGCAAGTTTGTTCTGTATTTATTTTCTTTTGGGGACTTTTCAAAACATCATCTATAACATTCTCATTGCCAAATTGATGCATAAGCAGAGATGGAGTTTATAGAGTGGAAACTCTACTACAAGTTGCAGCTCCCAAAACCAGCACTCTCTCAATCCAACAGGAAACCAGATGCTCCTGGATCAGAGAGTCCTTAGAGCCTACTGGGAGCAGAGCTAGCATCCAGGAGCGGGGCTGGAGTGTGTGGAAGTGAGGTTGTAGCCAGAGCAGGCAGCCAGAGAGGCTGGTGGCAACAGGTCAAAGGCCTAAGTCTGGGGCTGGGGACCAGCAGCAGCCCAGCAAGCATCCTGACCGGAGCAGTGATAGCAGGGGCCAGAGGGCCAGATGGGGTGGAAATGGATCCAGCAGGGCTGAGGAGCAGCGAGCAGGGGGACAATGGCAGGTGACATCCCCTGGTCTGGCAAATTCCCTCATTTGGGACCAGTCACATCCCAATGGTGCCAGACCAGGGAGGTCCTACCTGTACTACCAATCAGTTTTGAAGCATGGAGTTGTTCAGAATGCTAATTCAGATCCTGACTGCTTTTCTGGGAATCTCATGTAACATGTGCCAAGACCTGGGAGGACCCACAAATGGAACACCCAATGGGCATCTGTGCATTTGTCATCTGAAGCTACATTCCTGAGTGGTGCTATCTATTATCCACAATGTATAATTCAGACAATGCAACGTTATAAAGTATAAGGCACTCTGCACATATGTGCACAGAGGAAAGCATTGTTCCATGGTATTATGATCAAGGGTGATATTTAAGGAGGGGGATCCTTGCTCCAGAGAGAGAATGTACAGGAGTATAAATGTGTGTGTGCTATCATCATTGAATTTGCTTTGGTGTCATTTTAGCCAAGAAGATGCCAAAGCACAAAGAGTGCCTTGAAGCCAAAATGTGCAATGGGAATTTATGCAGAGCCTCGGGAGTAATGAATTGTTTTCTTGTACAGAGAAATCATAGCGATTTGAAATATATCCTGTCTAATACAATTTAGTGCAAAGCAAAATACATTTGTAAATATTTCCTCACTGCACTTCTCAGTTTAATTTTAAATCTGACCTCAGGCCAACTTGAGGAGGGGAGAAGGGTGTCTAACAGGGTATGTCTAGACTGCGAGGATCTATCAGAAAAAGATACACAATGTGCTCCGTATTTTGCGCATCTTTTTCTGATACTTTAGTCAGAAGAGGCTTTTCTGAAATTTGGCCCATCTAGACCTCTGGTATCCCCCCAAAAACCCCTGCAATCTAGCCATACCCACAGTAGCACAACTTCTTCCCTGTAATGATGCGTGTGTGAGCAAGTCCTCACCACAGGGGGCAAACTACAGTAATACGGCACGGAAGGGCTATGGAAAGAACTTCTTTGGTTGGAAGGGCAGTTGTTGAGGTGTGAGGTCCTGGGAAAGGAGTGAGATGAATGAGTGTCAATAGGATCTATTATTTAACATTTTCTCAAAGCCACATAAACATTAGTTATTGAATCCACACAACACCCTTATGAGGTAAACTGTGATATTTATCCGTATTTACAGTTGGGAAACCAGATACAGTGAGGTGAAAAAGTTGGGATTTTCATCCATGCCCAGAGAATTAGGTGTCACATTTTTTGAGTATCAATGAGGGTTGTGCTCTTTGGGTGTTTATGAATTGGTAGGTATCCTGGAAATAGTTTGCAAGCCCTCTAGCAGCCCCTACTGGTTTTTGTATTTCAGAAGTGACCAGAACACAATAGAAGTATCTAGGCTTAACATATTGCCTATGATTAGGAAACATTATTGTTTTGATTTCAGTATCTCCTCAGGTTCCTTTTTAGTACACTTAGGGTACGTCTACACTACATGCCTCTGTCGGCAGAGGCATGTAGATTTGTTTATTCAGCAAAGGTAAATGAAGCCACGATTTAAATGATCGCGGCTTCATTTACATTTACATGGCTGCCGTGCAGAGCCGACAAACGGCTGATCAGCTGTTTGTTGGCTCGCCGCTAGTCTGGACGTTCCCCCTGTCGACATCAAAGCCCTTTGTTGGCAGCCCCGGTAAACCTCATTCCACGAGGAATAACGGGGCTGCCGACAAAGGGCTTTGATGTCGACAGAGGGAACGTCCAGACTAGCGGCGAGCCGACAAACAGCTGATCAGCTGTTTGTCGGCTCAGCGCGGCAGCCATGTAAATGTAAATGAAGCCGCGATCATTTAAATCGCGGCTTCATTTACCTTTGCCTACAACCCAAATCTACATGCCTCTGCCGACAGAGGCATGTAGTGTAGACACAGCCTAACTGTGTAAAAACTAAAAGTCACTAGCACCTTATTTCCTTAGGTACTTTTGAAAATGCCATCCTACTGAAGTCAACTTTTGCAGCCTTATCCTGAATAATGCAATATTTGATGTTTTCCTTAAAAACCCAGTTTCTGGAATCAAAAGATTACATGGGAACCTCCATTTTCATTTAAAAAATATTACATTTCTGGCCCTTGGGGCTGTGAAGAAAAACTTAAAAATATAAAGCAAGTGCATTCTAAAGGCTCAGAGAACTGAAGGAAAGAAAAAGAGCCTAATCAATTTTTTTAAACAAATCTCACTTTTACTTAATTTCATGATTTCTGGGGACCTGACATGATTCTTGAATGCTTGACCTTAGCAATACTGCCATCTTAAGTGAATTGCTCATGGCCATGGTACATAACAGTGGAGGAGCCAGGAGCTGACTTATGAATTCCTAGCTCTCAATCTCATGCTCAACCTACTTGACACCATTACTTCCAGGGATCAAATATATGTTTTCCTGCCCACATTAGAAATGTGATGTTTCAGCTTAAATGGATAAAGAATTGAATGTGTTTTGGTCAGAATTGATATAACTATATATCCATGACTGATATTCTTTCAATAATGTTTGCATTTTTATCTTTCATAACATAAAAAAATACATATTATTCAAAACTTCTCGAACCAATGAGCAAAGAAGTTCTATTTGTCAATGCTTTATTTCCTAAAAGGGTACAGCACATGTACAATTCCACTCCCTTCCAAGTGGTAATCAAGATGCTAAAAAAAACAGTAAGACTGTGGTGAGGGGGGAGTTTTATTTTCATTGGGCTATTAAAAATTAAGAGAAACTAATAGAAAACGTGTCACAGCAGCTGCACCATGTCAGAGCCTGCTAAAGAAAAGTAGAAACTGTAGTTAATCACGGTCATTGTCAACACTATTTTTAAAAAATTGCGAGCAAGAACTAACATCTGCAAAATGTTTGTTCTCTGCAGTGAGAAATTACCCATCAATCTCCCTGTGATGTTTTCTGCTATAGTGCAGGCTTGTTATCCTCCCATGTTTTACTCAATGCTTTGGGGGGGAAAAAAATCAATGTATATGCATCCTGGAATAAATTCAGCTCCCAAACAAAAGAGAAACTTTTGTGCTAGCCATATTCTGTGTATCAAGAAAACTACCTGTTACCTTTCTGGCTGCCAATTTATATGACAGGCCAAAAGATGCTGGACTCTACTGCCAATTAAAGTTGCAGTGCTTGTAGCTACAAAACTATCTACACGTTAATCTGAGCTGCTTAGTGATATGAAACCTAATTTTGCTTAACAGTGAACATGGAAATATTGATTCCACATTCATAAATTATGTTTGTACTATGAAATCTGAAATCACAGTTTTCAGCATAGAACTAATTAAGAGATTAACAACAAGAGCAATTGCTCAGTAACTAGAAAACCTAAGAGTAGATTTAAAAAAAAAAAAAAGATGAGAAGTGTATATCTGTGATGGGAATTTTGTTAGTTTTTCCTATCTACCATAACAAAAACATTGTAGATTTCTAAGTCCTAAAATATTCTCCTATGTACAAAGTGGACTATAATGATTTGATGAAAATTTAGAATAGATGAAAAATTAAAAAAAAACAACTTAGCAATGGTGCAGGCGGCTTTAAATAGCCATGACTTATCACATGGGCAATTATGTTTGATTTTTCTCTGCTATTGCATTCATAGTAGAGATGGACAAGAGTGAAAAGAGGAATGCGAAAAAATCAAAATAGTCAATGGTTTATTTTTTATAAAAATCCCCAAGGTTGGATTCTCATCCATCCATCTTCAGTCAAGAAAACAGATGGAGCAACTGCTGCCACTGCACACAGGGCCGGAGCTGGGGAACCCTGAGAACAGCTGCCACCCCACATAGGGTTGGGGTAGGAAGTAGACCCTAGGTCTCTGGGTTCTCCAGGGGCAGCTGCCAGGAAGGGAGCCCCAGAAAAGCCCAGACACCTGACCTCCCTGGGTCCAAAAAATTCCCTTGATCGGGACCACTCTGGTCCCAAGGGTGCCGGATGAGGGAGGTTCAACCTGTACCCTCTAAGCAGAGTAGTCCAGAGGTCTGCACAAAGGCATTGCATCGCCTTCAAATATAGCAGTAGCCTGGTTGCCATCTGTCAGTACAGTTGTAAGTGAGGGTACATCTACGCTACATGCCTCTGTCGGCAGAGGCATGTAGATTTGTTTGTTCAGCAAAGGTAAATGAAGCCGCGATTTAAATGATCGCGGCTTCATTTACATTTACATGGCTGCCGCGCTGAGCCGACAAACGGCTGATCAGCTGTTTGTCGGCTCGCCGCTAGTCTGGACGCTCCCCCTGTCGACATCAAAGCCCTTTGTTGGCAGCCCCGGTAAACCTCATCCCACGAGGAATAACGGGGCTGCCGACAAAGGGCTTTGATGTCGACAGGGGGAACGTCCAGACTAGCGGCGAGCTGACAAAAAGCTGATCAGCCGTTTGTCGGCTCAGCGCGGCAGCCATGTAAATGTAAATGAAGCCGCGATCATTTAAATCGCGGCTTCATTTACCTTTGCCTACAACCCTAATCTACATGCCTCTGCCGACAGAGGCATGTAGTCTAGACACAGCCTGACTGATCAAATTCTTGCACCATTTACTTCTGCTCTTATTAAAGGCAGAAGAAGAAAGAAAATTACAGTTCTCAAAGGCTGTTTGGAGGGGGCGGGGTGCTCAATAAAAGGACAGATGCACCAGTTAAGACATGTGCATGTAACACTGTGGAAGTATACCCAGAGGAAAATCCCACTTGATGCTCCTGTTGAATAGTTTCACTTTCCAGACCAGTCCCTAAATCTTCAAAAATCCCTTCAGCACCTTTTCCAGCATTACAAGATTGTTGAGTGTGTATACATTTCATAAACCAATGTCATGACACAGAGATCAAATTCCAGGGCTACATCATGACAGGCACATCCCATGAGGCTGCAACATCACAATGTAACATTTTCCTTGCAGAACAACACAGCAGCTCAAAGGAAGCATTGCTACTCAGTAGTGTTTCTATATTCTCTGGTCCGCACTCTCTAGTCCCAATAGAAGCAGACAATGAGAACCCAAAACAGGCTTTTTCTTTTCCCAGCATTGCCCTTAAACGTTAGTCCCCTTACTCCTAAACTCTGCCAGAAAAATGTAGTAAACCTAAAATGGTGGTAAGCCCTGGGAGGGTCACAGAAATTAGGGAGATTTATGACTGAGTGACTGGCAAGACATTTTGCCTTCAATCAAAACCAGTTTGTGCTCTCTGGCACAAACCAATCATGTCCCAAATGCTTTGATATCTAACAACTGTTGAAACAAAAATACTTGGTTTTCATCCTGGTAAAAATAAGCACCTTAAAAAAATCTAATTTATTAGTTCATATCAATATCATTTTATCATCCCACGTTTATATTCACTTTTCTGGGAACCATTTAAGGTTTTTCATTCTCTCCCTCATTATAATCATTCTTCACATGTTATTGCCTCGTATATAAAGTCATGCTGCCAAGTCTCACTGATTTGACACTTCTGGCCGCTTCTATCAACTAAATAGTTTGCCTTCTGGAATCCCACCAGACAAGAGCAGATCAGGGCATGCTCAGCATTTCCTCTGCCATCCCATTCAATATGAGAGCATCAGTGCACCAGGTCCCAGTGGCTAGCAGAGTCTGAATAAAATTTGTACTGCAACAATGTCCAAGAGTATTTCTCTGTGACCTGAAAGATAAGCCAGACAGCACCATACTGTAGATTGCAACAGAATAAAGGCCTGATCATAAATTGATCATACATTTCTGGGGTTCTATCCTCCCATTAGATTATTTCAATGACTTCTTTCCATGGGTATGTCTTTCTTCCCCTCAGGTCATTCTAATCCCAAAGATCACCAATGACGTATAAATCTCCCCAAAAAACAATAAGGTTCAATTTCCATGCGCTTTCTGAGAACTGTAGTCTATACTAACTCTCCTTGTAAAAAAGTACTGGAACATCAAAGTATGTTTATGACTCCTTCCCCCCCATTTTCCATGAGGGGAGGTCGAATTTTACAAGAACACAAGGATCAACGATCACTGACAGGGTTACTACAGCAGCATGTCGAAGTATTTTTATAGCTGGGTGGATGATGTGCAGTGTCATTTTTTACATAATGGGAATTTTGGCTGTGCATGGGCTATTGGCAACCCAGCTCTTGAGAATTAAGAAGGAAAGATGGAAAAGTGAAGAGAGGAGAAAAATGAAGAAAACACAGTGTTCATATCCAGGATGTCTAGAGATGAGAATGCACTAACTCCATCTTCCTATCCAAGTGTTACTTTAGAGTCTGCAAAACAGGCTTTATGTAGATTCATTAACTGCCCCATGCTGCAACTCCCAGCTGCTTCAAGCCTGATGTGAAGGACCACTTCTGGAAGTAAGAGGGCAGTTCAGTCTGTGCAATGTAATGAATCTTTTGCTGCTTTGATGAGACTTACAATAAGGGTGCCAACTTCAGTCAGCAATGAGATAACAACTGGCAACTTAGAGGAGAAAAATCTCTGATTCTCATGACTAGTCTCAGTGGGCCATCAAGTCATGAATCAAATAAAGTCATGTAAGTCAAATATTTCCCCTCAAAAGCAACAAGCTGGCATCACAGACATGCTGTTGATGGGGAGAGGGATTGTTTAACTATTCAATGCAACAATCAGGCTTGTTCATTTCCCCCCTCCCCTCTTCTGTCAGTCCACCTTGAAAGGAGTTCTGCATCGCTAATGCCAGCAAGGCGCACGTGACGGCCTAGAACATTGGCATTGTACTTCCCAGAGACTTAACTGCAACCATGGACCAAAGCCCAGTTTTAAATTGTGAAATGTCCTAATAATAAGGGTACCAAATACTGCAGTCGGAAGAACCTACTATTTAATTTAGTCATTTAAAGCTGGGCTTGTTTCCATGATTGCAGTTAGTTTCCATAAGTCCTTGGTGGGCGCCAAGAATGCATGTCATGGGGATATAGTCTGGATAGGAAGCCATTTTCTTGGTGACACTCCTTAAAGCATTATTTCAATTTTTTACTGTAAACATAACAAATGGCATCAGTCACAATTATCCCTTAGAATGTTCAGGTCAGGCCGGCAAGCCAGACCAACCCCAGTCTGTGTTCTCTGCCTCTCTCCCCTAGCTGCTAAATGAGACTCTTCCCCACCAGCATAGCCATCATCTAACCAACCCCTCCCCACCAAAGTTTTTGAAGAACTCTACCTCTTCCCAGAAAGCACCATGTCACCTTATCTCTGCTGTAAAAAGTTTCTTCAGCATAAAGCTTTTCTGTGGTCTGTATCGCTTCATGTCTGAGCTACTTCTTCCCAGTTGCCTCCTGGTAGGAGACAAGAGCTGGCAGGAACAGTGGGCTGTCCAAGGTCCTAAGCAGGTTGGCTGTGGAAAGATAGTTCTTGGCAGGGGAAGAGATATGGTGGGACAATACTAGCTCTACCTTGATGTCTTCCTCAAAATGGGAACAGAACTCCCTTCCTCCCCAGCACAGTATGACTTAACATGAGGGTTTTCTAACTTTTTTTCCCCATGACCCAGTTGAAGAAAATTATTGATGCCAGTGACCCAATATAATTCGACTAGCATATGGGCTCTGTGATGGGGCTGAGGATGAGAGCTTTGGGGACTCTGGCTTGTGGGGAGCAGAGCTGGGACAAGAGGGACTTACCTTGAGCGGCTCCTGGTCAGCGATGCAGCGGGGGTGCTAAAGCAGGCTTCCCGCCTCTCCTGGCACCTCAGGCCATGCTGCACCCTAGAAGCAGATAGTAACAGGTTCCCAGCCAATGGGAATGCAGAGCAAGTGCTTGGGGCAGAGGCAGTGCATGGAGCCCTGTGTGATGCCTCACACGCACTTCGGAGCTGGACCTGTGCAGCCTGTAGTGCCAGGACAGGCAGGTAGCCTGACTTAACACCCCCATTGGCCACCTGATCCCCCTGCAGCAACAAGACCTAGTGCCTCACATTCTATGGCCCCATACTGGGTTGTGACCTGTAGTTTGAAAACCACTAACTTAACAGACTTCCCTCCCATCAGGAAAATGACTGGTCCAGGTGATATAAAACACAATTAGGACAGGCCAATATTTTGTGTATTAAAATAATGTAATGATTTGCCTTAAGGGATATAACTCCAGCACAAAGGTTTTCAAAGTACACCTCTGGAGGCACATTGTAGTGCCTCTGAATCTTACAAGTGCGTAGAAAAGGCTGAGGGAATTGAGATGTTACTACACAAACATGCCAACTCAGGATAGCATGGCAATGTCACAATGTGGATGTCACAACACAGGATCAAGGATCAACACCTGCCCATCCTTAGTGACCTTTTCAGTCCCTACCTGAGATCAAAGCAGCTCATGCTTCCTATGTGCCTGGATTCCAAAATGTAACAATTGGCAAAAAGCCAAATGTGGGACCTGTACAAGTTACTACAATACAGATTTGGGGCAGGAAGAAACAGAGCATTAGAAGAAAAATGATTGGCAGAAGCAATGCAAACTTGTGTCACCGGAGTATTCTTTCACCAGGGAGGAATTTTCTGAAGCAGTGGGTGGGCATCACAGCAGTAAAGGTCAGGAGCAGTCAGAGCTAATGGGAGGCATGCTAGCTCTGTCCGGATGGAAAGTTAAAAATCATTCATAGCAGGTAAGGGGCAGTGGGCAAGCAAGTAACTATCCCAGTATGGGACAGCACAGAGTGCTTCGCCAAGCACTAGTACATCACTAAAGAGAGAATAAATTGGGCCAAAACACACTTGGGAAGATTGTGCAGCTTCACTGAAGTCAATGGAGTCTCACCTGAAGCGATGAATTTGGCTTATTGCTTTGAGGAGCAAGGGTGCTCTGGCATTCACCGATACGTGGCCGCTGTGGAGCCACAACTGGGCTCAGGCTCAGATATTACAGAAGCACCACTTGCAGTCTCATTGCCCAGCTGCAGCTGCCTCAGCTTCTCTTGGCTGTTGTGCTTTTTGTTCCCTCGAGCAGGCAGGAGCAGGTGCGCCACTGCCAGTTCTGGCGCTGGCACCAGAGGGAAGCCTTTGACAGGGTGTGTTCACTGTCCTCTCCTTTTTCAGACAGACAGAGCAAAGAGGTCACTTTCCATCCCTCATGCCCCACACCATTCCCGATGGCTATTGCACTCGCTAGCAGGGGGATAGGGCACTCGAAAGAAGTGTCTTCCCTTTCAGTTACATTGCCCCTTCAGCATCATGTGAAGGAAGATAAAATGTGACAACAGCCATTGCAGCATCACTGCTGCCGGAATATAGCCATATTGTTTTTTAAAGTAATGCTTTTAAGGCTCGAGAATTCCCTCAGTGACAGACAGTCCACAAATGTGCCTTAGCTGTTACATTAAGAAGAAAAGGGAAAGTGTGAGCGATACGGTTTAGCTGGCTGCTTGAGTCAGCCTGTGTCACCAATTCTGTAGGACTTGAGGCGCAACTTAGGGCCAGATTCTTGGCAGCCCTTTGTGAGAGCACACACTTTAGATCTTCCTAGAGACACACGGCCACTCACCCCTGCTAGCCCAGCAAAAGGAACGGTCAAATTCTAGTCCTTGTTTTCCTCAAGCTGAAAGGAATACAGGCGACACAGTAACTCCACAATGGGGTGGGGAACATAGCCATCCCTGGCATCTCTTCTGACATAATGCACATACACAGGAAAGTCTGTGGGACTGGCCAGTCACCCTCAGCCTAGGAAGGACTAATGCCACACCTAAGTCTCTTACAAGTCCTTCCCTCAAGGCATGGCTTATTAATTTAAAATACAAAACTAGCAAAGTAACATACTCGCCTGACTAACACAATGCATAGAGCCCCAAGACCTTTGCAGCAGCCCACCCTGGTCCAGGAGCCACCTGTCTCCTGCAGGTCTCCTCCAGCTAAGATCTCTTTGACCTTTAGGGGGTTATCTGACCTTTTCCCAGCTGGATTTAATAATTAAACAGGAGTGAGTGGTTGGCTCCAGGCCTCCGGGCCCTCAAAGGAACACGTTCAAGGTTACTTTACTCTGGCATTTTCTAATTTCTGAGTGTTTGACTTAGCAACCTTAACATTGCTGCATAGTAATTATTTTGCATACAATATTCATACAACTTCTCTCTTCATTAGGCATGCATGTTTCAAAGAACAAGATGCCTAGTCATGACAGATTGAAGCAATCTATATAGTGCTGTAGCACTCTTATGTCCCTTGAGTCTTCTGGGCAAACAATACTTGAATCCTACACTATAGTTAAAGATTTCCTTACCGCCATCCACTGGGGGCCTTGTCATTCATTACTTTATATCCTTCTGTCATATCCATTCTTGTTGGTCTCCTTACTGAACAACAAAAAAATAGTGCCAATCTTTTCCCATCTCTCTTCATATAAAAATTATTCCATGCCCCTGTCATCCTTCTCTGTTTCCAAGCATCCTCTTTTTATACTATGTCCTGTTTGAAATGGGCAGCTACAACGGAACACAAGGGTCCAGGAGAGCATGTATTATTGCTTTATTTACTATCGTAGCTAATAACTTGGCACCCCAACAAAGTCTTACAACTTAGCGATGCTGGATCTGAGGCATTTCCAACAGTAAAACTGTGTATTTGGCTACATTATAATAAGAAATGTTTTTCATTAACTCACCTCTGCTTCCCTAAACATTTTGCCCTTTCTCTGAGCTCTTACTCATGCAAATAATATCATTTAATTTAAGGAAGCCATCCACCTAAGTGTCACAGACTCAAAAAGAGTCTAAGCCACTTTAAAAATAAAAGGAAAAGTTGTCCCTACAGACGGATAATAGTAATTTGCACTTTTCATCTTCTATCCCCTTTACCCTCATTGAGCTCATATAACACCACTTTGAGATAGCTATACAAGTATTGTTCCCATGTTACTGGTAGGGGTAGAGGGGTGGAGAGGGGAGGAAACTGAGTCAAGAAAAGCCTTGCTCAAGGCCACAGAGAAATAATCAGATCAAGGATTAGAATTCGGGGATTCCCAGCCAGTTGTTAAATGGCTACTGTACACCTTTCTTTTTATCATACTGAAAACAGCTGTTAGAGCTACAAATTTTGACCATTGTGGGAGGCACCAACAGCACTGTTAACTTAAGTCTTTTCACGTTTTGTAATACCTGTAATGCTTTAGCCCTGGCTTGCAAGGCATGGGGGCTTTTTGTTAGCTTTAATCAGCAATCCAATCCAGTCAATACCTGGATTTACTAACAGAACCCTTTAGAAAGCAATAACACATAATTAAAAAAAAAGAAATGAGATGCCTTTAAAGGGATCACTCAGAGCCACACTTAAACATGGTGCATTTTATCAGCCTTCACATATATCTGCATCTCATTGGCTTGCCACCTTCTACAAAAAAAAATTAAACATCTCTTCTCCATCATAGCCACTTCTTAATTTTTCTCTCTCTCAGTTATTGGCCTCATGACCCAAACCCTATCTGCCTCATGCACAATTAATTTATTTACCATGCAGTGTCTTCAACACCACTGCTTTCTTTCATTTTATACTGCCTTGTATTATTTAACTGTGTAATGTTATCTTGGGATATGGTTTGTAAGTAAGGAGATATACAAAACAGAGATGCTTGGTGGTGTAATGCTGCAACCTGTCACGTTTCCAGAAAGATTATTTGTCTTTTGAGGCCAGTCAGAGGCATATCATATAAAAGAAATAATGTAGATGGATCGAAAGGACACAATATGAATTCAAACTCTGTTGGCAGCTATCCCGTGTATGTGCCAAATATGTATATTGTGTTCTGGGAACCATTCTTAGGTCAGTCACATTTACAAATGGTAAAAAGGAATCAAAGACTGAATCCATCATATTAGGGACCTGAAATTATTTTGCCTCACTAGACAGCATTGCCTTTTGTTCCACATATTGTTCTGCTGGGTAGCATTTCTACTGGGTGAAGAAAATAACTTCGCAAAGGGCAGCCAGGTTAAAAGGTTTGGAAGTTTGCTTCAGATCTCTCTGCTGCAGCATGCATTTTCACCCAAGTGCTGCAGGCAAAATACAACTTCCTCTGCTGTGTCTCCTTCCAAGGGAAAAAAATCCAGTGGAGTTTTAGCTTATGTCACAGGCAGACTATCAGCTCATCACAAACTCTGTAGCTATACAGTGGCCTCTAGCCTCTCTCCTCTAACTGAACAATGCTCCTATCAACCTTCATAACCAGCAGTCCTCCAGTATTCTGTCAAATCTGTACCGTACTATAAATACAGCATCTATGGTACTGTAACTGGGGCGCTGGTACAATTTGTATAGTGGGAGTACTAAGAGCCATTGAATCAAATTGTAAATTCTGTATATGATGGAAACCACTTCAAGACAGCACCCATGTGTATGACATCTAGTAACTACAGAGAAAATGACTCAGCAGGAGCTGGGTTCAGGAAGAAGGTCAAATCCTGTAATAGGAAACAGAGCTGGCATATTAAGCTATAAACCAGAAATGGAGAACCTTTTTTTGGTCAGATTTTTTTTTCCCCCATGGGGGGGGGGGGGGGAAATCAGTCATAGACTACACAAGCAAAAAACAAACAAAAAACCCCACCCCTACTACTCATCTGCTCCCTGGAGACCCTAGAGAGAAGTATAAAAAAATCACCTCTCCCTTACACCTAACTCTATACATCCTGCAGGCCAAATCCAATTAAACCCTGTTATAAACCCTCAATGTGGAGAGAGCCATGTGCCTCTCCCCAATGAATCCAGGCCTCTTTCAGTGGCAGACCCTGTAGGCACCCGCTTCCTCTTTTCCGAGGGCAAAGAGGAAAAATCAACATGTTAGAGCCCTGCCTCCTGCTCTCACTCAGCTGAGATGCCTGTGACATGATCAGGGCTCCTTGTGAACCTCTGACACCTATTGGGATGCCTTGTTTCGTTAAGGCCTGACCTCAGGCCTCACCCACATCTGGCCGCTCCCCAGCTCACCTTCTGTCTGATGGTTATTTATTATTTGTATTTCAGTAGTGCCCAGGAGCCTCAGTTAGGGACTGGAACCCCCTTTGGCTAGGTGCTCAACAAACACAGGACAAAAAGATAGTCCCTGTCTCAAAGAGCTTATGATAGAAGTATACAGTGAAGACAGACAAATGGACACATAGACAAGGGGTGGAAATGGCCGATTTCTCTGTCTTTTATGTCCTGTCCTGTCCCGGGCTAGCATTGTCCTGTCTACCCTTATTCAATCTCCACCTCTTGTGTCCCTCCCATCTTCTCTTCTCCTTATTATGCCTTTCTTTTGGGAGCGGATAACTGTTAGTTTCTGAAATATGGTAGCACACAGGGGGCTCCACTGAGACTGTGGCCCCATGGTTCTAGGCACTGTACGAACACAAAGCAAAAGACAACCCCAAATCCCAAGAGCTAACATTCTAACAAAGGGTGAAAAGGAAAACAGAAAGGTGAAGTGACTTACCCAATGTCACTGGAAGAGCTAGGCATAAAGCCCAAATCTCCTGACTTTTAGTCCACTGTCCCACTTCCTGTAAATTTAGCTATTATATTATACAAAGCTCTGCAACTATACAAAGTGTGCATAGCCAAGCAAAATTGCAACCTGCTTTTCTTGTGCACACCTCACATTTCTCCCTTCGTTCTGACTGTCTTCACAATTATTTTGGATTCCAAGTTCTTCTCCTAGAGCCCAGATCTTTCTATTTATTCTGTAGGGTGTGTAGCACATGCTTTTGGGCACTGGTTAAAGTGTCTCTCTCAATTTCTGGATAATTTCTGCATTTAATTTTTTTAAACAGGTAAGTTTCCAACTTTTCCAATGCGGATGTAGAATTCAAAATATAAACTCAACACAAGGAATGAATATTAATCCAGTAAAATCACTGATATCTGCCACATCTGCCCAAAACTGGCTAATGAGATGTAGCGAGTCTGTGACTGAAAGTACCCCATTTGATTTAGAGCATGGGGGCACTGCTCCGATTGCTGTCAACTCCCCAGCTCTGGAATCTGGTAGACTGTAAGTCTATGTCTACACTGCACGCTTATTTCGAAATAACGAAATAAGGTGTACACTGCAAGCCTGTTATTTCGAAATAAGCTTCTTACTTCAACTTCTGTAACCCTCATTTCATGAGGAGTAAGGGAAGTTGAATGAAGAGTGTTCTTCCTTCGATTTCCTGCTATGTAGACAGTGCCAAAAGCCGAATTAACCTATTTTGACATAGCTGAAGTTGCGTAGCTTAATTTCACTTTAGCCCTCCTGTGTAGATGTACCTTAACTGAGCTCCTATATAGTCTCCAACAACACAGGAAGAGAGGGAAGCACCATGAAATAGTCTTCTCAGCTACATCTACAAAAGATGCTAAAAGGGGGGACCCTAGAACTGCTACACCTTCATCTCTCTGTGAGGTTGAAAGAGGATGAAACATGTTGGAAGAGGAAAACACAGACTTGTTTCCATCATTGTCAACAACCAAAGCAACGTTCCACAATGGTGAGAGAAGGTGAAATCCAGTGAGAAGAAAGAAGTGAGATATCATAGGAGGGACGGGATTGTTAGGTATGGGGAGGATAAAGAGCTATAGAATTGGGGCGGAGGGAAGGGGAAGAGGTAGAATGGACTATAACAAAAGGGAGTGCAAATACAAGAGGAAAAGAAACATGTGCCCCTTGTTCTTTTTTATCCATCCTCTTTGCTCCTCATCTTCCCAAAAAACGGATGTTGTCAGAAGGAAGAAAACAAGGGGGATGGACAATGAACAAACAGGAACCAGAAAGGTTAAGAAGAAAAGAGATGCTGTTTAAAAAATGGAAACACAACTGTAAGAGAGGAAGGAGAAATAATATTAACAGACCTGCTATTTAGCACATTTATGTCTGGAATGACAGCTCCAAGGGTAAAGACAGGAAGGCTCAATTCCAAACTCTGCCCCAGATTTCCTGAGTGAAATTAAAGTCTTCTCAATGCCTGATCTGCAAAAGGGGGATAATGTCTCCTCTCTCCACCCTCTGCTATGTCTATTTTAATGATAAGCTCCTTGGGGAAAGAGCAGTCTCTTGCCCTCAGTATTTAAAGCTCCCTGTGCAGTGGAACCCCCTTGTTTGGCATATACATACAAATAAGAAATGAGGAAAATGCTAAAGACAGAGTTGTACAATTTTTTGCTATTATGAAAAGGGGCCAATGTAACAAACAATTCATGGACAATAACCAAAGATCTATCGGTTCTATCTCCATCTTTCACCCTAGCTAAGTCTGTAACAAGATATTGGATTATTTTGCTTACTGAAAGATCTTGCAAATTATAGACCATGCAGAAATTTTACCAAAGTCTAAGAGTCCATTTCTTACAGCAATTGCTGACTGTACTCCATGGGTGAGTTTGGAGGGATAGCAAGCTTTATACTTTATGACAAGGGAATTTCATGTGTCCCAAGTCCCAGAAATGTCTCCAATTTGTTTTTTAAACCTCATAGCTTGTGTTTCCCCTGAGCCCTACTAGGAAGTGCAAAGCAAGGGAGGCATTGACAAGAAACCTATTAACCCAAATGTATCCTTGCTTCAACTTAGACAAGAAAAACAATTCACCAGATCAGCAGACTAAAGTCAAATATTTCTACCAGGCACAGAACTATTCGGTGGCTTTATGCTGCAGTGCCAGCTCAAATGGTGGACTACAGAGCTACAGGTTCAGTTTGGTGAAAGGGGGGGGCTGATGCAGAGGACTCCGTTGACATGTACTTTAGGAGCAGTGGCCATTCTGAAGAGAAGTAGAAGGCACTGGAGCAAGGAGGTTTCAGAGAGTATCAGTTGTCTTCCTCATGCTCTTTATCCATCCATCTCAGCAAGTACTCTGGTCTCAGTGCAGCCGCCTCTCTCCTCATTAAAGAGGGCAGAATGGTCTTCCTCGAGCACAGTGCACATATGCACTCATCCCTCACACTCACTTTGGAAAGGATCTTTGACAGCCATCTTCCTAGACCAAGGGGCTGAGAGCTACCGCAAGAAGGGGAATCACATCCCTAGCACATAATGTAGACATAGCCTTAATATAGCAGCCAGAGTATACCCTTTCCCTTTATCTATAAAAGAGGCCTTAAAGTCCATTGGCACACATTCATAAACGTGCCTCCATACAACCCTGTCAGGTTCCTGTGGTACCAGATACCATAGAAAGGGCTGGGGGCATCACCTATAATTAAGGTTGCCTGATACTTCCCCATTATAAGACCCTGTTTTCATAACAACTTTGCAATTGTAAAAAGTTGGGGCTGAAAATTTCCAGGCTGAATGTTTGCCTCAGGCTGAAAAATTTTAGCCAGAATGTGTTAGCCGTTGGTTAAGGGGGGAAAAAAACCATTGCCAACATTTTTTAGCCCAGTCACAACAATGTTTTCTTTCAACAGCCCTGGCGCCTCCATTCATTGGAACATGAACTTGAAATGTGGCAAGGGAATGGCCTTTGTGTCAGGGATATGTCTTTTTCCATTCCTGTGAAAACATGCCTAGATTTGGGCAAGTTTTAAGCATTTGAAAAATTGCAGTTTGCACCTGCTCAGTAGAGACCTGTTGATTAACAACTAAAATCTCTGAAGATTCTGTTCAGTGAGCATGTTCTAGCCTTTCACAGATTCTAGTTCTGACCAGACTATGCATGCACCATCCACACAAAGTGCTTCAACCTGGGTACAGAAGGACTTTCCCCATAAGGGTTGCTCTGAAACAAGTAGAACCAGGCACCAGAACTAAAAGCAGGAAACCTCTCTTTCCTCTGCTCTTAGTGCATAGAAAATTTAAATTCTGGAGTTTTCTAATTTCTGAGTACTTTACTTTGCAACCTAAATAATGTTCTTCTAACACAGTTTTTATGGGTAATATGTATGAAGAGATGAGAGTGGATCTCTCTCAGATATCATCAGCAATACAAAAGAGGTTCACTTCTGTGATCAGGCAGCATGTGGAAACTGAGACTGCTCTTTTGCTTCAAAAGAGCCTCCTACATTTTAAGACCCATGTTCAGAGACATCGTGTTGTGTTTCTGATAGAGGACAGCAGCACTTTCTTCCTTTCCCTTGTTTTTCCTCACTTCTCATGCATTTTTCCTCTCCGCCATTTCTAACAGCGGAGGTGCATCCTGATCTTCCAGGATCCAATCTTTCATTGTGCTCCACAGAGGTAGACTGTTGCACCCATGAGGTGTCACAGTGAAACAATGCAAGGATTAGGATCCCAATCTATAGGCCTTAGGTAAAGTTATCCAAGTCAAGAGAGAGGCAGTTTTTTATTTGCTTTTAGTGGCTGGAGCAGGAATAGTAAGGGATTTTATGGTCCATTTCAAAGTCACCCTTGACTTGGTCAAATCACTTGCACTTGACTCCAGCACCTGAGTTGACCAATTAAGATCAATATCTGTTTCACCTGAGCGATGAAAGACACAGAACATGGCTACATGGATGCACTCTACTGAGAGGTGTTTTCTGAATGGCACTTACACATAAATTGGTCTGTGTAGACCCAGCTGGAGTGCTCTAAAAGTTCCCTAGTGTGCTTTCATAAATTCCACGGCCAGAAAGGCCATAAAACTCCCCCCACTCACAAGTTTCCTAGAGCAGATCTTTTTTAAAAAACATCCAGTCTTGATTTAAAAAATTGTCCATGTTAGAGACTCCACCATGACCTTTAGTAAATTTTTAAAAGGTTAACTACCCTGTCTGTTCAAAATGTATGCCTTGTTTCCATTCTCAACTTGTCCAGCTTCAGGTCACTGGATTCTGTTATACTGTTCCCTGCTAGATTGCAAGCCCATTATCATATATTAGTCTCGTGTAGGTGCTTATAGACTGCAATCAAGTTACCCATTAGCTGTTTCTTTGGTAACTCAAATGGATTGGGATTCTTGAGTCTAATCACAATAAGGTGTTTTTCTGAATCCTTCCATCATTCTCATGGCTCTTCTCTGAACCTTCTCCCATTTTGTCAATATCCTTGGATTATTACCACCAGAACTGGACACAGTATTCCAGCAGTGATTGCACCAGTCCCAAATAGAGAGGTAAAAAACTCTACTCCTTCCTGAGATTCTCTTGTTTATGCATCTCAGAATTGCCTTAGTGTGATGCTGTGACAAAAAACAACAAAAACAAAAACAAAAACAAAACAAAAGCAAACACATAATTGAGCGCTTTTGGTCAGCTGATTATCCACCCCATCTCTAATCCTTTTCAGAGTCATTGCTTTAAGACTAACTTACACTCTTTGTTCCTAGGTGTCACATTATTGAATTTTAAAGATCATTGCTGCACCCATGGGGGGGGGGGGGAAATTTGTCCAAAAAGTCTATATAAAGGGGGTCATGTGAGGTGTCACATGAATGCTTATGTTCTACTGATTCTGTATGTGCTATTTGTGTACTTGTATAATATCTATATGAGGAGTTAGAAATATGTACTCTGTGGATGCTGGAGAATTCTCTGTTTGAGACAGAGCAATAGGCAAGAAATGTTCAGCCAGTGGCTATGCTAATTAGCAAGGAGACAATGAATCTCTATGTGCCAGTACACATCTGAGGAATGTGACTGATACCTGCAAACCAGCCAAGGCATAATGGCTGTCAGCATGTGAAACAGAGATAGGTCACTCGACCATGTGTCCTGCTCTGACCAGGGGGATGCCAGGAGAGGTATATATGTGCCATGTGGCACCCTCCATCTTGTCTTCAGTTCAGCTCCTGATCCCAGATACAGCCTTGCAGAGAACAATGAGCTGGAAAGAACCATGGATCCATCCTGACATAGGATGTACACCAGAGACTTATAAGTTAGCAGTTTATAACATCTCTGCTAAGAGCCTGCATTGAGGACTTGGTGATTCAATGTATATAATGTATTCTCCTTAACAACCTTACTCTCATGCTTTTCTTTCTTTTAGTCATAAACTTTTAGATTTTAAATTCTAAATTCTAAAGGATTGGCTCAGTGTGATCTTGTGGGTAAGATCCAGAGTGTAAATTGATTGGGACCTGTGGCTGGTTTCTTGGGACCGGAAGAACCCATTCGGGGTAGGTGAGATTGGGTTCTATAACCCCTCACCTGTGTGTTTGGCCCGGAGCTGATTGGGGCACAGGAAGAGTGGGGGAGTCAGAAGGGTTTTTCTTGTGAGGCTTCTGGCTGGCCAGATTGGCATCTGAAGTGCTCGGTGTGACTGGTTTGTGGACTATTTGGGAAGGTCTCCAGTCTGGGGCAGTAAAGAGCCCCGAGTTTGAGCAATTTGCCCTGAGCAGACGCCTTCAGCTGTGCCCAGACCCGGCACAGTCCGTCACACTAGGTATATACGTTTTAAATGTAGATGTATTGAAATGCAGATTGTTTGCTTGTGCCCCATTTACCAAGTGAACCAGATCACTCTGTGTCAGGGATTTGTCTGTCCTCTTCATTGTTTACTACTCCTCCTCTAATTATTGTACCATCTGCACATTTCATCAGTAGTGTTTTTATGTTTTCCTCCAGGTCACTGATAAAAAGTGTTAAGTACTATGTAGTCAAGAATTGATCCCTGCAGGATTCTGCTAGAAACTGACCCACTTAATGATAATTCCCCATTTTCAATGACATTTCGAGAAGTAAGCCAGATTTCAATCCATTTAATGAATGTCATGTTAATTTTATATTGTTCTAGATTTTTACTCAAATGCCTGAAAGAAATCTAAGTATATTATTTCCACATTATTACCTTTGTCAAGCAAACTTGTAATTACACCAAAAAAGATATCACATAAGTTTAGTAGGATCTATATTCCATAAGCTCATGTTGATTGGCGTTAATTACATTACCCTCTTTTAATTTTGTATTAATTTGATTCCCATGTCAGCAACTCCATTATTTTGCCTCGGATCAGTGTCAGACTGATAGGTCTATAATTACCTGGGTCTTCCCATTTACCCACTTTAAATATTAGTGCAACATTAGCTTTGTTCCATTTTTCTGGAACCTCCTCAATACTCAAAGCTTATTGAAAGTCAACCTTAATGCTCCAGCAACATCTTTAGCCAGCTCATTTAAATCTCTTGGAAGCTCCTTATCCAGAGCTACTGATTTCAAACAGCACTAGACAAAAGCACACTAGGAAACATATACCAGCAAAGTCTGCAATTAATGTGCAACATATTCATGCACTTTAGAAAGAACACCCCCATAGTGTGCATTACTCCACCATGTAGACAAATCCTTAAAGTTTACATGGATTATGAGACCCTGTAATTAAAAGATGATGATAGATGTAAACACAGTCTATTTTTATTAGATAAACCTACAAGTTTTCTTTGTCACCTTATAGATGCACCCAATTTTGGACATCTGGTAAGTGATCTTTTCACACTACTTGAAGTGGCAAGAGATGAGTCCAGCTTCTCTTTCAAACATAAAACATTTACCTACCACTTGCTAAGAAGGGGGAAAAGGAGGGAGATGTTGCCTTATATATTAAAAATGTACACACTTGGACTGAGGTTGAGATGGACATAGGAGACAGACTTGTTGAGAGTCTCTGGGATCGGTTAAAACAAGAATAATGTCATACTAGGGGTCTAGGACCACCTATGCAGGCAGAAGAGGTGGATGAGGCTTTTTTTAAACAATTAACAAAATTATCCAAAGCATGGGATTTGGTAGTGATGGGGGACTTCCATTTAGACATATGTTGGGAAACTAACACAGCAGGGCATAGATTATCTAATAAGTTCCTGGACTGCATTGGAGACAATTTTTTTTATTTCAGAATTTTGAGAAAGCTAGTGGGCGGAAGCTGTTCTAGACTTGGTTTTAACAAATAAGGAGGAACTGGTTGAAAACTTGAAAGTGGAAAGCAGCTTGGGTGAAAGTGATCATGAAATCATAAAGTTCATGAGTCTAAGAAATGGTAAGAGAGGACAGCAAAACAAAGACAATGAATTTCAGGAAGGGAGATTTTAGTAAACTCAGAGAGCTGGTTGGTAAGGTCCAATGGGAAGCAAAACTAAGAGGAAAAACAACTGAAAAGAGTTGGAAGTTTTTCAAAGGGACATTATTTAGGGCCCAAAAGCAAACTATTCCGTTGTATAGGAAGGATAGAAAGTATGGCAAGATACAACCTTGGCTTTAACCAGGAGATCTTACATGATCTAAAAGTCAAAAAGGAGTGTATAAAAAGTGGAAATTAGGTAAAAATTGCAAAGCATGAATATAAGCAAACAGCACAATTTTCCAGGGGAAGATTACAAAGGAAAAGGAACAAAACAAACTCAATCTACTTAGAGAAATAAAGGGTAACAAGACAACATTCTACAAATATATTAGAAACAAGAGGAAGACCAAGGACATGGGAGGTTCCTTGTTCAGTGAAGAGGGAGAAACAATAACAGGGAAACTTGGAAATGGCAGAGCTGTTTAATGACTTATTTGGTTCAGTTTTTGCCAAGAAAATGGATGGTGACAGGATGCCTATCATAGTGAATGCTAGTGGAAATGAGGTAGATTTAAAGTTAAAATAAAAAAAGAACAAGTTAAACATTACTTAGAAAAGTCAGATATCCTCAGGTCACCAAGGCCTGATGAAATGCATCTTAGAATACTCAAGGAGCTGAGAGAGGAGGTATCTGAGCCCTTAGCTAGCACCTTTGAAAAATTATGGAAGTTGGGAGAGATTCCAGAAGACTGGAAAAGGGAAAATATAGTGCCCATCCATAAAAAAGGAAATAAGAACAACCCAGGAAACTACAGACCAGTCAGTTTAACTTCTGTGCCAGGAAAGATAATGGGACAAGCAATTAAGGAATTCATCTGAAAATGTCTGGAAGAAAATAATGTGTTAGGTAACAGCCAACATGGATTTGTAAAGAACAAATCATGTCAAACTAATCTGATAAACTTTCTTTGATAGGATAACAAGTCTTGTGAATAAGGGAGAAGTGGTGGATATGGTATATCCAGACTTGAGTAAACCATTTGATTTGGTTTCACATGACCTTCTTATCAATAAACTAGGGAAATATAACCTAGATGGGGTTACTATAAGGTGGGTGCAAAGCTGGCTGGATAACCGTTCTCAGAGAGTAGTTATTAATGGTTCATAGTCATGCTGGAAGGGCATAACAAGTGGGGTTCCACAGGGGTTTGTTTTGGGGCCAGTTCTGTTCAATATCTTCATCAATGATTTAGATATTGGCATAGAGAGTAGCTTATTAAGTTTGCAGATGATACAAGGAGTTGCATCTGCTCTGGAGGATAGGGTCATAATTCAAAATGATCTGGAGAAATGGTCTGAGGTAGGCAGGGTGAGGTTTAATAAGGACAAATGCAAAATACTCCACTTAGGAAGGAACAATCAGTTTCACACATGCAGAATGTGAAGTAATTGTCTAGGAAGGAGTACTGCAGAAAGGGATCAGGGGTCATAATGGATCACAAGCTAAATATGGGTCAACAATGTGACAATGTTGCAAAAAAAGCAAACATGATTCTGAGATGCATTAACAGGAGTGTTGAGAGCAAGACGTGAGAAATAATTATTCCGCTCTACTTTGCACTGATTAGGCCTCAGCTGACGTATTGTGTCCAGTTTTGGGCACCTCATTTCAAGAAAGATGTGGAGAAATTGGAGAACGTCCAGAGAAGAGCAAAACCAAAAAAAAAGGTCTAGAAAACATAACCTGTAGGGAAGACTGAAAGAACTGAGCTTCTTTACTTTAGAAAAGAGAAGCCTGAGAGGGGACATGATGGCAATTTTCTAGTACCTAAAAGGGTGTTAAAAGAAGGAGGGAGAAAAATTGTTCTCCTTGGCTTCTGATGAAAGGACACAAAGCAATAGGCTTAAACTGCAGCAAGGGAGGTTTAGACTGGACATTAGGGAAAACTTCCTAACTATCAAGGTGGCTAAACACTGGAATAAATTGCCAGGGGAGGTTGTGGAATCTCCATCACTGGAGATATTTAAAAGCAAGTTGGATAGACATTTATCGGGGATGATCTAGATTGTTCTTGGTTCTGCTGTGAGGGCAGTGCACTGGACTTGATCTCTCGAGGTCTCTTCCAGTTCTAGTATTCTATGATTGTATGTTTTCTCCAAAATAAATAACAGGGTATATCACCGGAAGTGATTTTTAATGCTCAAAAAAGGTACAGATTTGAAAGCCACCAGAAACTGGGGTTTGCAAAGGACCAGAATTTAAGCCCCCTATTGTTTGCTTGTAAGCCATTACTCATATGAACAATACCACTCTGCAGAAGAAAGGCAGTATTTTCAATTAACAGAACTGCACAGAACTGGAATTTCCATCTGTCACAGGGTATGCTCACTGTAGTGGTGCCTCCCCTTGTCTGTTCTAGGGGTTAGCTCTCTTCCAAGTCTGATGCTTCCCCTTGCAGTCTTTCTTCCTGTCATCCTCTCTCTCACTTTATGGACTCTCTCGCACACCACAAGCTTCAACTTCCTCTTTGAGACTCAGTCCTCTAACTGGGTCACTATGGATCTGTCTACACTGCACAGTTATTTCAGAATAAGCTATTCCGGAAGAAATATTTCAAAATAAGCTATTTCAGAGTAACACGTCTACATAATAGGGAAGCTTTGAGATTAGTTCAAGGCAGGCTCCCCTAATGTGGGCACGCAATCTCAATTTGGAGCCACAGGAAGCACGAAGGAGTAATTACTCTGAAAGACTCCGGGAAAGAGCTATTTTGAAATAGCAGCAGTGGAGCATCCACACTACTGCTATTTCAAAATAGCTATTTTGGAAGAGGCTTTATTCCTTGTGGAAAGAGGTTTACAGAAGTCAGAATAAGCTGTTCATTGTTTCAGATTTATTTTGAAATAACGGAATTGCTGTGTAGATGCTCACATTGTTATTTGAGAATAATGACCATTATTCTGAAATAATGCTGCTGTGTACAAGCACCCTATGTAGCTTCTCCTTCTGGCCTATGAAGTCTCACTTGACCTGCTGACAGGAGTGGCCTGAGGCAGGCTGCGGCAGCTGGCGCCCCAGGTGGAACGCATGATCGGCGCCCCTGCCTGCACAACCGTCAATGGAGTGAAATCATTGGGCGCCCTGTGTGCCCCATGACATCATCATCAGGCACCCCAGACGCCCTGTTAAAGACGGTGCCCTAGGCGATGGCTGAGTCGACCTATAGTCATGAGCCGCCCCGCCTGCTGCCCAGGCACTCCCACTCTCTCAACGCCTAGTGAGAAACTTTGGCTCACAAGGACTCTAAAACACACAACCAAAGTCTGTTCAGTTCTCAACCTTTCTGTTTTCTCCCTGGGACACTTCCTATCTAGTCTCCCTGGATTTCTCCTACATCATTCTTTTTTCTGGGTAGGCCCTTTTCTCAGAGCCTGTACCTACCCCCTGAGTTCTACTCTTTCCCTATATTGTCTTCTTCTCTCTCCTATGCACAGAGGGTAGCTGCAGATTTCCTCACTACAACTATTTCTGTTGCCAGCTTCCAGCTTTATACTTGCCCAGCCCCTCACTTGCTCAGCTGTGCTCTATCTTCTAATCAGGGGTTGATTCTCCAGCCTAAAGTCCTCGGCTGTGTCTACACTGGGCCACTTATTCCGGAAAATCAGCCGCTTTTCCGGAATAAGCTGCGAGCGGTCTACACTGGCCCTTGAATTTCCGGAAAAGCAACGATGCTCTACTGTACAAAATCAGCCGCTATTCCGGAAAAACTCTTCTGCTCCCGCTCGGGCATAAGTCCTTATTCCGGAACACTGTTCCGGAAAAGGGCCATTGTAGACAGCCCAGTAGTCTTTTCCGGAAAAAAGCCCCGATCGCAAAAATGACGCTCGGGGCTCTTTTCCGGAAAAGCGCGTCTACATTGGCCACGGACGCTTTTCTGAAAAAAGGGCTTTTCCGGAAAAGCAGCCTGCCAATGTAGACACTCCTTTTCCGGAAATACTTATAACGAAAACTATTCTGTTTTAAGCATTTCTGGAAATTCATGCCAGTGTAGACACAGCCCTCATATGTGGCCTGTCTCACTGGCTCGTCTCTCAGCTTCTTTCACCCTTCCAGGGTTAGTGTGGGGTGAACAGCCCATCAACACCATCCTACCTCAAAAATTGCATTTCTGGAAAATGGAATTTCTACAAGGTGCAATGAATTTTAGAAATGCAAAATTTTCCACAGAATGGAGATTGTAATGAAATATTGACTCAAAATAGAGCGTACAAACATTTCTGGAGCTGGGAAACTGGACAGGCAGGCTACTGGGAATGGATCCCAGGGAAGCAGGTAGCTCAGGATCCTGTGGAGCCAGGCAGAGTGGGATGCTGGGAAGTTCACTAAGCTGAAGCACCATGTAAGTCAAGGAGCTGAGAAGCAGCTGGGAATCCCAGGCAGTTGGACAGGTTGGTGGAAAACCAGACAAGGCCAGCCACCATCCCTCATTTCCATTGGAAGTTACGCTGGAATCAACACTTCCTTATAAAACATTGAGATGCCACTGAATCCACATTTTCAGCTGGAAAACCCTTCTATTGGACTTTTTTTTTTTACCAACTCTATAAATTAACAATATGGCCGCCTGACGACACAGACAAAAAGGTGGATGTTTACCCACTCCCTGACAGCACTGTGCCTCTGGTGCACTTAGTCTAACCCTTTTGTAATAACTAAAATGCAAACCTACCCGCTGTGCTATTATTAGTCTTGCTTTTTGGTAAGAACTAAAATAAATGTAAAGCCACCTAATTTGTCTGGACAATATTTTCAGGCATCTCAGATATATTGTAGAATGGGGAAAACATCAAATTTCACAAACTAAGCTCAACTAGCAGATTGCTTTTCGTTCTCTAAGATTGTCACATCTGAAACCAGTTTGAAAAAAAAAATCAGTGCTTGGACTCAGATTTCTTGGGGAGAAGAAAAGCACAGCACTGTGGGACATAGTAGACTTGAGAGTTCAACTGTGTGCAAAAGCAAGGCAAGAAATAAATTCCCAGTCCTCTGGAGGGGTCTTTACTGATGCAAATCCTTCACATGTAACATTAGTTCACTACTGTATGCCACAAACAAACACACAAATACAAAATGTAAAAACAGCACAAGGAAAACCAATTTTCTTTCCATTGCCCTGAACTTGTTTGCTGGAAAAATTAACATTTTAGAGGCTCTCTTTTCCTATGCTTTGGAATTTGTCAGACACTGTTGTTCTTCCACTCTCCCAAGTACATTTGGACCTATGGCAAGCCACATTTTATTTTGATTTGCCAAAAGAATGCACCAGCACTTCTACCAACATGCAAGTAGACCCCTTCCTCATCTACTGCATTGGTCAGTGCACTTTGCAAGTTCTTTAAAGTACTTACTTCACAGCCTGGGGTGCCAGCTAATGTGTGGGATGAACAGGATCTGTAAGCATTTGAACACACCAAGATAGGTAATTCCAGAGCTAATTCTAAAAGCCAACTCAAGTAACAATCCACTTTGTGATTTTTTTTTGGGGCGGGAGGGGTAGAAATCACACTTTAAGGCCAAGTCTGTCTTTACAAGCTGACTATAGTATTAACATATTAGCTGACTCAACTCCATTTTGTGTGAAGGATTGAGAGGAATCGCCTCTAGCTTTTGTCCCTTTAACTCTAATTAAAGTGTACACCAGATTAAATTCAGAATGAAGTAGCCAGGTCGGGCAATCCACTTAAAGTTTAATGGAAGTTAATGATTCATTGATCAAACTCATTTATGTCTAATTAAAGCTTTCCTATACTGGAAAAGGCAAGGGGTAAGTTTCAGAATACACTTCTCTCTCTGCCCTGTGCATGGAAAATTCAATGTCTTTTTTTCAGGCTGGCATAGCTGGGCAACTAGCATGCATATTTAAAATATCATTATTTTAGAGGACTTCACCAAGTGGATGGTGGTTTGCATGATGCTGCCAGATACAATCTTGGTATCCATCTGTAGACAGTCAGATTGTAAAGGAAGTGTGTATGCACCAGCTCCCGGTCACAATGGGCCAGAGACACTAAACAGCAAAGAAATGACAAAACTGTCTTGTGACCCATTTTATCCTTCACATTTAGCTTCCCTGGCCATGAGTTCCCTTACATGCCACATTTCCAAGATATGGATGTTACTCAGTGGCATATTTAATTTTGATGGGCCTCCTGAATGGCCGGGCATGAGGGGAGGGGACAGAGGAACAATTCCTATGCCTGGGTTCACAAGTTCAGAGCAAATATTCTCAAAGTTACAAAGCAAAACTTAGAGATTTTCTTCTAGCTTAGAACACTGGCATTACAAGTGCAATTTATACATGCAGCAACATACCAGCATTTCACAGCGTTTTTAAACACTAAATACATTCTTATAAGATGAATGTCTATTTTGAACAAAACAGGGGTGAGCTGGTTTGGTTTCCAGTTATGAGTCTGTCAGTGTTAATCCTGATGCCTACTAACTTGGCAAGAACTGGTACCTGCTTTACCAGCATCACATTCCTATCACAGTATTTCAGGGTGGAATAATTGGTCACCACCAATTGATATGTGTCCATGTTGAATCATTGTTCTACAGTCACATCAGGGCTTCATATGTCTGAAAGGCTTGGGAAAAATTTCAGAAGATAGTTTACAAATCCTAAGTCTTTGAACTAATGTAATATGTTTAGGTATGAGCATCCGGTGTATTGATTTTATGCTTAGGTTGTAGATCTTGAGAGGTCAGCAAGCATCATGCGTATGGCACTGCCGTCAAAACACAATTTCATTTTTGTTATTTGGTTTTAGATTTATTTCTGTGACTCTTTCTAAAGGGCAGGTGAAGTTGTGGTCGTGCTCTGATACAGGCTCTGCAATGCTGTCTCTAGCCCATATACCAAAAAGTCATCAGTTATGACACTGAGCCGCATGTCCCATTAGTAAGTCTCGCTAATGGCACTTACTGGCAGCAATAGCTTTGATCTTGAAGAGTGTTCTCCATCATCTGTAGCTATCTGCTCATCAAGATGTGGTGAGAGAGCTGCATTATCGAGTAGCACCTGCCAATATCCCTCTTTTACATTAAGTACTGATAATATTTTTGCTTTTGCTAGATGAGGTAATATTTCTGCAGTTGTAAGCGTGATGGCTCTTTTTCATACTTTGTTTAAGTGTCTTGGGATTATGCCCATAATAACAGTAACATAACAATACTTCTCTCTTTATATGGAACTTTTCATCTATAGCAATCACAGCGCTTCGCAAAGGAGGTCAGTATCATCATCCCAATTTTATAGATGAGGAAACTGATGAGAAAACGCAGAGTTTGCTTGGGTTCTCTATGGCTTCCATTTTGCTTATCCAATTTGTGGGCTCTGTGAAGGCAATGGGGCCTTCTTTTTCCATTTGCTTTATTGCTCCCATTATCCTAATGCAATGGGTACTCTGTGAATCAAGTGCTGACTCCTTTTATCTGTTTTCAGTTGTAACATGCCTGGAAGACATTCCAGTCATTCAAAAACAACTTGGTAATCTTTTAGCAGCTTTGTTGCAGGGATGCTATAGTGCATTGTGTGACCTGGATATGTTTTTTGTTTTGCTCATGTGTTTATTGTATGGAGTTTCTGTCCCAGATTTAACATCCCTAAGGTCACAATCATTTATTTTAGCTGAAACTAGTGCCTTCTGTGCTGTTCGTACTACCTGAAATTTTCAGCCTGTATTCTTTTCTATTAGTTTTCTGCTTATAATTTACTTTGTCCTAGTAGTGTTATGATCATGCCATTGGAGCATTTTAATTTGGCTGTGGCTTGGTTACAGTTTATCTTTCCTCTCTTGCATTATGCTCAGTGTGCCTTTGCAACCTAGCACATTCAGGCTATGTCTACACGGCAGAGCTTTTGTGCAAAAACCTCACAGAACTTCCATACCTCACGCACATTTTTCTACAAGAAAATTAACAGTGAATCGACAGAACACAGTGGTTTATGAGGTAGAGATATTCCTCTTTCTATGAGGAATAACTCCTTTTTGCGCAAGAGTTCTTGTGCAAAAAGGTGTGTGGGGACAGGAAACGGGTTTTTTTGCGCTTTTCCAATGCACTTTTGCAGTGTGGACACACTCTTGCACAAGAAGTTTTTGGGGAAGATCTCTTCCGCAAAAAACTTCTTGCGCAAGAAGCCTGTGGTGTAGATGTAGTCTCACTGATGCCCCACTGTCTGTGCAAGTGCTGCTGCCTTGTCTCTGCATCCAGTGCTGGCTGGAGCATTTGTTTTTGCTGCTTTGCAGAGCATTAACGTCACATGCATGCAAAACTTCTTCCTCTGAATTACTGCGTGCTTCCTTGAGATGGTGTATTTTCTCTTTCCTTTCCTTATCTGCAAGTGTAGGCAGTGTTTTCCTTTACCACAATTATTGCATATCCAACGTGCCATGTATTCCCTGGATCTTTAAACGACCTATTGGGAGTAATCCCTTTCAGTGTGCTGAACCCTAAAGAAGCTATAGTTTTCCACAAGGGCATAACAACTCAGACTGGGCCTATGGGCTCTAGCAATCATTGCTCTCCATGGCTCACTGCAGTAAGTCCAACAAATTCAGAATCCCGAGAGGCTTTACCTTTGTAGGGCATAAGGCATGTCAGTAAGTACTTGCCGTGACACTGAACAGCCTTTTCAAAACAAGGTCGGTTTAATCATTACCTGGAATACAGCGTCATAAAGTTTTTAGGTCAGTATTACACAAGCAGTCTTAAAACACAATTCATACTGGTGGAAGCCAGAGCCTAATTTATACTCTGTTCATATCCTAGTTCTCTCTCCTTTTCCCTTTGTCAAAGAGAAAGGATTTAATTCCTCAGCACCCCTTCGGTAACAACACAAAGTCAAACTGGTAAACAGACATGTTAATAAAAATATGACAGAAAAATCCTGCTTTCAAGCTATTTTCCATTGTCACGTCTTTCTAGGCAGTATCCACAGGTCCTTTGCATTTTGTCTGTATTTTCTGCTTTCTATTTGTGCATTTGCTTTTGTTTGAGTTTTGGTGTAGTTTTTATGTTTTCCCTGCATTAGTTACTACATTGTTTCTGTGTTTTCTCCATTTAATCTCTGTATTGGTTGTGAGCTTGTTAACCACTAGCTTTGCACATGCCTAGAACTCTTGTTAAAATTATTATCGATTCTCTGACCATTTTCATTCAAGCTCTTGTAGCTTTTGCCCCTATTACTAATTTTTCATCAATTAATTCATCTTTTAAGTTTGGTGATTGCCTGAGTCAACCATTTTGTGCAGGTTAGTGATATACTAGGTCTGCCCCTGGTTGCCAACCATGATACCTACCAGGCCCAACAAGCTTGGTACCTGCAAGAGTTTTCCTTCAGGAGCCTGTGGACAGTAACAGTGAGACTGGAGCAGATTTATTTGCCAAAAGGATCCCAGAATTCCAGGTGCCTCTACCCTGCATGCTTCCTTCAATGTCATGTAGCATCTATACTCTCATAGCCCGATTAGCACAGGCATAAATAGCAGAAGACACAGAGAGGTCTTGGTGTAGGTGAGTAGAGCAAAGACACATCTGAAGGGAGTGGGTGAGCACTTGAGTATATGCTCTCCCTGGACCTCTGCTCCCCCAAGCTATGCCTCTCCCTTTGTACAGTCAAGTTTAAAAAGCCTCCTCCCCTTTTAAAGCTGGGAATTTAAGAGAGGATTTTTAGCACTAGATAGATCATAAAGTTGTGAGTTTAGTCTCTGGAAATCTGCTCTCTTCCAACAAATAGTCAGTGGATAGTGATACATAATAAAATCCTATGAGCTAGGTTCAATCTTGAATTACACCAGTTTATGGTAACCTAATGCAGAGCTCCCAGTGAAAGCCAGTCAACAGACAAAAGGGCTACGTCTACACTGGCCCCTTTTCCGGAAGGGGCATGTAAATTTCAGCAGTCGTCGTAGGGAAATCCGCGGGGGATTTAAATATCCCCCGCGGCATTTAAATAAAAATGTCCGCCGCTTTTTTCCGGCTTTTAAAAAAGCCGGAAAAGAGCGTCTAGACTGGCCCCGATCCTCCGGAAAAAGTGCCCTTTTCCGGAGGCTCTTATTCCTACTTCAAAATAGGAATAAGAGCCTCCGGAAAAGGGCACTTTTTCCGGAGGATCGGGGCCAGTCTAGACGCTCTTTTCCGGCTTTTTTAAAAGCCGGAAAAAAGCGGCGGACATTTTTATTTAAATGCCGCGGGGGATATTTAAATCCCCCACGGATTTCCCTACGACGACTAGTGAAATTTACATGCCCCTTCCGGAAAAGGGGCCAGTGTAGACGTAGCCAAGGTGTTGCAGCAAAAATGTGACTGTAAATCTCTAACCTCCCCATCATCACCCAGCCCAAGCAGATAGTCATACAGTCCTGGAAGTAGGCAGTGCTGGCTGGGGAGGGAGCCTAGTGAGAGTAGATGGGGATTGTGTCAGTTCATACTCACACTCCTCAGACTGGTCTTCATTCTACTCACCAAGGCAGCTGCAAAGGGAGAGGTGGTGATGTTAACGCTGCCTTGCTCACATAAGAGTAAATCCACAGTCCTTACTGATGCAAAACAAGGCATACACTTGCCTCTCTCTGGACCAGCGGGTGTGACTCAATCCCTATCTCGTTGATCCAAAAGAATCTGCAAAAATTCTACCTCAGTACATACTGTCTCATCGTGTCTCTCATGCTACCTACTTTCTACTCTGCCCAGGTCATGGGCAACTGAACTATAAATTAACTACATGACTAGTAAGATCCAGCACATTAAGGTATTAATACAATCAATAGTAATACTTCACCCTTCCTAACGCCTACCAGGCCAAAGTCTGCACTTACAATGAAAGCATATCGTATTTTCAATATACCCTATATATGCACATCACTGCACTAATTTACAATACACTTACACATCCCTGAAGCTACTGTGATGAATGTGCTGAGCAGAAAACTACCCTTAGCAGCACCCTCCTCCCTATGCCTTTTCCAGGTGGAAGAAGAGATCTAGCTTCCTGTTCCAGTCAATAAGTGGAGGGGTGGACATGCTTTGAAAGGATTAGACCTGTTCACATTCTCTTTGGGAAGGAAGCAGCAGAGCAGGCTGGACTGTGGTGCTGCATGATAGGCAGGAGCAGAGCAAAGAAGCAGAAGCTGGAGAGTTGCTAGTAGTGCTGTGAACTGGGAAGTGGCCTGCAAGGAAGCTGAGAAGTTACACTTATAAATGGTTAGGTGGGTGCTCCTATCTCTCTAATACTCTTCCCTCCAATCTTTTCAATGAGATGGCTTCTCAATCTCTACCATGGATTGTGTAGAACAACAGGAAAATTCACCTCTGCTCCAATGAAGAGCTCATCGCACAAAGTTTCCCTTGGTTGAGTTTTTTCCCTCTGATCTCTGAATACAGTAGTCTAGTTGGAATCAATTTTTTAAAAGCATTCATTTCCTCTATCTGCAGTGGAAGACAGGGTCTATAGTGTTCTCTTACCAGTTGGAACCAGTTGGAATTATTTGAAAAGATTGACCGGAATCTTCTCCCAGTGTTGTACCTTGTAAACAGATACATCACCTTCAAATTGTTCTGCTACTACATGTACTAGGATGTGTCTAGGCTACAGGGCTTTTTAAAAAAAAGTGGCCTTTTTTCGAAAAAACTTCCCTTGCATCTAGAATGCTGCCGTGTTCTTTTGAAAGTAAATTGAAAGATCACAGCAGTTTTTTCGACCGCGGAAAACCTTGTTTTATGAGAAATAACGCCTTTTTTTTAGAAAGTGCTCTTTCAAAAAAAAAAAAAAAGGCGCTATGTAATGCAAACTTTGCCCTGTTAAAAAGAGAGCATCCAGACTGCTCTCTTTCAAAAAAGCGGCTTGCTTTTTTGAAAGTACTGGTTGTAGTCTACACACACTTTTTCTAAAGAGGCTTTTTCAAAAGTATCTTTCGAAAAAGCCTCTTTCAAAAGAGGCTTACAGTCTAGACGTAGCCCTAGTGGCTTCCATCTATCTGCAAGCATTTGCTTAGGTTCTTTGCACATTCTCAGTGTCACCCTTCCTGCTGAATTGCAAAACACAGATAAACTAACAGAAGGTACCTTCCAAAAACTTAAAAATTATAGGGATTCAATAATTGCATCATTCCTAATGCAAAGTTCTCCTCCATGCAACCACGTCACATTAGCATCTGTTTTCTTCTTTGGCGAAATTTCCTTTTGGGAGATGTTATGACCCAAGTATTTCACTGTTTTTTGAAAGATCTTATATGTTTAAGGTGTCAGTTTTAGGCTATATTGCTACAGTTTACTCAAAACTCTTAGAAGACATGCTTCATCTTCTTCATGAGTAGCTGAAAAAAAATAATGAGCTCTAGAAATGCAACTTCAGTAAGATCCATGCCTCTCATGATATGCCCCATCATTTGCTAACAGGTTGCTAGGGTTCTGAGATCCAGAAGGAGGTGAGCTGCAGATCCACTGAAACTCTCTGGATGAAGATAAAGGAAAGTGTCGTGGTAGGGGTCTACTCCAGACCACCAAATCAGAAGGAGAATGTAAATTATATATTTCTAATACAAACAGAAACATCAAAGATCTGGTAGTAAAGGGGGACTTTAACCTACCCAGACCCCTGTTGGAGAAGTAAAACGGCAAAATACAAAATGTCCAGTAAGCTACTAGACTGTACTAGGGACAGCTTTTTGTTTCAAAAAGTGGAGGACATAACTAGGAGGATAGTCATTTTAGACTTTTTTCTGACTAAATTAATTAGAGGAATTGGCGATGAATCTGAAGACAACAACAACAACAAGTTACCCCAATTGAAAGAAAAAATAAGAACAAACAGTAGAAGGCTCCTCTGAGCTTTTTCCATGACCTGAACATCACAAAGGAATCCTACAAGAAGTGGTATGGACACATTTCTAATGACAAGTATAAAATAATAGCACAAGTATATAGGGAGAATATCAGCAAAGCTAAAAAAACCAAACTGAATTATATTTAGTAAGGGACATAAATGGCAATAAGAAAAGGTCCTATAAATGCATTACATGCATGAGATGGAGAAGAATGTAGGTCATGTACTTAGCAGGAAAGGAGACTCAATAATGCAGGACATCAGGAAGCCTGAGGCTTTTAATGCCTGTTTTGCTTCAGTCTTCAGTAAAAAGGTTAATGGTGACCAGATACTCAGCACAATATTAACAAGTGGGAAGGCACACAAGCCAAAATAGAGACAGTGGAGGTTAAATAATATTTATAAGCCACATGTATTCCTGTCAGCAGGATAGTTAGGAAACTGAACCAATCTCAGAACCATTAGCAATTATCTCATGGAAAACTCATGGAGGATGAGTCAAATCCCAGAGAAGCAGAGATGGGCAAACATAACTATCTTTTAAAATGAGAACAACTAGGGAATTATAGAACTGTCATCCTAATGTTGATTTTACAGACTAAATTAATATCTTTGTAAACACCTAGAGGATAATAGGGTAATAAGTAAGTTCCAACATGTATTTTTCAAGTACAAGTCAGCCAAACCAACCTAATTTCCATCTTTGACAAGGTCACTAGTCAAGTAGATAGGGGACATTAGTAAGGCCTTTGACAGTTCCACATTACATTCTCATAATCTAATTAGGGAAATGTAGTCTAGATGAAATGACTATAAGGAGAGTGCAAAACAGTCACTCTCAGGTAGTAGTTATCAATGGTTTGTGGTTAAACTGGGAAGGGTATATCTAGCGGGATTCTGCAGGGATCAGTCCTGGGGCAATATTTCCTTTAATGACCTGGAAATGGAGTGGAGAATATGCTTCTATAATTTGTGTCTGACATCACCAGCAGAGAGGGGTTGCAAGCACTAAGGACGTGATTTCAAAGCAAACTTGACAAACTGGAGAATTGGTGTGAAATCAACAAGATGATAGTCAAGAAAAGAGCAAAGTACTATATTTAGGAAGAAAAGAAATTGAATCCATAACTACAAAATGAGAAACAACTATCTAGGCAGTGTCCAAGACAGAACAACAAAAATGGCTGCCCGTCGCAGGTGAGCCATAGCCTGTTACACCTGAAAAGGCTGATATAGGGGGCTCTGTCTGTGAGGCGGAGCGCTTTCCATATAAGGGCATACAGAATAATTATCTTTCCCTGCTCACTCCACCCACTGCAGTAAAGATCAGCCAATGGGCTGACTCGTGGTCAGAACTGCTTACTCCACCCACTGCGGCAAAGATCAGCCAACGAGGTGATAAGTGACCGGGCAATAAAACAGGCAGCCAAACCCCCTCTGAGTGGGGAATCGCATCGTGTGAACGCCTGGCCTTGCACCCCCCGCTCTCGAGTCTTACTGAGCGTACTCCGAGTTGGTCGACCCGAATGGAGACAGTTTACGAGCATGTGGCTGGTACTTGTGTTCCTGCTGTCTCCAGAACTGGTATAATATCCCTCCCCCGATATTATCCCCATCCTGATTGATTTCAGTACCCCGGTTACCTGTTAAATGACACTGGGTTAAAAGAGTCGTTGTGTTAGTTTACAAATAGTTGTTGTTAAGGTTTTGACTGTTCTCTTGTAAAAAATAGAGTAAATAGTTAACATTATGAACAACATAAGTATTAATTCGACTGTTCCCAACTCCTGGGCAATTATTGAGAATTATTGTGACTTAGAAAAGGCTCAGGGAATTGCTTTATATTGTCTGGTAATTTGCTTATTTTTTATTCTGATGATTGTCTGACGCCTGCGTATGTGATTGAGTTCTCAGTCATTAGGTTTCAGAGACATCATTAAAATAAAATCAGTTTCCCTTTTATAACCCCAAGTCGTGGTCTCATTCTTTCCGGCATCCCTTTCGAACTTCGTGTATTGCGGGGAGTGACAGGCAGTAGTTCTGCTGAAAAGAATCTTGGGGTGATAGTGGATCACAAATTAAATATAAATCTACAATGTGATGAATTTGCAAAAAAGACTAATATTCTGGGATGTATAATAGATGTGGCATATGCAAGAAATGTGGGGTAAATGCTGCTCTATTCAGCATTCATGAGTTCTCAGATACAGTACTGTGTCAATTTCTGGGCACCATATGTTAGGAAAGATGTGGGCAGAGTGGAGAGAATCCAGAAGTTTAGAATACCTGACCCTTGAGGAAAGGTTAAAAAAAAAAGCATGTTTATTTTTGTGCATCTAGGGAGGAGACCTGATAGAAGTCTTTAAATATGTTAAGAACTTTCAAGAAGAGGATGGTGATCAATTGTTCTCCATGTCTACTGAAGGTGGGATAGATATTGGTTTAATCTGCAGCAAGGGAGATTTAGGTTAGATATTAGGGAAATAATTCCAAACATAAGGAGAGTTAAGCTATGGAATGGTTTCCCAGGGAAGTTCTGGAATCCCCATCACTGGAGCTTTTTAAACACCGCGTTAGACAAACATCTGTGAGGGATGATTTTTTAGATACTCCTGGACCCACTGCAGCACAGGGGAGTGATCTCTCGAGGTTGCTTCCAGTTCTCCATGTCTTGATTATCCTTCACCTACAAATACCCTTTCAAGTTACTTTGTTCACTCTTCTGTTGTCTACTACCATCCTGAGGGCTCTCCTATTTTGACACGAGTGCCACAGATGATGCATTTGGGCTATGTTTTTTCAAATCACACCCATTGTCAACAATCCACATGGATATTGCTGAAGACTATCAATGTCTGGAGAAGACACTCTTCAGGTGCATACCTGGAATGGCTTTGAAGACATTCCACCTCCCACTTCCTGATGCAGTTTCCTGCTCATTTGGTAATGAAATTGTCATAAAACAAAGAAACCCGTTCTAGCTTACAGTCTTCAATTAACTACTTCACCACATAAGTGCCAATGAGAGCTAGAACTTGCTGATTCATTCATTGATTAGGGTAAACAAAGATGAGGTTTGCATGTTTCCTGTTCCAATTCCTGAAGGCCATTTTGGGTATGTCTACACAGCAAAGTTATTTCGAAATAACAGCCGTTATTTCAAAATAACTTTACTAGCATCTACACAAGCCAACCGCTATTTCGAAATTAATTCAAAATAGCAGAGGGCTTATTTCGAAATTGGTAAACCTCATTCCATGAGGAATAATGCCAATTTTGAAATTCCTATTTCGAAATAAGCACTGTGTAGATGCTTATTTCGAAATAGAGGGCTTCCAGCCCTTCCCAGGGTACCCTGCTGCTAGAAAACTACTCTCTTTCTCCTCCTCCCCCCTCCCCCGGAGCCCTTAAAGAGGTAGAGTCTGGCCACAGTGCCTGTGCCAGCTCCAAGCCTGCCTACCCAACAAAAAGTCTGTCTTGCCCCTGACCCAGTGGCCCCAATATGAACCAGCAAGCTACTGGCAGCCAGTCCTCCACCGCTCCCCAGGAGCAGTCTGCCTGCTCCCAGGAGCCTGGCAGTGGCCAGAAAAGATGGGTGCCTTCCTGGTCCAGTGCGGAGATCATGGACCTCATTGAAGTTTGGGTTGAATCCTCCAACGTCCATGATCTCCACACTAGATGGAGGAATGCAGCTGTCTATGGCAGGATAGCTGCCAGCATGGCCAGCAAAGGCCTCATCCACACCCAGGAGCAGGCGCGGATGAAAATAAAAGAACTTTGGCAAGCATATGCCAGGGCCACTGGGGGCACACACCAAACTGCCCCTATTTCAACACCCTGGACCACATCCTGGGGGGCAGGACAGTCTTTGCTCCCCAGGTGGTTGTCAACCCTGTGGCAGAGGGCCCTGACCAGGGCATCAAGGAGGAAGAGGAGGAGAGCCAGGAACCACAGCAGACCAGACGGAGCGTGCTGAGCATCCAGGACCCCCAAGCCGCCCCAGCAGACCTGTCACCAGTGTCATCTGAGGCCAGGAAGGCAACAACAAGTGAGTGCCATCACTGTCCTCTTATGCGGGGGGGGGGGGGAAGGAGGACGGAAACCAGGGACTGCACGCATGGGCATTGCTGTCCACAGACCACGCAGCAACCTGTGCATGTGCGAGCATATGCCATGCCACCCCGGGCATGTGGTCCCAGCTGGCTGCCACACAGGGGCCTTAACCTGTTAGCCACACACATGTGAAGAGACATGACATTCTCCTGCTCCGGGGTGGGACACAGCAGGATGCCCTCCTTCCCCAAGGCCACTCTACACAGATGCAAGGGACATCTCCCCCACCACACACACACACACACACACACAGAGCACAGGGGCATGGGTGTGGTTTTGGGGCAGCTCCCACTTCTGGGGATAGCAGGACATTCCTAACATGGCCTCTGTGCAAGCACAGCAGCTCTGATGGTGCAGGGAACGGTCATCCTCACCTTGCAGAGGGGGGCTGGGCTTCACCCACTGTGTCCCCAGGAATAACTGACCACTTCTCTTGTTTCTCCACAGCAGCACCAGCTGTGCATGCAGGGTGCACCGCAACACACCATCCGGGACATGCTACCACGTCCAAGGGCTCCACAGGACCACCTGTGCAGTGGAGGGGTACCAACAGCAGCACCTGGGGGCACTGTGAGCCCTGCACTACACCCTCCAGCACTGGGTGCAAGAAGACCTGCAGCTCCAGCGGGAGCAGCTTGACCAGGGCCATGCCATCTGTCAGCATCTGCAGACCCTGGTGCGGAGCGTGCTGCTTCCTGCCACTCTAGAGCCTGCTGCCTCCCCAGCTACCACTTCTCCTTCCACTCCTTCTACTCCTCCCGTTTCTCCCTCCTCATCCTCCCAACCCTCCATCCCCCTGGGGATGCTGAGGCCCTCGCACCCGTGGTGCTGGGAGACAGTTGGCCCAGTAAAACCCCCATCCCTAAGCCCTGAGCTTCCCCTCCCCCTTCTTCCCCTTGATTCCCTCTTCTAGCTCCCTCCTCCCAGATTTCCCCCTCCCCTCTCCCACCTCCTTTCCCCAGAGTTTCATCCCCCCCCCCCAAGTTTTGTTAAATAAAGAGAGTTTGTGTTCATGAAAACACATGTATTTTATTTGACATCAGGAAGGGGGGTTAGGGATGGGTAAGTGAAAGGACATGAGGGAGGAATGAGGCACAAGCCCCCCCTCAGTGGGGCACACCAGGGAGACAGTTAGTGCTCCTCAGGATGGAAGCTCTCCTGCAGGGCCTCCTGGATACTGACAGGCCCCCAATGGACCTCCCAGATGGCAGCCTGCAGAAAGTGCAGCCAGGCTCACAGCAACACGTCCAAGAGAAGCACCAGAGTGCCCAAGGGCAGCTCTGGCTCCATGCTGCAGAGTGCTGTGGTGACCCGAGTGAGGGCAACCAGAGCACACAGAGGAAAAAAATGCTTTGCTGTCCCTCATCGAGGTAGACAAGCAAGCAGGGAAACCTGAGAACCAGCTGTCCAGGGGGGGACCCTTTAAGCATAGGCCTCAGATAGCCTCAGGCAGCAGCCACACAAAGTAACTCCAGACTTGATGCCCTGCTGAAACTGGTTCCGGCTGGTTTTAAATACAATTCAGTGTCTACTCAGTGTGGACATGCTATTTTGAAATAGCCAAATGCTATTTCAAAATGCATTTTGTGTGTAGATGCGTTATTTCTAAATATCTTATTTCAACATAACTATTTTGAAATAATGCTGTAGTGTAGACATACCCTTTGGGACCATCTTTAGGAATATGTGCCCTAAATGAGGAAAAAGTTTGACTTCCAGGCCCTTCAATTTTTAGTTGATCACTAAGAGATGGTCATAATAAACCTAGGGTGCATTTACACAGCCATAAAACAGCCATTATTCCGAAATAACTATGCAAGCGTCTACACAGCAATTCCATTATTTTGAAATAATTTCGAAATAAATGGACGGCTTATACTGCCTTCTGTAATTCTCATTCTATGAAAAATAATGCCTAATCTGAAATAGCTATTTTGAAATAAGGCGTGTGTAGACACTCCACTTCTGCTATTTCGAAATAGGTCCTTACTAAGTCCATTCTAAGTAATTTCTCCTGGGGCTCTAAATTGAGATAGCACATCTACATTAGGGGAGCCTTCCTCAGACTAATTTTTGGAGACTTCCCTGCAGTGTAGATGTGCTATTTCGAAATAAGCTATTTCGGAATAAATATTCTGGAATAGCTTATTCTGAAATAACTGTGCAGTGTAGACATAGCTCTAGTGCCTTGCTTAGTATCTTAAGAGATTTGGTGAATAATAGCACTGAGCAGTCATATTAAGTACACTACATTAATTTTACATGATCACCTTTGGACCTTGATAACAGTCTAAATAGTGTGTTGGTGGATTACAATTAATTTGTGTTGGCATCACTCCTAGTCAGCCCAGTCAAGAAGTGGGACCCCACTGTGCTAGATGCTGTGCTAATACGTAACAAAAAGAGCTTTACAGCCTAAGTGTAAGATGAGAGAAAACAGGCTGGCTGACAGACTGGAGGGGACACAACGCAATAATGAAACAACTTACTAGATTCCCACTCCCACAGCAGAACGTAGCATCCATGTACAAAAATACATATTTAAAAAGAATAGTTAGACAGAAGGAATAGTGCTTACAGAACCTGCAGAATTACTAACTTTATTAAAGGTGGTCATTCAAATTTACTGTAGAAAGTTAGGGCAAAATGCCATATATAGAGCTGAATATAATGCAGCCCTCTTATCTTGTCCAGGACCTTTAGAAAATACCGTAATACCATAAATAAACAAACACACTGGATTTTTGAGCCCTTGTCCGATAGGGAAAATACTAAAGAGGAGTGTTTCTAACCCACACATAGCTGCCATTCAATACTTTATAAGGAATCGAAACCCTCCTATTCTTTGGGACATAAGCCAACTACTGATGGATGGGAGTTGGGTAAAATATCCCCAACAGGCAAGTTATTCCATAATCATCCATTATTAGGTTCTTGCTCCTTTTTCTAAAGGACAGAGACAGCTTCATGGATTAAATGGACCACCTGTCTGAGCCAGTACACAGATCCTGTGTTTCTAGTATGCAAATCTAAACACTAGTATTCTTAATTCACCTGTGTTAATGTCTCCTACTTTTGATGGATGTAGCGAGACAAGCTTTTAAGGAAAGTATAATTACTCTTTTGGAAGATTTACATCATCTGCAGAAGGTCATTAGCAAGTTCCTAATATGCCTGAATTACTTTTGAAAGATTGAATAGGCCTTAAGTGAAGGTGTTTCAAGATGAATAATCATTCATGGGCACTATGATTTTCCACCCATTAATACTGGCTATGGGACTGAAGCATCAGATATTGAGTAATTAATAACTAGTATATCAGCTGTAGTGTTTTTACACCATAAAACTAAGACCATGTTAATGGAAGATTAGGTAGCTGAACAACAGAACAGAGCACCGAGGTCTACCTCTTGTAATGGATGGGTTTATCCTTTGCATGGTGCCTCCACCCACATAAGCTGTGAAGGCAAAAAAAAAAATCAAGTTTCCTGGAGAACTTTCTGGGACTAGCAGTTTTCTATTATTACATAAATGAATAACATTTAAAGGAATGTGAATGTTTCCATAAAAAAAGCTCCCAGACTGTCACATATCCAGCAACAGCCTGAAGATGCATCTCCCCAAACCCTGGACCTGCTATGGTGGGGAAAAGGCACCTCTCTCTACCCGCTCCCGCACTCAACTGCCACTTCCAAAGAGAGAGGCACTTCTGTCTGCTAGCCCCAGCATGGAGGTGCCCCTGACTTGCCACAGCTGGGGAGAGAGGCACAGCTTCTGCAATTCCACTACAGACTTGTCACGGATAGGGGAAAGGTGCCCCTTTACTGGCCCCTGCTCACTCTAGCCTGGACATGTTAGGGCCATGCCAGGGTGTTCCTCCCCGGCCAGGCCTCTCAGGAACTGTTGTGGCTATGGAGAGGAACCTCTCACCTAATCCTAAGGTTCAGGGAGAGTGACCTCTCTCACCACAGAGACAGCCTGTACCCCCCCAACCCCTCATCCCCAAACCCACCCCAATCTGGAGTACTCACTCCCCTACACATCCCAGCCCTGAGCCCAATCTGGTACCTCAACCCTGTATCCCTGGCCCCATCTCAGAGCCCGCACTCCCAGCTGGAGCCTTCCTTCCACTCCGACACTCTGCCCCAGCCCTGAGCCTCCTCATATATTCTAAACCAGTGGTCCCCAACCTTTTCAGGTTGGCGGGCGCCAGGGGGCGTGGCCGTTCGCCCGCCGGGCGCCAGGGGGCAGGGACACTTGCCCACCCGGGGGCGGCGCCCCCCCCAGCCGCATGCCCGGGGCGGGGGCCCCCCCATAGCCACGGGGCCGGGGCCGGCGCTCCCCCCGTAAGCGCTGTGGGGCCGGGGCCCCCGGGGACAGGGCCAAGGCCGGCGCCAGAGCCGGCAAGGGCACGCGCGGTGCTCCCGGGGGCGGGGCCAAGGCCGGCACCAGAGCTGGCAAGGGTACACGCGGCACCCCCAGGACCGGCCATGCGCCCGGGGCTGGCACCTGCCAGCCCAGATTGCTCCGTGGGCACATGTAAAGAGCCCGGCGGGCGCCATGGCGCCCGCGGGCACCGGGTTGGGGACCATGGTTCTAAACCCTCTTTGCCCACCCCCACCACAAACTATCCATATGTGCAGAATGAGTTTTGTGATGTGCACCAATATGGATGTTATACCTCCATACCAGTGCTCATAACAAAATTCATTCTGCAATATGGACATAACACATTATAGGGAACACTTTGGGTGTGTCTAGACTACAGTGTTGTGTTGACAAAGGTGGAATTTTGTTGACAAAACTATACTTGCGTCTATACTACTGCCGAGTTCTGTCGACATAACATAACGTCGACAGAACTCAGCAGTTTCGTCAATGGCAGTAAACCTCGTTCTCCGAGGAATAATGCCTTTTGTCGACAGAGTTCTGTCAACAGAAGACGTTATTGCATCTACACTGTCCTTTGCGTCCACACTCGCATGTTGACAAAGCGGCTTGCTTTGTCGACAGAACTGGATGTAGCCTAGACGCTCTTTCACAAAGCCTCGGTCGACAAAAGCCTGTAGTCTAGACGCACCCTATGTGACAAACCGCTCTCAGATCCAGGATATAACTCAGAGAGACACCCACCTCAGAATAGCTAATAGCTTGGTGATTTGTATGTTTATCTTACATGTGCGAGTCTGAGAGCTTTTCTACACTAACCACTACCATTGATCTGATCAACGTCACATCAGTTACACAAATAGCATAGCTGAAGTCAATGTACTTATCATGGCATTTTGCGTGCAGTAAGGTCAGCAGGGGCTGCTCTTCGGTCAACATCAGCTACGCTTCTTGTCCTGGTAGACACTCTAGGAGATAGATTTATCATGTCTAAACAGATATGATAAATCCACGGTTGGTGAACTGATAGCTGCAGTGTCAATCCCTGGCATAGTGAAGACAAACCCTGAGTAGCCCTGAATAGGTACGGGACTCAGAAGTGACACTCTCTGGCCCATAACAACAGTTCCACCACGAGAGACTAGCTCCAAAGCAGGCTAGTGAATCAGGCAGAGTTTGGACTTAGGTTTCCCACATCAGAGAGGAGTGCCCTAGCCATGGAGGTATTGGCTATTCTGAAGGTGAGTCTCTTCTCTCTGTTTCGGGGTGTTCTTCAAAAAGATTCAAATGTTTCAATTTGACACAGAAGAAGAAGATTTCATAAAACAGAATTGTTGCTTTCAGGCCATCCCTACAAACGAACAGCCAATCACAAATAGTAAATATTAGTGAATGCCTCCTGTGACTCTCCATTAAATGAACATTTATGGTCAACAAATACTACGACCTCATTAGTAGAAGTAAACAATTAGAATAGATTCACAAATCTATTCTTTGTGAATATTCTTGGTGAATAGTTTCACAAATTTGTCTTTATCTGATAAGTTCTAAAATATTCATGAGTTATTAATTATGGCTCCTTCCTTGTAAACTAAGCTAATGAATAATGGTGGAGGTTTATAGATAGTTTCTACTGTTGCATATCACTCCACATCTATCTGTAATACCGGGCTATATGGTGTATACTCTTAATCACTACAATTTTAAAATGCAGGGTTTATATAGAAAGGACACGACCTGAAGTTGCTATTTATATGTTAATAGTTTTCATGTTAGAATTCAATGTTTCTAGCCATCCATATGTGGTCTAAAACCATTTTGTTGTTCAAGTAAAAATACAGAAATCAGTTTAAAAAATTAAAAATGTTTATAATAGCTTCTTGCATATTGGAACATCACAAAAATTAAAACAATGTTTTATTCACCTACAGAGATTGAATGACATAAATCCTTTCAATACTTAGAACTGGCTGGATATTTTTTTAAAGAAAATGGGAGAATATGACAACTTATGTTTACTTTCTATTGACAGGAGCTTTGTTTTTATTGTGCTTTTGCCGTCCCCAGGGCCTCCCTTCCCCCCCCCCCCCCAAGTTCCCTCCAAATATATGTTGTCAAAATGTGTCTGTTTAAACAATAAGTTGAGCCACTCTCCTACTAACCTATTTTTCTGTTTTATTAGTTGCATTAGCATTCTATTGCCCTTTAAATGTCACAAGTTCAAGAGCACAGCTATACATATCCTGGAAATATTTCTATTCGTGGTAATAAAACATGGGGATACAATTTCCTTGAATACAGCTAAGATGGAAGAGAAGGAGAACAGCAGAGGGGCAGCACAAAATAATCTAACACAGTAGACATAAAAGCAAGATTGTTTCCAGAAGAATGGAGAGCTGGAGTTGAACATGTAGCACTTTTAGAAAAGCAAATCATTGACTTGATTACTCAGTTGTGAGATTTGGCTTGTTTGCATCATCTTGATCCAGAGACATGAAATATCCCAAGGACTTGCCACTAGCTTCCACTTCCAGGAAGAGAAACAACACAATATCTACTTCAAACAGCTTCCCTAGCCTGTTAGCTGCCTTTTCAAAATTACATTATACAGTCTGACTACTCTCATTTATTAGTGGTTATGTATTTGGGGGAAGAAGCTAGCAACATTCACTGGCTGTGCATTAACTAACCTAAATATTCAAGATTATCAAGTGTAAGAGAAATTCTAGATTGGTGGGAAAGATTGGAAAAAACCAAAAAAAATCCTGAACTTTTTGGGATTTGATCTACCCATCCTTTCCTTTTGTAGAAACTGGGGGAAGGGGATAAAAGAGGAATAGGAAATGTGCCAATGAGGAGGAGGGAAGAGAGAGAGAGAGAGAGAGAGAGAGAAGCAATAAAAATATAAATTGTTGTTCTTTAGGTTGTGAACATCTCATATTTAAAAACACTGTTACTTATTAATGGGTGTGTGAGATAGATACATTCTAAGTAGGGGTTCTGTTTTAGGGGTTGTCATTTTGGGGTAACAATTTTTCACAAATTTAGGATTTTAGTACAGTTGTCCAAAAAGCAGAGGGTTTCAGGGGTCTCTTCGTATATACGGTAAGTCATGTATATTATATACATTACTCAAGACAGTATTTCCATGTTGTAATGAACAATCTCTTTGTAATGCTCCCTAATGCACTTTAATCTAGTATTGTTAGAGCACACCAGCAGGGTCTGTGTACAGACCAATTAATGTGCACCATATTTATTTGCTTTACAAATGGAACCCCCTATAGTCCACTTTACTGTTCTGTTTAGACAAGCTCATAGATACAGCTAATGATATGCATTGTTTTTCTAGTGTTTATTGGCTCAATGTTGATTTCTTTTCACCATTTTATTTTAAAATCTGTGGGCTTTATTGATGTTTATTAGCTAAAACCTTAAATCAGAAGTCTGAATTTTAACTCCTGTCCTATGCAGTGTCTAGGCAGAAAAAGCCTTCATTTGGTGGTAGGTTTCCAGTCAACATTTAGGGTACATCTAGACTACAGGCTTTTGTCGACAGAAGTTTTGTCGACACATACTGTCGACAAAGCTTCTGTCGACAAAGAGCATCTAGACGACATCCAGTTCTGTCAACAAAGCAAGGCACTTTGTCGACATGATAGTGTAGACACAAAGGACAGTGTAGATGCAAGAACGCCTTCTGTCGACAGAACTCTGTCGACAAAAGGTGTTATTCCTCATAGAATGAGGTTTACCGCCATCGACAAAACTGCTGAGAACTCGGCGGCAGTGTAGACGCAGGTATAGTTTTGTCAACAAAACCCTGTAGTCTAGACACACCCTTAGGGACATACACACATCAGCACAGCCACCCAGTAGGCACATTGTCAGAACTTAGCTACTGATATCGTTGACGACCCACAGATAAATGGTGTCTACAACTCTTATTATCACAACCCAAGCTAATGTTCACCAAACTTTTCAAACTGGCTGTGAATGAACAAATCTATGCCCTGCAAGGTGCAGCAGGCTGGTGAAAAGCAGGACAAAATTCAGATGCTGTTGCTATACTGATCTATGCAGGCAGCAGGGGTGCAACCAGTTTACAGGATAAGGAGGTGAACCTTCCAGCCAAGGGAATGTCAATGCACAATCTGCATGCCTCAGCAGGAGCAAGTGGGGGACACCATATTTGGACGATCACTGCTCTGGTTGGACACATGAGGCTATCAAGAAGAAATGAAGTTGTCTCCTTGTGCATGCAAATGACAAGGTGACCACCAAAGGAATGACTAGAAAAAGGCTCTCACCCCCAGAAGGCGGGGAGGAATAGCTTACTTAGCAGGAAGCCCAGGTCATTGCACTCAAGACCATCTATGGGAGCAGAGGTCTGGACACTTCACTGGCAAGCTGCCAAAGGCAACATCACAAAATAAGTACTTTGGGAATGAGTGTGCGTCATTTGCTGTACAGGTTAGGCCTCCCTGGTTCGACACCCGCACGACGGGAGGATGATGCCAGCTTTCCCAGTAGGCTCCTTTCCGTGGTCTCATCAGCTCCAGCAGCCAACTCTTTCTCCCCAGCCCTGCCAGCTGCGGCAGCCCTGGTGGCTTTGCTATCCCACCAGCTGTGAGCTCTGCCATCTCCATGGAGCTCCAGCAGCACTGCCAGCACCCTGGCTCCCTATGATCCATGGCCTAGTGGGCTCTAGTGGCCCTACTGGCTTTGCTGCCCTGCCAGCCCCTAAGTCCCTCTGGTCCTGCCAGCCCAACTCCCAGCCACTGGCAACCTCTGTGATCTGGGACTCCTTGGTTTGGCAACATCCATGGTCCAGCAGGACCACAGATTTAACTGGACCAGAGAGTCCCAAGACCACAGATGTTCAACCTGTAGTAGACTGCCCAGAAGTCAGGAGTGTGGGAGAAGGCATTGGTGGGAGACCATTTCCTCCAATCTGGCTCCCACTTTCCTGATCCATGGTTAAGTTAACCTGATTAGACCCAGCACTGTTCTAACAGCATCCATCACCAAAGCTCAGCCCATTTGCACCTACTCATCCTTCAGCACATACATGATCTGCCCAGATGCACCTATCTTGCTCTTGTGCCCCACGCTGAACATTTGCAGGGGTATTTGCATGCATGTGCAATTTGGGGATGTTAGCTCTGTTTTCTGGAAATGCTCGGTCTCTCGCTTGGATTCTACTTTACCAGAGTAGTAAAAATGTACTCCCAATAGAGGTTAAACAACAAATGAGTTAGATGCAAAACAAGCAAACAAATCTGAATTAGTCTGTGGAACATGCTGCAATTCATCCTCTGTTATAGACACCGATTGCTTTCTTCTTTAACAAATGCCACAACCCCTCCCCCATCTTTCATTTGAATTGCTCCAATCAGGCCCAATGACAGAGGAGGAAAGGGGGCACTTGCCCTGGTGCCCAAAGATTCCAGAGATCCAGGATGCCACTGCCACCACTACTGTAGCAGTGGCCTAGCCAAAGGCCCATCTGAATTGCTGCAGGAGCACTCAAGCTTCACTCTATATGGCTCTGAGGACTCGAGGGGGGGTTATGGTCTGGGCAGCATTCACGGCTGACTGCCCTTAACCCCACCTCTTCTGCCCACAGTCCCACCCCTTCTGAGGGTATGGAGTCGGGCCCTCACACACACCTTGCCCTCAGGCCCACAGTGGCTGCCAGCCCTGCTGACTCCAGTAACCTACTTGCCAGCATGTTGCATCGGTTTTGTTACTGCTTTTTCAGTCCTCTTGTTTAAGAATTCGGGAGGAACATATGCAGATGAAATTCTAACATCTCTTTTCCTGGGACGCACTAACTGTATATTGCTTGTTTGGCACATTAGTGGAGGATGTGGTAAGAATATCCGTTTTTTCAGCATGAACATCAGTAATCTTCCTGAACACACCATCCTGGCCACCGTGGATGTAGAAGCTCTTTCCACCAACATTCCACACAATAATGGATTACTGGCTGTAAGGAACAGTATCCCCAATGACACCACTGCACACCTGGTGACTGAGCTCTGCAACTTTGTTCTCACCCACAACTACTTCCAATTTGGGGACAATTTATATCTGTGAGTTTTCAGCATTTTGTTTAAGCTATCTTGGTGCCACTAATCTACTTCTGCACTTTAGAGAAGGAAAGTTTAAGTTGTACCCTTGAAACAGATAAAAAAAATCCCTCATTTGTACTAGACTCATAGACTTTAAGGTCAGAAGAGACCATCCTAATCATCTCTAGTCTGTCCTCCACACTGTAGGCCACCCAACCCTCGCCCACCCATTCCTATAATTGACCCCAACCTCATCTGCATTTTGTTTGAAAGGAAATGGGCCTTTATTCACAATGGAGGGTATTATATAAAAAAAAAAACAAAGAATGTATCCACAACATAGGGGAGTAAGCAAGTAGTTGAGTAGTCGACTACCCAATAAGCCTACGTTTATCAGACAGTCGAGTCAACTACTCATCTACTCACTTCCCCATCCCTTCTGCCTCGATCTCAAAAGCCGGTTCCCCCCAGCACCATTTCCATGGTGCTGCCTTCCTCCGCTCCCCGCAGGCAGAAGGGTGAGGGGAGAAGAGTCACAGTGGACTCAATTCTGGCCCGGCTCACGCCAGTCAAGGACCTACTCCCACTGCAGCTCTGCAGTTTCAGGTATCTAAAAGGGTATCACAAGGAGGAGGGAGAAAACTTGTTCATCTTGGCCTCTGAGGATAGAACAAGAAGCAATGGGCTTAAACTGCAGCAAGGGAGGTTTAGGTTGGACATTAGGAAAAAGTTCCTAACTGTCAGGGTAGTCAAACACTGGAATAAATTGCCCACGGAGGTTGTGGAATCCCCATCTCTGGAGATATTGAAGAGTAGGTTAGATAAATGTCTATCGGGGATGATCTAGACAGTATTTGGTCCTGCCATGGAGGCAGGGGACTGTACTCCATGACCTCTCGAGGTCCCTTCCAGTCCTAGTATTCTATGATTCTATGAAACGTAGTAGGAGCCAGGCTGCTTGCAGAGCTGCAGGAGGGGGTCGCTCCTTGACCGGCGCAAGCCAGGACAGAGTTCTTATCGGCTAATTATGTAGTCAATACAAATCGTATCGACTACACGATTAGTAAATTACCTGCCTCTCAACATTCTTACCACAAAACACAATACACCTTCTGCATTTTGTTGGCTATGATGTAAAACACAAACGTCTGAAACGAGTTGTCTTATTCAATCATGGCTTCTCCTGCAATGACATCCCAGTCTATTATGAAAAGTACATTGTATATGTACAGCATTTGCACCTCGTTACTAGATCCAGCAGGAACAGGAAATAATCTATTAAAAAACCCTTGTTTAAATACAATTCTCATCAAAACCTTTTTAAGGGCAATACCTTAAAATAAAAGAATACTTATTTGTTGATTAAGTGGCATTTCTTCATCTAAGTTGGTCAGTACTGAGCCAGCACTCCCATATAAATCACACTATGCTGCTAGAAATATTTTATCTTTCAGATGAGAGATAAAAATAAGTGATCATCATGGTCACTAATTACAAATCCAAATGTAATATTTTTTACAGATACAGGAATATTTAACACTAACGTACCATCCAATTGGGAACCTAGGTAGTTACTTTCTGCGTATAGGCTAACTTGAGTAGTTACTTTGCTCCCTCTACAATTTCATTGAGGTACTGTATAATCCACTTCCTGTTTTAAAACACTGTGGAGTTCTGCTGTATGGTGCCTCTTTAAAAGACGCAGCACTTAACTTGCAACTCAGGAAGAAAGGGCCTAAGCTGACTTTAAACCTCCATTGCATCCAGACTCCTGATTCTGATCTGTTCCATCGGATGGACAGGCCCCGCCATGTAACTTATATAGCCCTAGGGCCTATGTAAATTATGAAAGCCTGCCTATAGGGTTAAAGTACTGCCTGAAGTCAACTTAGCACTGAAATATCATCTTCAGCACATCCCTCCCATCCCCAGCATGTCCCCTTGCTGGAGTTTGTGAGGGGGTCCTCAGGCAGTATCCAGGGGGCTTTCTTCAAAGGCTCTGAACTTGGGGAATCCTTCTCTGGCTGGATATGGGATGTTTAACTCCCCTTTATGCTATCTTGTTCCTTTTACATGGCACTAAGGTGCAGGCGCAGGAATGAAGAGTGGGGATGTTAAATGATTAATCAGTAAGCATATCAGTAAGTGTAGCCCATCAGGGCTCACAGTGGGGCTATTTCCTCTCCGGGTCAGAGGGAAGCCACTCCGCCTTAGCCCACTGAGTCCCCATAGTCCTTGCTCTTGGGCCTGTAGTCAGACCAGAACAGGAGTTAATAAATCAAATGCCCTCCTTCAGCGCTGGCAATCTCTAGTCCTGGGGCTTGGGCTGGCACTATAATAATTATGAGGTTTACAGGTTAAATGGCTAACCGGCCCATGTCAGTTAATTCAAGCGGTGGCCAGCCACCCTGGGCTGGAGCAGCCTCAGATGCAGCAGAGCAAGCGGGCTGGATGGTAGAGCCCCACAGCCACAGAAAGATCAGCAGTGGGACCTCATGGCCACAGTGGAACCCCACAGCTGCAGCATGGCTGGGTGGTGGGCTGGGCAGGAGGCCCAAAGTTAAAATGATTAATCAGTGAAGTGCTAGCATTTTACTGATTAATTGTTTTAACATCCCTAGTGAAGACATGACTCGGGGGGGTTTTGAAGTCCACTGACATCTTTTGAAGTCAACAGCATGGTACTAGAATAAACACAACAATATCTAATAGCATTTCAGAACAGTGGCACAGAAATTGAATTTACCTTCTTCAGAGTAATACATTTCAAAGATCATTTTTAAAACCTCTCTGACTGTATGCTGCAAAAATTTGACAGAAACCCCTTTCTCCTCCAAGCACCTTTCATATATGTTCATCTCAGATACCTTTTCAAAAGGTCTGTTGCTCTGGGCGCCACCTCTCTACTTTTTATATCTGCCTCCACCATATTCCTTTTCAAATGGCTGGCCCTGAACATTTCCTGCTGTGTCTTTCCATTACAAAGACACAAACAATAGTCTCCATCATCTTGCACCCACTTCCCACTGAACAGCTATTTAATGGCCTGCAGCAATGGACCCTGATCCTCATATAGTTCCCGTGAAGCACAAAAATAAAGAGAGACAGCACGGGTGGCAAGGGAGAAAAAGATGGATAAGAATCAAGAAGGGGATGGTGCTGGATGTATCATAATCAGCTGAACTAGAGTCAGAGGGGTCATGGTCCCTGGAGGGACTTCTTATTGATGGGATACTTGTGGAATGGGGACTGTGGGGCATTAGACTGGAAGCAACTCAGCCACATGGGCAAAGCCATGCAAGTTTCACTTGTTCACTTTAACCTGCATTCAGCATCACATACTGGGAATGAAACAAAGTGGTGGCATCTGAGCTGTGAGGTCTCTGGTGCAGCAGTTGTTGCCATGAGCCATGGAACTTGGTCAGAAGCTTCTTACCTCACTGAATTTTGCAGATACAAGCCTAGCCTAGCGGTATGGACTGGTGGAAGAAGGAGTTTGAGCTGTACACAGACTTGGCCCTGCAGGCGGAGGACAACAGCAGAAAAATAAAGCTGTCACTTTACCTTACTGCAGATAAGTCAGAGGTATCTGCAGCATGCCGAAGCTCACCGCTGCCTCAAGCTTCACAGCAGCCCTAGGAGCTCTGGGGAACTATTGCTCCCTAAAGCAAAACAAAACTGTGCCCTGGGCACATTCACTGCTACCTGCATCTCTGAAGACGTGATTGATTCCTTGACTCAGAACAGGATAATCTGCAGCATTCGGAATCAACCCTCGAGCGAGCAGCTTCTCCAAAAAGCACTTTCACACAACTCAGACCCGGGCCATGCAGTGGAAGCCCTAAGAGAAAGGGGAGAGCCCTGGGAGGTACAATGTCACCAGAAGTGCAAGCACCATGACAACTAAGGAGAAGAGGTGGCCAGGGTGCCATACCCATCGTGAGATGCATTTACTGTGGGACACAGCATGAGCAGCCAAAAGGAGAAGTGCCCGGCACTCAGACAGCACTGTGAGGAATATGGTCAATTGAACCACCTTAGCATCCTGGGCAAGAGCAGAGGAAGATCCCAGAATTATTCAGTCAGACTTGCAAAAAAAAAAAGGGGGGATGGCACATCAGACAGCAATGATGATATCTTTTCTTTCTTGTGTCTATGAGGGATAACAGGAACCTTCCTGCACAGAATACAGCAATTCGATCAATACATCTATGGCTACTCAGTAACAGTGCAATCAGACTGCAATTATTTCCTTTTGTTTTTTCAAACCCCTGCAACCAAAGAGGGAAAACCTAGTGCAACAAGAAGGCTGGAGATGCTGCTGAAAAGAGATGACCAACAATCAGAGAAAGCAACCATTTGGGTTCAACAGATCAGACAAGGACCTACCATTTCTGGACACAGACGCTCCTGTGAGTATCCAACCATTATAGAGACACCAGAAGAAGTGGATTAAAGGAGCTATCAGGGGTGCAGTAGCACGTGAGTTAAACAAGGTGACCTTGCAAGAGGGGCAAATGATTCAAAAGAAAAGGAGCCAGCTTACATGACACTCAGAGGGATCCCATAGAAAGACAGAGAACCATCCAGAGGCCAATCTCACAGGAAAGAAGGAGTCTCCACAGGTAGAGGGTATTCTAGACTAGGAGTTGGGGTTGGCTTTTTCCCAGTGTGGCTACCTGTTGATAAGGCCAAACTTTCTCCTACACTATGGTACTAGTGGAGTCTGTGGTAAAGAAAAAATTCCAAATCGCCTATGTTCTAGTGACCTTAGGCAGAAAGGATGGGGAATGGGAGGCTTGGCATTAATTATTTTTTTGTTACACTTATAAGGTTAGGAAGTTGTAGAATGATACAAGTAGAACTCAAGAGAAAAAGCCAATGTTCCCTGGTAAGACTGTTATTGATGGGACACCAATAGAACAAGGGGAATTAAGCTGGAAGCAATTCAACTCCTGGATAGAACTGTGCACATTTGTTTCACTTGTTCACCTTAACCTGCATTCAGCATCACACGGAGAATGAAAAACTGGATATATATTTTGCATGGCTTCATACGGTTAGTCCAGTGAAAACAAAAAGCTTACTTCCCAAAACGTGCAATGCATGCACATGAGCTAAATTGAAGAGCAGGTATGTCACTATGTTCCTGCTGCCCATGGAAAGACCATGGGAACAGTTGATGGCCATGCATTGTTGCAATTATGCTCTCTTTCCTCTGATGGGTAATTAGTCTGCATGGGACAGTTTCAGAGCTGTACTAAGTGCTGCTGGAAAGGGAGCTGCTTCTGCAAGCTGGTAAAACTGGCTCTTTCGTTTGCTTGCTCTTTGGAATGCTCTCTCTTCTGGCAAGTTCTCCAGGATTCAACACTTGGCTAAGTACCAGATTTCGGTGAGGCTTTCTTCAGAATATGAACCTAACCCTTTGTATGGTATGTAGAAAGCCACCTGTGCATGGATCACACATCTCCACATGGGAGGAGACTCAGTGACCCCTGCGACAGTGGTCATACCCTTTCCCTGCAGGGGGCGCTCTGTAGAATTACAGAGCCAGGGAAAGGAAGAACATAGGGAAGGGGGAGAGGGGTTCACACCCTCTGCTGTCCCTGCAGAGTTCAGAGAAAAAGTACCTTCCATGCAGATAAACCTTTGAGAAGTCTCTGAGTAGCCATTAGCCTCAAAAGCCCCAGATGTCCATTAGGAACACTGCCAGGGAGAGGAATGCCAGGAACGCATGTTTCTCACGCAGGGCTTTGGTGCCCCTGCAGCCTGTCCCACAAAGTGTAAAGTTACATGCAGCGACTCCACTCTCCAGATGGAACAATCAGGACAATGCTCTGTGAGGAGAGCCTTCTGTTTACATTTCCTCCCCTTTAGCCTAAGGCAGTCGGGTTAAAATCCAAAATGCCTGTGCTTACACATGGCATGGCAATGCCATCCAGTGGAGGATTTCTTTTCTTCTCTTTTCTTTTTTTTTGGGGGGGGGGGAAGGGAGGAGTGAAGCTTTCCCTTGCTTCCTAAGATTTTGTTGGCTGGGCACAAGGCTGAATAAAAACAAATGTCTCCGCAAAAATAGGATTTGCCTACAGTCATTACTTCTCCACACTCCAACAGTAAACACTGGTGCATAATGCCAGAAGACATATTTTACCTGGCGTGGTATATTTTGCCAATCTGAATGCATCCTATGTGATATGGAACACTTTTTTAACAAGAGAAAACTCTGGAGCAAGAGGGAGAACAAGACAGCAGCAACGGGGAAAGGAAAAGAGAAATATAGAAGAAACTCAGCGATTAAAAAAAACCCGCATACACTAGACTTGAATCTGATTTTTTGTTTGAGAAATGAGCAACTGAAAGCTGTTGTATCCCATAAGCAGGCAAGTGCTGTCATCAATGACCTTAGTGGGTGATTTGTGTGCGCCTGTTGAAACACAGTCTCATACGCTGCACACTGGCAGGAGAAAGACTGTTCATCATCGTCTGGTGGATTACTGGAACGCGATAAAGCTTTTTTGTTCTTGTTCAGAAGCCAAGAGGATTGGCTGATGCCTCAGGAGCTGGCTTTGGTTGGTACTATAAAGTATTGGAAATAGCTAGGTTGTACATGCATCCATGTCCTTTACTGGATGGAATGTCAGCCCTGATCATGTGCTTATTATGCTACTCATCAAGGGCTGGCCCATAAAAAGGCTAGTAATCTAATTGACACCAGATGGACTGACTGCTCTGAAATGTCAGAGACCTGTATCTTTGGAGCTTACTATCCTGAGCTATATTTTGGTCCCTGCTCATCTTGGTTCCATTGCCCTGACAGCACATAGGACGTGGAAAGCCACCAGATCCTAACCCCAACAGATTTCTGCAGGGCATGGGAAGAGGAGTGAAGAAGAATTCTCAAAAAACATCACATGGGGTGAGCTTCCTTAATGTTGCTTGGCTTCCAGAATAACCACATGGAGCTATCATCAGCAGGGTGTAAGGTATCAGCAGCAGCCCAAAAGTTTCTCTAAATTATACTCAGAATGACCAAGTCCTTGGCTGGCCACAGGACCATTAGGATGTGGGATGTAAAAGTAGCTTAAACCTACCACTACACACACACTAAATAGCAGCAAAACTTGTTGAGCAAGAAAAAAAAAGGAACTGACTGGAGCCAAAAAACAAAAATAGCAGCACAACTTGGGGGGGGGGGGGAGGGGGAAGAGGAAGAATTGATGGAGGGACTGGGTTGCTTCACTTCCCCCCCCCCCCCCCCCATGAATTTCTTCACGCCCCTCAGTTTGGGAACCCATGATCTAACTGCTATAACAAAGCTCCTTCCCCCAAGAAGAGACAGTAACTTTTTCAAGGTAGCTAATGAGATTAAGGAGTGGTAAAGCTGAAAAGGTCACTGCTCCTGACCTTTTATACAGGCCTAACCATCTTAATGAATTCACAGGCTATGACAAGTCAGCTTCAAACATTGGATTCCAGATTCCTTTCCACTCACATGGGAAAAACATTTCAAATATATTGAAGAACTTAGTGGTGCACTTAAAAAATTCACTCCATACAGAAGTAAACCAACTGACTAAAAGACAGGCAGAGGTCTGTGTGTCTTCAGGGCAAGCAGCTATGAAAGCATGTGCACAAGATATCAGTGGAATTCAGAGAGATCTACATTTGGGACAGATAAAGACTAAACGAAGGCAAAACTAAAAATGATCATTTTCCAAAACCACAGCTTACTGAATCACCATAAAGACTCACTAGGCCTACTTCTATGCTCTGTAACATGCATCCAATCTCATGCACGTAAGTAACGGCAGAGTGCGCCCCACCATTTTTACAGCCATAGAGAATTGGAGATTAACTCTAACGCTCTTAGGGCTTCTCTACATGGTGCCTTAATCCATATGAGCAGGGATGTAAATGCTAGTGTGCGCCGTGCACTAAGTGGCTCATGCAGACACTTTCAGTACACACTAAAAGTCCTCAATAGGTGTTAACTTAGTACTTTTTGAAATGGTTGCAAAGAGAACTATATTTACCATTTGAAACCATTTTAAAAAGTACTGCATTAAGCATATTAGGGAACTTTCAGGCTATTTCTACTCAGCAGCATTGTTTTGGAATAACTGACATTATTCCGAATGTTTTAAAAATGTGTCTACATAGCAAGCCATTATTTTGAAATAACAGCGAGCTGGAAGAATTCTTACTCTGACTCTTGTAACCCTCATCTTAGAAGAAGCAAGGGAAGTTGAAGGAAGAGTGTTCTTCCTTTGACTTACTGCTGAGTAGACAGTACCAAAAGTTGAATTAAGCTAATTTGACTTTGGCTAAGCAATTGAAGTAGCTGAACTTGCGTAGCTTAATTAGACTTTTGCCTCTGTGTGCATCAGGAGTATTGGTGCAGGCCAGTTAGTGTGTGATGCATGGGTGCGTGTTAGTATTTATGCCCTTGCTGGTGGACTAAGGCACTGTGTAAACAAGCTCTTATATATGAACCAAGTTCTGGCTCCTTTCCCTCACCTCAGTAACAGAAAGAACAGAAGATAAAATATCTTCCTGGCCAACAAAAGCTCCCCATCACCTCACCTCACCTCCTGGGCACACAGTCCTTATGATACTCAGTACCCCAAAGTAGCACCCTGGAACTCCCATATTCACCACTGACCTATGACTATATGTTTTGTACAATGGGTGCCTTGTGGGGTATCTGTTTTGATTTGCTGAACATCAATGTCCCGTTGGATTATAAGTTATGTAGTAGTGCTCTATCTGCTAGTGAAATACATTGTGAGGCTGGGAGACATCCACAATTAACATTTCAGATGCAACAAAGGAGCAGCTGTCTCTGGCTAGAAAACACATTAATGATCCATCAAGAAGAATCCACTTTCCCAAATGCTTCTGAGAAAGGGCATACAAGCAATGGGGACTGCCTAAGAAAGAAGAACTGCCTGCCTTCCACATCAGGGCAAGAGTCTTTCCAGCAGCTGGAATAAAGTATAAGAGGGGCAGTGACCTCATCACTTGGCCTCTCCTTCCCCTACCCCATCTCAATACCTGGAAGATCATCTTGAAGAGAAGAGACTTGGAAATGGAGGGACAGGTCCCAGACTGGAAGGGAATTCAGTCCAAGTACAGTAAAACCTGTGTTATCCAGCACGCTCGGGGGTTAGGGCATTCCGGTTAACCAGAATTTTTAGATATCTGAGGGTCCCATTAACCTAGAAAAAAACCAATGGACAATAATAGTAAAACTCAAGTTTTTAATATTGGTAGTTGTGTAGTGCGAGGCAGTTGGTCTCACATTTCTATTTTGAATTAAAGATGATTAATACTTCTTAAATAAAAAATTGTTAAGCCAATCATGGTAAACCAAGCCAAGTTTGTGAGCCTGAAGATGTGACAGTATTGTGGCTGGGGGCAATGCCAGTTAACAAAGTTTTCTGATTAACAGAGTGCCGGATAACAAAGGTTTCACTGTATTGGGAATTATGAGCTGCCTGTAACACGTATTAGGGTTAGAGACTGCTTGATTCAAATCTTGCTTAGTCAGTGTAAAAAATATTTCTCAATATGAAAAAGACGAAAAGTAGTGTTAGAAATTGTTAAAATGTTGCATTTTGCCATTTTCACAATTAATAGGTTTAGTTTCCTGGGTCAAAAACTATTTTTTCTTTTAGGAATTCAAGCTAATTATAGTAAATAATAAAATAGTGGTCAGGACAGAGATGAAACATTTTGATTTGACTCAAACTGAAATGCTTTTCAAATGTTCAGCTTGTGAAAGTATTTGAGAAGGACTGTTCATCTCATATTGAAATTTTTTTTTCAAAACTTCAATATGGCAAATCCATTTCCCATCCAGTTCTAATCCTAAAGGTTCCTTGCTTTATTCCTGCCTCAGTCCACCCTTCTCTAGCCTTGTACTTTACATTTTTTACTTTTGGTCATTTATTGTGTTTAAAGTGCAGATGAAAAATTTGACTTTGTGTGGTATCAGTCAATCCGAAGGACTCACAATGTCAGGTGAAATTAACTCACAGACTGTTCCAACCTACCAAAGTTATTACATGTCTGTGCTGATGTAATTATCTTTATAATGTGCTCTTTCTATTATATAGCTTTTGTTAAAATATGACCTTTGACAACCTCATGCTGTATCGCTCTGTAACCAAAAAAAAAAAAAAGTTTCATTTTAAAAAACCCTTAATGCCTTCAGAATTGTTGCTGAAATGTCCACATCCATGTGTTTCCTTTCAGTAATTAAATAGGTTTAAGCCCTGACAGGGGAGACTTTTAGTGCTAAGGCCAATTGTTAGAGAGAGGCTCAGTAAAACAGTCACATTTTTCATTTTCAAGGCAAAAATATAAGAGAGAGCAACATTTGAATGAGCAGCAGAAGGAATCAGCTCTCCAGAACAACCAGAGCATCTCAGCTGGAGTAGACTGACCTGGCTCCATTAAACTCGATGGAGCTGTGCCAATTTATACTGGCTGAGCACATGACTTAGAATCTTCCAAAATAGTTTTCTCAAGTTTGGCAAACCTGTGGGCCCTCTTCTGTCACATTAGGGTACAGAGCATTAAAGTCACATTTAATTAAAAGGAAAAAGGCATAGGACAGTCCCCATTTATGGGAAAAGAACATGCACAACTGTAAAGAGAATAAAAGCTTCACAGGGGTAGCCGAGTTAGTCTGTAACAGGAAAAACTAAAAAAAAAAAACCCAACAACAGTCTGATAGAACTTTAAAGACTAGCAAAATATGTAGATGGTATCATGAGCTTTCATGGGCATAGCCCATCTACATATTTTGTTAGTCTTTAAGTGCAGCCAGACTATTTGTTGTTGTTTTTTTGTTTTTTTAGTTTTTCGTGTAAAGACAATGGCACTGCTTTAAAAAAACTTCATAATTATTTTGGATTACCAATACCACAGAAGCATGTCTTAACACACAGGTCCCAATTCCCCAAATCTTGGCATCTTTTACTTCCTCTCCCGTTCCCAAAATTCAGTTAGAGGGCCCCACCAATTTCTCTTTGTAGCAGCTACAGCACTTCTGCTACATACATTCTCAATAGGTTATTGAATACAAATTATTTTCTCAGAGACAAATAGTAAATTTGCTCAATCCTGAAAAGTGACTGTAAAAAAAAAATCTGTGCGCATCGTGGCCTATTCTTTTTATAGCAAAGTTACTTCGATATGTGTTAGCAGTGGTAAGCCTGCACATTCATCCAGGGATCTAAAAGTCAGACAGGGTTCTTTTCCACTTGTGCATTATCATCTGTAGTAAATAGCCTTCAGGACTGATTCTTCCCCTGCAGTTACACTTCAGCAGTTCCATTGCTTTTGACATTGCTGGACAGATGTGAACAGGGAAAGAATTTGGCCTCACTATTGGAACACTGTTAAAAATTCTAATGAACAGGAACAGAATGCAACTTATTCTTTCAGAGTTGTGCAGGCTTATTAGGAAAACCAGTAAAAATGTTAAATGAAATCCTGGCCCAATGAAAGTCATTAGGAAAATTTCCATAGATTTTCACACTTTGATTTTTGTTACTTAATTCAGCGGGTCAGAATCTGATGTTTAAAGAAGTTCCATTTTTACAATCACTTTTTAGTCTTATTGCATTTTAAACCGTTCTGCTTCTGCCTTTCTGGAATGGTAAGATGTATATTAACAAGTCTCCATGTCATTCCCTCTCTGCTCACATTTTTTTCTCCTCTGCACATCCTTTGATGCTTCCCACCTGCATGATTTTTGTAATAGAATAGAAATCCATTTATGTGCTTACCATTGCAATAAAAGGGAGCATTGCACACCATTTTCAAACACCTACAATATAGCTTTGCTAACAAGGGCAGAATTTGACACGAAGATTCATCACACTATGATTGCCTTTAAGTGAAAAGCAATATCTAGCTACCAGTTAAATAGTTCAGATGAGATTTGTAGTCCAGATAGGTTTTATACTTGTGTGTTTCAAACTAAGATGCTGACTCAGGAAAGCCCTTACGTGCATGCTTAAACTAAAGCATGCTGTTAAGTCACAATGATAACAATTAAATGTAAACTCATGCTTAAGTATCCTTTCTGTATATGGTGGTTTTTGTCAATCAGTGCCTAGATATTTAGACACCAGTTGCTGAGCACTGGAGTTAAAAAAAGAGAGTAAGGCCATTCTTTGTGGTGACTTGTGTAAGTAAATCCAGTAGGTACACAGGTAAAAAGTTTATGCTTTCTTTAGCAAAACTCTAAAGTGTTCTCCACACTGACGTCTTGTTTACTAGGTAGCCCTGGAAGTGCCAGGTTTCATTTATTACAGTATGAAGGCCTGAAAGGGACATGTAATTACAGGTTGAAGATGGAACAAAGCTGAGTACTTTTCTCCCTGATGGCAGTAAAAGCAGCTCAGCTCTTTCAATATCTTGTGCTCATGATGATTGGCACCCTTAGTGAACTGTACAGGAAAATGTCATAACTAGCCTGCAAACATACTACTTTCTCTAAGTATGTTTGTTCTTCTTCAGATATAATGTTAGGTGCTGAAACTTAAAAAAAAGGGGGGGGCAACAGGTTGAAAAGCCCACAAAAAGCAGCATTTTTTAAAAAAATAATCATTTAGAGCCATCCAAACTGGTACTTTAGAGCAGAAGAAAAGGGCATCCCTTGTCTTTAAAACAGACACGGCTAGGCATTACCTTTTCTACTTGTTCAATATAAGCAGATGTACAAAATGCAATCTAAATATTTTGTCCTGCAGTTGTTGGGAGGTATCAGGAAAAAATCTTCAATTACAGTGATTTGGACTGGAGATATTATAACACTGATAAAAGCAAAGAAGTTTGAGAGTAACATTCTGGCATTCAAAAGAAAGGAAAAAGAAAATGCTGCATATACAAAACATTCGACAACCAGTCATTAAACCAGGAAGTGGTGTTTTGAGCAAATGATGTCTGCAGAGCATTTGATTGTGTAGCGCTATTCAGCAGAGCCCTAATGTAACAAACCTGGAAGAATGAAATGTGATTTCAGCTCAATTCCCCCTTTCTCTTCTTAATGGGAGTGTCAGTATCTCTTCCTCTCGCCACCCTGTGGTTTCTCTCAAAATTTAAACAGATGTAGTACTCTCTACTTCCACGCACAACATCCAATTTTATTCTAAGTGTTAGAATTTTAGCTTGATGGGATTTTGAAAACAGACAAGTGTCTTTATCGTATACTCCCAGGTTATGCTAGCAAATCAGTAATGAAACGTCAATATGGCTTGTTCTGACTCGAGAATTACCAAAGCAGCATATAAGCAACAGGCACAACTCTCCTCAAAAGTGAGCTACCAATGAATTGAGGACTAGTCCCCTTCTCTAGCAAGAGGGGCCTGAGTGCCTCTGTATACATTGCACACACAACCAAAAAGCTCATGCTTCGCATTTCTTTCTGCAAGGTCCCAGAATAGCCGCCCATGACACAAGTAACAGTCCCGTTTTTCTGCAACATCCTTGCTCACATCATCTGGTGGTAATCTGAATTCCCCAGCATGTCACTCCCGCACAGAGCTGACTTTATATTATTGTTGTCTACTCTTCCCAAGTTAGACACAAAGAAGCAAACAGTCAGGATTCAGCAGATAAACACTTTGTAAATGAGATCAGTGCCTAAGGACTTGACTGGCCTTGTAGGCACAGTCCTTTATCAGAACATCATTCTGGAACTGCTCTATTGTAGGAGGCAAAATGACCTTCATAGGTACAGTGTTAAACTCTTTTATGGAACGAAGTCTGGGTCAGGGCTATGGTCTTGCTCCCTTCACACAGGTTTTGGTGAACCATGCTTCTGCAGGGCATAAGGAAAGGTGACTTCCTTGTACATCCAGAGCACAGGGGCTAGAATTCTACCTGATCTTGATAACGCACTTTGAGAATACAGAATCAGACCCTAAATTGTTTGTGATCAAGGTTTATTAACTAACTTAGCAAGCAGTCAATGCACATCATTGTTCAGAAAAAACTTCATATCCACTGCTTCAAAACATCTTTAAAAATTACAAATTATAAGCCCAAATGATCTGGAGAAAGGCGTAAACAGTGAGGTGGCAAAATTTGCAGATGATACTAAACTGCTCAAGACCAAAGCAGCACTGTTGTCTTCAGGTCGTCATTGTTAAGTCCCAAGTCGAGTCTCAAGTCTTAATTTAAAAAAATGTCAAGTCACTTTTGTACAAGCCATCAATATCGGCATTTTCGGACAATTTTTTCACCAAGTCGATTTAACAAAATTAGCAAGTCTCAAGTCACAAACAATGAACCTGAGTTGAGTCTCAAGTCGAGTCACCTCGGCAACTTAAGTCTGATTTGAGTTCAAGTCATGGGACTCGAGTCAACAACTCTGCAAAGCAGACTGTGAAGAGGTTCAAAAAGATCTCACCAAACTAACTGATTGGGCAACAAAATGACAAATGAAATATAATGTTGGTAAATGTAAAGTAATGCACATTGGAAAAAATAATCCCAACTATACATGCAAGATGATGGGAACTAATTTAGCTACAGAAAAACTCCAATAGTCCGGCATCCAATAGTCCGGCACTCCTGATAGTCCGGCATCAAAATGGCAAGACCCTAGTGAGTGAACTTCGGCAAAAATGAGTCACAAGGTAACAGCGGCGGCAGCTGAACAGAGCAAAAAGGGTAAAAAAGGCTTAAAAAAACAAAAACATTACAGTATACTGTATACAGTATGTACAATAAAAAGGGTTAAGAACACTTTATATACAGTATAACCAGTTTATAGTACCTCCTGATAGTCCGGCATATCTGATAATCCAGCACTACCTAGGTCCCATAGGTTCCGGATTATCGGAAGTCTACTGTATAATTAAAAGATCTTGGAGTCACTGTGGATAGCTCCCTGAAAATATCCAATGTGCTGCAGCAGTCAAAAAAAGGCAAACAGAATATTAGTAATCATATAAAAAGGGATAGGGAATAAAACAGAGAACATCTTATTGCCTCTATATAAAACCATGGTACTCCCACATTTTGAATACCGTGGACAAACGTGGTCGCCTCGTCTCAAAAAAAGATACATTGGCATTGGAAGAGGTTCAGAAAGGGCAACAAAAATTGATTAGGGGTTTGGAACGGGTCCCATATGAAAAGGGATTAAAAAGACTGGGACTTTTCAGCTTAGAAAAATGAAGACTAAGGGGGGGATATGATGGAGGTCTATAAAACAAGACTGGTGTGAAAAAAGTGACTAAAGAAAAGTTATTTACTTGTTCCCATAAGATAAGAACTAGGGGTCACCACATGAAATTAATAGGTAACAGGTTTAAAACAAACAAAAGGAAGTTTTTCTTCACACAGCAAACCTGTGGAACTCCTTGCCAGAGGAGGTTATGAAGACCAGGACTTTAAAAGGGTTCAAAAAAGAACCAGATAAACTCATGGAGGTTAGGTCCATCGATGGTTATTAGCCAGGATGGATAGAAATGGTGTCTCTAACCTTTATCAGAGGCTGGGAATGGGTGACCGAAGAGGGATTGCTTGAAGATTCCCTGTTCTGTTCACTCCCTCTGGGGCATCTGGCATTGGCCACTGTTGGAAGACAGGATGCTGAACTAGATGGACCTTTGGTCTGACCCAGTATGGCCGTTCTTAAGCACAATCCTGAGTCTATGTCCCATCATATGAGTCATGGAAGCCCCTTATCACCACTATCTGTACCAACTGTGCAATAAACATGAAAAACTTAAGGTGCCATCTGACACTTCTGCTTTGGGGTAGGTAGTACAAAGCCAGTCATTCTACTTCAGTTTAGGCCCATAAGAATTTCTACCCTAAAGCTACAATTCCCATGAAGCTTCTTCAGGGAAGGGGATAGAGATGACAGGGGCACTCTCACAAGTTCCACCCACGAACCACATTCCACCTACTTAAGACAACAAAATCAAGGGCCAGTTGAATGAATTTCAAATGTGAGTAGGGTAGCTAACTCCTCTAGTTGGATTTGGAAACTCAAACCTTTTGCCTCTACATTTCACAGACTAGTATGTGGAACCCTTGAACTCCATGATGAATTACAACTTTTTAACTTGTTTCCATCTACGTCAGCACAGAAATATAACAATGGTCTAAATCTGAGCCCGAAGTGAATTTATAGCAAGCAGTCTGTCCCTGTGAAGTAGTTTCAAGACAATGTTGAGAACTGTAGCAAAGCTGGAGTTTGCTATACTGTATCGTGCTCTTCATTGGGATACTTTTAATTGGTGAGCTCTACTTTTTAATATAGAAAGATTTTTTTAAAAAAAATCAGGTAAATGCCAGTTTTAAAACCTTTTCAAAACTGATTTTTGTTTGAGTAACTTCTTGTCTTAATCAAGACCACCATTGGCTTGAGATGGTTGCCATCCACTTAACAGGAACATTAGACTAATTACAAGGTTCTATTGTACTTCAATAGAGCAGGGTATAGTTCTCTAGGTCCATCCAAACTCGTGTCTGCAAGACTGGACTAGAAATTTCATGAAAACATCCTTGACTAGATCAAGGCCCCAATGATGGCCACTGCATGCCTTAAGAGCTGCCTAAACTTTCAGAGCTCTTTCCAGTTACCACAAGGTAAAGCCATCCTGGACAGCCAGCTTGGCAGTTGTCCCCAGGATCAGGTGGCAGGAGGCAGATAGAGGTTACTTTGTACCACCTGACTCGCCTCGCTATGTCCTGTGCCAATGGGTGCTTAACCAGCCAGCGATCTGGGGCCTTTTCTGCTTTCACTTAGGATCAGAACCAGGTATGTCATTATAACAAGAAAAGAAGGCTTAGCCTAATTTCTTCCCAGATGCAGCTGGGGTTAGTTCATCGGGACTGGAGAAGTTCATTTTATCTGCTCCAGCTCAATTCCCCAAGGGCCAAATTATTTTCTCAACCGCAAAGGCATAAATCCAGAGGGGCTCCTAACACGTGAACAGCTGGGCAACAGGGTAGGTTCCCCTGGAGAATAGGACACAGTGGTCTGACAGCAAGGAATGTTCAAAGTGCAAACAAGTGTGTCATTAATTACTGGAAGCACCTTTGCTGGTGAGAAATACCTCAAGCAGGGGAGACTGCATCACTTTGTCTCAGACACACACAGTGGGGACAAATAATAACCTGTTTTAATGAAAAGTATCCTGAAGTGCAGCACTGGCTGCCAGGAAAGAGTGCATGGTACCAATTTATTACCCATGCTTTTAATAAACAAAAGAATAGCTGTTTGATCATGACAAATCTGAATATCCATTTTCATGAGAGAACTGCGCCATCCTTGAAAAACGATGCTGAACCAAGCTGCAGCACTATTCATAGCCTAAACGGCTCCAGACAGATTAACGTGGCACAGTGACATAGCTTCTCTGGAGCCACTTGGAAGCATCCCCTCCAAAGCTCTATTTATGCAAATCTGCAAACAGTGGATTGACAAGACACTTTGTCTGCAAGATCCGCTTATTAATGTCTCTGTACGACTGACTGTCATCACACATTGTAAGAAATCCATCGTGAGGGCTCAGGCTTCTCTATACAAGACGTTTTGCAGCTTTATGAAGCTCCACGTGTCGGTAAGTAATGAATGATGCGAAGCAAGCTCGGGGGAGCCAGGAACACATTGACACAGATCTACGAGCCAGCTGTAAAATGGTGGATTACATGTCAGTCGCAGACGGCAGGGGCCCAATCTGCTAGCCCTGCCATTTCCAGCGCTTTCAAATTGAATGTCATTGAGACACATGAAGTGCAGCATGTGCGGAAGTGTTACCGACAATCTTCGAGCATCCCAGCACTACAGTGACATCAACATGGGCTGTAAGAATTGTGACCTGCTCCAGCATGTGATTTAACACTAATTTCCTACTCCATGATCTGTCAGCTCAGACAATGGCACCAAGAGGAATGACTGTTTTAGAAAACTAGAACACTTCATAAATTTGATTTGTATTTGTTTCTGAATACAAGTTAGTGATAGTTTTCTCTCCCTCTGCTTCTTTAATAGAGCACTTGTCTAAAGTTTTCCTGTGGTATCGATCTCCTTTGTATCCAGGCATCCAATTTTGACAAATGTAGAGTCAAATGTTGGGAACACCCCTACTTCCTCTATGTGCTCCAGGTATGGAATCTTGGGGCACTAACGCTCTTTTGATAATATTTGTGTTATGATACCACTCATCGATAAGATGCTACCTCTGTTCACTCATGTTCACGAAGGATTGGGTTTGTTTGGATGGGGTAGAATCCAACTAGTTCAGATTTCGACCACAACTGCTTGACCAACCCTAACTCCCATGAAATGCAAACAATAAGAAATACTTGCAATTTTATTATACCTGGCACTGAGAGATGGATGTGACAATGACAACTGAGTCTCATTTTGTGGTGGGAGCCATAGAAAGCTGTATGAAAATAAGATATTACATACTGTGATGATGGATAGTAAGAAAGGATACCTCTCACACACGCGCTTAGGCCCATTTCTCCATCTACAGGATATTAGCAGCGTTCCCCGTATAACAGTGGTTGCAAAATTTTTTGGCCCACGGCCCACCCCATTCAACACAAATCTTTCTGCAGGCCACCAGGCAACCACTCCTGGTGGGAAAATGCCTTTTGCTTATACTAAATTATTCATGTTAGGCTACCGGAGCATAAAAATGTCAATATGCAACTAGAACATAAAGGGGCATATATAACTGATAATAAATATTATTAAACAACTTAAGTGCTTTAACTTCATCATGTTCATTTAGTAAGCTTTGTTTTAAAGTAAAATATTAATATTATGTCCAACACAAAAGGTTTCAGTATTGTCTTGATTTACGTCACGGGAACCATGTGTGGGTCAGAGACCACTGACCCACAGAAAAAGAAAAAAATCAGTCAGGGGCCACACAAAAGTGAGAAGCAACCTCCCCAAAAGCCCCAACCTTCTTTGATGTGGCCCCCAACTGAGATATTTCACTCTCCTGGTGCTCCAGTCCCATGGGGGAGCAGAGGGAACAGGGAGGATCAAAGTTCAGGGCTTTCCATAGGCCAGATTAACTTCTCTGGGATCCTGGGGATAGTACATTTTGTGCCCCCCTAGGCTTTTTGGGGTGGGGCAAAATTGAGGGGTTTAGCATGCCAGAGGGGGCTGTCAGGGTACGGGTGTAGAGGTGCAGAGGTGTAGAATCTGAGCAAGAGGTGGGGTGCAGGAGCAGGAGATGGTACGAGGTTTGGGTGAGAGGTAGGGTGCTAGAGCAGGCTGGGGGCAGGGTGTCTAGCCAGGAAGGAGGGTGCAGGAGAAAGGTGGGGTGTTTGGCAGGAAGGGGCTCCATGGTCTTGGCATGAAATAGGTGGAGGGGTGCTTACCTGGCTTCTTGCCCCCACACCAGTCCCAGGCACCGCATCTCGCTGCTCCCATTGGCCACAATCCTGGCCAATGGAAGCATCAGGGAAAGCCTCCAGACAGCACTTCTCTGTACTGCCATTCCCCTAGCTGGGGGAGAGAGAAAAATGGCAGCACACAGAGCTGCTTGCTCCCCCTACAAGCTGGATCTGGCTCACAAGGCTCGGGGCTCTCTCCCCCGCACACACAGCGGGAAGCTGGAGCTGGTGCATAATCTTGTGGGGGTTGCAGGGCTGGAGTGCCAGCGCAGGCTCACTACTGTGGGGGAGGGAGCTGAGCCTTGAGCTGCGGCCCACCTACATGACAGCCTCGGACCACGAGTGGTCCAGGGACTGCACTTTGAAACCACAGCTGCAGAATAAATAATAAAAATAATGTTGGTTATTCAGACAAGATTATAAAGCTGTGCGCTTGGGTGGCCATACAAGAGAGATTCAGGTGCCGCCCAGATGATTAGCTGAGTGACCACTACCGGCAGAATGGTGTTTTGACTAGTGGTGCATTTCCACATGTCTCGGTGCACATGACAAAATTTATTCTGCACATGTATGGACAAATTAGAGGAAACATCCCTTCGGCTCCAATGGTAGTTATTCATATCTTAATGTTTTGGTTTGCAGTTGCAGAATCGTGCCCCAGAAGAGGGAAAAAAGACATACAAACAGAAGTGGGCGACAGCTGGCTAAATCTTCAGCCTAGTTTCAATCATTCAACAAAGATATGCTGCTTTATATCAGTTGAAATTGGGCCTTCAGTTCTCCCGACATGGAGCATTTAGAAGCAATATTTATGTTTATTCATGTATAGACTAAAGAGTTGAAGAAAGATGGCATCTGTTTATTGGTAATTTGTTAGCTTTCCTAGGACTATGCTAGTATGTACACTTTTCATTGCTTCTTGTGCATAGATAGAAGCAGAAATGCACAGTATGTACATACAAAGTACAATTTTTAATTTCTTAGGGGGGGGTGGCATTTCTGATGTCAACTAGGAATGTTGTACCTCCCTGTTAGACAGCTCTAGATCTCTATCACCTGTAACTTCTAGGATAATGTGCAATGGTAAGTCTTTCTTGATGGACTAGGGGCATGCTGACTGCAACACTGTGTGAGTGCAGTAGGGAGGAAATGATTCCATCAATTTGTACGCAGAGTTCAACTTCTTAAGTACACCCTTTGTTGCCATTAGGGTTCCTCAAAGTGTTCTTTTAATCAGAATCCATCTAGAATTTCCAAATGCTTTGAAATCTAAAAGATGTTGAAATCTTTCTGGATTTAAAGTGCTACAAATAATTATTGAATCTCTGATCAAAATCTACACTAAATTTCAGACTTTTAGATTTAGATAAGTATGTGTTAAAATGCCGATATGACAAAGATCTTAGCACCCTAACAATTAGACTTGAAACCATAAAAGATGGACACCCAAGCAGCAAAATAAATCATATTCAAACAACAAATTAACTCAGGCTGTCTCTAAATCAGAAGAACAAATTAGCCCCTTTAACCTCTCCGCAAGAGCCCTCAAGCTTTCGCCAAATCTCAATCAAATAAATGGGTTTTTTAGCATATACAGTGATGGTTCCTCCAGTTTGGGCTATTTGAACCAACTTGCTGGATATAAATTGCTAGATTGTCTTCTTTGCTAATACAATTCCTTTTTTTTCTACTCAGCTTTTTGAATCAAAGATTCCTCTCTGTGTCTTTCTTTTTTAATCTCAGTGCCTCTATTCCTTTCAGTTCTCAAAAGGGAGGGTGAAAGATCTAAAAACTCAGAAAACAATTTGTCACACAACTGAAACAAACCAAGAGCTTCTGGAAAAGAAAAAGCAAAGAATGAGGAAGAGAAAGAAAGCAGGAAGAAGAAAAAGAAAAAAATAATGTTGGTTATTCAGAAATGATTATCAACAGAGGCCCTGACCGCTGAGCTATTGAAAGAAAACTCTCTCAGGTGGCTAAGCAGAATGGAAAGTACACAAGAGAACCACCTCCCATCATCCATAAACTGTAGCAAGTATTTACAAATGATTAAGGATCAGGTCCTGGAAGATACAGGATGTCTCCTACAAGGCACTGAGAGCCTTGTGCTGCCTTTGTGCTCAGTAGGAACAGAGAGCACCCAGCATTTTGCAGCATTAAGTGCCATGTCTTTAAGCTCAATTGCCATATCTGAGATTCTGGCTGGAAGCGGCCACCTTCCAAGCAGTGATTTTTATGTTCACAGAAATATGAAAAACGTAAAAATGCTGAACAATGTAAACCTATTTTCCCTTTTGCTTTAACACTGGTCTTAAACCATCATAAACCAATCTTTAAAATTAAATGTTAAGCACCAAAGTCCATCCATTCCCTAAAATATACAAGCAGATTTATGGGGGTTCTACATACACTGCTAGTGCCATACACAATTCTGAATAGAGCCCTGTGCACTATTTAATTTTTAATCCTGCTTCTATGCATCCTTGCAATACCCACTTCCACTGCCAACCACTCCTACATTTTTATCCCAGTCCCACCCACAGAAACTTGAGATCCTGCAAATCCCACAAAAAAAGGGAGACAGATTCTCCCATACTACCAAATAAACCAACCTCTCACTCTCTCTCTCACACACACACACACACACACACACACACCAAATTTTGCTTTCATCATGTAGGAAAACACTTTAATTCTTGGTATAACTAGACAGCACGTCTTTTTCTATCGCTTGTTTAAATTTAAGAATTACAATTTGACTGTGTTTTCATGCAAATTACCTCAGTCTGTTCCCCATCCCACTATTATGGCAATGAGCAGGCTCACCATCAAAGGGGAACAAAGGGGGGCAGTTGCCCTGTGACCCAGGGATTCAAAAGGGCCTGAGGGTCCCAGCTGCTGTTCATATTCTCCAGCAGCAGCTGGAGCCCAGGACCCTTTAACTTACTGCCAGAGTTCCAAGCAGCAAGCTGTGGGCAATGCTGCAGGGCTGACTAGGGGAGACTAGGCCCCAGCCCCACCCTTTCTGCCTGTGCCCCTCCTACCCCTCTGTGGGATCCCAGTCCTGCTGCAGGGCTCTGATGTTGATATTTTGTGCAAAATGGCCACCACCAGCAATTGGTTCAGAAATATCAGCAGTAGCGAAAACCCGGGGGCTCACCTCATTGCTGAAGTAACTATGCAGAGGTCAGTGGGGCACAAAGGAAGGATCTGGCTGTCATACTGGTTTAGGGCAAATTGTCTCCAGTGGCTGAGAAAGCATCAAGGAACCAGTTACAACTCTCTGATTCTGAAAGCCAGTCTGTGCTGGAGCACATGAGTTGCTCTATTTTAGATCATTAATGCAGCATCCTTATTGCACTAGCAGAACCCATATCAGGGGAGGATATATGATGTAGTGCAGAGCTCCAAATGCCCCCTTCTCCATCTCTCCAATTCCTTGCAGTGCAGGGAGCGTGCATGTGGGACTGCAACTGCAGCAGGACCAGACTGACAGCTTTACACCCGAGGGGATTTCTTCAGCACCAGAGAAATTCCCTTCCAGTCATGAGCAGCCAGAATCCAGTCCTTTTGCACTGCCTGGGTAGAGTTGCCTTTTATCTTCACAAGATTTTATCTTCACAAGCTTTCATAATTTATTCACAGCATGAATGCCAGTCATCCTGGTGATCTTTTAGACTGTTAAGTTGAGCAAATGAAGTTGCCTTTTCCTAAAAGGTCTCATGATAATTTTCACACTTGTAAGAATTGTAGTCCGGCCTCCTAGAAAATCCCATTTTAAGAAATTATATTCTGCAGACCTGAATATTTGGTTTTAGTTTCAAATAGTTAAATCATTCTTCACATCTGTTCCTAAAATACTAATGCATAGTTTTGCTAGCACAGACTGGCCATCATGTTTCCACCTGCTCAGTGGCTCTTGAGTGCTTTGGGAGTTTTTGTAATAGAAAAATGCAACATTTTAATAACCTTTTAGCTCTGCCCACATTAACTGTGACAAACAAACAAACAAACGTTCTCCCAACACAGACTTATTTTTGGACCTCTGTTTCAGAGTACAGTTCTCTTGAAATCACCAAATGATGACGTTTTCAGATGAACTCAGCTCGTGCCCCTCTGAAAGCATAATTCACACAGGCCTCACTTTTCAGGGCTGGACATTGTGCAGGGAGAAATCAAGAGAGATCTCAGCAAACAGAAGCTAGTTATCCTGATGAAAGATCTCAAGGAATTACAGCTGTAGTAACTGCGACCGTTAACAGCTCCTTTGCACTATTCGGAAAATAAGAACATATTGTGCACTGATTCTTCTTTGCTCTGAAAGCTGAGCACCCTGCTGATATTTTTTTCCCCAACATTTCCTAGTAATAGCTTCTTCGATTTGTAGAGATAATATTGTGAGTAATTGTAAGCAGAACTCTGCATTCAAGTTAAGTTCACAATTTGATTTGGGAAGCCAGAATTCAGCAGTTCTTGGTACATTTGCATCTGAACCTGTAATCTTTGTCAGACAATATAACTTGCCTAAGAACTCATCCGGGTTTGTGATTTCAAGGGAAATAGCATCAGTACACTGTGAGAAGAGTGAGAATGGAGACATCATGAGGAATTAAATACATCTTAGAGACTTGTCAAGTAAGAAAATCCGTTAACTGGGCTGTTTTTCAGAAGATGGGCAAACAGAGCAGTGTTAAAAGGCAATGTGGCTACTCACAAAACATTCTGCTGACAAAAGAGCAAAGTTCAAGGGGACTATGGCCTAGGGGATTTGTAGTGGGTTACAGAGCCTTTTACCTCTGGATCCTTCTTGGATCCAGGCTCTGGACATTTCTCATAAGACAGCCAGCCAGTTGTAATTTCCTACATGAAATGGAGGGGTGGCCATAGGCAAGTATCTGAAGTGGACTGGAGCCTCTCACAGCAGTCACAGTGCCGGTGGCATTAATTGGTATGTCAGAGTGGGAAGGAGTCCCTGTACTATATAGAAGGCCATGGAGCAGCCATTGGGAAGCTGCTATAAATTAAATCTAATGGACACTGGGAACAGCAATGGCTATTAAATCCTCATACTGATGCTCTTAGGGGTATTTCTGTGCAGCACCTCCCAGATGTAGTAAGAATTCCAGCCTAACTAGTGTAACAACTAGAAAAGGAGAGCCCATTTCAAGGCCAGCATTAGGATTTTCATCTTCAGTCAAAAGGGTCTGGAAGAACAACTAGGGAGATGCGAGTCTCTTTGTGAAAATGAGATGTTGCTTAGATGTGCTAGTAAAAGATGGGCCTTGATTAAACAGCCCTATGGGTCAGGATTCCAAAACAGGAAACCCATGTCAGACAGCAGATGTCCAAACCCACTAATTCCAGGGACTACTGGATATTCTGAATATTCTTTGTCCCAGGTGTATACAGATGTAACTCCGCTGCTTTCAGAGAGGGCCCTTTACACCACCATAGCAGCAGAATTAGATCCTCTGTCCACAGGGAGAATAGTTGCTCTAGATATGTTCAGCAAACACAAATCTGCTAGTAGCGAGGGAAGAGCGAAACTTCAAGAATAAAATGGCAACAAAATTCAATGGGTGTTTGAAAGTCCTACAGCATCACTGGGGGGGGGGGAGGGGTGTCAGCCTAATACTCAAATATTCAGCGAGAAGAGAAGAACCCCAAACAGAGACACTTGGTCAAGGATTGAATAATTAGCTAGGTAGGCTTGCCTTATGATTCCTGGGACTCTTTTCTGTACAAAGAATATATGAAGTTTATTGATTATTTTTGTAAATACTTAGGAAATACTCACGTTGCAGTAGTAGAATGAAATTGATAGGGTTACATATAATGGATGGACAGACTCCAGTTTTAATCTCACAGTGGTTTTACTCTGGTATAATTCTGCTGACTACAACGGAGTAACTCCTGGTTTATAACAATGAGAAATGAAAATCAGGGTAGACATGCCAAAAATAGAATTCTTTTCAATCATTTCTTGAAATACAATACTGAACTCTTTTCCATTATTGTTATTTGGTTAAAGTCTAGCACAATAACTTTTAGCCACAGATGTATACATCTGAATAGTGTTACCAATGGGCAGATCATATCGTTTCTCCCAACCAATATTTGAAGTAGCTGCATAAAATGTACCTTTGAAGTTCTCTCTTTTGCAAAAGCCAAACTTGTCTATTTAGGGTTGCTCTAAGAGGGCAGATATCTTTATTGAAACTTCAATGCCCGTCATCAGGTAAGAGTGCGTAGTGGAGTGAATTAAATTGGCTTTCAGCATGCTGGTGATCAAAAGCATAAAAGCTGCAAGTTTCAGATCAGGTCAGGTGGCATCTGAGCTGTTAAAAGGCTCATTAGTTCAGTATGTTTATTAGGATTCATACTATTGGAAAAATAACTGTTTCTATATATAACATTTTTAAGAAGTTCATCAAATGCACAATCAGTGTCAGGTTCAGTATCCCAGGGTGTTAATTATTCATCAGCAGAGAAGCGTATTCCAATCAAATCCCATTGTCCAGTTCTTTTCAGTAATGAGCAGAATGGGCTGATTTTCCTTCCAGCCCATCGCCACTTCCTTCCCTGCACTGGCAGAGCTGCCTGTATCTATAGTGTGGAGAGTACTTTGTCACTCTGAAGATGATGACATCTGGAAAACCTGAAAAGGGAGGGATGAGGGGGAATATTTAACTGCAACAGCTGCATCCCATTCAGCTGGCTTGTCAAAGTACATCCTGATTGGAATAAATTACATTGAAGCCTTCTGAACACTGGAGGGGAAACAAGGTGTTTACAGCACACCACCTTGTTAGATCAGATCCAAACCATGACACATGTCACACAAAGTTTCCCTGGTGGAGCTAGACATGGGTTCCTATCCAAAAATGGAATGCAGCGCATTAGCATTAAAATTTGGAATATCATGCTGAATGACAGCAACATCACATTAGCAAAACAAGATCACAATTCTCCCATCCATAATACTAATTTTACGTGAGTGCAATTCCAGATGTATACAGTTACAACTGGTAAAGTTGATGTAATGGAGTGAATGATTGTTCCCTAAAACTAAATAACTACATTACTGGAAACTATTTTTTTTAAAATATACAATGCATTTCTACTTTGAAAAGAGATTTTTTCCTCCCAATGTGACATCATAAGGCTGCTGTTTACAGCCATTCACAGATGACAGATCAAATTTGCTCAGATTACGTGTAAAAGATGGCATTAAAAACTAATCACTAGCTCTACAGTGTCTGGGGGGAGAGGGAATGAATTTCAAGCTTTGCTGGAGGTGGGGGTTTTTTTGCATTTATCACTACTATCAAAAATTCTGCAAACTGAACTTGGTTATCAATGAGGAGGATGATGTGAGCCACCACAGAATCCAAATCTCTCTGCCAAGACTAAAAATTTGATCATCAAAAATCAACAGATACGGCTATACCTTACAGACTGGTTGCTTAAAAAGACACTGTAATTTTTAACTGGTCCCTTTCTTGACTACATAAGCACATTTCTACAATGCATGCATTTCATATAACGATATTTGACTGTAAGTCCGAAATTGCATGTCCGTAGATATCTCTTGGCCTTCATGAGTGAATTAAGGAGAGACCAACAAACTTGTAACCATAGCCAGGACTTGAACTTGTGTATCAAGTGAGTATACAAGCTCAGTGACTCGAGTTGCCTTGTAGCACACAGAGTTTTAAAGGAAGGGGCCTTTTATCTTTGCCGATGCATGGTATTGCCAATGCAATGAAACAGTCTCTCCTCCGGTTGCTCTCCATCTCAGAAGGAGATTTCATCCTCCATTCAGAGCCTATCCTCTCACTCCCAGCAACATCACAAAACAGACATGACAGATGTTAATCGTGTCACCTACTGCACTGGAAGCACTCAGCTATTACTGCGATGACGGTGATATAAGAACCTGTACAGAATAGATTAGAAAAACAATACTTCGCAGTGCCCTCAAGTAGCCAAGTGTGTTCAATACACCTAACATTTATTTTGTAATTTCTTATTCCTACCCTTTCTGATACGGTGCCGTCATCCCAGATTCCGTTCTGTGTTTGCCCTTGAAATCCACAATCCATTTTTACTTTGTATACTTAGATCCAGAACAGTACAAGAGATTTGTTAAGATTAAAACAATGATGGGTATTTTTGTGCTTACTCAAAGTCCAGGAGGCAGCTCCCAGTCCTTTCAGCCTGAAGCTCAATTACTGTAGAGGAGCGAGCATTCTCAGTTTTTCCATCATGTCAAATAGAAGATTAATGGCAATTATCCTGCCACCTCTTCCCTGCTTCCATGCTCACTAAGACCAGTGTAATATTCAGGCTCACCCTCTAACCCTTTCTGCACCCAGAGCATTGTCAAAAGTTCAAAATGTTCCCTGTCTATGTGTCCCCCCTTCCCCGCCCAGCTCTTTTGCTTCAGCTCCATCAAAGAGTTGCTTGCTTCATTTACAGATAGGCAGCTGAACAAATGTACTGAGCTGTTTGCATTTAAGCAGAAAATGACACTGATTGTCACTAAATATAATGAGTGCCGTATGTACGTTTCATTGGAAACGCAAGCTCAAATTAGCCTGTCAGAATTTCACTGTACCCTGATGTCAGCTTGTCAAATGACACAATTAGCTCAAGAGAATAAAGAAAAGGGTTGTCAAAGCCATCAAGGCTTTCCTCTTGCTCAAGTCCCATCCCTTTGCTCGCTACCTTTATTAAATCCAAATGCATTTCATATTTGCAGTTAGGTAAGACAGGTCTATGTCTCCCCTGCTCACCTCCTTCCCCTCACCCATATATACACACCATAAATCCCCTATCCCACTTCATAGTGTAAAAAAACCCATCAACTCTGTGAAGAGAGAAGGGAAATAACTTCTTTATAGGCCTTGAAGTTTGGTTTTTTAAGGGCGCAGGGGATATTTAACAATGAATGAAATCTTATCAAAGACTGAACCCTAGTGTTGTGTAAGGAAAACAAAAAGCAACTAAAATACCAGATTTAGAACCAAACTGGTGAGAGCACACAGAGCTAACATACAATAAATGATGATACTCAAATAAAATTCTCTCTTCCCCCACCAAAGCACACAGAATCTCAATACTTCTTCCATCAGAGCTGCAGAATTCTCAGACAATAAGGAATCAAGCTCAGAATTGTTAACTGCTACCTTAAAGGCATAGCAGTACCAGCATCCAGCCCCAACGGCAAACTCACTAAGCACAATCACAGGTGAAACTAGCTCAGAGGTTGGTGATGCTGGAATGGCAGTTAGATCTGCAAAGAAAGTAATACGTCTAGACACCTTCCCAGCAGCAGCACCTTCTTCCTTGCCCACGCAATCTTTGCAACACTGAACCACAGGTTCTCTATCCCCCCACATTCAGAAGTCTCCAAATAAATCACCACAATCTCTTTGGATAACTGAGCACTGAATCAGAGCTGATGTAAGTCCTCACATTGTTGCTTGGTCAAATGAAAATATATATATTTATTTATTTAAAATATTTTTACCCTGCCTCTCTATTTAAAATATTCAAGATAGCTTACAAAATTTTTAACACACACAATATATATATAAAAAATACAGGACAATTTGGGCAATATTTCAATTTCAGGAATTATTTATTCCTGTGGTCAGTATTTTCATGTTTTTCCTCTCTGATTTAGCATACGTTTATAGTGATAATCAATTTTATATCTCGTTTCCCTGAATCTAAATTACTACGGCTCATTACAGTACTAGCGTTTAAACCAAAATCTGGACTCTGTTCTGATAAACAATGTCTATGGAGCCCATGCAAGAGGCTAGTCTCAGGCAGAGTTGGTGGAAGGACACCTGCAGGGAAGCACAAGAAGTACTGAGCAAATGGATGGGAGCCTCTGGGATCCTTTCCTGTCCCTCCAAACAGCCAAGAGAGAGAGAGAGAGAGAGAGAGAGAGAGAGGAAAAGAAAAGTGTCTTGCATTCTCCGCCATTTGCCACTGGTGAAGAGAGCAAAAATATTGCATCAAAGTTGCAGAAAGGCACCAAAACAGCAGCTTCAGTGTCTTGACATGGAATTGTGATGGTCAGATTATAACGTTGCATCAACATAGGAGATCACTGTTTAGCCATGACTAGATGTCATGGTACAAGCACTGTGCCAGAGCATCGTCACAGCATCCCAGGGCTATCTGACTCTTAGGGTGTGTCTACACTGCACGGCTATTTCGAAATAAGCTATTCCGGAATAGTTATTCCAAAATAGCTTGTCTACACAATAGGGAAGCCTCAAAATTAGTCCGAGGCAGGCTTCCCTAATGTAGACGTGCTATTTTGATTTAGAGCCCCAGGAGGCACTAAGGAGGAATAACTTAGAATGGCCCTGATGCGAGCCTATTTTGAAATAGCAGCAGTAGAGCGTCTGCACACGCCTTATTTCAAAACAGCTATTTCAGAATAGGCATTATTCCTCGTAGAATGAGGTTTACAGATTTCAGAATAAATCATCCATTATTTTGAACTAACGGAATGGCTGTGTAGACGATTGCATTGTTATTTTGAAGTAACGCTTGTTATCTCGAAATAACAGTGCAGTGTAGACGCATCCTTAGAGACAGCTGTTGAAATGGCACTCCAGCTCTCTGGGAAGACCCCATTTCACGCAAACCTCCATCTAATTCAAATGTTAAAGATTGAAACTCTAAAAATCTCCTCATCCATGTGTAGTATAAGGCCCTGTCTTGCCAAGCATCTAAAGCTATGACGACTTATCTAGCTCAGTCCAATCAGTACTTTTGTACAAGCTAAAATTGAGCCAGTTAAAATCTTGGATGGCCCTTAGGTTTTCACTTGACCATTTTTTCATGTGCACACAAGCACAATTTGCCTTGTTGTGATTAGCATTTAGAAAGGCATTATTAGACAGCACTAGATAACATGATTTAGCACACACTTTTTAAACTCTAGTCGCAGTGAAGCCTAACCATCTACAGTACATTCTTAGTTTTGCTTGAAAATTGAGGCTGGAGGGTTATAATTTGCCTTAGCCTACTTACCATCCACCCCCTCAAACCTTTTTCTGGAGACACCTGTATATAAAGGTTAGAGTCAAATGAAAAACAGTTCCACACCTTGGTTCTGCTACTGGTGCATATTACTGTGTAGCAGTATCCTGTTAAAATAGTATCATCTAAGCATGGCTAAACAACAACTTCAGAAGTACAAAGTAAGAAACAAATGAACATAACTAATGCTCTAACCCTTAAATATTCATTAGACAGGAATGGAACATGGAAATGTTTAAAATAAATGCTCTTGGTGATATTATTAAATGTTAACTTTTATGCACACTAAATCATTTTGTAGCCTATTAAAACAGCTTTTTGTGGCCTAGGAAATGCATAATTAATATATTTTTTCTAGCAATTGATGTTTAATAATTAAATAGTTTGGCTAATATTTAGATGCTAAAAGAACAAAAGTCCTTTGAAAAAGCCTAACATTTAATGAAGAACATTACCAAGATAAGCTTTTTATCATCATTTATTTTAAAACAACAAGCATCAGTCTCTTTAGGCATTTTTAAAGTCCAATGAGGATAGGAAAGATGATGTTTTCTGTCAACTTCTGAATTCCAAAATATTTTCTTTTTGAATGGAAAAGCTAATTATGTGAAATAGATGAATTGATATAAAAAAACCCTCTCTTACAAAGTAGCTGTACTAATCTGATTATAATGGCAAAAAAAACCCCCCTTCAATTACATTTCGTGTTAAGCAAAAGTATGACTTATAATAATTATTTTTTAGAACTTTTCAAACTGTTCTGAGATCTATGATGAAAAGTGAGTACCTGTATGCATAAACTATTCCTGTTTTGTAACGAAGCTGAGCATCTTGAAAATGTGTGTATTTAGCAGCATATTGTATGGATGTGAAACATGGGTGATAACGAAAGATTCAAAGAAGAGGATATTGGCGTTCGAGAGGAGTTGCTATAGAAAAATCCTGAGAATAGGATGGATGCAGAATTATATAGGAAGACACAGCCAAAAGAGAACCTACTGCAAAAGGTTATACAACTGAAGCTACAGCTATTTGGGCATATCTGCAGAATGGATGATGAGAGAAAATTTAAGACCCTAGTATGCGGCATAATGGATGGTCCGAATAGGAGAGGCAGACCCCACAGAGAATGGGTAGATGATATAGTAGATTGGTGCAGAGCTAGTGTACAGAAACTAAGCCACTCTGCACTGGACAGGGAAAGATGGAAGGAAATAGCGAGGGAGACATCGGACACCAGCGGGCATTGAGCCCATGATGATGATGATGATGATGAAAGAACCGAGACTTAGATAGGTGAAGTGACTTGCTCAGGGGTACACAGCTGGCGTTAGCGATGGGAAGAGAACCCAGATTCTGTGCTAGTTATTTTTATGAAAAGTATGAGGTGATTTTGGAAACTTTGGTGATGAAGGGTGAAGAAATATCCAATCGATCCCTGCATTTCTTTGTTGTCTGTTTAAATAGCTAACTGTACACGCAATTAAACTTTTCTATCATCTTTTTCTGTTCCTAAAAATGTACTAAACAAAACAGAATTTCTGTCCCATGGAACTTACAGTCCAGCTAACGCAAACAGGAACATGACACATACTGGACAAATTGGTATGTCAGTGGTAGATATAGGTTGTCTCAAATCCTTTCTAATAATCCATTTAAAACAGGAAAGAGAGGGCAACTGAGGGAGAAAACTGAGTTTCTTTCTTGCAAAAGGTAGGACATGAAAGAAGATACCAAAGAGATGACTCAGCCCCCGTCGAAGTCAAGCTCCTATTGACTTAAAATGGTGCAAGTTTAGATAAAGAGAGAATGGAAAGAACATGCAATTCTTAGTTCCAGATTTTTTCCCCTTTGGATTTTTCTGTTTAGTTATTTTATGAAGGATGAGAGCATCACATTTCATAGAAACCCAGAAAGAAGCTATCTGAGCTTGAAAAAGTTCAGTGATGTGGTTATCTATGCTGCTTTACATTAAGCTTTTTCATCAGAAACAACAGCTACACTGATGACTGACTAATGTAATTAGTGGTGATTCATTTCCTCAAAGTTTGGTAAATAAGCATAAAGTATGTGTTACTGGGCAACATTCCTTCTAAGTAATGATGTTCTCTGTACAGGAGAAGCCTGGAATTGTGTCTGCTAATGAAAATTTCATATATGCTACACTGTTCTCCAAGCTCTCAGGAAAAAATTCTGCAGCCTCAGGGAATATGTCAGAGGGAGCTTAAAACTAAAACAATTTTTACCTATTGCAGTGTTCAGACAAATGGTATTTTGTAACCGATGTACAGAATAAGTATGAAGCTAACAAAGAACTTCGGCTCTCATTCAGCAAAGCAAGTTGAATAGTCCCACTGAAGTCAATGGACAGGCTTAGTGAATAGAACGTAAGAGAATGAGGTACATTACTTGGCATTTTTCCTTTTAATCGATAACGGTGGTTAAAAAAAAATTGACAAACAATTCTCCTAGATAGATTATTGTCAAGTGCTGAATAAGAGTAGAATCTAACTGGAGAGGACAGTTTTTACACACAGCTGTTCAACTTTATTCAGAAATTTCAATTGTCATGTTTCAATCAACCAAAACTTCAGCTTATTCTGACTGCAATCTGGAACATGGCATTTCTTCCACTGCTAAGATTTGGGCTGCACTGCCATCTAATGGAGGTTTTGAAAAAAAAACTTGGAAAGTAAGGCTATTAAGGAGGTGTTGTAACATTCCAAGAGGATGAAATGGATTTGATATGCATTTTTATACACACTGTATTACTGACCTCTGAAATGGGTGCTGCTGTATCATAATAATTGGTGAACTAAAGAGTGCAATGTACTTGGATAAAAATAAACAGGATGTCAATCATTTAATGTTCAACATCCAGTTAGTATATGAATCAAATAATTTTCCACAAAATTGTACTTAATACACTAATTTCTCAGACATCTGTACATATATGCAGTTTCATTTGTAATACAGTTTATAAACGCTGTTGTACCACTGATGATAACATAATCTTCAAACTTCCCCAAACAGCCACTCAAGTCATCTCCACAACAGGTAGTCTTAAATTAATTCATTCTTCTCCAGTATATCGAAATATTGACAAAACGTAGCAGAGTCAAAATAAAGAGAGAAAAATTAGGGTTTCATTATGTAGCACATTTCACAAATAAAACTTCCCTGAAATGCTATATAGAAGATAAAGTTTTAAAAGCTGGAAAGGATTTCAAGAAAATGTTCAAGGGATATGCAAATTTGAGGTAAAATTCCTCTGACATCAGAGGAAATTCTGCATATGGATCAAACACTGAAAACACAGGAGAGGTTCATAGGACAAATGAGAGAGGAGAATTTTTCCCTAAAACTCCATACTAAAGTTCACCATATTATTATGCAAGCAATCTGTGTGTAGATTTAACCTAACAGAAGGTTAAAAGAAACCTAACAGAATGTTAAAAGAAAAAGTGGGAAAATATTTTACGCAAGCTGGGGAACAACTGAAAATATTGACACACAGGAATATACCATAAACCAAAATCCGACACCCTTATTCATCTTGGATAAGTTATTATTTGACAAGTAGCTATAATGAACTCAATAAGAGTAAAAATAAATAAATAAATCTGTAGGATTTTGTTATTACTTTATTTTTCAAAACACCCCTCAGTCAGTAAAACAGCTTGGCTACATCTACACTGGCCCCTTTTTCGGAAGGGGCATGCTAATTTTGAAAGTGGGAATAGGGAAATCCGCGGGGGATTTAAATATCCCCTGCGGATTTAAATAAACATGTCCACCGCTTTTTTTCCGGCTTGGGGAAAAGCCGAAAAAAAAGCATCTAGACTGGCCCGATCCTCCGGAAGTAGGAATAAGAGATCCTACTTTGAAGTAGGAATAAGAGATCCTCCGGAACAGGGCTTTATTCCGGAGGATCGGGCCAGTCTAGACGCTTTTTTTCTGGCTTTTCCCCAAGCCGGAAAAAAAGCGGCGGACATGTTTATTTAAATCCCCCGCGGATTTCCCTATTCCCACTTTCAAAATTAGCATGCCCCTTCCGAAAAAGGGGCCAGTGTAGACGTAGCCCTAGGCTATGTCTACACTGGCGGGTTCTTGCGCAAGAGCGGGCCGGCAGTGTGAATGCTCTGCAGATTCTTGCGCAAGGAAATTTACAGTATGGCATGGTAAGAGAGGGCTCCTTGCACTAGAGTTACGCTCTTTTTTATCAGGTGTAAGCCCTTTTGCGCAGGAGCTCTTGCACAAGAGGGTAGTGTGGACACTCGGCATGGATTTCTTGTGCAAGACAGCCCTATGGCTAAAATGGCCATCAGAGCTTTCTTGCACAAGAGAGCATCCACACTGCCATGGGAGCTCTTGAGCAAAAGCACAGCATGCACATGGCAATGTGGACATTTTCTTGCACAAGAACCCTTGCACAAGATGTTCTTGTGCAAGAAGCTGCCAGTGTAGAGTAGCCTAGCTAGTGAGCTTTCCTTAGAAAGGAACATCTGTACCTAAATTTTTTCAGACATCTGAGTAGACTCAGACTGTTCTGAGTGCAATTGTCAGTAATACCAGCACTGTGACATCTCTCCAGACAAACCTAACTCTTGAATGCTTTACTAAACATTCCAGTCTGAGGTTTCCCTTCCAGCACCTGGCCTGAGCCCAGAACTATCATTGACTTCAATTAACAAAGCAGCTGTTGGACTCTGCTAAACCTCAGCACACCAGGCTGCCCATTTTTCCCCCCAAAGAAAACTAACAGATTATATAGCAAAGGGGAAAGAAAGGTGTCATTACTTTAACTACTTTCTAGAAAGAACAAGAATTACAGGGAATTTTCTTTTTTCTAAAGGTTATAACTAGGGCTGTATGAAATTCAGATACTTTGGGATTTCAAACCACAGTATTCTTCATAGGCCCTCCAATCTCCCAGCTTCTGCTTTGAGCATCAGAATTGAACAAATACCTAAAATTCAGTTCAGCAACTTTGATGAGAGATGGTGGGAACAGCCCTTCTTTTTCTGAGAGAGGGTTTTCAAGATCCAGATCTAACTGCAGACCAAGCCCAGATTTAGTTCAGATTCCAAAAATGTATATTTGTGCAGTGTCACTCTAAACTAGGCCCACGTTCACTCAAAAAGCTTGTGAACTTTAACAGGGAAATTTCTAGGAACCTAAAGTGAGTTTTCTGTTTGCAATAAAACACGAGAAGAGGCAAATGTCACATGGATTCAGGTTCCACTGTGACTAGTTTGCACAGTCTCATTATGTAGGATACATAATTTCTACAGACATAGGCTGTATCTACACTGCACTGTTATTTCGCAATAACTAGCGTTATTTTGAAATAGCAATGCAAGCGTCTACATAGCTATTCTGTTATTTCAAAATAATTTTGAAATAATGGACAGCTTATTCTGAAATCTGTAAACCTCATTCTATGAGGAATAATGCTTATTTTGAAATAAAGTGTATGTTGACGCGCCACTGCTGCTATTTTGAAATAGCTCCTCACCAGGGCCATTCTAAAGTTATTCCTTCTGGGGCTCTAAATTGAGATAGCACATCTACATTAGGGAAGCCTGCCTCAGACTAATTTTGAGGCATTCTTGCAGTATAGATGTGCTATTTCTAAATAGTTATTCCAAAATATCTTATTTTGAAATAAGCATGGTGTATAGACATACCCACAGACAGCAAGTCTAGTTCAAGACAAAATAGTTCCTAGACCCATGGAAACATCCCATACCTCTTCTCTCTCCTGCCCCAGGATCAATCTATCTTGCTCCTTGGGCCCCTCCCCTTTTCCATTATCCCTTTCTGTAGAGCTCTTTGGCTTCTCATAGTTGTCTCAAAGACTCTTAAGCCCAGATTCTCAAAGGTATATAAACATTCAGCAAAATCTAAGGCAAGGGATACTACTCTGACTCCTTGCATTAATCTCATTTTCCTTCTATTTTAACATTCATTGAAAACTTCTTTCAAACCAATAAATCAAGAAACCAAAATTAAACATATTAAAAAAGCTAAAAAAGGCAATAAGCTAACAGGAAAAAAAAGCATGATTTGAGTAAGATTTCAATCTTCAAAGGATCTCCATTTGAGACATGAAAAGCAGAATTAAAACTTTAAAGTATTATTTGCATAAAAGAAAACTCTCTAGCCCAACAGAGCAAACTGGCTGATTATATTCAGATCAGGTGCTATAAGCAGATGTTACATATAAGCTCATCAACCTAATGCATGGTTATTGTGATAATCATGTAGATACCAGATTCTGAAAGAACCAATATCTGCATGTAAAATAGGTGCAGTGGGTATCATTACAATTCTGGCATGTACTAGTTGTAGTAGGCATACTTACACTATTTGTAGAATTTCATTCTAAGTACATGGGGATTCTGCAGACAGTGGTAATGGTAAATACTGTGGCACAGTCGGCTCCAATGGCTTGAATGTTTTTTAATCCTAGGGTCCACTTTTACCACTCTGGCAGAGTAAAGGGGTCTTAAAGTGACTGTAAATCACACCTCAAGTGAGTGTAAGAACCCTTTACACTGCAAGAGTGGCATCAATAACACTTCATTAAAAGGCAAATCAGGCCTTGAGTTTTTAAAGAAATCCTCTGCAACAATATAACTTAAAATATAGTCTTGACCTAGCAGTAACAGCCTCAAAAGTTCAATAGTCTGCTTGATAAATATCTGAGGACAACTCGTTGAAGGAAAAAAGAAACTAGTCCATGCAAGCTACAGCGGTATTCATAATAATAGCTGCATTTGGACATGGTCAAATAGAATTTGTTTCCAGTTACATTTCTCCTCTGACATATGAACAGCTTTCCATGGTTTCATTTCCTGTATTTTCCTCATATTAGATTAAAATGAAAGTAACTGTCTCATAAATTTGTACAGCCACTAAGTCCAAAGGAAAACTGCTGTTTGACACAAGCCCCCACCTCTGATAAAGTGCTACTTAAAAACCAAGTATTGGGAACTGTGCAAAGATAGCTAGATTTCATGGATGGTGCAAACATGTCCAGATGCCAAGCCTTCTAAATATTTACTATAGCAGCCAAAGAAGAGATTGAACCCCCATGATTTCTTTTGGCAGTATGGAATCTTCCTTAAATATTTAAAGTATGTTGGAAAAAAAGCAGATACATCTCTTTGTGCTATGAAGCAATAAATCTTATGTGCTATCCTGGTCAGGGGTGCTAGAATTACAGGTGTGAGGGGTGCTGCCCCCTGGCTTGCAATGGTTTCCATCATAGGGTTTCCACTTTTATTCAATGACTTTCTGCACCCCCATCATAAAAACCTGTTTCAACCACTGGTGCTGGTTCATTTCTTTTGGCAGAACTGTGTGTATGGTTCTGAGCAGAGCTTCCACTTCTAGCTTCTTTGTCATAGGGACAAAGCCTAATCCTGTGACTCTCACTCAAGAATAATTTTTATAAACTCAATGACGTTATTCACATGTGGAAACACTACTGTGTGAATAAGGGTTATGCAGTAGCAGCCCTGGCACAGTGTTTATATTTTTGATTAAATGTGGACTGTACATATTCATGTATTTAAATGGCATTGCCCCGGTTATCCAATTCAAAATATGCTTTCAGAGTCATACATTAACAGATATAACAGATCAGAGTAATAACTTTACATGTGAAACAACATACTGATTATTCCCCTTTGTGGCATTTTGCATGCATGGATCTGAGAGAACTGAACTTCTTTTGATCCTTCAACTAAATATTGCCATCACGGAACAGTGTGCGCTTTTTGTTTAATTCAATGCTACAAAATTTTTGATAGAACCGGGGGAGGGAGAAAGATCCCACTGTAATTTCATCAAGTCCTTTAAAGTCTTCTGGGCCAGTCTGGATTCTTTTCACTCTCCTCAGATACACTGGGCAAACTCAGCACTAGTATTCACTTCCACCACTGGTAAATTCAGTTCATTAAAGAAGCAAATAAAATTCCTGTCTCTTTTCTTCAGTTAGAGCCTTCTGAACAAACTGGAATGGATTGCTTTGAAGTTTGGGTGCTCTGCTCTCAAAGTAATCACTTTTTTTTTACCCCTTTATTGACCTTAGCTTCTATTTCTCTTTATTGATAATAAGTATATGGACATGATTTATAGCGTTTGCATATGAAAACTGGATTTTGGGAACTCCTGAATAAAGCAAACTACTATCAGGCTAAGCCTCCTGAAGTGGAGTCAATTTTAAATCGTTACTGCTACTTAAATTAGTCTTTCCTTTCTTTTTGGACTTCATTTTCAGCCAACATAATGATGCTCCCCAGACTTTTGAACATTACTTTTTTGACTTGCATTTTCTATGTTAAAACCTTCATCAAGATTTAAAATGGGCATGAAGAAGAAATTAAAATGTTTTAATTGTATTCTGCTCCTGGGTCAATATTATGGACTGCTAAAGGTAGCTATATTAGAAGTAATACAGTGGACAGAGACTTTTTGTATGACCCCTTAGACAATTATACAGTAAGGCTACATCTACAGTGGCATGATATTCCGAAAATGCTTTTAACGGAAAAGTTTTCCGTTAAAAGCATTTTCGGAAAATCACATCTAGATTGGCAGGACGCTTTTCCTCAAAAGCACTTTTTGCAGAAAAGCGTCCGTAGCCAATCTAGACGCACTTTTCCGCACAAAAGCCCCGATCGCCATTTTCACGATCGGGGCTTTTTTGCAGAACAGTACTGTGCTGTTTACACTAGCCCTCTTGCGCAAATGATTTGTGCAAGAAGGCTTTTGTCCTAACGGGAGCAGCACAGTATTTCCGCAAGAACACTGACAATCTTACATAAGATCGTCAGGTGTTCTTGCGGAAATTCAAACGGCCAGTGTAGACAGCTGGCAAGTTTTTCCGCAAAATCATATGATTTTGCGGAAAAACTTGCCAGTCTAGACACAGCCTAAGTGAAATGTTATGTAGTAATTGTTCTGCTGTGATGCTTCATTTATTTTTGTTTTGTTGTTTGCTTGTTTTGGGTATCATAATACTGTTAAAATAGCAACTCAGTGAACATTATCGCTACTCAGAGCACTAGACAATCTCCACTATATGCTTCTGATTTGAATGACAGACTTATTTTGTTCCCTAAACAATGTTTGTGTACATAACAAGTCTACCTTTACAATTCTGACAGTTTTGGCTTATGTTACTGTGGTAAATGTGGTGCTATATTACTTATTTCCAAGGGCAATTAAAAAGATTTTAAATGGAGATCACTCAGTGCACACACACATGCAGTCTCTAAAGCTAGTTAGAAAGTGGCCTTTTTCCCCCCCACAAAAAATGTTGACTTTTTAATAAAAATTTAAAGCCAAAATACTTCAATTCAGAATTGCAGCTGCAGGGCCCCATAGAGGCAAGGGGAGAGGGTTTGAAATTCAAGTTCTTATGTTTCCAATCTCCTCTACAGACCGGGCTCCCTGGTCAGACTCCACAAGCTTCTCTCAGGGGGGAGAAGTTGTATCATGGGGGTCCCTGGCCATTGTGTACAGCAATTAAGAAAAATTTAGCTACATTTATTTGGATGTTTGCATTGCTCAAGTAGAGGGGTAGCTTTAAAAAGGTAGAGACATGCTTGTGATAGAAGATGAAGGGAGCCAGCTAAATGACTTTGTTTTGCATTGAAACAATATATTTGAGCAGATACAGATGGTAGAATCAAAAATACTACTTGTTTTTCAGTGCAAGAAGAACACTGAAAGCTCAGGAAAAAAACACAAATAAAATATGGTTCCTGAGCATCTGCTGAACTCTGCCCGGTTATGACGTAACAAGCCTATGTACTATTAGCATTATGTTTTATATGTAAGCTTAAATTTACTTTAAAGACTTAATTAGGTTTAAAAGGCTGCTTTCCAAAGAAAGGAAGGCATCGTTCTGCCACACCTTGCCAAGCATTTATTGCAAACTGTTTAGTTTAACAATTGGACTGCCAATGGCCTCTCAAACTGCAAGCTGCATAGCAAGCTAAAGAAAGTAAATGGCTGTCTCTAGACTGGCCGCTTTTCCGGAAAAACTTGCCAGCTGTCTACACTGGCCGCTTGAATTTCCGCAAAAGCACTGACGATCTCATGTAAAATTGTCACTGCTTTTACGGAAATACTGTGCTGCTCCCATTCGGGCAAAAATCTTTTTCCAAAAAACTTTTGCGCAAAAGGACCAGTGTAGACAGCACAGTACTGTTTTCTGCAAAAAAGCCCCGATCGCGAAAATGGCGATCGGGGCTTTTTTGCGGAAAAGCGCCTGGATTGGCCATGGACGCTTTTCTGCAAAAAGTGCTTTTGCGGAAAAGCATCCTGCCAATCTAGACACACTTTTCTGAAAATGCTTTTAACTGAAAACTTTTCCGTTAAAAGCATTTCCGGAAAATCATGCCAGTGTAGATGTAGCCAGTGTAGACGTGACCTCACACTGGCTTATGTTTGGTTGCAGCCTAGGCAGACTAGAGAGAGCTACCTCACAATGACTGATCAGCAGAATAGGTGACAGAGCGAATGCACAGAAGCTTAAGGCAATGCAGGAGCCCAGAAAGCAAAAGGAGATGAGCAGCAAGGTAACAGAAAGGTAAGAAGCCTTGAAGTCTAAATTAAGTGAAGCAAACACCTCTCAAAAACCTTTATAAAAGGGTGCTTACTGCCCTTGAAATTCAAGTGGCACAGAAAGCAAGGTGTTTACTGTCCAGTCATAGAGTTTGTTCTGTTTAATAAAAAAAAAAAGAAACTATAGCCAAATAAGTTTTAAAAACTGGTAAAAGGGGTCTTGAGAACAGTACTAGGAGACACTCTTTATAAAATCTCAAACCAAAGCTGAAACTTAATCCAGGTTGGTCAAGAGTTTTGTGGACACCTGTGAGTGAACCAGGATCTAGCTTCAAGTGAAACGAGGCCAGTTTAAGGCATAACCAAAAATTTTAAAAGTTTAAAATTTAAACAAATCATAACCAAAAATTTAAAAAACTTCACAAACCCTATCATCCAAAAGGCTAAAGTTAGAAAACAGGAAGTCCACTACCTCTCTATGAGATGGAAAGGCTTTGGTTTTGTTCCCCAACCATTCTGCCTACCAAAAAAGCTGCTGTTATAACTTCATTCTGTTATCTAGCAAGTAGACATTTAGCATTAGCTGACTCATGTATCTCTGAAAAGTTTTCTCCTCTCAATTCCATATATGACATCTGATCAAGAACATTTTTGGTTCCTATTTTCTGTTAATTTACCTTTCCCACCCTATTTTTAGCTAAGAAAAGGAAAGAAGATACAAGCTTATGCACATATTTTTTTAAATCAAACTACATACAAATATACATCTTCTATAAAAAGCTTGGGGGGGGGGTTGTCTTAAAAAGGGGTTAATTCCCCCAAATTCACATGGTTTAACTCTAATTCTGTCATATAAATACCAATTGGAACATGTTACCCTTGATTACAAATATACATTTCTCTAAACTGTTACACTTTTCCTTTTGTACCTTTTGTAGTTATCCACCATTGGACCAAATCCTCTTTCATTTCTTTCTCATATCTACCATTCCACTAGGTTTGTCCCAAACAGAAGTGTTGTCTAGCTTCATGTGGCTTATTCTGAAAAGCACTAAAGGGCTACAGCTAGCTTGCCCCAGCACCTCATTAAAATTACCATATTTCTCCTGGTGCTAGTTACCATTTATTTGACACACCTGTCCCTGCTCTCAGGGAAAGTCTCTAGTGTTAGCTCCTCACAGAACTGCTAGGAGGGCAAGGGATGTGTCCCCAGTCCCTCTGCCAGCTGTACTGCTCCAGCAATAAGGAGAGGGAGAGACAGAGCCATGCTCATGCTGCTGCTGCTGCCCTGAGCATTGATTGATGTGAGCCTGCTCTCTTATGCATTGTTGGTACTTGGAGCACTCCCATCATAGTGTCAGAGTAACCACCCCAATGGCTCTCAAAGTACCTGACCCCCCCCCCCCACACACACACACACTTCTCTCAACCAACCCACCTTCTCTTAATCCTTAGGTCACAAGGTAGCCCTTATTCTCAGGCTAAAGAGGAAGACTCCACACACTTGATTCATCTCTTCCCTACCACTTTCCTCCAAAAAAACCCATAGCGAAGTGTGAACTGTCCCTTCCCATGTCACAAAGGAACCAAAGCTGTAGGGGACCCACTTCCCACAAAAATTCAGGAAACCCAATCCCCTCCTCTCAAAACTTCGTCCTCTCAGAAGTCTCAGGGAACCAAACTGCCCCCATTCCAGGGCAAGTGTTTCCTCTAATTTTTTTCTACTCCTATGCAAAATAAGTGTTATGTGCATGGAGGCATGTGCAGATGTGCAACACCAGTAGACACACATACTGCCAGCTCTCAGCACTCTGCTAATCATCTGGGCCGCATTTTTAATCTTTCCTGGAAGGTTGCCCAAGCACTTAGCTTAGCGGGAACACTGCTCCTTCATCAACTGATCCCTTCACCCCAAGCCACAGAGAACCCAACTTACTCCATCCCTTTAGCAGCAGGTGAAACATTCCTGACATAAACTCTCCTCCCTAGTTCATCAGCAGCTGTGTGCCCCACTTTATCCCCCATAAAAGGCCTCATGAACCCACCTTCCCAGAGACATGGAATGTGCTCTTATCTCAAACCCTCCTACCCCCTCTCATATGATTCTTAAGGGACCTGACTCTCTTGCCCAGAGCACAAGGTATCTTATCCTTCCATGCTGTTCACAGGAAATCCATTATCATCTGACACCCCGCCTCCTCCATGCACAACACAACTCAGCCACTCACCTTCTAGCCACAGGGGATTGTCTCACTCAACCTTCCCATCAGTCTTAAAAGGGTCCTAGATTAGAGGGAATCCTAATTGGCCCCAGATTTACCCCCAACTTTCCTCAGTCTAGAGAGAACCATCTCCCTCTTCTTCATGAGTTAGCCAACTGGAATACAATCCCAGGGATATGTATTTGGGGATGCTAGCCTATGCTATCATGGCTACAATACATGCTAGCTCAGATGAGAGCTAGCGCAAATGTTTACTCAAGCTGAGAATCACACCCCTATAGAGTTAGCCACAGATTTTGGCCTAAAGAGCTTCCAGTCTACAAAAGCAACAAAAAAGGGGTGGAGACAGAGGGAGGGGGATATAGTCAATAACCTACAGTTTTATACCCATTATATTCTATTTTAATAAAAAATATGTCACCCATCCCTTCAGCCTTTACCTTATAAGTTGACTGATGTGTTGTAGACATCCTGGAAGCAATAGTTCTTCAGAAGGGAATGAAAGGGGAAATAGAAGTGGCCCTTTTATATATCACTTGGGGGAAGGTGATTCCAGGAATAGATGTGGAAAAAAGCATGAAGATAGTTGTGGGATAAAAGTGGATGAAAAGGCAATCAAGGCTAATATGGCTGGCAAGATGGAGGAAATAGGAAGTACTGCCCATTATTTCAGTTTTGCTACTCTGACGTCCCTGTAAACCTCATTTCATGAGGAGTAAGGGACGTTTCGGTATAGTGATTTATTTTGAAATTTGGCACTGTGTATACAGTGCCAAATTACAAAATAAGCTATTTTGAAATAAGATCAAAATAAGATACGCAATTCACGTAGTTCACATTGTATCCTACTATGAGCTCCAGTGCAGTGTAGACACACCCCAAGAAACCAGTGGATATGTTTAGAGAGCCAGCGCAAAGGGCCTGTATGCCCTTGTTTGGTAAGCTCACAAGCAGCAGGTTGGTTAGAGGAGAAGCACAGGATGTAACAGCATAAGCAGCCAGGTCAGCCTGAAGTTCACATACAGAATTAAGTTTTCAGAAGTGTTTAAATGACTCAGAATGAGATTTTTTTAATGTAATTGGAGATAGGTGCCTAAATACCTTTTAAAAATCTGGCCATCAAACACTGAAATCATCCTGAAAGTCAATGAGATGTGAGGATTTCTGAAAATTTACCCACTGTGCATATATCAAAGGCTTATAAGAGATATTAACAGAATCACACCCATATTACCATATACATAAGCTCATCTGTAAAGTCACTCCCATGATGACAATTCAATACCTAGTCTTTCATTGCATGCATAGAGTGGTTTAAATGTTGTTTTTAATTTACTTTGTTAACAATGTCCCTTCATCACATGTTTATCTTTTCCCTAATGAGACTGGTTGTTAATTACAGTTATCTTATTATTATCCACTTCATGCATTCAGTTTACTGGAAAAAAATAAAAAAGATTGAATACACCAAATGTTCTAGGTTAGATAATTTAATCACTTTGGATAATGGCTTAATTAACTAGAAAAACAACATTGGAGAAATGTGTGCCACATTTTGATTGTCTGTCAAGTGTCCAGATTTGTAATGACTTCAGATATGGCTCTTGCTTCCTGAGTGCTAATAATGGAGAATTACTCCTTGTCTTCTAATTCAACTTCTCTGAAGAGAATAGTCATGCCAGATTCTCACACTTCTGTCTCAGCCTCAAGGCGTGAGAGAGGCTGAGTGCCCCAAGATATAATGGGCTTTTTGTTCCTAATGTTAGTGAATAGGAATGTGAGCCTCTCTGACCTCCGTCACATTCCGTCTTAGAACCTTAACTGTGGAAGCTTCCATACAATTGCTGATACGAATGGGAAAGAAAGCTTCCCAAGGAAAAATAAGGCGCACACAGAAAACAAACAGACAAATGTAAAACACAAACAACAAGGTATACAAACACCAACTTCAGAGGTTCCCTCCAAACTGTGTGGGTCACCAAGAATCCTACAGAATGTATCTTCAGAGGAGGAGAATTACAAGAGAAAATAATCTCCTGTTTCTGAAGATACCCACCATGCAGGGAGGGCTTGTTCAGTCCAAATTCGTTCGTATGTGTGTGTGTGTGTGTGTGTGTGTGTTCGTTCATTCCTCAATGGATTCTGGGTGGAACTGGCCAGATACAATATGTGCCATTTCACCTGTGGATTTCTGGTTCCTCTAGTGGACTCTCCACAGTGACAGGACCCAGTGCAAAGAGGTGCTATGCTTCAGAGAAGGCTGACAAGACATGTATCCTTTCTGGTGGAGATCTGTGCACAGAGGGCCTATTTATGAGTGAGACTCTGGGAGGAGGTGAAATGGCCTTTAATTAGGAATTCGGAGTTTGACCCTGTATGATTAAAAGTTCTTCGCAGAGCCGGTCTTAGGGCCATCATTTTCAAGGTGCCACAGATAGAGCTGGTCCTAGGGGTGGGCCACGACCACATTTCGGCAGCCTGACCTCCCCCCAGGTTTCCGTGGTTACTCCCCGGCCCTTTTTTTCTTTAAACCATCTGGTAACCCTACAAGTGAGTCGAGTCGTCGCCCGGGGCCGCCAATTGGTTAGCACCAGCCCTGGTTCTTCACTTTCCAGTAAGCAGTTTGCTATATGTTGCAATCAGATAACCAAAAGCTTCCCCACATCGTCTCCAGTCAGTCAGTCTCCCATCCATAGGACCAATAGACGTGCTATTTTGAAATAAGTGTGCAGTGTAGACATACTCTTACGGAACTTCAAGAGATCATCAAGTCCAGTCCTCTGCCCTCACGGCAGGACGAAGCAATGTGTAGATCATCCCTGACAGGTGTCTTTATAACCTGCTCTTAAATATCTCCAGTGATGGAGATTTCACAACTTCCCTAGGCAATTTATTCCAGTGTTTAACCACCATGACAGTTAGGAAGTATTTCCTAATGTCCAACCTAAATCTCCCTTGCTGCAGTTTAAGCCTATTACTTCTTTTCCTCCCAACCAGTTCCTCCCTATTTGCTAAAATCAAGTCAAGAACAGCTCCCCCACAATAGATTTCTCAACCTTCTGAAATAAAAAATGGTCTCTAATGCAGTTCAAGAACTTACTGGATAATCTGTGCCCTGCTGTGTTAGTTTCCCAACATATGTCTGGATAGTTGAAGTTCCCCATCACCACCAAATCCTGCACTTTCAATGATTTTGTGACTTAACAAAAGCCTCGTCTGCCTGGTAGATGGTCTGTAGTAGACCCCCCCCCCCACCATGACACCACCCTTGTTCTTTGCCCCCTTTGGACCTAATCCAGAAACTCTCAACAAGTCTGTCTCCAACGCCCATCTGCACCTCCGTCCAAGTGTAAACATTTTTAATATATAAGGTGACACCTTCTCCCTTTTTTCCCTGCCTATGCTTCCTGAGTAAGCTGTACCCTTCTATACCAATATTCCAATTGTGTGTGTTATCCCACCACGTCTCTGTGATACCAACTATGTCATAGTTGTGTTTAATTATTAACACTTCAAGGTCTTCATGTTTATTACCCACACTTCTTGCATTTGTATACAGGAATCTAAGATACTGATTTGATTTTGCCTCCCAGTTCTGCCTTGTCACTCCTTTATATCCTATGGATGGGAGGGACCAAGGAATTAAGGGGATCTGGTGCAGCAGTAGGAGTCACCTCCTCCCCCCACTCACTACATGGGTAGCAGGAGCCAGAGCAGCCCAGCCTGTCCTGCTCCGTCATGCCACCCTCTCCCAGCCTACTGCACATGGCTTCTCAGCAGCATTGGAATGCAGTGTCCCATCCCAGGGTGCTTTGGTTCCTGCTGCCTGTGAGAAGCGAGCAACAGCAGGCTACAGGGCAATGTGGTGTGTCAGCGCAGGCTGCTGGGCCTCTCCAGCTTCTGACAACCAGATGGTGAGTGGGGGGAGATGAACGCTGCTTCAGTTCCATTAGGTTCCCATAATTCCCTGGGCAATATTGCTTGGGAAGGGGGAAAGGGAGCAAGGCAATGATGGAACGGGAAGGAGTTGTGGGATGGGTAGAACGGGGGAGAGGTGTGTTCAGCAGCAGGGTGTTGCCCCGGGGCCCGCCCCTGGATCACAGAAGGGGATTGCTCCAGGATCCGCACCTCCCTCGGGCTGCCCTGTCCCCAGTGCCGCAAGTATGAAATCTACAAGATACTAAACATCAGGGCTACGTCTACACTGGCCCCTTCTTCGGAATAGCCATGCTAATTTAGAACTTTGGAATAGGGAAATGCGCAGGGGATTTAAATATCCCCCGCGGGATTTAAATAAACATGGCCGCCGCTTTTTTTCCGGCTTGGGGAAAAGCCGGAAAAGAGCGTCCAGACTGGCGCGATCCTCCGGAATAAAGCCCTATTCCGGAGGATCTCTTATTCCTACTTGGTTGTCAGAGAGTTTGGGCCTTTTAAAGTGGTAACAGGTGTTCCCATAGCACTATTGTAGCCAGCATCACAAGATATTTATGTGCCAAATGTTCTAAAGATTCACTTGTTACTTTATGCTTCAACCACCATTCCAAAGGACATGCTGATGATGGGTTCTGCTTATTATCCAAACCAGTGCAGACTGATGCATGTTCATTTTCATTATCTGTGTCAGCATAAGATTGATTTTTTTTTCTGGTGGTTCGGGTTCTATAGTTTCTGCATTAGAGTGTTACTCTTTTAGGACACTTGAAAGCATGATCTGTACCTTGTTCTTCTTAGATTTTGGATGGCATTTCAGATTCGTAAACCTTGGTGAAGTGCTGTAGCTATCTCTAGAAGTTTAACATTGGTACCTTCTTCACGTTTTGTCAAATCTGCTGTGAAAGCATTATTAAAATTAACTTGTTTGGGTCATCTTCCGAGAGTGAAATATATGACAGAATGATGGTAAAACAGTGTTTATACAGAGTGTATCACAATGCCTTGATCAAGGTGATACTGTAATATAAAAAGAAATGTTGCTACTTCTCATTGTAAGGCCAAGAACTAAGATTCACCATCAGGTTATGGAGAAAATAACTTTGATACTCACGTTTCCATTTAATCAGTCACTCGACAAATAAAATACTGGAATGAGTGCAACAACTGAACAGTAGAAACTGAAGAACAGAAAATGCTTGTTTCCTACAGAGTTATATTGTTGCAGCACTGATTAAAAAAAAGGTTAAACATCAGAAAATATCAGCCAGTAAGATGGAAGCAACTCAGAGCCTGCCATATTTTTCTAAAAATAGAAAACAATTTAAAGCATATTGATTTTTCATTACCAGAAATATTGGGGATTTATCAACCTTCATAAACCTAGCTCTACACTACGGAATAATGCCCCTTTGATCCTTTTTATTCAAACTTCACCAGTAGTTTTCAACTTATGGTCTGCAAACCTATGGGGATCTGCCAACTATGTCTAAGGAGACTGCAAAAGGTTGTCATTACATAGATCACTGGTTTTCAACCTGTCATCCACTGTGCACTAGAGGATCTACAGGATCTGACAAATTTCCAATGGATCCACCCCTTCATTTTAAGGATCTTCAGATAAAAAAAATTGAAAATCACTGCTCTGCACAGTGTAGTCATTAGAGGTGCCAGGTAAGCTCCATGAAAATGTCACATTGAATGTGAAATATTGCAGTGCCACGCTCGGGCCACATTTATCTCACTGTACTAATGCAGTGATTTGGTGAAATAAAATTTAAAAACATATTGCTAATGAAAAATAATCTAAATAGCCTTTCATTTCTGCCAAATCAGAGATGGACTTGAACCAAACCCTATGATTCAAATACTTGTGAATTATGGTAAAGTGCAAATATCCATTTTCACTTTGTTCTTGGGCCTGTGTCCAAGGCTCACTTGTAAAAGAAAGCAGAGAGACTCTTCCAAGCTCTATCCACTGCAGGTGACAAAGGGAGAGGCTACACTCAGCAAATTTCTATGAGTCTCTTGGGCTTAGCTTTATCTCAGTGCACCCAGATGCTCTGCCAGCCAACTTGGGCTTGGTTCTCTCTCAGGGTACTTCTATGCTGCATGAAGGTTTTGAGCCTTTTCTCCCTACCGCTCATATAAAAATATTGATCCAGCTTTAAGTTCTGATTATTTTTCTCAACTGGGGGTGCAAGTTAAACTTCAGTCTGGAACCCGCACAGAGAGAATGTGGCTAAAATTGCTTAAGTTCTAACAGTTCTCCAGTATCTTTCTCAGAGTGGACAGTTCTCTACTACTGAGAGCTAACTGAGAAAGAATTTTAGAGCCTCTCTGGAGAAAAAACCATGGGATACACATATAAAAACATTTACAATGGGAGCACTGATGTCCAGGCTAAGATTACTTGGCTGCTTAGACACCTGTACCAATAAGGGGTTATTTACTTGTGCAATGTAGACATAGTCTGGGTGAAATGTGAATGTCCCTCTGGGCTATGACTCCTTTTTGATTGGGGGGAAAATTTGTGAGAGTAGTTTCCCTCTTGTTGCTTGGCAACAAAATGAGCTGTTACTTGCAGTAGTGTGTACAAATCATCATCATATGATTATTCCTTCTTTCCTCTATATTTCTAACATACTTTGATAAGCAGTAAAATAAGTAAAAATGTTGAAATTTAAAATATCATCACTGGCATTTAAATTAACATCTTTTAATATAAATGGGGCAATACACAGTTTTGAGCTATTTTTTCAGACACCTTGCAAACTCAGACAGACATTGTTGCTATACATTTACGTGGGTCGTGTTTTAAAGGTTTGGGGTTTTTTTTTTTTACCTGTAATAGCTAAATGTTTACTTTTTTAAAATGTAAGCTGAGACACTGAAGAATAAGGAGGCTGCCAGGAGAGGTGCTTGTTGGCCATACCATTGTGTACTAGTCCAAATCAAGGCCTACATGAAGTACTTGCAAGGAAGTCTTTGCACGCAGTGATACAACTAGATCTTATTAAGAAGCTGCAACTTCCATTTACTTAAATATCTTTTAGTTGTGAGTTCTATCTTGGGAGTTTAATTAATAACTTCTGCCACTTGCATATTAAAGCTTTCATCAGTAAGCGAAGGCAGCTTCTATAGAAAACAGCTTGAAAAAGACACATCTACTTAAACAATTGCTATTACTAATGCAGTGCATTTCTAGACAGTGTATAGTAATTTCTCGTGGTATATATACAAACTATCAAACCCTGATCATTTGTTTAAGAAAGCATGCATTTCTATTTTTGAAATTACATTATTATACTTAATTTTGAGACTCAACATCACTTTTTAATATTTGGATTTCATTTGCATGGTTCCAAGTATGGAGTCAAGTATACATTCAAGGCATTTACAATTTATCTCCCTACATATTCTTCTGAATTGTCTGGAGTTGATTCATTATCTTCAAGTAACAAGAATTCCTTCAGCATCTCCCATATTTGTCTAAAACAAAAAAACACAAACACACAATCAATTTACTAAGTGAGTAGAAATTACAGAATGAAAATATCACAGCAAATATCTGGGACAAAATAGCAACACCTCCCTGAGTTCTTCCAGTATCAGCAATATACAGTAGACTTCCAATAATCCAGAACCTATCGGACCTAGGTGGTGCCGGATTATCAGATATGCCAGACTACAAGGAGGTACTATAAGGTGATTATATATATACTGTATACATTATATACTGTATATAAAGTGTTCTTAACCCTTTTTATTATACATATTGTATACAGTATACTGTAATATTTTAGTTTTTTAAAGCCTTTTTTACCCTTTTTGCTCAGTTCAGCTGCTGCCGCTGTTATCTTGTGACTCATTTTTTGCTGAAGCTCACTCACTAGGCTCTTGCCATTTTGATGCCGGACTATCAGGAGTGCCGGACTATTGGATGCTGGACTATTGGAGTTTTACTGTACATGGAAAAAAATGTTATTTACCTGTAGAGTAACTAGAGTTCTTTGGTCCCTATTTTTATTTCATATGAGGGGTGCATGTGCTCTATGAACATGAGATGGAAGATTTTTGCTATCAAAGCCATTGGTCTCCATATGCAACCCCCTATGCCTCATGCTCTGAACTGAGTGGTGATGTGGCCTCTCCAATTACTTTTCTACTGATAATGGCTCTCAGATAAGGCTCCAAAGAAGAGGAGCAGGAGGATGGGCAGCAAAATATAAGTAGGGACCATACATGTTGAAGAACTCCAATTAATTAAATAATTAAGAAATCCATCTGCAAACATTTAGAAGAAGGTGATAAGTAACAGTCAGCATGGATGTGTAAAGAATACAGCATGTCAAATCAGTCTGATAATTTTCTTTGATAAGATAACAAGCTTTTTGGCTAAGAAAGAAGTGGTAGATGTGGTATACCTAGGCTTTACTAAACCATTCATATCAATAAACTAGGGAAATACAACCTAGATGGGGCTACTAGAAGGTGGGTGCATAACTGGTTGGATAATTATTCTCAGACAGTTATCAATGGTTCACAGTCATGCTTTGGAATGGCATAACAAGTAGGGTTCCACAGGGATCAGTTTGGGGATGGGTTTCATTCAGTATTTTCATCAATAATTTAGACAATGGCATAGAGCAGGCCTGGGCTAAATACGGCCCACGGGCCAGATCTAGCCTGCAAAGCCACCGGATCTGGCCCATGGACGTTGCAGGTAGCCCCAGGCAGCCTCCCCACTTGCCTCGCCCCACCCACATGCTGCTCAGAAACACTGCTGTGGGGAAATTTTTCTTTAAAAACTGTGAGTCTGGAGGGGAGGGGGAAGCTTTAGGAGCTGCTTCCTGCCCCCCCCCCAGCACAATCCCATTGGCTGGTTTCTGGCCAGAAACTGACCAATGGGAGCTGTCTGTTTCAATAACCGGCAGCCATGAAGCACAAGGGGTTCCATAGCACATGGCTGCAACCTGTGCAAGGGCAGGGAGGATGATTCAGCTGCTGGCTGGTATGTCTCCTGGAAGGGCCCAGTCCCTCCTTTCCCCAGCCCTCTGCCCCTACTCCTGCCCCCTACACCCACATACCCAAATCCTTTGCCCCCCCTCCTATACCCATATCCCCTCCCAGGTGCAGCACCCCAATCCCCTGCCCCAGATCATAATTCCCTCCTGCCCTACTTCACAACCCAAATCCCTGCACCCCAATTCCCTGCCCTGGGTCACAATCCAACCCCCTCAACCCCAGTCCAGTGCCCCAGGTCACAACTGCCTCCTTCACCCAAACTCCCTCCTGTACCCCAAGCTCCCTTCTGCACCCAACCTTCATCCCAGACCCCATACCTCCTCCATTAATATCACGGAAGAGTGTGGCCCTCGATCACTTTCCATATTAATGGAGTGCCTCCCCCATCAAAAATTATTGCCCACCCCAGCACAGAGAGTATGCTTATAAAGTGTGCAGATGATACCAATCTGGGAAGTGTTGCAAGTGCTTTGGAGAATAGGGTCATTAATCAAAATGATCTGGACAAACTAGACAGATAAATGGTTTGAGGTAAACAGGATGAGGTTCAATAAGGACAAATACAAAGTATTCCACTTAGGGAGAAACATTCTGTTTCACACATACAGAATGGGAAGTGACTCTCTAGGAAGAAGTCCTGCAGAAAGGGATCGGGGTCATAGTGCACCACAAGCTAAATATGAGTCAACAGTGTGATGCTGTTGCAAAAAAAGCGAACATGATTCTTGGACGCGTTAACAGGAGTGTTGTGAGCAAGACACAAGAAGTCATTTTTCTACTCTGCACTGGTAGGCCTCAGTTGGAGTATCGTGTCCAGTTCTGGGCACCACATTTCAGGAAAGATGTGGAGAAATTGGAGAAGATCTAGAGAAGAGCAACAACAATTATTAAAGGTCTAGAAAAAATGACCTATGAAGGACAACTGAAAGAATTTGGTTTGTTTAGTTTGGAAAAGAGACGACTGAAATGGGACATTCTAGAAGCTTTCAAGTATTTAAAAGGATGTTACAAGGAAAAGGAAGAAAAAATATTCTCCTTAACATCTGAGCAATGGGCTTAAAATGCAGCAAGGGAGGTTTAGGTTAGACATTAGGAAAAGCTTCCTGTCAGGTTGGCTAAACACTGGAATAAATTGCCTAGGGAGGTTGCGGAATCTCCATCACTGGAGATATTTAAGAGCAAGTTAGATAAACATCTATCAGTGATGATTTAGATGGTATTTGGCCTACTATGAGGGCAAGTGACTGGACTTCATGACCTCTCGAGGTCCCTTCCAGTTCTAGAATTGTACTATACAGATAAGAAGAGGTCATTTACCTTGTGCAGTAACTGGAATTATTTGAGATGTGTGGTGCTATGGGTGCTGCACTTCAGTAGTGCCTGTGGATCTGCTCCTATGCCCAGCACACCCTTGTCTGTTGTGCAAGGATACAGAGAAGGAAGTGAATCTGCTTTGGCTCCAGTTCCTTCTCAATCACAAAGTCCAGAAAGAAAAACTCTGAAGCAGAAGGGAAAGAAGGAGGGTAGTGGAGCACTCACAGGAACAAAACTTCTCGCAGAACTCCAATTATTGTGAAGGGTAAGTAACTTCTTCTCCTTCTTTGGGGCATTGTCCCTCTCGGTGCCCCACTTCAGGAAAGTCCCATGTAGTACTTCAATACTGAGGAGAATGCTGAGAAGGCAGATTCAGTACAGAATTTAAAACAGAATCACTGACAGTTGCATTGGCTCTGAAAGCAGGTCTGAGAGAATAATGCTAGAAAAAGGTACATACTGAAGACCAATTAGCAAGTGCCTGAGATGGACATGTTTTCTATTAGGGTATGTCTAGACTACATGCCTCTGGTGACAGAGGCATGTAGATTAGGCTACCCGGCATAGGGAAATGAAGCAGCAATTTAAATAATCGCTGCCTCATTTAAATTTAAATGGCTGCCACGCTGTGCGATCAGCTGTTGGTTGGCTCAGTGCGCTAGTCTGGATGCTCCGCGGTCAACATCAAAGGCATTTGTCGACCTCCCTGGTATGCCTCATGGGATGAGGTTTACCGGGGAGGTCGATAAATGCCTTTGATGTCGACTGCGGAGACTACAGCACTGTGCCAACAAACAGCTGATCGGCACACTGAGTAAGTAGGCAAGAGTGACTTGGTAAAGAATTCTTGGTAGTAACTTAGAGCCCTCCTCATCTAGTGTCCCATCTTCAGCTGTTAAGAGATTTTTACTACTGGCAGTTGCCAGTGAGATAAATGCCATCATAGACAGTCCCATCATACCATCCCCTCCATAAACATCTAGCTCAGTCTTGAAACCAGTTAGGTTTTTGTCCCCGCTGCTGCACTTGGAAGAAGCCTTCATCTAATTTAAAGCCTAAACTCGTTGATGACAAGCTTATATACATTTGTTCTTGTGTCTGGATTGGTACTTACAAGGGAGAGAGAAGAATTATTTATGTTATTTAGCCCTCTGATGTATTTATAGAGAGCAATCATATCTCTACTCAGTCTTTTTTTGGTTATGCTAAGCAAGCCAAGCTCACTGAGTCTGCTTTTATAAGGTAAGTTTTCCATTTCTCTCATCATCCTAGTGACTCTTCTCTGTTCCAGTTTGAATTCATCTTTCTTGAATGTGGGAGACCAGAGTTGCACACAGTATTCTACATGAGATCTCACCACTACTTTGTATAATTATGCTAATGCTATCCTGCCTCTCCTGAAGTTACCAAACCTGATGCATTCCACAACTGCATTAGCCTTTTTCATGGTGCATCACATTGGCAACTCACAGTAATCCTGTGATCACATACTATACCCAGGTCTCTCTCGTTCTCCATACCTCCCAACTTATAATATATTATAAGAAAAATTGTTGTTATTCCCTATGTGCATGACCTTGCACTTCACATTATTAAACTCTATGCCTGTTTCTATTAATCCAGTTTTCTAGGTCATCCAGATCTTCTTATATGATATCCTGATACTCCTCAGTACCGGCAATACCTCTTATCTGTAAATTTTATAGCACACAGTTTTTGTGCCACGGTCATTAATAAAAGTGTTAAATAAGATTGACCCCAAGATCAGTCGCTGAAGGAGTCTCCTAGTAACTTCTTGATAATCCACTTTATCACTCTAATCTCCCCTTTAACTAGCTCCTAATCCATCTTTCAATTCTTATATTAATCCCCAACTTCTCCAATTTAGCTAATAGTTTCACGTGTAGATCTGTATCAATTGGCTTACTAAAATCCAGGCATATTAGATCTACTGCATTTCCTTTGTCTAAGATAATAGTACTCTTCTTGCAGAAGGAAAACAGGTAAATCTGGCATGATCTACCTTTTATAAAGCCATGTTGTATTTTATCCCAGTTATAGTTCACCTCTATGTCCTTAACTACATTTCCTTTCAGAATTTGTTCCAAGACCTTGAGTACCACTGAAGTCAACTAATAGGCCTCTAGTTTACTGAATTACATGTTTTCTTTTTCTTAAACATGAACGATGTTAGCAATTCTCCAGTCATAGAGTGTGCTCTCTGCGTTTACAGATTCATTAAAAATCCCTGCCATTGGGTTTGCAAATTTTGTGTGCTAGTTCCATTAATATTCTTGGATGGAGATTAGCCAGCCCCATTAATTTAATCCCCATAAACTTTTTGAATTTCACTTCTACCTAGGAGGTGGTAATTTCTGTTTCCATATCCTTATTCCCATAAGCTACCCTGCCTCTATTCCTAAAGTCTTCATTAGTCTTATTAAAAGCAGAGGCAGGGTATTTGTTTAGGTATTGTTCCATGCCTACATTATCTTTAACCTTCACGATTAGCTGTCCCATAGCTGTCACAATGATTAGCTGTCCCATTTTTCCCCCTTGATTTCTTGTTCTTTACATGGCTATAGAACCTTTTACTATTGGTTTTAATTTCCATTGCAAGGTCCAATTCTGCTTGTCTGTTCTCTTTTCCCCTATCGTTTCTGACTTTTAGGAGATAGCTTTCCTTGCTGATTCATCCCATCTTCCATTCATGGATGGCGGATGAACAGCTGTCTTGGGGAGGCTAGCCACCCCAACTCCACCCCTTCTGCACCTACTAGTGCCCACCCAACACACATTGTAGCCCCTATCCTGCATAACAAGCCCCCTTCCCACTGTGGCCACTAGCTGGCCACTGCCCAAAACTAGTGTGCCCACCACTCTGGAGTGCCAGATTTCTGGGCAGTACAGCCCCAATCTCCCTTTTGCCTTCCCGCCGCATGGCTCCAGCCTTCCCAGCCTCGAAGCATCCGGTGCCCAGCCAGCTATGTGGCCTCAGCCTTCCTGGTCCCAGAGTGTTAGTCAGCCAGGCAGCTGTGTGGCCCCAGCTTTCCTGGCACTGAAACACGGAGGGGGGGGGGGGGGCGAGGGAACTCCTAGGATGACCAGATAGAAAGTGTGAAAAATCATGACAGGGTCAGGATGTAATAGATGCCTATATAAGAGAAGCCCTGAATATCGGGACTGTCCCAATACCATCAGGACATCTGGTCACTCTAAGCCCTCCTTTAGAGAAACTAGCTCCTGGCTCCACTCTTTCACCCATCCATCCATGGTGAGAGCCAAAATACCACTTTCCTGCCCAGAGAAGGCCCAACTACCTCTCACCCTCTGCTAGAGGAGCATCCAGCTGGACAAAGCTCCGTGCCAACTGAAGCCCTGAGCCTCCCATCTGTTCAGGATCCCCCACTCCTGGAGCAGCCTCGGGCTAGCAGCAGTTGCATCTCCCCTCCCCAGAGTCGACCAAAACTGTTCCCGGAAAAAGCACCTCTTAAAAGATGATTTTGCTATGACCCAGGCAGGCTCCAGAGGTGAGGGGGTGGAGGAGGAGGCAGTATTTGCTAATCAGTGTCCTGGGTTCATCAGTCATCTCCCTGAACTCCAAGAAGAAGACTGACGAACCCAGGAAGCTGAATAACAAATATCACATCCTCAGCCAGCCCAGAATCTGCATGGGGCATAACAGAATTTTCCCCCAGAGCCCTGAAACTCAAGGTCTAGCAGCCACAGCAGTGCTGGGAGGCGAAGTCTCCCCTGGCCTATTATACCTGCCACTCATGCTTCCACCAGAAAACATGCAGCAGTATAACTGAGTGTGATAAGAGGAAAAATGTAACAGTTCAGTATGAAGCCTGATTACCTCAGAGAAACCAGCAAGAAAAACCTTAAGGAGATAATGCAAACTGTTGAAGAGCATTTGGCACCCATCTGATTATAGCACAAAGATTCAGGTTTCATAGCAGAATCAACTTGACGGTGAATCTATTTCTGCCTTTGTGACAGAGTTTAAAAGATTATCAGAATATGGTGCTTTTAAAAATGGACTTAACAATGCCCTAACAGACAGATTTGTGTATGTACTGTTGAATGTAAGCATACAGAAGTGGTTCTTAATGAGGAAAATCTTATCTTTGAACATGCAGTAGAAATTGGAGTAATGAAAACTGCAGCAAGGAATGCAATAGAATCACCTATGGCAGCTAAAATGGAGATAGGAATGCATAAACTATCTGCAACTTAAGGCAAGATCTGGACTACTCATCAAACAGACATTTATTATTGGTGTAGAAAAGGGTTCCACTCTCCCTCTGATTGCTGATTCAAAGATACATATTGCAGAAATTGTACCAAAAAGGTCACATCCAAGTGATTTGTCACACTAAGATAAAAAAGGAACAGACCAAATCAGGATATAGGAAAGGAATATTAATGTACAGTCTGTAGACAGAAACAGCAGTGACAGACTGTGAGAGTGGAGTCACCAGCCTATATAAATGACAACCAGACATGTCATTTTTTTACTGAGGCGGTGTCTATATCTATCTATATCTATACAGTCTGAGCAAAAATGACAAGTTGGGGTGACACCCAGGGTATGTCTAGACTGCATCCCTCTGTTAGCAGAGGGATGCAGATTAGGCAGGTCGCCATTGCAAATGAGGCAGGGATTGAAATATCCCGCGCCTAATTTGCATAAAAATGGCTGCTGCATTTTGCCGACTCAGCACTTTGTCGGCAAAAAGCGGCAGTCTAGAGGGGGATCTGTCGAGAAAGAAAGCCTTTTTCGACAGATCCTGTAAACCTCCTTGTGGGAGGCATAAGGGATCTGTCGAAAAAGGCTTGCTTTCTCAACAGATCCCCCTCTAGACTGCCACTTTTTGTTGACAAAGTGCTGAGTCGGCAAAAAGTGGTGGCCATTTTTATGCAAATTAGGCGCAGAATATTTCAATCTCTGCCTCATTTGCAATGTCAACCTGCCTAATCTGCATCCCTCTGCCGACAGAGGGATGCAGTCCAGACATACCCACAGTGTGGTGGGAAAATGCTCACAACAGAATTGGATGTAGGGACTATCATCTCATGTATGGAATATGAAAACTTTTAAAAATACCAAATTGATGGGGATATTAATGTTGCTCAGAAGATGGTGCCAATTATCCTGAGGCAAGTGAACATGGAGTACAATAAGCACTGTTTATTAGACTTGTATGTCATTGAGAAGGGGGGACTGGCTCTATGAGGCAGTGAATGGTTACATAAAGATTCCTCTAGATTCCTCTGTGTGGACTGAGTTGGCACCCGAGCTGATTGCAGGGGTGGGTGTGACAGACCCCTCCACCGCCCCCACATGCTTTATGAAATAGACTTATGGACACAAATGCACATAACTCAAAAGTGCTTGGGACAAATTGCTTCATGTAACCTATCAATCTTCATGTCATAATCTACTGGATCTGTTTACAAAGGTTACTCACCTTGTGCAGTAACTGGAGTTCTTCAAGATGGTGTCCCCATGGATGCTCCACACTTGGTCTTGGTGCCGTCCCGGCGCCTGGATTGGAGATTTTGAAGCAGTCCCTGCTGGGCTGCGCATGCACAGCATGAACCAGCGCATGCCGTGCTAGTAGGCACCGTGCATGTGTGGCCCGATCCCTCCAGTTCCTCCTCTACCCTGGAGGCCTCCAGGTCCAATGCAGAGAGGAGGAGCATGAGTCATGAAGCATTGCTGGGGACACCATCTCAAAGAACTGCAGTTACTGCACAAGGTGACAAGTATCAGAGGAGTAGCCGTGTTAGTCTGGATCTGCAAAAGCAACAAGGAGTCGTGTAGCACCTTATAGACTAACAGATGTATTGGAGCACAAGCTTTCGTGGGCAAAGACCCATATGCATCTGACGAAGTGGGTCTTTGCCCACGAAAGCTTATGCTCCAATACATCTGTTAGTCTATAAGGTGCTACAGGACTCCTTGTCGCTTGCACAAGGGGAGTAACCTTCATTTCTTCTTTGAGAGGTCCCCCTGGATTCTCCATACTTGGTGATTAACAAGCAGTTTCGCCCCGTGGTAGTTGGGGCTTCAGAATGTTACAGTAAGTGGAGGATAACACCACAGAGCCCACTGCAGTGTCAACCATGTAGGAAAGTGCATAGTGCTTAGCAAAGGTAAGTTGTGATGCCCAGGTGGCTGCAAATGTCCATCAGTGGCACGCTGCATAGATACACAGTAGAAGCGGATACAGCCCACATGGAACGAGCTGTCAAATGTAATGGTGATTGTAGGCCCTTGAGCGTGTAATTAATTTTTATACAATCTCTAATCCATTTCGACAGCCTCTGTTTTGATATGGGCCATCCCCTAACTCGATTGGCAAATGTGGGGAATAGGCGAGGTGACTATCTGAAGGGCCTTGTTCTTTCTAGATAAAAAGCCAATGCTTGTCGAACATCAAGGGTATGCATGGCAGACTCAAATGCATTTGCATGTGGCTTTGGGAAGAATACCGGTAGATTTACAGGTTTGTTTATGTGAAATGATGAAGGAACTGTAGGTAAGTATTTTGGATGTGTGTGCAAAGGGTAACCCTATAAGACTGAAATACTGTAAAAGGTGGGTTGGCCATGAGTGTTGTTATGTCTCCAAATCAGCGGGCTGATGCGATGACAACCAGGAATGCAACTTTCATGGAGAGGTGTGAATGGGAGAAGAGATGAAGGGCTTGAAAGGTGGCCTAGTTAAGGCTTGCAGTACTAACCCAAGAGCTCAGGCAGGCACTGGTTGTATGATATCAGGATGTAAAAGATGCAATCTTTTGAGAAACCTTTTGGCTGTAGGATGAGTAACCATGGAGCAGCCATCAATTTTTCAATGAAAGACTGTAATGGCCTCTAGGTGTACCTTGATGGAACTAAACGAGAGAGCTGATTGCTTTAAGGCGAGTAGATAATCAAGGATAAAAGACAGGGGTGTTGACATTGGGTTCTGCTCTTTTGATGTACACCATGCTGAGAATCACTTCCACTTGTAAGTGTAGGAGGCATGGGTAGAGTCTTACCACTGGGGATGAGGATTGTCTAAATCTGTTCCAGGAGGTCTAGTTCTAAGTGGGAGAGCCACAGAATAGTTGTGCTGTTAGCTGTAGCTTGCATAGATTCAGGTAGGTTTGGGTTGTCTGCCCCACAGTGATTAGGTTGTATTGGAGAGAGAGAGTGATGGGTGTGTGAATTGACTTCCTGAGCAGGAAGGGATAACACAGTTGTCTTGGCCAGGTGGGAGCTATCAGAATGACTGTGGAGCCATCTGTCCTGATCTTCTGAACAACCTTTGTCAGAAGTGGTATGGGGGGGAAGGCTTAAGTGAGGTCGTGACTCCACTGGATGAGGAAGGCATCCCCAAGAGATTCTGTCCCTATGCCTGTTCTTGAACAAAACAGTGATTTGGTATTGTGCAGCATTGCAAATACATCTATTTATGGTCGGCCCCATTTTTGAAAAAGGGAGTGTGCTACCGAAGGGTGGAGCACCCATTCGTGATGTTGAGGAAAGCATCTGCTGAGAGCATCCTCCGTCATGTAGGAGACATCTTGTATGTGAAATGCGGAAAAGTGGATGTTGTGGCTGATGCAAAAATTCCACAGTTTTATGGCTTCGGTGCAAAGGGATAGAGATCTGGCCCTGACCTGTCTGTTAATATAGAAGAAACAGACAATGTTGTCCGAGAGGACATGGACATGTTTGTTGGCAATGGAAGGCAGGAAATGTCTGCAAGCATTGTGTACGGTGTGCAGTTCTAAGAGATTTATGTGTAAAGACATCTCTGGAGTTGACCAGAGCCCTTGGGCAGTCAGATCTGGGAGATGAGCACCCCAGCTGGTGAGCGAAGCATCTGTTGTAATCATGCACAAGGGGGAAGGCTGGAGAAACAGGACATCCGTGCAAAGATTGGCTGGTTTGGTCCACCAAAGGAGCGATGTTTTGACCTCATGCGGTGTTGTGAGTGGGAGTGACATGGGGTGTTTCCAAGGCTTGTGCTCTGGAAAACCAAACTTGTAGGCAGCGCATATGAAGTCAAACATTTGATACTATGAATGTTGTGGCAGACGTGGTCAAGAAGTTGCAGACAATCCCTGGCTATAGTGTGAGAGGCAAGGTAAATCATCGTGGCCAGTGTCTGACTGATGAGGAAACCCTCATGAGGTAGATAGGCTCGAGCCGCGGGGAAACTAGGTGGGCACCAACTAATTGTATGTTCTGGGAAGGGTGAATAGAACACTTTTCCCAGTTTGTTCGAAGGCCTAAATTTTGAAAGTACTTTATGGTCATTGCTGTCATGCGTGCTGATTCCGTCTGGGACAATTTCTTGAGAAGGCAGTCATTGAGATAGGGGAATATGATTATTCCCATGGAGTGAAGATGCACTGTGACTACGGAAGTACTCTGGAGAAAACCCCAGAGGCCATGGAAAGATCAAAGGGTAGGATTCTGCATTAGTAGTGGTCACAGCCTACCATGAATCTCAAGAATTTTCTGTGGGCAGGATGAATCAGGATATGAAAATAGACATCCTGGAGGTCAAAGGCTGAAAACCAATCCCCTTGTTGCAATTCCGGGATAATGGTGGTTAGAGTGACCATGTGAAAGTGTTGCATCTCTTCAGGGGCCCCTGAAGAGGGATGGGGTAGGAGGGTGGATAGGAGGCTTGGGGAAAAATGGGATGATGATAGAATCATAGAACTGGAAGAGACCTCAGAAGGTCATCAAGTCCAGCCCCATTCTCTAGGCAGGACCAATCCCAACTTAATCAACCGGGCCAGGGCTTTGTCAAGCCAAGACTTAAAAACACCTCTAGGGATGGAGACTCCACTACTTCCCTAGGTAACCCATTCCAGTACTTCACTACCCTCCTAGTGAAATAGTTTTTCCTAATATCCAACCTGGACCTCTCCCACCACAACTTGAGACCATTGCTCCTTGTTCTGCCATCTGTCACTACTGAGAACAGCCTCTCTCCATCCTCTTTGGAACCTCCCTTCAGGAAGTTGAAGGCTGCTATCAAATCCTCCCTCGCTCTTCGTTTCTGTAGACTAAACAGACCCAAGTCCCTCAGCCTCTCCTCATCATGTAACTGGACATAATAATATTGAGCACCCATGTGTCTGAGATGATGTAAGCCCTCTGGTGGTAGAATGGACAGAGCCAATTGTGGAAAGTTTGTATGGTCGTTCTCAGCATTGAAATTTGTAAGGGTTTTTCGAGGCCCTTGACCAAGCGTTCAAATTTGCTTGTTGGCCAGTGGCAGTTGAGGGGCTGAGCCCGATGACGGTCTTCGCCTCTGAGGCTGGGTTTGGTTTCTGTTGGGGTTGTTATCCTGCCATTGGTTAAGACAGGCAGGGTAGCATGGCCACTGATAGAGCTGATATCACTATTGTCTAGGCCTGCTGGCGGGTGGATATATCACTAATGTACAAAGAGTGGCACACGAGTCCTTCATAGTGTTCAGAACTTCACTGGTCTTAGCTGCAAATAGCTTCTCTCGATCAAATGGCAGGTCTTCTGCTGTGGTCTGGCTCTCATGTGGGAACGTGGCTAGGGAGAACCAGGAGGCTCTATGCATTACAATGGCGGTGGCCATGGTTCTAGCAGCAGCGTCAGCGGCATCAAGTGCTGCCTGGAGGGCATCTCAGGAAATGGCGTGTCCTTCAGATAGTATAGTGGTGAATTGAGGTCTCTACGCCTCGGGGACATTGTCAGCAAACTCCATGAGTTTGGAGTAATTGCAAAAGTCATATTTTGCTAGCAAGCCTGACCAGTTTGAAATTCTGAACTGTAAAGTTGCAGAAGTGTATGTCCTGCAACCAAATAGGTCAAGCCTCTTAGTGTCTTTATCTGGTGGAGTAGTGCGAAAGTGACGTTGTTTTACCTGCTAATGTGCAGCTTCCATCACTAAAGAGTTCAGTGTGGGATGAATGAAGAGAAATTCCAAAGTATTGGCAGGTACATAGTCTGTGTCTGCACACTTGCACGTATGTGGGATCAATGCAGGAGTTTGACAAATTGTGTTGGCAAGATCCAAAATGGTGGAACTGTGGGGGAAGAGCAATTTTATAAGATGGAGCAGCTTGGAGTATAACAGTGAACTCATGCTAGGGTTGCAACACTTCTTCCATGGCAATTTTGAGTTCAGCCACAACTCTCTTAAAGAGCTTGTTAAAGTGCTCAAAGTCATCCATGGCTGAAGGTGGAAGCGGCATCATGGCCTTGTCCAGTGAAACACTGCTGATGAATGGACAGTACAGTGACCCGTACCAGTGCGTTCCTAGGGTGGTGTTTGGGCCCTTTGGAGTTGGCGCCACTGGCTGCCTACAGTGCCTGAACACCTGAGGTACCCAGAGTGTCGTAAGTGCTGAGGCAGGACCTCTGTGCCGATGATCTGGGCAGAGACCAATTTCTGGAGGAGAGCTGACAATGAGGCACTGAAGAATGCCTCTTTTTTGGTGCCTTCTTCCCTGAGGGGACTCTGAGGGTGAGCGTACCACCCTAGGCTGCCTTCCCAGATCTGAAGCAGGATGTGCATTTTTTTCCAGCAGGATCAGTTTTAGATGAAGGTCCCAGTCTCCACAAGTCCTGGTCTTGAGTTTGGCACAGTGGGGACAATCTTGCAATGAATGGTGCTCCCCTAAACATCTGACGCATTGCAAGTGCCAGTCGGAGATGGGGATTGCATCTCTGCAGGAGGCACATAGTTTAAAGCCTGAAGAGCTGGGCATGATGAAAATCTTTTTTTTAAACTACAATTAAATATGGAACAAGAATAATCCTAACTAACTACTAACAATTAAAGGCTAAGAACTACTTGAAGAGTGTCAATAAGGCAGAGAACTGCAGCACTCCATTTCAGGCCAAGGGCGGTTGAGAAGGAACTGCAGGGATTGGGCCATGCATGCGTGGTGCCTACTAGCATGGTGTGCAGTGGTTCATGCTGGGCATGTGTGGCCTGACAGAGACTGCCTTTCCCTGATATGAAGGTGCAGCTGGAACAGAAACAGTTTTAGGGTGAGTTTGTAATAAGTTCGTATTGAGGACTTAAGTGTTAGCATTAGCTAAGCATTTTCTGTTACTTTTAATTTGTAATCTACTTTGCTCTGCCTGTTCTCACTTATAACCACTTAAATCCTACTGCTTGTAACTTAATAAAATCACTTTTACTTACTATCAAGCCCAGTGTAAATAATTGTTACTCAGGGGAACAATCATTATGTACATTCCCCCTTTCATTATTAAAGGGAGTTTACCCAAATAATTCACTGGTGTTTTGATCAGATTTGGGAAGCTGGACCCAAAACTGCACCCTCCTTGGACTTGAAAAGGTTCAGCATCTGTACTGCTTCTGGCAGAGGGGAGGAGGGGGAAGTGATCTCAGCTTGGTGCCTTGGTTGGGGGAGACCAGAGGAGCCAGCCCAGCTGGACCAAGTGGTAAGAAGTCCTAGAGAGTGGGACGGTGAGTGGCAGTGGCCATGTCAGCACCCTGGGAATCGTCTCTGACCTCACCCCATCATAGTGGGTTCCTGGGTGAGGGTGCAGACAACCCCCTAAATTTTTTTTCCAGCAACCACGCAGTACATCTCCATCATAGTCACCCAGGGTATGTCTACACTACCCCGCTAGTTCGAACCTGGTTTAAAAACCTCGAGGTGTTCCACGAGGTGTACCGGTAGTTCGGAATAGGAAGCCTAGTCCGAACTACCTAGTTCGAGCCCCGTGTAGCCGCGCTGCACGGGGTTCGAACCAGCGGGGTTTTAAAAATGGCGGCTCCCCGCTTATGCAAATGAAGCCCGGGAAATTCAAATCCCGGGCTTCATTTGCAAGTGCGGTATGCCTACATTACCCTCCTAGTTCGAACTAGGAGGGTAGTGTAGACATACCCCCAGGAAGGCACCCCTGCAATCAACTTGGGGGCCAACTCTGTCAACACAACTATACAAGCAACATCATTACAGCACTTAACCTAAGCCACCACATCAGAGGCTCATACAACTGCACACCCACTAATTCGATCTATGCCATCAAGTGCCAGCAATGCCCCTCTGCTATATATATTTGCCAAACTATACAGTCTCTATGACAAAGGATTAATGGATACAAGTCAGATATCTGAAATGGTAACACACAGAAACCTGCTGGAAAACATTTTAACTTGCCTGGGCACTCACTAATGGATATGCAGACCATCCTGCTTGAATTTTCTGGGCTAGTCCAATTTTTAATGTCCTGCCCCAGTGCCCCATCTCAGAAAGTCCCCAAGCTCCAAATGCAGCTAGAAGTTGCTGTGCAGATGATTCTCTTCCCCTTCCTCCAGCTGGGGGAATAGAGGAGTCAAGGACACTTCCTAGGTTTCCCTGCTGCTGGGGAATCCAGCCAATAGCAGCTTCAGGAGGTGTTGCCTGTTGGGAGCACGCTAAAGCAAGTAAACAGCTGGGGTCTGGGAGGGGTGAAGACAAGAGGTGCACACCTTATCTGGGCCAGGTGGAGAGAATAAGAGGTGCGCAGCTCAGCTGGGCTGAGGGGTGCAGAAAAGTGGCGTATGGCTCAGCTGGGCTAGAGGAGCAGAAAAGTGGTACATAGCTCAGCTGGGCTGGAGGAGGCTCAGGGAACCAAAACGCTGTTCAACTGGGCTTCGAGGGAAAGAGGGTGACAGGAAGCCCAATATGGTGGGCAGCAGCAGGAGGCCTGAAATGACCTCCCCTGATTCAGAAAAATCCCTCATCCAGGACCAGTCAGTTCCAGAGGGTGCTGGACCAGGGAGGTCCAACTGCTACGCCAAGTCTGCTCCTATATCCTCCCTCCTGACCAGACTTTGCATCCTCCTCCTAGCCAGACACCTACCCCCAGTCCGCTCCTGCACAGCCCCCCTTGGCCAGACACCCTCCCTCCTAGCCAGACATTCACCCCCAGTCCGCTCCTGCACAATCCCCCTTGGCCTGACACCCTCCCTCCTAGCCAGACATTCACCCCCAGTCCGCTCCTGCACAGTCCCCCTTGGCCAGACACCCTCCCTTCTAGCCAGACATTCACCCCCCGTCAGCTCCTGCACACTCCCCCTTGGCCAGAAACCCTCCCTTCTGGTTGAGCACCACACCCCCAGTCCGCTTCTAAATCCATCATTGCTCCTGCACTCTCCCTCCTGGCCACCCACTACTACACCCTCCCTTGCTCTTGCTCCCTTCCCCTGGCCATACACCCTACTCCCAATCTGCTTCTGTACCTACCTCCCACCCAGATCTCTCAACCTCTCCCTCTTCTGCATCCCAACTTCTCCCAGATCCTGCACTCCATCCCTATCCCACTCACCGGCAGCCCTGTCAAATACACTGAACTCCTCATTTTTGTCCCCACCCCAGAACCTATGGGGGGGTCCATAAAATCCACCAGAAAAGTAAATCTGACCAATGGAAAGACCTGAACATCAGTTCTCCCTATCCCTTTTCCTCACCCCTTGGGGCTAGAATGTCAGAAGCATGAAGTGTCTCAGTTGGGAGCCAATTTAGTGAGGGTTGGGGGTTTGGGGAGGAGTGCTTTTGCTTCTCACCTGTGTAGTCCCCAACTGATTTTTCTGTAGATCAATGCCCCCTGACCTAAAAAAGGTTCTCCACCCCTGCCATAAATAAAGAAAACATTGAAACGTTTTGTGTTGGACATAAATTAATATTTTATTTGATTTAAAATGAAGTTTGATCAACTAACATGAGAAAGTTAAAATGCTTAATCTGTTTAATAATTTAAATTAAAGCATTCTCCCTAGCTGCAGCACTAGAAAAATGGCTCAGGTGTAATTATGTAATTAATGGTGAGTTTCCATTAGCGACTGGTGATCCACGGAAAGGTTTACATTGAGCCAGTAGGTCCACAGGCCAAAAAGATTGAGAATCACTAAAATAGAGGTACCCCTAGATTTTACCCACAAAATACCGCCCCCGGCTCCCTGTTGCTTCAGAAGAGTCAGAGAGAGATGAGGTATGTTACCACAGTGGTGAAATCACCATGTCACTCCAGCGTGGATGACGGACAGACTCTTTGTGAGTCTTCCTCATCTAAGCAGTTGATTATTTAAATGAGTTAATATGCCACATGAAAACAATTGGTGCATCTACAGAGAGGCAGGATGTATCATCTCTCTCCAGAGAGGGTTGTCATGACTTGCGTGTCTGGGAAAATAAGCTCTTTGCGAGCTTTGTGAAGAGGTGAGATGTTCTGACTTCCACCTTCAAGGAATTTGTTCTTCTGTCTTTGGGCTGCATGTTGCCTAGACCTGAATGGAGTTAGCTGTGACAATGCATTTCTGAGTTATTCTGACACAAAGTGAAACCTGTGCTAAAGACTGCACACCAAGTGAGAGAAAACGCTGCTGTCAGAATAAGTAAATTCAAAGTCTCTCCAATTTTCTTCAAAGATCGCCTCTATCAGGCAGTGGGGCTGTGACTGATTGGTCCCTTAAATTTCTGAAGGGTGAGTAAACGTTAACTGGGTCTTCTTGGGTAATATTGACAGATTACTTTGGGCCCAATCCTAGCTTAAAATTTAAATTGGATCAGGAGCTTTGTACGCAGGTTGGGAAGTGGTCTCATTTGGCAATTATTATTAGGTATTCTTTACTTAACATAGGCATTGCCATCATGGTTTGACATATACATTTCTCAGTAGTTTTACACATAAAATAGCCTACCCCCATTTATCTCCATGGGAAATGTACCCTTGAAAGAGCAGTGGCAAGGGTTAGTGACATGGTTTCTCCACCTTGTACTTCTCATTGTTAGTTCAGTATTGTCATTCTGGCTTGTGGAAACAGAGGACACTTGATAGTTTTGCAGTAACTTCAAAAAATGCAGTTTTAATACATCTCATTAGGGATGTAAATTTGCATTAATCAGTTAACTGGTTAATGTTAGGTCATACTGGGGCTGCCGCCAGCTCCCAGCCCCCTCTGGAAAAGCCCCTGTCGGACACCTCATGGAGAGAGGCTGCTCTGGACACTGGTTCAGTCAATGCCTGCAGGGCCTCCCAGCTCCCCATTGACAGGGGCTGCTCCAGTCAAGAAAAACCTCTGTCTATAGTGGGGCTGGAGCAGTCCCCTGCCCACAGCAGATTGGGAGCTGCTCAAGCCCCCCTTTGATTACCAGTTAATTAGAACCAGTAAGCATCATCCGTTAAGAGGACTAAGGATGTTGTCCCATGAAATTGTGGAATAGTTCTGGATGATTCCCAGGCCCTCATGAGTCAAATGGGGCTGCATCAAAACTGTAAACTAATAAGTCTTGGATCCTCGATCTCATCTTGAATCAAGGTTGGACCCCTAGTGCTGAAGTGTCATGGAACCCTAGGTCTGGAGCCTGGGTTAATGCAATTGCACTATAGTTACATGGGGGGCTCCTATAGTGCCCAAACCCATCCCTACTGGGAGAAGACAGTGGAAGGAGTTCTTAGGGGGGGTCACATGGCACCCTTTCTGTCATGTGTCCATTTTGACCCTATAAGTACTACCCCAGGGGTGGTATTTCCTGTGGCAGGTGGATAGGGCCTAAGGGGTAAGGGGCATGGTTAATGTGTAATTATTTTTGGTTCAGAAAATATGGTCACTGTACTAATGGTTCTAAAAGTGACTATACTATTACAAAGCAATTTAAAAAATGAGCTGGAGAGAAAAGCTGAGGAACTTGGTTTCATTTACAAGTTTGACACCTGTAATCAAGATTTGAACAAAGACCTCACCTGGATGGGCTGCTACTTCCACATCCTAATGACATAAAAAGCTACTTAGTGCTCCCTGTACTAGCCTAATTTAGTACGGACACTCTAATTGACATTTTCTTTTCCTATTTGTTTTCTTCTCTTTCCCTCCCCCTCTTCTGTCTTTCTCTGCTATTAATTTGTACTCTGGATCCCTTACTCCATTCATCTGAAGAAGAGGGTTGTGCCCACGAAAGCTCATGATACTATCTACATCTTTTGTTTGTCTCTAAGGGTGTGCCTAGACAACATGCCTCCGTCAACGGAGGCATGTAGATTAGCCAGATCGGCAGAGGGAAATGAAGCCGCGATTAAAATAATCGCGGCTTCATTTAAATTTAAATGGCTGCCCCGCTCTGCCGATCAGCTGTTTGTCGGCAGATCGGGGCAGTCTGGACGCGACGCGCCGACAAAGAAGCCTTTCTTGATCGGCACAGGTAAACCTGGTTTCATGAGGCATACCTGTGCCGATCAAGAAAGGCTTCTTTGTCGGCGCAGCGCGTCCAGACTGCTCCGATCTGCCAACAAACAGCTGATCGGCAGAGCGGGGCAGCCATTTAAATTTAAATGAAGCCGCGATTATTTTAATCGCGGCTTCATTTCCCTCTGCCGATCTGGCTAATCTACATGCCTCCGTCGACGGAGGCATGTAGTTTAGACGTACCCTAAGGTGCTGCAGAACTATTTGTTGTTTTTTAAGTTTTTTCAGTTACAGGCTAAAATGGCTACCCTTCAGACTTTTAAACACCCTTATGTGGTACCTGTGAGGCTCAAGGGGGTTCTAAAAGGTCAGGCAATATAGACATGAGCTGTGGTCAACCCTGATCAGAAAAGCCCAAGGGAGCAAGCCATGCACTTTTTAAATTCAGGGATACCGGGCATATCAGACAGTCCACAGAAGGGGCTGTTCTTCTTGAGAGGGACCCCAAGTTTCCACAACTACTATACTGCACTATTAACTATCTAAAAAAACAAGTGGTTTATAACTACTGGAAACTAATTACAAAGTTTAAAAGAAGTAGCTAACTAACACTGCAGACACAAAAAAGATTCTGTCTCAGATGGTAGAGAGGAACTCGAGAGGCAGTTAGTCCAAACTGCATAAGCAGTGGTGAGGTGCATGAGGAGAAGAAAACACAGGCACACCACCAATAGATATTGCTACAAAAATCTTTCAGTGAATGGAGCTGTAACAGGTTCACTCTCTCTCATAGGCGTGTGCACGGGATGTGCCAGGTGTGCCCAGGCACACCCTAATGTCTCGGGCCAGCTAGCCTGAACCATTTTTGTGCCCTGCGCCCCACCCGGCCCGGCAGCACCGCGTGGCCCAGCAGCATGGCGCGGCGCCCCTGAGGCGCCTCGGAACACCCCCGCCCAGCACTGCAGCACGGCATGGTGCCCGGCCCTGCACCACTGTGCAGCGCCCCAGGGGCACCTTCGCCCATCCTGGTAGCACCACGCGGCGCCCCAGGGGCATCCCCGCCCCACCCTACAGCACCGCACGGTCTCCCCATGGCGCCCCCACCTGTCCTGATAGCACCACGCCGTGACCGGCCCTGCAGCACTGTGCGGCACCCTGGGGGCGTCCCTGACCTGCCCTAGAGCACCGCACGGGGGAGGAGGAAGAAAAGGGAAGGAGTGGAAGGGGCTTGTATGGAGGGGGAGGGGAGAGGGGGGGAAAAAGAGGAAGGCACCAAAGGAACAGGGTAGAGGAGACACAAATGCTAGGGGGAAGTGGAGACAATGAGAAAAAGGGCAGGAGGGGAGATGTCAGTGGGTGGGGGGACAGGGTGATGCTGGAAGAGGAGAGGGTAAGGAAGATTGAGGGGGAGGTGCTGGGAGAAGGCTTGACAGAAGGGGTGGGCATAAGGAAGGTGAGGTTGGAGCAAGTCATGTGTGAAGGCACAGGGGCATGAAGGGAATGGGGGCAGAGGGTGGTGAGGGGTTGGGCATCAGGGGAAAAAGGGCAAAGGGGGCAGGGACAGTGAGGGAAGGGGGAGGCACCAGGAGGGTGCAGGGGGAAGGGAAAGTGTAGGTGCCAGAGTATTCTGGGGGTGAAGCAGAAGGGCAGACACTTGCAGGGGAGGGACCAGCACCAGAGGAGAAAGGTGAGGGAGGTGTTAGACCAAGGGATGAGGAGGAGTAGCTCACATGATCAGAGTGGGGCTACTGGAGGAGTGGGCACAGGAGGGAGAGGAGGGCTGGTGGCGGGGGGCAGGTCTCAGGACGGCTGAGGGCAGTGAGAAGGGCAGGAGTCATGACAGCAGAGGAGGGTGAGGGGCTGGGGGGCAGCAGGCACCAGGGGAGTTGATGGAGCAAGGGGAGGAGACATGGCAGCAGAGGGGAAAGGTAGATATTTATTAATAATTTGGGTGCCACAATGGCAGATCCAAACAAGCCACATGAATTCGGTACTGGTGCACAACACAAAATTCATTCTGCTCATGGGAGGAAACTCTTAGAGGGAACACTTCCCCCCGTCCCCAGCCTCTCCACCCCTGCATTAATGTCATACACATTAGATGAATGCAATTACAGGATAGCTGCATGGGGGGGGGCAGTTGGTGGGGGCCAAACTAATCCCTAGTGGTAAGAGGATGGTGGGAAAAGTCCTTGGGTCGGGGGTCACATAACACTTTTTACTTTTGGTCATGGAGAGGGTTACCTCCAGGGGCATGGCTAATGGGGGTCAGGGGCGTGGTTAACAGGGGTCAGGAGTGTAGCTAATGGGGGGGGGGTCAAAGTGCATTTAAAAAAAATTCTTTGGGTTCACACCCTAATGAAATGTGCTGTGCACGCCTATGCCCTCTCTCGTGAGCACCTCTTTTGACCAAAGGCATGTGTCTACATGCTCTTACTCCTTTTCCTGGCTCCAGGAGTGGACGGTGTCCCAGATACCCCTTCTTCTGGAACCAAGACCAGATTTCTCTCTCAGACTCCCTCAGTAGCTAATAGGGAGGGTTGGAGAGAATTAGGCCTGCCTACTCCACTGGGTCCTGGCTCAGGACACAGTAAGAAACAGTTGTTTGCCGAGTGCCAGTCCCTGAGGTCTCACTGCTATCCACCCTCCTTGGGCCACTTCCCAATGGGTCTGCACTGTCCTCGCCCTCACCTTGGGACTATGTGCCAAAGTTCCAGCAGCACCCTGTCCAGGATTCTGCAACTCTTCCTACCAGCCACACCCAGTCTTCAGTAGCCAACCCTGGGCTTCAGCATGATCTAAGATAAGGATGTTAAAATGTGTTTAATTAATTAATTGTGTAACTGCTGAAACATTCAACCGTTACATGGTTATACACTGGGTGGAAGGGGGAGGCAGCTGCTCGGAAGCCAGTGCTTTTAAGCCAGCTCCCTGCACATATCAGCTCCTGCCTGTTGCTCTCCCCTGGGCAGGAGGGAGCAGGTGGCTCCCTGGGAGCTGGTGTGTGCAGGGAGCCAGATTTTAAGCTGGTCCCTTGCATATACCAGGAGCCTGCATATAACCTTGAAGGTAAACCAATGAGCAGTTAACCGTGTACATGGTTACACATTCACATCCCTAGTCTGCAATAAGCTCCCCACATTGAGCTTTCTTAGTCAGCCAATCCCTCAGTCTGAATAGCTTGAGCTCTAAAGAGGAAGTGCCTGGCTTTGGTCCAGCAGCTTGGCAGCTTCTGCTGCAGCTACTCTAGCCTGCCTGGAGAACTTCTTTCCTATTCTTTTCCTGGGGTGGGGTATGGCAAGGTGACAAACTTCCAGATGGGGACTTCGAGGCCTAGTCCACACTGTCACTGGAGCACATGCATTCCTCAAATGGAATATACAGTGCAACCATCACTCGAAGAACTAAGGCACAATTGATTTATTGCTGACTTCATGGTACCTGCCCTTCCCCCACCCCAAAGACTGGAGGAAACTGCTTTGGAAATTCAAACTCCAGCTGCTCCCTGCAAGTCCTTGCTAGGAGAAAAGACCAAAGAGTGTAATTTCTACATCTTGTATCTTTGGAGAATAATAAATCTGTGAAAACAGATAATGGTTTACATTAATGGTCACAGATCTGTGCATCTTTTATAATGCCAAATGCAGGCATCTTTAAATCCTCCTAAATCCACATTCATGTTGCTTTCCTACTGAAAGAAGAATAAGCCATGGATCAGGTGTTACTGACGCTAGGAGCAACATTAACTTATACCATTAACTGCCCAATGTGCTATCAGGTCTGAATTTGAGGGCAGAAAATATTCATATTTTAAACACACTTTTCTTCAAATATTCAATGGATCTCTAACTGTGACAATCACTCATTTTTTCAGGTTGTTGGCCTAACTGAAAAAGGGTTTCAGAGAGAAAATTTCTAAGATTGTTTCAGGTCAAGTGAAACATGTTGCATTTTTGAGGTTTTTAAAGGGGGCTATTCATTTTTTAAGATAAAATTGAAAATATAACCAAAAACAAAACAAAAATATTTTTAATTGAAAAGTAAAAACAATTTTTTTTTTGCTGGGGGAGGGAGTGAGAATTATTGCCCAAAACACTTAATTGAATATGACACAAATTTGCAAAATGTTTCATTCTTCCTAAAGATACATTTTTCTGGCAAAAAAAAGTTGAATCTCACATAGTTCACCCATCTTCAGAAAAATCCAGATTACTATCATAAATTACCTCAGAAAGCTAGTTGTGAAAGGAATATTTACTTCCTGTGCTGCAAATTCGTGCATAGTCATCCAACCAGAGAAAGAAAGAATACAATGTGATTTAATCTGACCAATTACAACTTCACGACACAACTTGAGTTTAGAATATTTACAAATAATCAATGGAGCAAAACTATTGTAAAACTATTCATCAAATAAAAAAAATCTGAGGAAACCACAGTAATCTTGCAAAAAACTTAATAAATAACTGCAAAAGATTTTCTCAGCTCTCAACACAAGGATGCATGTTTCACCCCTAATTCACTGAACAATCCCACAGCACCTTGGGGAAGCTGCTACTGTAGAGATTAAATAATTAAATTGCTAATCTATACCTTGTCTGTAATTAAATTCCATATTAATAAAGTTTTGTGCTTTGAGGGCAAAGGATGATAAAGTTCTGACATCAGACAATTAGACATTCTCCTTCACTTGTGCCTCAAGACAGGCTTTGATTCAGAAATCTCATGCAATTGCTAATGTTTTAGTTTTCCTGCTGTATTCTGAATAGAGAGAGTACTATCAGCTCCAGAACTGATAGTCATATTAGGAGGGCAGAATTTGGAGAGATCTCATTTATAAAATGCCTTATTATGCAAATATCCTGAGGCACTGCATATTTTTCAAGGGTTTATACTTGAGCTCTGCTGCTAGCAAAATTTAAGTCTTTATGTTACATTGAAAACATTTAGTGTGGGCACTTTCTTAAGTACCTCAGGGCTAATTACTTTTAATTATTAACGCCTAGAAATGAAACTAATTAACCTTGTATTCAAGTATATCTGCTACTAATTGCCTTGATATTTTATTTCTAATAACCTCGTGGCTAACCAAGCACTGCATCTGAATGATTTTAAAACAATGCTACTGAAATTTTATTTTTTACAAAATAATTCTCATTCTTTTTTCAGGTAAAGTGTCATTACATTTTCTTCCAAATTTCCTTTGTCATATGCCACCGAGTTTGGTTTGTGAAGTTCCCCTCTTGTTCTGTGGGGCACGCAGTTCTAATCTAAAATGTTGTTCTGCCTCAGAGAATCAAAGGAATATCAGAAACTAAGATCACACGCAGCCCTGTAATTCTGACCCTCGCTCTGACCAGATTTAAGTCATCACAGTGCCTCAGGTCTGTCTTCTCCAGTTGTTCCCACTTTGTATCAATAATCAGTGGGTCAGCAATTGACTCTATAGTCAGAGCACTGAACTGGAATATAAAAGATCCAATTCTGAACTCCAAATCAGGCACAGCAGGGATTTGAAAAAGGTCCCCTACACCCCCAGATGAGTGCCCTAACCATCAGCCTTTTGGCTGTAATGACATAGGAGCTATTTTTCTCTCTTCTCCCTCCCCATTTCTTTTTCTTTTTCCTTCCCCCTCCTTCTCTCTCCATTTCTCTCACACACACACAAAAGTAAAGTTTCAGGGGGTAGCCAAGTTAGTCTGTACAGGATAAACGTAAAAAACAACAAATGGCCTGGTAGCACTTTATAGACTAACAAAATATGTAGATGGAATCATGAGCATTCAAGGGCACAGCCCACTTCTTCAGATGACTCCGGTCATATGAAGAAGTGGACTGTGCCCACGAAAGCTCATGATTCCATCTACAAGTTTTGTTAGTCTATAAAGTGCTACTAGACCATTTGTTGTTTTTTAAGTTTACAAAAAAAAAGTAGTGAGCAGTTTAAGTGCCAAATTCCAGGAGAGGCTTCACAGATGTGAATTCCAAGTAAAGATAGGCACCTCCTCCCAGCCCAATGTTAGAGCAAAGACACAGTTCAGGCTTTGCCTCTCTCTTTGGCATTTTCTATTGATTATTTCAGTTAACTCCCCACTCATATGCTCACTTCTATAAATCCCATTCTTAGGCATCAACTCTCCCCATGTATTGTATAGGAAGCTTGAGAGCCTAAATCAGATTTGTTAAATCCACAGGGCAACAACTAATTCCTTTTGTGGATTTAGGCCTTTGTAACTGTGTATAGCCTTTGATCTAAATTAAATTAATGGAGATTGACTATCTCCTAGAGTTGGAAGGGACCTTGAAAGGTCATTAAGACTAGTCTGCTGCCTTCACAGCAGGACCAAGTACCATCCCTGACAAATTTTTGCCCCAAATAGCCTCTGCAAGGATTGAACTCACAACCCTAGGTTTAGCAGGCCAATGCTCAAACCACTGAGCTATCCCTCCCCGCTGTTACAGTATGTCTACACTTGCTCCCTATCTCGCGTCCGGCTGCCATTTTGAAATTGTATTATTGCGAAATAAACGCCCCGTATAGCAGCATTATTTCGAGAGAAAACCCTTCTCTCAACATACCTGTTATTCCTCATACAATGAGGTTTAACAATTATTTCGAGAGAAGAGTTTTCTCTCGAAATAATGCTGCTACATGGGGCATTTTATTTTGCAATAATGCGATTTCAAAATGGTGGCCGGACACACTTATGATAATTAAGGATGGGATATTTAAACCCTGTGCTTCATTAGCAATTTCAGTACACTACATTTGCATCCCTATCTCAAGATAGGGAGCAAGTGTAGACATACCCTTAGTTCCCAGTCCTGGGAAGAAGGTCATTGTCTGAGCTAAATATTGGCTGAGAGATTGCTTATCTAGATCCACTGTGTTGCTTTCCTACCAGTTTTTCCCAACAGTCTCCTATCAATCCAATTAAAAAATACAGCCATTTCACTTTACTGACCCGGTCACGTAAGTTTTTATAGCATTACTACAGATCAGTATTTTTAGATAATTACACGCTGCTGTTCGTCCATCGAGGTTGATGAGGACCACCCAGTGTCATCAGTTTAGTTGGGGGTGGGTTCAGAGATGGCTGATTAGTCCAATCTGAGCCCTAAATTGACGGTTACAGTGGGGACATGAAAGATCGGACTGCCAACCGGAGGAAGAGAAGAAACTTAATATGACCAGTCCTGGTGCTTTCTTGTGGTGATGCCAATTAACTTGGAGGCAGTGGAGTACACCAGCTGTTTGAAAGCTACCCAGCTGGTCTCTATATCAGCGTCAGTTCCAGTGGCTTCCAGCTTACATGCCAGAGCGTCAGCAAGTGATTGTTGGACGCCGCTGTCTTTCAGTCTAGAGATGTTTAGGCGCTTTGGGACCATGATGCCTTGTGGACGTCTGGGGGGACCAAATCCTAAGGTTCATCTTTGAGATGAGCAGTCTGTGGTCCGTCCAGCAGTCGGCACCACACATAGCATTGGTCACACGGACATCCTGTTGGTCTTTCCTATGGACTATTATATAGTCGATTAGATGCCAATGCTTTGAGCGAGGGTGCATCCAAGTTGTTCTGTTACGTTTGGACAGGCGGAACACGGTATTAGTTATTAGGAGATCATTTGTTGCACATGTCCTCAAGAACAGATGTCCATTGCTATTACAGCTACCAATGCCATATCTATCACTGACTCCCTTCCAGGAATCATGATCAGTACCAACTCTGGCATTGAAGTCGCCTAAGACAATCAGCTTGTCTGACTTTGGTATTGTAGCAATCAGCTCTTCCAGGTCTTGGTAGAATTTGTCCTTGATGTCTTCTGGGTTAGTCATCATTGGTGCATAAGCATTAATAAATGTGACTTGCTTTTTCCCAGACAGAGGTAACTTCAGCACCATCAGCCGGTCATTGATTCCTCTTGGTAGGTTGGATAGCTTATTCACCAGATTTGTCTGCACAGCAAATCCAACTCCCGACTCGCGGCTTTCGTCTATCCTTCACACACTCCAGAAGAAGGTGTAACCTGCTCCAATTTCAGTCAGCTGTCCTTCCTCTGCCAGCCGGGTCTCACTCAGAGCTGCTATATCGATCTTGTAGCGAGCAAGCTCCTTGGCAATCAGGGCAGTTCTCCTTTCAGGTCTGTCGGCATCCGTATGATCCATGAGGGTACGTATGTTCCACGCTCCAAGAATGAGTGGAGTGTTACTGGTTTTCTTTGTATTTCGACCGCATAAGTGGGATTCCCACCAGCTGCGGTAAGCTGGTCAGGATTGGTGAAGCAGGCAATTTTAGGGCACCTTTTCTAGCCCCTTCCTCAGACTACGGAGGTAAGCAGCGCTATCCTAAAAAGGACTGCTTAGTTGCCCAGGTGGCTGCCGAAAACCACTGCTGCTTCAGATCAGTGGATGACGACCCTATAGCCTGAGCCGCCTGTGTGCAGGTTCGCCACAGCTAGCCCATCGCCGCAGGACATAGGGTGAAGGAATGGATGATAACATGGGTGACATGCGAGTAAATTTGATTAAAGTGAGGGAGAGTTGTGCATTGTCAACCTCACTCTCTCGTCCAAGCTCCATTGCTCCAGTGGCAAGACATAGTCAAGACGGCTGGAATGGAAGCTGGATGCAGTGGATGACCAGGGTGTTCTACGTGTCTTGCCGTGCTCTATGCTGTCCACAAAGCATTGCTGGAAATCGCCTTTCTGCCCGTTGACCACATGGTGATTCCTCCGCACAGTCCACCGAATCCAGTCTTCACGTGCATTGGGTGACAAGCCCAAAACTCACCGATGGTTCAGAGCCCAATCAGCTACCCTCACCTGGTTCAGCCGACCAGTCGAAGCCATTGCCCGTGGTGTGGCTGCTGTGCATGCTACAGCTACTTGGAGCCACAGGTGAGAGCTGAGTGTCAAGTGGGGACCAAAGGTGGACGAACTACTCCCGAGGGAGTACGGCGTGTCCTCTGACAAGAGGTGCTACCCCTCCATGAACACCCCATTACACAGCAGCTATGCATCTCCCACATGAGTTGTGAGCCATTTGCACTATGGTCATCCAAACCCAAAACCTGTGATGCCAGAGGCTGACAATCCACAACTGAGTTAAAGAGCATAAAGCAGATTCTGAAATCTTGTGTTAAGTTTAATTCTACACTGAAAAGCTATGTGCCAAGATTTGAGGTTCCAGTTCTTTATTTGCCAAAAGAGTTCATTAAAATTCCCAAAAGAATGATGTGACTTTTCTACATTCCAGCTGTTGATTTAAAAGTTGGAGATTCTTTCAATGCAAATAAAACATAGACCCCCTTTAAACTCAAGTCTGGCAGGTGTGAAAAGAAAGAAACAGTATTCCACTAACCTGTATTAATTTGCCATTTTAATCTGAGTCTACACATACATACAGATTCAGATTTGCATTACTAGTTACTTAACTGGATGTGTACATTTGGGAATGTTGTAGACCATGGCCCAGTTTATATAGACACACCATTGCTATTTATGAGGAATGAACTGGAGACTTTTGCCACCAGAAGCACACAGTCCTACCATGGGCTCATCTAGACTATGCTAAAATGTCGAAAGCTCTGCTTTCTAAAGTGAGATTGGAAGAAGATATGCAAATTCCTGCAGAATTTGCATATCCTCTTTCAACACTTTATTGTAGTCTAGATGAGCCCCATATGAGCTCAGGAAATAATGTTGATAGCTATGGTTAAATAGCAAAATGTTAAATTACCATAGGAACAGACAGAAGAAGGAGAGAGAGGCTTTTCATTCAGTGGGCAAAGGATTAGTTCCTATACCAGTATATGAAGTGTGTCTTATTGGAATGTAAAACACATAATATAAAGCAAATTAGGTATTTGTAGGTCACATATGGCAAGGTAAGAAATCTAACTGGTCATGGGCCTGCAATATTTCTGATTTGTTTGTGTGTAATGGTTGCTTGCACACATCATTTATGCACATGCGAAAACATGCATGGTACCGTAGGTGCTTAACTTTAAAAATCTAGTCCAAATTGTACCATTGTACTTTTAAAACTCTTTATGTATCTTTTGGTCTGCTGTTAACCTCTTTCTGCTTACAGAAGTTTGCAAGTTAGGTTTTCACAAAATTATACTGCAAACCTGTAATGCATACCCAAATATGATGTTATACCACATATTTTGATATCTACTCTAATCTGAATGCAGACAATTAACAGAGAGAACAGTACATGATGAAGTGAAAATATCTTCTGTAGGCATGAGAAGCAAAGTGTTGGGCTAAATCTTTGCACATAATTGAAACAATAATAACAAATACATTCTTTACTTAACGTTGTAATGAGCATAGATGTCAAGAGTGTAGTTTTATAATGCAGGCTTAGCTGCATGCTCTTTTTTTCCCCATTACATCTTGATACTAACAAGGTGTACTGTAGGAAGGTGAGGAAGATGCCTGAGGGGAGTAGTAATGGAGTGTACAGTCTTCTGCCTGTGGCAACTAATTCATATCCAGCATGGCTCAGTAGTGACTAAAACTTTCTAACTCATTACTTTACAAAGCACTGTGAAATATCTTGAATACAAACAGCACTATGTAAACCCAGAGTGCCACTGAAAAGAAGCTCTGCATGTGAAATAAGTTTGGTTGTCTGAATTCAGTTCCTATGGACATAAGTCCACTTCATAAAAAACACTGCTACAGCTGGCACTGGACGAAGTTCTCAGAACAGAGGTCAAAGACTGGATGGGCCTGGAGTCTGTACTACTATCTCATGCTTAGAGGTCACCTCTCTGGGGCAAGTCTGAAGCATATTGGCAGGGTAGCGTGGAGAAGATTTATACCCCTTCTGCAATGTATCTGCTTTGTAGCTGAATAGACAACTGCAGCAATTGGGGGTGTCAATCAAACACCATGCATAAGCACTCATATTCCATTTTTCACATTAGCTTACTCTAGATTTCAGGGCCTTATTTAAATTGAGTCCTTACCTTAATCCCTACAGTGCTACTGTGTATGTCGTACTAATACCGAAATCTAGCAGCTATAAATAAATGATCTTTCTTCCTCTGCTCTGGGAAGTTGTTAAGATGGGTATTTCAATCATCCTTCTGTAACATGTAACATTTATAATATAAACCTAAAACAATATAATAATCCAAAATATGTGCTAAGATTCATACTCACCGCTGATTTTCCTGGGTGACCTTTTGTCTATTTAAGATGCATGTAATGTTGTTTTGAACTTCCTAAAAAAAAAAAGCAAAATCAACTTCTCTATATATAAATGCAGAGAAATATTTTTCAGTTGTTAATAAAAATTTGTGATATTAATTGGCAGTGTCTATGATAAGTAATCGGTGGTGCTGCAATCTTTTTTAACTTCTTAACCTTCATCTTTGGACATTATGTAGTGCTATACCTTCTGTTGAGTCTCACAGTCTCTTAGGGTACGTCTAGACTACATGCCTCTGGCGACAGAGGCATGTAGATTAGGGTACCGGACATAGTAAAATGAAGCGGCGATTTAAATAATCGCCGCTTCATTTAAATTTACATGGCTGCCGCGCTGAGCCGACAAACAGCTGATCAGCTGTTTGTCGGCTCAGCGCGATAGTCTGGACGCTCCCCTGCCGACATCAAAGTTATTTGTCGACCAACCAGCTATGCCTCATTCCAGGAGGCATACCTGGGTGGTCGACAAATACCTTTGATGTCGGCAGGGGAGCGTCCAGACTATCGCGCTGAGCTGACAAACAGCTGATCAGCTGTTTGTCGGCTCAGCGCGGCAGCCATGTAAATTTAAATGAAGCGGCGATTATTTAAATCGCCGCTTCATTTTACTATGTCCGGTATCCTAATCTACATGCCTCTGTTGCCAGAGGCATGTAGTCTAGACGTACCCTTACAAAGACTGACAGGACCTAACTGCAGAGCTTAAAACAGAAAATAAAGCTAAGCAAGATTACAGAGGCATCAGTATTGCATGTATATTATTTCTTGTGGTTACTTAAATTATTCTAAAATTGTCATAGCCATCAGTGAACTACTATAGCTCCCACCTGTGCAACTGATACTCTTGTGATTTTCTATTCTTTAAATATAGTGGCTGGACAAAACCTTCATTTTGGGCTAGTTAACTTTATAACTTCATATTTTATCAAAATCAGAAATGACGACTAATAGTTTGGGTACTGACACACAGCATCATATTCTTGAGTGTGTAGTAGATTATCTGCATGTAACATTATTTTATGTTCCTTTCCAAATTGCCGGTTATCTACTTGGCTTTTCTCTCCAAAGATCTTCAAGTCCATTTATTTTTTTACACAAGCCTCTCAATGTTCTCTGAACCATCCATTGTGTGGATATGTTAAATCCATCTAGCATAGGAACCCTTCCTTCGTGCTGGTTCCCTCGTTATACTAGGAGCTTTAGCATCTTTGACTTACGGATTTTAAAGCTTTGATAAGTTCTTGTAAAAAATAATTCAAAGATAACCAGAAAAAACTTCTGACCAAAGTAATATAATAGCTCTCCTAAACAGAATTTTAAACAGAATAAAGAGACAAACACCTTTCTATTCTCTAGTTAGTAGGTGGTCACCTTGGGCCTGATGCAGAGCCCACAGCAATTTCCTATTACTTCAGTGGACTCTGGATCAGACCTAGTGAAGATTACTGGAGTAAAAGGTTTATAACGGGGCTCTGAACCATATCACAGTTGTAAAGATGGAGCTTACTTTGATTTGGTGTTGAAAGAAGCTGTTTGCTGTATTGAGTTTGAAGGCTTCAGCCTGTAAAATAATAGCACAGATCTGCTAAACTGTAGCATATTTACAAAAAAACAAATTATTGAGCTGAGCTATTTTTAACCTGTAATATATGTACACAGCACATATTACTGTCATTATGAAACCTAACTGTTAGGAGAAATATAGAGAGGAGCTACTTCAATTAGGTTGCTCTTCTTGTCCTTTGCCTAAATATCCATTGGATGGGAGGTTTAGATTATAGATTTATTATTATGAATCATAATCTGAAATCATATACACCTTCCGCATTCAGGCCCAGATTAACCATTTGCTTGGGAGCTAACGTCTAAGAGTGTGTAGAGCAGGGCTGTCAACCAGGAGTACATGTACCCCTGGAAATACACAGATGTCTACATCTAGACATTTCCCTATTTTTAGAAAAGGCAACATATAAGGACTAACAAAATTAGTACAATTTAAAATGGTGTAAAGACTTGTTTATGCTGCTTTATACACTATACACTCAAATCTATGCACAATATTTATATTCCAATTAATTTATCTTATAATTATATAATACAAATTAGAAATTAAGCAATATGTCAGTAACAGTGTGCTGTGACATTTTTGTATTTTCATGCCTGATTTTGTAAGCAGGCAGGTTTTAAGTAAGGTGAAACTTGGAAGTAGGCAAGACCAATCAGACCCCTGAAAGGGGTACAGTAGTCTGGAAGGATTGAGAGCCACTGATGTAGAGGTTCCATTCACTCTCAGAGATCATCTAGTTGCTCAGAGTGCCTGGAGTGGCTGTACTTCAAGTATCCTGCTGGTCTGCCTCAAGCAGCTGCTGAATCTCTCAAGCTGAGAGTGCTGTGCAATATTGCCCTCTGCTGGCTATTCTTCTTCATTCCAGCTCAGGTAAAGTCAAAAAATGAAATAAAAAAATAACATGAATAGAAAGTTTAAACCATTAGAACTTGTGGATACTCATATCACTTAATAGGTATATCTGGAACAGAGAAAATAATTTAGTGTCTAAGGTGCTTCACATTTTGTCCAGAAATTGTTTTATCATCTGTGAAGGGCACAACTCATGCATTGTTGATCAGTTTGCAAAAGAAATGTTTCAGAAAACATCTTGGGCTTACACCGTTTTTTTTTCTTCCAGTGCAAGAATAGAAGACTATGGTGGATTATTGTTGTTTTTTTCTCTGATCTAATATATTAACACTATATAAATTCTTCTGAGACAGGACTTTCTCTCTAACTGAGTGGTTGCCATTTGTGGGTAGCATGTTTTTTGTTTTATTTTTAAAAGTGAACTACAGGTTTCTGTCTTGTACAGTTTGACATAAAGACAAGATTGAAAAAAGACAAAGAACTGAAATGTAGTCAGTTTAAAGGCACCCAAGTGAAACTCAGTAACACGATGGTCTGTGTGCTTGATGTGGAAAAGACAAGTGGTGTGGAGTGTGCATGATTTTTTATTTGTGTTTTTGTTTTTATATTTTTTTCTGGATGTCTCAAAGTTGCACAACTACTCTGTTTTATTGACAGTAAAACTAACTGGAAAAATCTGATGTACTGAAGGAAGGTTACATTCAGTCAGAGGTTAAAAGGTTTGGAGAAATATCTGAATGTTAGAAATGCATTTAAATAATTTAAACCCATCATTAACTGTGCCACATTGCATTTGGGGAATATTCAAATTTTATTTGATTCCAGAAAATTACTTCATTTAATGCATCTTGGATTCCTATTCACTTGACCAGAGACAGGGATAGGCAAGGATGGCTCTAATGAGAGCTCATTGTATTTCTAGCAGCACAACATCCAAAGGAAAGTAAATGCTATTTTTAATGTTTTGGTACAAATCCTGCAGGCACTTATACACAGTTAACTGTTCATACTCTCAATGGTCCCAAGTTTCCAATGGGACTACTCGCAAAGTTCATGGTAGCTCCTTGAATAAGTCTCTGCAAGATCAGAGCCTTAACTGTACTCTCTGGGGCAGGGGCTGTCTCTTATGCCCAACACAGTGAGGCTTCAATCCTGACTGGGACCTCTGGATGCTACTAAAATACAACTAAATAGCTGATAATTTTGTAAAATATATGAACATATATGTATGGTTTTATTCCTCTGCTTGGCTTTATTAAATAATTATTAGATATTTACAATATATTATAGACTTAATACTTTCAGTTTTGACTTAACCAGGCCTTCTTTTCTATATCTGAAATATGGTGCTCTCAGGTAAATTCATTTAGATATCTAAGAAACTGATTTGCAGGCACATTCATATATTTAGATGTCTAAGGATGAGATTTTTAAGATGTGCTCAGTGCTGGACCAACATTGCTCAATTTAAAATCAGCGGGAGTTTTACTATTATCTCCAACAGGAGAAGAGGCAACCAACTGAGTGCTTTTGAAAATCCCACCCATTATATAACGGTACTGGGGCACACAGTTATTACCACCCTCCAAGTACAGGAGCAATAGCAGACAATATCAGTTTAAACATTCTGACCCTTCACCTGTATCACTTACATATTTTCACATGTGTACTTTACAAAATATATGGCTCTAAAGCAGGGGTGCAGAACCTCAAGCCCAGGGGTCAAATGCAGCCCCAGACCTGCCTGGATTTGGCCCCTGATGCTCAGGGCCCCCACTGCATTGGGGAGCCTGTGCTGGTGCTCCAGCCTCCCTGCTGCCCTACTATGGTGCTAGAGCACCCAAAATCTACTAGGCTGGGGAATATGTCTTTTTCCTCAGTCGGGTGCCACATCAGTGAGGGTTTTTTGTGTGCAGCCCTCGAGTGATTTTTCTGGGGGTCTGTGGCCTCCTACCCAAAACAGGTTCCGAAACCCTGCTCTAAAACCTCAATCATGCAATGTGGTGTATGCAGAAAGACCCCCTGTGGCTGTAGAACTCCATTTAATTCAATGGGGGTCCATCCACATGCAGCACATTGCAGGATCAGAGCCTAAACACCATGGTGAATAGGCCATATAAGTACCTGTAGAGATGTGTTCTCAGAGGAGAAAATAACGGCAACTGAGTAGCTATCTGTCTCGTTTTAAAGAGCCCATCATCAAAGTAGCTAAGCACCAATAAACTTGACAGGAAATGTTTAGAAATAATGTCATGCCTCTATGTCTTTAACCGTCTTCTCTGTAGTATTTGCCATCCCAGCATGAGTCATGGTTTCTCTAATCTCTTTCTCCATTGCTTGCATTTCCTCCCATTTAGCGAGAATTTGGCACCTCATAGATTCAATCTGTTCAGCAACAGAGAGATGTTTCTCTTCAGGCAGTTTTGCAGCATGGTCACTGGAGGTCTCTGGAACTATAAAAAGGCAGGCATGGTTAATTGGACAGTGTTGCCAGAGAGTTATTTGACTACTTTGTGTTAAACTGTTGCAATCTCAGTTTGAAGACCAAGTGAAAATGGCAAAATGTCTACAGAGAGACCAATGAGAAATTAGATTACATGCTCTTTTCTCTGAAATTGTCAGATGATGAATCAGCTTGCAGGCATACACAGTACCTAGGAATTACATCTTGTCTGGCAGCCCAATGAGCATGAATCTGGTAGTGTCTGTTTCATTCCTAGTAGATAATAAAGTTGATGGGGTGTTAAAAAAAAACAAAGGAAAAATCTGTCCAGTTAGCGAGTATCTGGTAAAATATTTAGCAATACATCTTCATAAATTATTAGGGTGTTGTTATGGTAATGCTCTACTGCTCTTTTCAAGCTACGGATCCTTCTCTATCCTGATGACCCTCCCCAACTGCACACATGCTTGCCGTCCCGTCATGTTTCTAACTTAGTTTCCAGTTCTAAGCAGTAAGCATCATCTTCTTCCAATCATCCCTCACCAAGAAACCAGTGGCATCACATTTCTGCCTTTGGTTTCAATATTCCTGCCAGTGATCATACTTGGTATCATAAATAGGTGTCACAGCATACTACTATACTATATATACTATACTATAGGTAATCTTCACAGCAGACACAAGTTTTTAGAAGGGATTTGCTAAAAAAAATGCCATAATTTGTACAAATATTCCACTATTTGATCTGAGGAAGTGGGTCTGGCCCACGAAAGCTCATCATCTAATAAACCATCTTGTTAGTCTTTAAAGTGCTACATTGTCCTGCATTTTGCTTCAGCTACCCCAGACTAACACGGCTGCATTTCTATCACTATTCATAATTTGTACTGTTTGTAAAAGTTTTGAAGGTATGAACTATTAAACATTATCATTGGGCCTAAGGTTCTACATTCCGGAGACCTGTGCTCTGTTCTTGCCTATGCCGCAGACTTCCTGTGTGACTTTTGCCAGAAATCTTAATCTTTCTGTGCTTCATTTTTCCATCTGTAAAATAGGAATAATAATAAATAAATAAATATTTCCTGTATTTGACTCGTCTTTTTAGACTATAGGCTTACAGAACAAGGACTTAAAAAACAACGAATAGTCTAGCAGCACCTTAAAGATTAACAAAACATGTAGATGGTATCACGAGTTTCGTGGGTACAACCCACTTATACTAACAAAAGCTCATGATACCATCTACATGTTTGTTAGTCTTTAAGGTGCTGCTAGACTATTCGTTGCTTTTTAAGTTTTTCCAGTTACAGACTAACTCGGCTACCCCTCTGAAGATTTAGAACAAAGACTGTCTCTTACTATGTACTTGTATATTGGCTAGCACTTTGGATTTTTAAGCATAGTATGATTTTATTCTTTGTAATTCTTTTTCATCTGAAGTTTCCCACATATAGTTGTCTAATAAATTGAAAATGCTGGGGAGGGGAGCTTGAGATTAATTGGTCCAGAATTTTTGAGATGCAAGACTTTGAAAAAGGAAATGTTTTGCACAATTCATAAAATGTCAAACTTATTTCATGCACAGCCATCTCAGAAATATCTTGGAATAGAAACTTCAAATTCATTAGTTTTATAAGAGATCTGCTAAAGCCAATGTTAATTTCTAAGAGGGACAGCTGTAAAGCTTTGAAATTCAAAGCCTAAGCCATCTGCAGAATAAAGCATACCAAGGTAAATGCAAACCTTACTAAGTCCACCTAAGTGTATGGAGTGACATCAGGGAGGAATTTGGTCCAGCACATTTCCCAAGTGACAAAAAGGTAGACGTTGGTTTGATGATGCAGCATTTTTCATACACAATATGCATTCAGAATAATGAGTAAGATATTGACGGTAGTGCCCAAAATATGGTGCTGATAACAGATCACCTGCAGCCTTAGGTATGATGCTATATTTAATTAAGACAGCGAGTATGGGCCAAAACAGAGTCACACCTTCCCTTTAAGAATCTGCCATTTAACATATGCGTGGAGCAGCTATCAGAGCCAGACAGAAAACATCGTAGTCTAACAACTCATGTGGCTATTTATTCTATTTACAGTGTAGAAGCTTACAGTTTCATATGAACACAGACTATGTGAAGAAGCCATGTTTTGCATCTGCTATACACACAGAAATTTAACATATGCATGAAATATAGATGAACTATGCAGTCAGATTTGGCACACTGTATTCTAGCCCGATGACATTTTACAGAATTTCGGAAATGGCCCAGTTCATCAGAAAACAAAGTCTCTTCCCTTTTTGCCCTTTCATGAGCTTCCAGCTTTACATGCTCTTTGCTTTACTTAATCAAATGAAAGACCCTTATCCAATGCCCATCGAAGACAAATTCAAAACTCATCAAAGGAGATAATTATTCATGCAGCAGACAATTAGATTGTGGAACTCGCTCCCGTTGGATGTAGTTGAGGCAGATAATTTAAAAGAGATCATACATTTACATTGAATAACAAGATTACCCAGAGTTATAGTATCTTATAATAAAAGAGTTGTTGAAAGGACTACGAAAGCTCATATGCTCCACAACTTAAGCTGCTCTCTGACTCAGAGATCACAACAAGAGTCAGATTACTTCACATCTTCATGAAGAGTCAGATTATTTCACATCTGCTGACTATATGATACTAGATAACCCAGGGATCTTCTCTGGTATGGCATGCCCCATATTTCCTTAATGAATTCAAATTCTTCTGTTAATTTCAGTGGGCTTTAGAACAGGCCAGGAATGAGAGAAAGGTAAGAAAAATATTATGTTGCCTTATCATGCAAGATGTTCAGCACCCCTGAGATATATTTCTTTGCTTTTCATCAGAAGCTGTTCATGCTTTAAGGCTATGTCTACACTATAGGCTTCTTGCGCAAGAACTGTTTTGCGCAAGAGTTCTTGCACAAAAGGTCTTGAACAAGAGCGCTTCCACACTGCCATGTGCTTTTGCACAAGAGATGTGCTTTTGCACAAGAGCGTCCATGGCAGCGTGGACACTCTCTTGCGCAAGAAAGCTCTGACGGCCATTTTAGCCATAGGGGTTTCTTGCACAAGTAACCCCTGTTGCCCATCCACACTGCCTTCTTGTGCAAGAGCTCTTGCGCAAAAGGGCTTATTCCTCATGAGGAGAGGAATAACTCTTGTGCAAGAAGCCCTGTTCCGATGCTTTACTGTAAATTTTGTTCTTGCACAAAAAGCCTGCAGTGTAGACGTAGCCTAAGTGTTTCAGTACCCTGATTCACAACATATAGGCTGTGTCTACATTGGCACCCTTTTCCGGAAAAGGGATGCTAATGAGACACTTCGGAATTGCAAATGCCGCGGGGGATTTAAATATCCCCCGTGGCATTTGCATGAACATGGCTGCCGCTTTTTTCCAGCTCGGGGTTTTGCCGGAGAAAAGCGCCAGTCTAGATGGGATCTTTTGGAAAATAAAGCCTTTTCCAGAAGATCCCTTATTCCTGAATTTAAGAGGAATAAGGGATCTTCCAGAAAGGGCTTTATTTTCCGAAAGATCCCGTCTAGACTGGCGCTTTTCTCCGGCAAGGCCCCGAGCCGGAAAAAAGCGGCAGCCATGTTCATGCAAATGCCGCGGGGGATATTTAAATCCCCCGCGGCATTTGCAATTCTGAAGTGTCTCATTAGCATCCCTTTTCCGGAAAAGGGTGCCAATGTAGACACAGCCATAGGGTTTACTTGATTTGTTTTTTTGCAAGACACCCATTCTGTAAACCCACAATATATTTTTACTTACGAGTTTTACACTCAGGAGACTGGCTCACCCACAATTGAATTTCTAATTCATTTCTGAGTCTAGAGTAGTAAAAAAGAGAACATTGTGTTAATATGATCACAGCCATATTATGAGTATCATCACACTGCAGATTAGACAGAGTCAAGGAAACTCAGACACTCCTGTGGCTCTTATCCATGTGAAGATTTCCCCTGGCATTCATAGGCCAAATTTTAATCTCAGGTATACTAATGTAAATGCAGAATAATGGCAAATTCAGTGAAATTTTGGAGTTACACTGCATTTGAGTGATGCAACTCACAGAATAATTTGGTCCATGATCCCTGCTATGAGAAATTTACAGATTTGAGATATCAACACACTGAGCCCTTGTTTCATGAAGGAAATAGAATTAAAACAGCAACAGAGAGAAAATAGCTTTTTTGCTAAATGGAAATACTGAAACAACTGCATGTTATTTAAACACATGGTAGGATACATAGCCAAGAAACACATGTAGCATGTTCTCCACATATTCCACTGGAGAGTAACATGATGATCAGCTGACCATGTACTTCACCTTCCTTATCTACACTCTGCTGATTAATCCATCTCCCATGGATTTGTTTTAAAATTGAAAGTAGCTTCAAACAGATGCCATTTTGAAAAGATATCAACCAAGAAACATTTCTTTTCACCCCATTCTTTGCCAACAATTACATGAGTCCAAGGCTCAGGGACAAGCCAAATTCAGACCTGCTCTAGTAACAACTTTGGTCTACTGAAAAGTTATTTAAATTCAGGTTACTGGGCTAGGTGGATGAGTGGTCTGCCCCAGTATGACCATTCTTATGAACCATCCCCGGCTATATCTAGACTCCAGACATCTTTCGGAAGAAGCTTTTCCGGAAGAGCTCTTCCGAAAGAGAGCGTCCACACTGCCAAACGGCACTGAAAAAACTATTTGCTTTTTCAAAAGATAGCATCCACACTGAACAGACGCTATCTCACATTTCAGATGTAACTACTATGGGCAGAGTGCCTACCAGGGCACCTGTGCTTTTTCCTCTTCTCTCTTAGGAACTCCCTCTCCCCCATCCACACACACCTTTTTCCAAAAAGAGCTCCTTCGGAAAAAGGCTTCTTCCTCATAGAAAGAGGTTTACCAATGTCGGAAAAAAACCCTCTGTTCTTTCAATGTGTTTTCAAAAGAACGCAATTGCAGTATGGACATAAGTGAAGTTTTTTCGAAAAAACTCTGCAGTGTAGACATACCACCAAACTCATATCAATAAAACCCTTTTCCCATATCACTCTGTGACACAATCTTTCTCCAGAGATCCATACATACATGTAAAATTGTTTGGCCAGTGTTAATTAGCTACTAATTTTTGGTATAATTTCTTTTTAGTGTAAACAATGCCGTGTCACATAACAACATCTTAATGATCATAAAATCATACAAAATAAGTTGGGAAAGCACAGTGTTAATGCTATTATGGACACAATTTTGTTCAAATAAAAACAACTACAAGCAAATTAAATAAACCTATTGAGTCATCTAATCCAGCGGTTCCCAACCGGCCATTAGTGAACCCCTGCCAGGGCACAGCACATTGCCAGGCCACGCCCCCAACTTTTAATTAGCCCTGTCCGCTGAGGTTCCCCATAAGGTATGTGCCTGTGCGCTCACAAAAAATTTACTTCCCACCCATTTCCCCACGCAGCAGCAGGGTGAGTGGCGCAACTGTCAACGGGGTGTGCTGCAACTGTGGCGGCTGGCCCGGGCCAACCACCATGTGCAGAGTGGCTGCCCCAGCTGCAGGGGCTAAGCACTGCATGAAGATGGCTGCCCCAGCAATGCGTGATGGGAGGCTGCCCCGGCCACCAGGGACAAGCACTGAGTGATGCCCCTGCAATCCTGTTCTCCTCCGTCCCTGCTCAGCTGGAACCTTTCCATGACCTCCACTGCTCCCAGCCAGTATGCATTATTAAGTGCACAGGAAAATATGAATGTGCAGAATGTGTCAGCATTGTAAGACCTGTTAACTACTGCCTCTTTAATTCTGGAGCAATTGAGGTGAAAGGTTTCCCTGAGGAAGAACGGCTCTTGTGCAAAAGGGGGGTTTTGCGCAAAAAGGCGCCATCTACACAGCACTTTTGCGCAAAAACCTCTTGCGCAGAAGAGAAAGGAAGAGGAAATACAAATGAGAGCATGACCTATGCAAATGAGTGCTCTATTTGCATTTGCTCTTCCACAAGATGCTTGTAGTATAGACATCCCTTACACTTACAACACTTACTCTTCATTTCTCTCCAAGACACTTTTGACTTTTTTCACAAGGCTCTGTACTTCTCGCCTGATCTCTTCTATTTCTTGTGTTTTCACGGGTCTTTTTTCCATACCTTTCACCTGAGCCATCAGTGTCTGTGAAATTAAATAAACAGGAATGAAGTAAGAAGACATGCACATTTATAACAGGCATATGGGAGAAACATGCAAGGACTTGTACAAATTTTCCTCATTGGATATGTAGGACCTATAGCAACTCCCACCCCTTTTTATTTTTAGATGTAACCCTTCCCGTGATGAACCAGAAAAACTATATGTTGAACAACCATCTCTGTAAACAGACAATTCATTCAATTTCCAGAGATATTGGAAACAGAGTAAAGGTTGTTACCTACAGAAAGAGGGCTGACAATGTTGTGTGCCTCTCCCAGCCAATTACCCTTCTCTTTCCTACCTATCTGAAGGCTTTGCTGATCTACTAAGTGGCTGGTTATGCTAGAGAAAGCACACTTCCCCTTCTGTCAGCTGTGCCAGATTCATCATTAATTTACACAGTGATATCAGCAGATCATCATAGTACACAGTTGCCCCAGCACAGAGTGCAAAAAGGAAGGGAGGTGATAACCAGGGTGAAATCCTCACCCCGTCCAAGTAAATTGTCAGCTCCCATAGGGCCAGGATTTTCACCATGAGACTACAATGAAAGCCTGTATGTGTGGGTTAGCTGGAGACCATTGACTATCTTAAATGATTACTTTTGTATTTCAAAACGGAAAATACACAATAAAAGCAAAATTAAAGTATGTCATACAGTATCCTTGTATTACAAGCTACCTAATAGCAATATAACACTGTGGAAAACAGAGTCAGAATAAAAAAAAATTACAAGCAGAGAATGAGATGTGCCAACAGAAAGATTGAGAACATGCTTCCCAGTGTAGATTGACAGATCATACCCTAGCTTTCCTTGAACTAGAGTGCCAAAAATAGCAGCATGGCCACAACGATACATGTGGCAGTTTGGGTTAGCCCCCAGAGAACCAGATTACCTGACTACCTGCGGCTGTACTCAGGCAGCAAGGTGACGCTGTCACCACAGCCACACAACTATTTTTAATGTGCTAGAACGTGTCTGTCTACCCACACTGGGAAGCATGCTCATGACTACTGTGTATTCATACCCTCAGAGAGCCAATTTCTGCTCCCTGATTCAAAGCCACATAGTCCTGACCCAAAGAACTTCATGCTGGTGGAGAATCAGCTGAATCATGGCAACTTCTCTCACTGTCCTGCCTGCGCTCCACCCCACAACATCCCGTGATATGCTTTCTACTTCCCTTTCATGCTGAGGTGAATGGAGAGCAAGCAACAGATGTAGGAGGTGTGGAAAGCTAACTTTACTGGCTTCATTCCAATGGTGAGTTCACCTTTTAAGGGAACAATATACCACAAAGTTGTCTTAGAATGAAGATTCTGGCTTGAAATGTTTACACAGTTCTGTGTAAATTTCAGTACAAATACCAAAGTTTAAATTCAGATTTTGTGTTCCCACAAAACCATGGTGCAGAATATTTTTCTAGGGCACCCTCCCTACTACCTGAGCTTTTAAACTTTGGAGGTTAGCCCTTATTCAGAATGTTTTCTTTGCCAATTGTGAGGGTGTTTTTTCTGTGATGCATATATATGTCCACTAGGAATTGAAGTGAAATCACTAGCTCATTCAACAAAGACCAACAAAACAGATGTCAGTTGTAGTGACTGAAAGTCACTACCAATCTGGGTTTGCTTCAAGCCAGTGACTTAAAGATAAACGACACTGAATTTAAAATATGACTCCCTTGAGCACTCACAGTCTACTCAAATTCTTCCTCCTGACCACAAAAAAAACTGGAACATATCTTAATACAGAATGAACAGTGTGAAGATGTATTCATCAATGAAGCCAAAGTCCCCAACAATGTATATTGCATAGCTGAAGTTCATGGTTGGGTGAACTGCTTCAACACATTCAATTCATGCTGTTCCTGCCAACTCTGTTCTAATGTCCTGAAATCTGCTGCCTGTTTAGCCATTTGCTGTTGGTGTTCCCACAGAAGTCCTCGTGAACAGTGAAATAAAAGGCAGACTCTGGACCTTTTATCAAAGGTAAGTGCACATCCACTTTTAGTGGTCCCAAATATGCTTAAATCACAGGACTAAATAATCAAGGGCTGTTCAATTTCACATAACTGGTGTGTCTGGGTGCACACCTGTCTGTCTAGGGAGGCATGCATCTGAAGGAAACTTTAAACCAGGGGTGGGGAACCTTTTGTGGGTTGGGGGCTGCTGACCCACAAAAAAAAAAAATCAGTCAGGCACTAAACACAAATGAGAAGCAAAAAAAACCAACAACAACAAAAAAAACCCAACCCCAACCCCTCACTGATGTGCCTCCTCCCCCAACTGAGAAGGAGAAAGACACTACCTCCACATTCACTTCACACACCAGAGCCTAGGGAGGCTAGTAGATTTTGTGTCTTCCTGCCCCAGGCAGAAACGCACCTGGCTCCTGAGCCTTAGGTTCCCCACCCCTGCTTTAAACTCATGCATGTGGCTCCTCCCACTGTTTTCTAAGCTTTGAATGCAAGTAACATTGATCTTATGAACTCATTCTGCTCTGCCACTAGAAAATTACTATTACCTTGTATTGTGTTGTAGGCAGAGAATCCAGAAGTATCACCATGTAGAGCTCATATTCATTCTAAACAAAGAGGAACAGGGAACATTACAGAATAATTATCAACTGTGTTCAGATATTATAGAGGTGGGATTCACTTCCACACCAGCAACCACATATAGTATGTGCTCACAAGAGCCTTTTCTGGTAGAGCTAGGAATGAGTTTAGTCTTAATCTCACTAAAATAATTTGAAGGAGTTGGATCATGTCATTTGCTCATAAATATACCAATTCCTAGTGCATTCTTTCTACCACCACCCCCAGTTTCTTTTAATGTACACTGCTTTGTTCTCCAACCCTCTTCTAACCAGCCACTATTTCTCTTCTTGCTGCCATTAATCCTGGGTAGTACTCTATGTCCTACCCTTTGCCATTACCAACTACTGGAAGGCATTGGGGTGTGTTCACTTTCTTAACAAAATGTGAAATGTTGCCATTTCTCTCCCTCTCAAATATCAAACAGTATGTCAACCTGGTATTGTCGAATATCAATGGCATAACTCATCTGTGTACAGGACCTGAAAGACTGAAAGTGAGTCATCACAGAGTATTTAGGTTCTGTTTCTTATTAGAGTCACTATCACAGGAGTACAGCTTGAAGGACAAAGAGATGTGATGTCCAGAGAGTTTTGAATGTTATCCTTTGACATGACGGCACTTCAAAACTAGAGGCAGGTGGGATACCAAACACTGAATAATGTAACTATTTGGTAATAATCAGCATTTTTCATATGTAGATCTCTAAGAACTTTAAATGGGAAAGTATTATCCTCCCCATTTAACAGAGAGGGATATGAAGGCACAATAAGTTTAAGTCCTGATTTTTCTAGAAAACTGAGGCCAGATTTTCAAGACAGCAATACACTGACATCATTTTTGTGAAAATCTGGCTTTTATTTATGTGATTAAATGGGAGCTGAATATTTCTGAAACTCTGACATCAGCTGGTAGGACTGATTACTTGAAAATCTGAAAAAATAGAGTACCAGCCCAAGGACACACAGTAAGTCAGTGGTAGGCCAGTAATAAGACCCAAGCCTCCAAACTCTGAGACCTCTTGCTTATTCACTACATCCCTACAGGCGAGTCTTATCAAATATAGCATGTATGTAGCCCATGGTAATTAGCTCCCTACAATTTGTTGTACAGTACAGCAAAAAGGAGAATTGTGGCTAAGTAGCATTGTTACATCATTCTTAATTAAACAGCACACAATTGCAATGGGAACATTAGACAGGCTTGTAATCTGACCAGTAGGGGAAGCAGAGGAGTTAAAAAAATAATCCCTAAAACACATTCTCTCTCTCTCTCTCTCTCATCCTTTTCTCCCAAAATGTTTGCAGCCCTAATTAGAATTAAATAGAAAGTGAGACTCCCAGTATCACTGACAGACTTCTCTGCTGCAGCTCATAGTAAAGAACGGAACTGTCAGACACATCGATAAACATAATTTGTTGGGGGGAAAAGTCAACATGGCTTCGTAAAGGGAAATCATGCCTTACTAATCTGCTAGAGTTCTTTGAGGGGCTCATCATGTATGTGGACAATGGGGATCCAGTGGATATAGTGTACTTAGAATCCAGAAAGCCTTTGACAAGGTCATTCACCAAAGGCTTTTAAGTAAAGTAAGTTGTCATGGGATAAGAGGGAAGGTCCTTTCATTGACAGATAACTGGTTAAATGACAGGAAACAAAGAGTAGGAATAAATGGTAAGTTTTCAGAATGAAAAGAGGTAACTAGTGGTATCCTCCAAGGGTCTGTACTGGGACCAATCCTATTCAACATATTTATGAATGATCGAGAGAAAGGGGTAACCAGTGAAATGGCAAAAATTGCAAATGACACTAAACTGCTCAAGACAGTTTAGAACAAAGCAGACTGTGAAGAGCTTCAAAAGCATCTCACAAAACTAGGTGACTAGGCAACAAAATGGCAAATGAAATTTAATGCTGATAAATGTAAAGTAATGCACATCAGAAAAAATAATGCCAACTATAGATACAAATAGATGGGGACTAATTTACCGATAACCACTCAAGCGAGATCTTGGAGTCATTGTGGATAGTTCTCTGAAAACATCCACTCAATGTGCAGCAGCAGTAAAAAAAGCAAACAGAATGTTAGGATAGAGAATAAGACATTCTTATTGCCTCTATATAAAGCCATGGTACACCCATATCTTGAATACTGTGTACAGATGTGGTCACTTCATTAATAAAAGATATATTAGCATTATAAAAGATTTGGAAAAGGGAAACAAAAATGATTAGGGATTTGAAATGGGTCCCATATAAAGAGAAATTAAAAAGCCTGGGACTTTTCAATTTAGAAAAGAGGAGACTAAAGGGGAATATGATAGAGGTCTATAAAATCATGAAAGGTATGGAGAAAATGAATAAGGAAAAGTTATTTACTTTTTCCCATAACATAACAGCTGGGGTTCACCAAATGAAATTAAATATGTAGCAGGTTTAAAACAAACAAAAGGAAGTTTTTCTTCACACAGCACACGATCAACCTGTGGAACTCCTTGCCAGAGGATGTTGTGAAGATTAGGACTTTACCAGGGTTCAAAAAAGAACTAGATAAATTAATGGAGGATAAGTCCATCAATGGCAATGAGCCAGGATGGGTAGGAATGGTGTCCCTAGCCTCTGTTTGTCAGAGGTTGGAAATAGGTGACGGGGTGGGATCATTTGATGATTCCCTCTTCTGTTCACTCCCTCTGGGGCATCTGGCATTGGTCACTGTTGGACGACATGATACTGGGCTAGATGGACTGTTGGTCTGACCCAGTATGGCTATTCTTATGTTCATGTAAAAAAGCAAGGGCATTTAGAAACCAGAGAACAGCAGCCTAAATAAAGATGAAAAGCAAGTACTGTAAATACAGAGTATGTGGGAATAATACAGTCACAGTTAAAGACCCCTTATGAAACTTAGGATTTAGTATATTTTAATGGCATGGACTTCATACTTATTAAGGGTGAAGATTTTGCCAAATTACGTTAAGAGAACTACAGTAGACTTCCGATAATCCGGCACCTTTTGGACCTAGGTGGTGACGGATTATCGATTTGCCAGAGAATCAGGAAGTCCGGTACAGCTGCACAGCTTAACAGCTGGCCAGGACACAATCTCCCTCCCTCTCCCCTCCCCTTTCCTCTTCCCGTCTCTCTCCTTCGTGCTGTAACCTGATCCTTCTCCCCCTCCCCTCCCGTTTCCCCTTCGCTGAAGCAAAACGCTCTTCTCCATATTGTAACACGATCCCCCTCCCCACCTCCCCCAACCTTATGCTCTGTCTGGTTACAGCCATCACCTGTGCTGAGCTGCAGGCTTTTTAATCAGCTGGTCAGGAGCGCTTGGTATTTTGATGCTGGAGCATTGGGAGTGCCGAACAGTTGGATGCCGGACTATCAGAGTTTTACTGTAGTAAATTGCTGTAAGCCTTCAAGTCTAACCTTTGATTTATGTATTTCAAAGTTGCAGTTTAAAAATAAGGGATAAAACCAAACTGAATTTAAGGTTTGAGTCTTCAAGGTGACTATAGATAATTTAATTTAGTGGAGGACTGTGAATGGCAAATTAAGTGCTTAAAATTAAAAACTTTATTTAATATAAAATAGTTAAGCAAATAGGCATTACAAATATAACCATATGCTGCAGTTATACTTGCATTTTAAGGTGAAATGAGGCATTTAAAGATGATTAGTTTCTAACTGAAGAAAATGGGGTATAGTCCTTTTCCAAATTGTTCCTTGATGGTAGATAGGCATCTCTAAGCTAAAATTAGTAGGCTACCCTTTCTATAATCAACTATAACACCCCTTAAATTAAAATTGCATTAACCTTTTACCATATCTCTATTTCTGTTTCCATCATTAAACATGTTTTTACTTTTTCATTGACTATCTAATATTAAATATAATCTTCAGAGGGGTAGCCGAGTTAGTCTGTAACAGGAAAAACTTAAAAAAACAACAAATACAGGCAGTCCCCGGGTTACGTACAAGATAGGGACTGTAGGTTTGTTCTTAAGTTGAATTTGTATGTAAGTCGGAACTGGCGTCCAGATTCAGCCGCTGCTGAAACTGACCAGTGGCTGACTACAGGGAGCCCGAGGCAGAGTTGCTCTGCCCCGGCTTCCTGGAATCAGCCGCTGATCAGTTTCAACAGCGGCTGACTTGGGGACACCTGGGGTAGAGCAGCTGGGGCGCTGCCGGGTAGGTCCCCGCAGAGCCGCACCTCAGTGCTGCGGGGACCAACCCGGCAGCACTCCAGCTGCTCTACCTCAGGTGTCCCCAAGTCAGCCGCTGCTGAAACTGATCAGCGGCTGATTCCAGGAAGCCGGGGCAGAGCAACTCTGCTTCGGGCTCCCTGTAGTCAGCCGCTGGTCAGTTTCAGCAGCGGCTGACTTGGGGATGCCTGGGGCAGAGCAGCTGGGGTGCTGCCGGGTTGGTCCAGTAGCGACGAGGAGCGGCGCTGCGGGACCAACCCGGCAGCGCCCCAGCTGCTCTACCCCAGGCGTCGTCGGTGAGAAAAGCCTGGTCTGCTGGGGGGGAGGTGCACTAGCTGCGCCGCCCGCCCCAGCAGACCAGGGAGACGCGGGTGGCGGGACCGCCGAGACATGCCGCGGTCCCACCCGCATCCTCCGCGGCTTTGCTCCGAGTCTCCCTGGTCTTCGGGAGGGGGGGGGGCGCCACGGCGCGTCTGGGCTGTCCCGCTGCCCGCGTGCTCCGTGGCTTTGTTCCACGTCTCCCTGGTCTGCTGGGAGGGGCTCCAGCAGACCAGGGAGATGCGGAGCAGCTTTTCTCGCTCCGGAGGACGCGGGCGGCGGGACCGCGGTGCATCTAGGCGTCCCGCCGCTCCCGTCCTCTGGGGCGAGAAAAGCCCCGTTCGTAACTGCGGATCCGATGTAAGTCGGATACGCATAACTCGGGGACTGACTGTAGTCTAGTAGCACTGAATTAAGATGCTACTAGGCTATTTGTTGTTTTTTTAAGTTTTTCCTATTAAACATAATTTTAATTAACATTTGTGTAAATACCTTACCACTAACTATTAATATAGACAGCAATTTTCAAAAAATTAACACATTATTTAGAATGTGTAAAAAAACAGTAAAGAGCAAAATATGTTTCCAGTGACCACACTGCAACTTAAGTGGGGGATAGGATGACCATTTTGGCTGGGACTGTCCCTTTTGTAAACTTTGTCCCATCTGTTCTGATACTTTTGGCAAAAGTAGACGTTTGTCCCATTTGCTTTTGTTGACTTGACCAGTTGGCAAGAACAAATGTGACAAATGCCCACTTTTGTCAAAAAAAGCAGGATGTGTAGGAATGTTCAGGGGGAGGGTGGAGCAATACTAGAGCTCACCAGGGACATGAAAGGGTGAGGTGAGTGACTTGGGTCATCCTGGCGCAGTGGGGGAAGGGGAATTATGGCTCAAGCTAGCCCCACACCATGTTCCACTCTTCCTTTGAGAAATATGGTCACCCTAGCGAGCGGGGTGAGGAGGAAGAGAACAGCACTTTAGAGAGGGAGTGCAAAAGTGAGAGGGAGTGCAAAAGCTGCTGAAAAAGTGGGCCTGCATCAGCATAATGATGCTGAGACTCATCCTCTGGGACCAGACGGGCTGGGGAGTTGAAAAAGGCAAGCCTGGCTGCAGAAGCCCTTTTTCACTGTAGCAGAAAGAGCAGCAGCAGGCAGAGAGGACCGCAGCATACAAGTTGGCACAGTGCCATGTGTACACAGAATGATGAGAGCAGGGAAATCTCTCCGGGTATGTCTACACTACAAAGTTAATTCGAACTAACATCCGTTAGTTCGAATTAACTTTGATAGGCGCTACAGTAGCGCTCTGCTAGTTCGAACTTAATTCGAACTAGCGGAGCGCTTAGGTCGAACTTGGTAAACCTCCTTCTACGAGGACTAAGCCTAGTTCAAACTTACTAGTTCGAATTAAGGGGTGTGTAGCCCCTTAATTCGAACTAGTGGGAGGCTAGCCCTTCCCAGCTTTCCCTGGTGGACACTCTGGCCAACACCAGGGAAACTCGTCTGCCCCCCTCCCGGCCCCGGACCCCTTAAAGGGACACGGGCTGGCTACGGTGCCCGTGCCAGGTGCAAGCCTGCCAGCACCCAGCCAGCAGACCCTGCACCTGGCACGGCTCAAGCTAGCCACCCAATGCCCCCCAGCCCTTCCCCTCTTCCCGGGACCAGGCTGGCGGCTCCTGGGAGCTTGCCCGGGACCGCAAGAGGTGGGTACCCGCCTGTCCAGTGCAGACATCGTGGACCTTGTCCACGACCTCCGCACTAGGCACAGGAAAGCGGCCGTCTAGGGCAGGAGAGCTGCCAGCCTGGCCACCCAGGAGCAGGTTTGCATGAAAATCAAGGTGGTCCACTGAGACCCCCGACCCTGAGCTTAGAATGGCCGTCCTGGGTCAGACCAAAGGTCCATCTAGCCCAGTAGCCTGTCTGCCGACAGCGGCCAACACTAGGGACCCTGGAGGGGATGGACCAAAGACAGTGACCAAGCCATTTGTCTCGTGCCATCCATCTCCAGCCTTCCACAAACTTCGGGCAGGGACACCGCTCCTACCCCCTGGCTAATACCACTCCATGGACCCAACCTCCATGAATTGATCTCACTTCTCTTTAAACTCTGTTCTAGTTGTAGCCTTCACAGCCTCCTGCAGCAAGGAGTTCCACAGGTTGACTCTTTGCTTTGTGAAGAAGAACTTTCTTTTATTAGTTTGAAGCCTGCTACCCATTCATTTCATTTGGTGTCCTCTAGTCATTCTATTATGGGAACTAATGAAGAACTTTTCTGTATGCACCCTCTCCACCCCACTCGTGCTTTTATAGACCTCTATCATATCCCCCCTCCATCTCCTCTTTTCTAAGCTGAAAAGTCCCAGTCTCTTTAGCCTCTCTTCATATGGGACCTGCTCCAAACCCCTCATCATTGTAGTTGCCCTCCCCTTTCCCACCCTCTCTCTTCCCCTCTCCCACCCCCTTTTCCCAGTCTCCCCCAGTTTTGTTCAATAAAGAGAGATTCCATTTTTGAACACAATTGTCCTTTATTTTGTACTTCATGAAGGGGGGCTAGGGAGGGGAAAGTGGAAGGAGGTGAGGGAGGAATGGGGTACGAGCCCCCGATGGGGAGGACTGGGCTGGCTCTGCGGGCTTCTGGGGGTGGAACCTCTCCTGCAGCTTCCCAATTGCCCCCCCTCCCCAGATGGCAGCCTGCGGTAAGTGCAGCCGGTCTGATGGCCGAGTGCTGTGATGTACCCAGTGTGGGCACTCAGGGCACTCCAAGCAAGGACTGCTTTGCAAGCAGGGTACCCCTGAGAACTGTCTGTCCGGGGTGGGGGATGGGTCCCTTTAAGCACAGCCGTCGGCTAGCCTGAGACAGCAGCTCCACGCTCTAAGTCCTCATCTGATGCCCTGCCGGCACTGCTTCCGGCCATCCTTAACCCCGGTTCAGGGTCCACTCTGTGTGGACATGCTAGTTCGAATTAGCAAAACGCTAATTCGAACTAGTTTTTTAGTCTGGATCCATTAGTTCGAATTAACTAATTCGAACTACGTTAGTTCGAATTAGCACTGTAGTGTAGACATACCCTCCCTTTGAATAAGTTCCTAGAGCAGGAGTGGGCTAAAGGGCCTCCGCAGACCAGATCTGGCCCACCAAGCAGGTTGATCTGGCCCATGGAGACTCTGTCACTCCCCCGCCTCCAGGCCAATTAGGACCTAGGGCCGGGGGGAAGCACATAAAGTTTCATCCGCCCTGCCAGGAGCCACCACACACTCCCGGCAGGGCAGGAGGAGGTTTCGCACCTTTCCTTGCCCCCAGGTCCCGATTGGCCTGGGGGTGAGGGAGCACTGAAAGTCTCCTCCCACTGCCAGGGACACGGGTGCTTAGTGGGAAAGGAAAGTTTTTGAAGTGGCCCCTGGCAAAAAATTATTGCCCACCCCTGTCCTAGATGGAGAAACAGAGGCAGGAGAAAGAAACGAATTAGAGAGGAGAGGGAACATAGCCCCCCTTCTAAAAGCAACAGAGGTGTGGGATGAGGTTGAGGTGATTGGGTTTCAAGTTTTTCCTACTGTGGGAAGGGTGAGTGCAGGGGAGAATGTAGCTTCCCTTTTCCTGATGGGCTCAGCACCAGAACTGGGCCAGGGGGAGCAGTTTTAAATGCAGCACAGGGCAGATAAAGTGAGATTGCTGGGATCAATGGTAAGCCAGAGATAGGATCTTCCCAACAGGGGTGAGAGGCTGGTCCCAGGACAGGGGCCGGTTGAGCCCAGGGTTGTGTGTCTGACTACCAAAGATAGTGCCTGAAGCAGGGGTGCTGGCTGCATTTGTCCGTCAGCAGCAAACTGATGCAAATGGTCAGGGCAGTTGCTTCTGATCTTGGAAGCCCTGGAATGTTGTGCAAACTGGGTCACCCAGAACCAATACATATGATTCGCCTGATTGCTGGAGACAAGGGTGATGCTGATGGCAGGGGTTCCCCAACATCTTCTAATGCCCTCTTTTATATCAGCCAAAACATGTCTGTGCCCAAGACTGACAGGTGAATCCCATCTCCCTGAAATAGATGCTGAATTCATCAGTATTCTCATGGACATGGATGGAAAAGTGAGAGTGAAGGGGCTGGCAGAAAACCCTAAGCAGATATTAAATGATCATGGAGTTTCCTGCACTGTCCACTTTTATCTGCCAGTTAGACCAGACAGCTAATAAAGTTGCAGCTTGATTAAAACAATATCAAGTCTCTCACATCCTTTCAGTATAACTGGCCAGTATGACTTGGGGTTATACCCTTATTTCCAACTTGCATCTGAACTGTTTTATTTACTTTACTTTACTTATATTTTACCAAGCCTTGCTTGGCTTTTGTCAAGCCTATTTTTAAGAAGAAGGAGATTTTTGGGCCTATTTGCCTTTGAACATGAACATAAGCAAACATTATCTTTAAAGGCTACATAATCCCCCACATCCCATTGTGTGTATGTTCACGGCTGCTATGGTGCCATCCCATTATGGATCTATAGAAGACCCTCCCAATTAGCACATTGATACCTGGAAATGGTAGGGGTGTAGAGCAAGCTTTTATCACCTCAAATTGCTGGCAGGCTGTCATGATTATAAGGCTTAGCCAGCAGCCTGGAACTAAGGGGTTAACCTTACCTAAGTCCAGTAGATTCAGCCAATAGGAATGTAGGTAGGAATTTCAAACTAGGACAAAGGAATGTTTGGGTCTTCCCTCCCCTCTCTCTGGGAATTCCCTCCAGCTTCTGAGGGAGACAGACATATCTCTGTCTCCAAGAACCAATTCTTCACTTCTGTAAGTAGGGTAAAATTTAGATAAATCTGTTAGGTTTTATTGTTTTATGGTTTGGGTATGGGATCTGCTGTCTGTGCACTTTTAAAAAAATGTTTTGGCTTTCCTTTATAACCAAGTTCTAGGGCCATTATATAGTTTCTCCATGAGCAGGGCTCACCAAGCGGCGGCGAGCCCCGCTCGCCAGCCGCGCGGTTCTGCGCTCTGTGCATACGCAGTGGTTCTGTGCATGTGCAGATCGCTCTGCGCCAACTCTTCTGGGTTGTAATCTGCTTGCCACAGGCAAGTAGATTACATTATTTGTCGAGCCCTGTCCATGAGTATTACTTTGTTACTTTTTCATCTGGTCACTATCCTTGCAACAGGAATATTGTGGTGATAATAAAAGTTTTCTCTTTTATTTTTAGTAACCTGGTAGTGGTTAATGGTTGTGTCCTGGTTTGTACTTTAGGGGTGAGATTTCCCAAGTAGTCTCTCCCCTGATTTTCTTTATTCATATTTGGGTGGTGGCAATGGAGATTTTATTCCCAAAATCTAGGTTGTTAAGATTTTGGGGGGGGGGAGTTTTATACCAAAGCCTGGTAGATAAGGTTTTGGGGTACTTTTGCTGGTCCCCACTTCTGCATTTATTCTGCCAGAGTGGGGAAGGAGCCATGACACAGGCAGACAAACATTTTCTACAATTGCTCTCTCTCAGCACTTCAAATCTCTGGTCTTGTACGTTTAGCTAAAAAGAGCAGAGGAGCCATGGGAGAGCACAAATGAGAAAAGTATCATACAACCCCTGTGGGAGCACAGCAATTACATACAAGTTAGGAGATTCTCTGAGTACGTCAAGAGCACAGGAAGGATTAACAGGTGTGTCTGATTTTAATGTGCGGCCAAGAGGTCAGGGAGAAATAAAATGTAAGTATATACGTAACTTCATTTACTGAAGCAAGGAAGAGGTGGACATGCTGACTGCATAGAGCACTATTAGCTTATTCACATTTTGTGAATAGCCCCTAGGTGCATAGTAAGGTATACAAAGTAACATAAAACCACAGCTGAAGAACCTTTAGATCATGAAGTGCCAAGCCCAATTGGTGTCTCTTACCTTAACTTCCTTCAGAATATCACCAAATATCAAAGAGCTGTTGCAAATATCTTCAAACACATCCCCAAAGACCTGTAGCCGTTTGAAATGAGGGCGATTACAATCACAGATCTTCTGGAGCTCCTGCAATAAAAAAAAAATTCAGAATGAACAACCACATGCAGGTGTGTGTTGGATGCATTATCCCCACTTGACTCTAAGGGATACAGGTAACACAGCATAGGCTTGAGACTCAGGAATATGCTTTAAAGCAGAGGTTCTCAATAAAGATGTTAAGAGGCAGGTAATTGGCTAATCGTGCAGCTGATAGAATTTTTATCAACTGCACGATTAGCTAATAAAGGAAGGTGCTCAGTCCTGGCTTGTGCTAGGTTCAGAAGCTATCCCCACTGCAGCTCTGCAATTTAAATGTAGTAGGAGCTGGGCACGCAAGCAGCCCCAGACTGGGCCGCAACTGCAGGCAGAGGCTGCTTCACAACAGCCTCCCCTACCCCCATCTAGTAGAGGCAGCAGCCAGGGGGAAAGCAGGAGGGAAGGGACAGGTGGCACCATGGAGACAATGCTGGGAGGAACCAGCTCCTCCCCCTCTCCCCTGCCCCAAAACTGCCTCTGATATAGAGGCAGCAAGGGGCGAGGGAGCAGAAATGTGAATAGTCGACTCAACTACCCAATAAGTCTAGGCTTATCAGATATTTGACTACCCACTTACATCCCTAGTTCTCAAACAGCAGCCCTTCACCACTCTATGAATCTGTGGAGCCCTTCCTGATGCTGTATGGAATTAAATATTATGAGAACCAAGCAATGAAGTTAAAGGGTCAGGAGGAGATTACTCAAGGAAAGATCTTCTCTCATTCATAATATGGTTCATAGGATGAAAAATACAATGGAAAATCCTCCTCAGCAGTAAGAAAGGCTCTGATTGAAAATGAAAAACATGTGTTGCTTGTAATGACCAAGAGAAAGTAAAGAGAAGCCTAGTGAAGAGTATTATAGATTAGTATATGAGGCCTAAATATATGAAGTATAATTTTTAGATGTTTGAGGCCAATACCTCAGCTGTTATAAATGAGCATAACACTATAGGCTTCCATCCAGATGAGGGTCTTGCCTTTGGAGTCCATACTCTCAATCCTGTTATCATGGACACTGAGAAATATAAGGCAATCTTGGTTAAGTGCAGTGGGGCAGCTGGTGCTCACTGACCAAAAGGGGTTAAAGCAGGCTGGAGGGAGCCTGCACAGAGCCCCCAGCCAATCAGAGATAGTCTTATAAGGAGCCAATGAGAAGGCAGCTTGCTGGGACAGTCCTGGCTACAAGAGCTACACAGCAAAGTAGTGAGCAGTTGGGTCCTGACCAGCAAGTGGCCTTTATAGACCGTGGCTTGACATGGAGGAGACGAGCTAGACTGGGGCTGCTGCCTGAGGCTATCTGAGGTCTGTGCTTAAAGGGACCCCCCTTCCTTCCCCCCAAACAGCCAGTTCTCAGGTTTCCCTGCTTGCTTGTCTACCTCGATGAGGGACAGCAAAGCATTTTTTCTCTGTATGCTCTGATTGCCCTCACTTGGGACACCACAGCACTCTGCAACATGGAGCCAGAGCTGCCCCTGGGCACTCTGGTGCTTGTCTTGGACATGTTGCTGTGAGCCTGGCTGCACTTTCTGCAGGCTGCCATCCGGAAGGTCCATCAGGGGGGCTGTCAGTATCCAGGAGGCCTTGGGAGAGCTTCCACCCTGAGGAGCACTAAGAACCTCCCTAGTCTGCCCCACGGGGGGCTTGTGCCTCGTTCATCCCTCATGTCCTTCCAATTACCCCTCCCCAACTCCCCTTCCTGATGTCAAATAAAATACATGTATTTTCATGAACACAAACTCTCTTTATTTAACAAAACTGGGGGGCGGGGAATGAAACTCTGGTGAGACTGGGGAAAGGAGGCAGGAGAGGGGAGAAGAGAGGGTGGGAGAGGGGAGGAGGGAACTGGAAGGGGGAAGCAAGGGGAAGAAGGGGGAGGGGAAGCTCAGGGCTCAGGGTTGGGGGTCTCACCGGACCAACTTGATTGTCATGCAAACCTGCTCCTGGGTTCGCCTGTGGCCTTTGGTAGCCAGGCTGGCAGCTATCCTGCCATAGACGGCTGTGTTCCTCTGTCTAGTACGGAGATCATGGACGTTGGGGGCATCCCCTCCAAACCTGAATAAGGTCCATGATCTCCACTCTGGACCAGGAAGGCGCCTTACTTCTCTGGGTCCTGGTAGGCTCCTGGGAGCTGGTAGACTGCTCCTGAGGAGCAGTGGAGGGCTGGCTGCCAGTGACTTGCTGGCTCATGCTTTGGGGCCACTGGGTCAGGAGCAGTGACTGCTGGCTCTGGGCTTGCAGGCTTGGAGCTGGCACAGGCACTGTGGCCAGAGTCTACCCCTTTAAGGGCTCCGAGGAGTGGGGGAGGAAGAGAAGTGTTCTTGGTTAAGGCTGGAGCGGCCACCAGGGCACCCTGGGAAGGCTGGAGGCCCCCTATTTAAAAATAAGTGTCTACACAGCACTTATTTCGAAATAGCTATTTCGAATTTGGCATTATTCCTTGTAGAATGAGGTTTACCAAATTCAAAATAAGTGCTCCGCTATTTCGTATTTATTTCGAAATAGCAGTTTGGCTGTGTAGATGCTAGGAAAGTTATTTCGAAATAAGGGCTGTTATTGCGAAATAACTTTGCCATGTAGACATACCCTCAGTCTGTTCCTGGGAGGGCTCTTTTAGGTAGATGTTTACTCTTTTGCCTACTCTCCTCTTGTTCTCCCTGGTACCCTAGCTGGGATGCACCCTGGGACCAATTGGAGAAAGTTCCTCTAGGAAAATATATTGCTGGTAGAAGTAACCAACTTTTTAGCCCGTTCCCTCCAAATTAGGGATGTAAAAGAGTAGTCGATTAGTTGACTACCCAATAAGCCTAGGTTTATCAGGTAATTGAGTTGACTACTCACATTCCCTCCCCACTCTATATCAGAGGCAGCAAGGAGCAGGGGAAGCAGGAGCTGGGGGGGAAATGGCTTAAAAGCTGGTTTCCTCCCCAGCACAGTCTCTACAGTGAGCGGTAGGGGGGTGAGGGCAGCGAAGGTAAAGACACAACAGCGCTCTAGCTCTGCCTTTTAAATGTAGTTGTCACGAATCATGGGTAGTGTGAATGGTTAGTATGAGTGATTCAACAGTAAGTGAACTGAAGAGAGGCCATGCTGAGGTTCAGGCAAGAGAGCCCTGGAGGATTATGGACTTGTTTACAACTTTAAGAAAAAGGACTGTGTGAAATAAAAGAACTGTGTATGCATGCTGTGGCAGTATTTTCAGATAAGAAAAAGTAACAAGGGAAGAATCTAACCAAGCACAGACCATTGTTTCTCACTCGTGGTGAGACAAGCAACATTGGATGGTGCAAAAACTGGGTGTTTCTGGATCGGTCGGTCATGTACACAACCAGTAAGAAGAAGGAGGTGTCACTAACAGACATCACCCCACCTAGACTGTATGCAACCAGTGGATGGCATCCCACCGGACTGGCACCTGCCAAGGGGATATATACCACACCATTTTTCCCCACGAGTTGGAGTCCGTTGATTTGGCATATTGGGGTGACGTGCATGTTGGACCTCCGCCTCAACCAAATTAACCAACATTACCTGGGGTCTGACAAGCCCCAGAGGGTGGGTGAGAGAGAGAGAGAGAGAGAGAGAGAGAGAGAGAGAGAGAAAGTGTGTGTGTGAAATTGTATTAAGAATTAGGCTTCTAAATTGGGCTAAGAATTAGATTTAGATTGTTAAGTATTCCATTTAATTATTGCTGTTAATGCCTTTTTTTGCTTGTAATGCCTTTTAATGTCTTTCACTTTTGTTTTAATTGTTTAAGTACTAAATATACATATACATACAGTGCTTTTAAAGTTTGCTCCTGAATTGCTTGCAATAAACTTGTTAAAGGTACAGATTGTCTACTGTGGGTCTCTTGTTCTGTGAGCCAGTTATAATACACAGTCAGGAGCTCTGCTTGCATGGCTTAATCACCGGAGCAGCAGCAGCGCCCTCTTGTGACATAGTGATAGAAATGTAGCCGTGTTAGTCTGGGGTAGCTGAAGCAAAATACAGGACAATGTAGCACTTTAAAGACTAACAAGATGGTTTAGTAAGAGCAACACAGCTCTTATGACATTTAAAAGGCAACGGCACAACCTGGGACCCAGCAAGAGCCGGGATTAAAGCAGTCCCAGCTCGCACTGGATACCGAACCTACTCCTGCATGCATGCCCAGCTCCTGCTGCATTTAAACTGCAGAGCTGCAGTAGCCGCTTACCAACTAATTGTGCACTCAATACAAACTGTACTGAGTACATGATTAGTCATTTACTCGCTACTTAACATCCTTACTCCAAATGGCAGCTTGTATTCAGATGAGCTGAAAGTGGACAGCCTTCCTCAAGCATTCAGCCCCCTTATCAGAGCTATACACTTCGTCTTAGTGCAGCTGCTGCAGTATGTTGGTGGCATATAAGAAGGGGAGGCACTCCTTTCTGAGCTGTTCTTCCCCCATTTCATCGCCAACAGCCGGTTTGCCCAGTATTTGCATTGAGGTTGGCAGCTGCATCTTTCAAGCCTGGGTATCAGTCTCCCTTCTCTGGTGAACAGGCATCTTTCTCAGGGCCCTGCTAAGACTCAACTCTGTCTGCCAATATTGCTGATCACCTCTCTACTGCACTCTTACAAAATAGCTAGTATGTAAATTGGAGGACCCTTTTGCCTCTTGCACTGCCACAGGATAACATTTCTAAAATCTTTTAGGCTGCAGTCACAGATTTCTATTTCTGTCATCAGTACTCTTAGCTCTCTATCTCCCTGCCTACAGCATGATTCACAAGGCTACTGGGTACCATGATGACATAGGCAGACAACTGGCAGAGGACTAGTGGAAGCGAATGTATCAATGGTCAAGAACAAATAAGCTTCTAAGGTCCCCTGGCGATCAGTAGAGTCGTTCATCATCAAAGCAGCATCCTCCAATAAAGCCCTCTGAAACCTGGTGGGTTCCAAGAATACTCAGCAATTAGTGTTGGTGACTCAAATGCTGTAGTGCAAGCAGGGATTCTATGGTGCACCAGAGAAGCTTTGCTAGTAGCACCTTCATCCCATTCTGAGAATCACATCCAAGCAGCATCAAAGCCAGTTTCAGAGCAAGAAACCACTTGAACTCAAGGATGGAGCAAAAACCTTGGCTACATTGCCTCCCAGACTCTCTTGATTCAATCTGAACAGAATATACCACTGGAGTCATCCAGTATGCAAAGTCCAGTGCCTCATCCTAAATCAAATCATGTTTAATGATCACTGGTAGCCTGTATTCTTAAACTTATCAGGAACAGATAGCAATCAGATCAGCCAATATTCTGTGCTTCTGAGAGAGACCCAATGTTATGAATGGTCAGTGGGACTAATATTGACACACTGTCAACCTGTGCTATGACTCTCTCTTGACCTTGAACACTTTTGTTCACACAGCCACCCACCCTTGCACACCACAACATAGGCCAAGCGACTCAAGCTCTTACAAAAATGATTTTCTCAAATGCCCAGTCTGAAATACATTTCCCTGCTCACAGCAATATTAATCAGCTGTTTGGAGATCAACGTGAGACCCAGCAACAGCAGCTGGGTGTCCAAATGAGAACTTAACAAGTCTTTTCTATCTCTAATTCCTACTAAATGAAGGTCTTACTGTAACGCCTTCCTATGAGAGAGCCCCACTTGTAGCCAATGATGAGATTTATCATTTCTTACCCTGTCCAGTTTAGAAAGTTTGCAATATCTGGGGGTGAGGGAAGAGTTGGGAGGAAGATGTATTATTTCTGTAATCATTATTGACATGCTTTTTCTTACCTCAGCCAATTTCTTTTCATGCCGCTCTGATGCTTTGCTCCCAGTGACGTCATTCTCTAGCAGATCATGCTTGGCTATAAAATTCCTCTCAAAATGTAAAAACTTGTTTAACTGATCAGTTTTAGTCACTCCAGCTAAATATGAAGGCATAAATTGGTATTCATCCTTAGTAACTTCAGCAGCACAACGTCGGCTGTTTTTAACTGACTTGTACTTCAACACCTTCATCTGTGGCACATCTAACTCCTCTCTTTTAAGTGGCTTTTTGTGTCTTTCAGTCTCCTCTTCTATTTTATTTTTAAGTTCTTTCAACTGATTTTCTAAAGGAGTAGACGTGAGTGGGCCTTTCACTGGGAGAGGAACACTGGACGTAGGTGCCTGAGTATGTCTGAAGAAAGGAGAGGCCGTTCCGGCACGTACTGGAACCAGTGTGGAGGTGGGGGTGAAATCAGACGAAGTATTTCTCATCTTCTGAGCTGTCTCATTGCAAATATTTTGAGTTGGGAATTGCTTTCTTTCTGTTGTGAAATGGGTTAGTTCCTTGGCGCTGTCCCAGTATCCTAGCTTTATATTCTTTTGGGGCTTATAAAGCTTGTTATGGTTCAAATGTCCAGAGGTGTAAAGTTGAACATCAGTTCTGTGGGCATTTTCCAAGCCATCTAAAAGATGAGACAGGCTCCTCTCTTGCTTGCTTTCTTCCATGGTAAAGTGATGACTGTATCACAGAAAAACAAAGCTTTTTAAAAGTAGCATAGTTCTACTTGAGAAAAACATTGAACATATGCCTCACCCCTTTGAGTTTCATAACAGAATATTTTAAGTGAAATTCTCAGCCCCGTATAGACAAACCCATGAAGCATCAAACCCAAACAGCATTGGAAACAGTCATGTCAATTTCAATATGGCTTCCCTTCAATGTGCCCCATTCAGAACCTCAACCTTGAGTGGGGAGTAAGTGCAAATCCATTCACCATGCCTAGTAAATTGCTGATCTCACACCTACAATTATATCAATAGATGCCAGTTGTGATGAGAAATTTTGTAGGCACATAAAATAGGCTACCCGATATAGTCAATGAAGCCAGGATTTAAATATCCCGGCTTCATTAAAATAAAAATGGCCACCGCGCTGTGCCAGCTCAGCTGATCATTGGCACAGCACGCGAGTCAAGTCGCGGATCGGTCGACAAGGGAAGTCTTTGTCGACTGCTCCCTTATGCCTTGTGAAACGAGGTTTACAGGAGCGGTCGACAAAGGCTTCCCTTGTAGAGCAATCCACGTCTTGACTCGCATGCTGTGCCAATGGTCAGCTGAGCTGGCACAGCGCGGTGGCCATTTTTATTTTAATGAAGCCGGGGATATTTAAATCCCGATTTCATTGACTATGTCGGGTAGCCTATTTTACATGTCTCTGTTGGCAGAGGCATGTAATCTAGACATACCCTGGGTGCGTCTAGACTGGCAAGATTTTGCACAAAAGCGGACACTTTTGCGCAAAAACTTGCCAGCTGTCTACACTGGCTGCTTGAATTTGCGCAAGAGCACTGACTTTGTAATGTACAAAATCAGTGCTTCTTGCGCAAATACTTTCACGGTCCCACTCGGGAAAAAGCCCTCTTGCGCAAGAATACTCAAGTGATCACTCCTGTTACCCATTCTCAGCCTCTGACAAACAGAGGCTAGGGACACCATTTCTACCCATCATGGCTAATAAATGTATGGATGATAGGTCCATCAATGCTTATCTAGTTCTATTTTTTAAGTCTTTCTTGAATGCTCTTATGAGATTATGATTTTGTTGTAAAAGCATGTGTGAGAGAAAAGCTCATGCTAAGGATGTTAACTAGCAGTTAATTGATTAGTCCATAGGAACTTTCACATTCCTCCTTTGAAATATGCACCGGGGTGCCAGTTTTGAAATACACAAGAGTCTCCAGCACTGACCCCGGGCTCCATGCTGCGCTGCTGCTTTGAAATGCCACACCCCAGGCTCCACACGTGCAACGCCGCACAGCTGAGCCCGAACTCAGCTGTGCGGCACTGCCGCTTTCAAATACCCACTCTTTCCCCACCTCCCCTTACTGCCTCTATCTTATAGTGGACTAGTCTTTAACATCCCTAGCGCATACTGAGAGGTTTAGGGAAGGGGAAAGGCTATAACAATTGGAAACAAAGGGGTTAATGGAGTTATACATCTTCAATTAAATTCCATCTTGTGTTATTAGGTAAAGAAAACAAAGCCCCTTTGTAGAAGATGCTTTTATTTTCTCTCATAGTACAATAGAGTGACCAGTAGGATGTGTGCATGTAGAGAGGCAAAAAGGGTCTGGTAGTGTCTGGCCATTACAGTGAGGTACGCAGTCAGGGGAAGGCCTGAGGACAGCTCTGCCCTCAATAGAGGGTATAGAGCTGGGCTGAGATTAAAGCATGCTTACAACTTGTCTTTTTTGTACCCTGTGGGGCAGAATCATGGCAGCCCACAGCTCTCTGGCAGCTGTGGAGACTGAATTAACCCTAGACTCGTCTCCTGCAGATTGGATTTGAGGTGCAATAGAAGGGCAGTGTGTGGAAGTGTTCATTACTCTGCTGCCGGTATTGCACTTGTTCCATGGATTTTTTTAAAAAGGGGCTTCAGTTTTTCAAGATCAGTAAATTCACACAGTTAAAACCAGAAGAGACGTACTGGCCTCTTTAACCAATCCAGCAACTTGATTAAGTTAACACCAGGTTTTCTATTAAATATAGCAATTAAATCCACTTGTTAGACCAGACTCTAAGGAAAATAAAAACGTTTAGAAGCCTAAGCAGAAGAAAACATATGCTTTCATATTGATTCTTCAAAGTACATTGTATGCACTCCTAGATTTCTTCTACAGTCTTTCTAAACTTATGTATTTAGAGTATTATAGACTCAAAGGGTTACATTCAATCATGAAATAAGTTAGATTTCCTTACACTTAACAGGGCACCCACTGAGCTACTTACACCCACTCTCCTGGTGTCTAGTCTATATTATTGTAACTTGCACATCAAAGAGCTGAAAATTGGAAATTAGCTTCCCCCTTACTTTAGTTTACATCTTTTGCATCTCATTACAGGCTCCATGGTATACATATTACATCAATTTATAATCCTTTACATATTACAATGTGTATACATATTGACGGAACCTAAACTAGAGGGGGGGGATCTAATTTACATAACCAATCTGAATTTGGCCCATTCCCTTATCATACCAGGAGACGAGTTTTAGATTCTAATCTGATTTTAGATTCTAAATGCTCTGAAGCAGGAACTATGTTTTTGAATATGCTTGTATAAAACTTAGCACAAAGGGATATAGATTGGGGTCTCTGAGTACTGATATAGGAAATTACACACAACAAACTATGTTAAAAATGATTAAGGCTGCAAATTCAAGCACACAAAAGTTAAGAAATGCCAGAATGTCAGAAAGCCTGCACCAACTTAATTTGCTCCGCCCTTGTGAGTCCAGCTTGTACACTGAATGAGGCAGGGGCCCAACAAGAAAATGTAATGAAGCATTAAAAGTGAGTGGCAGCATAGTTCATCTTCCTTGACCATCCCTACCTGGGAATTGATGGCACTCTTGCCTCAGATGGTGCCCCAGAGGATATAGTCTGCTAAGACCTTCTGCTGAGTAGGCAGATTTATAGGGGAGCCTGGACTGATTCTTTTTCTTGCCTATCCAGAAGCAGGAACTATGTATTTGCCAGGAGATGTAAGGAAAAAAAAAGGACTGTCCAGGTAGTCCAGCCTGGCTCTCTCCTTTTCCCTACCCCAGTGCTACTACTAACAGCTCCTAGGTATTCCCAGTGCAGCAGAGACTGTTGCTATGGGAGCAACAAGGCATCAGAATGTTTAGCCTGTACTCTTTGGAGTGGGACCTGCTCAAAGTACATCAACAAATGGTGCATGTGCATCAGCAGAGTACTGAAGGACAAGTAGCCCACAGCAGGCTTGTTAGTGCAGGGCAGATTCACAGCCCCTTGTGCCAGGAATTATTTGTGCCCGTAGACAAGCCCTTAGCTAACTCTCACTACCAGTAGTGAGCAACCTTCAGCCCATCAGGGATCTGTTTGTGGCCCACGAGGCATTGTGTTTACTGTGTATCTGCACAGGGGTGTTGTTTTTCCCTACTGGCAGTGCTATAGTGACATGCACTTAACGCAAGGGGAGTACTGACCGCACATAACACTGACGGGGAGGTCCCTGCGCTCCCTCTGCATTCAGAGCACCGCTATGATTCAATCCGCACATCCTGGACATTTGAGGTACTCAAGCGCAATCAGCAAAACTATTTGCGACAATCCTGTGGCCTCCTGAGGTGAAGGAGGCCACCCATGCAGCCCACTCACTAGCCTAGGCTGCCCGGGGCTGCGCTTCGCTGTCACCAGACACGGACAAGGCATTTTTGTAGGGGGCCAAACACACACTGGCGGCGCTAATGCTCCTGAGAGGAAAGGTCCCGAGGACCCCTATTATGGGAAGTCTTTGGAAACAATGGGGGGGGGGGGGGTACCCCGCCCTACAGTGAAACAGGCGCACACACGAGCGTGGCAATGCACGCGCGTGACACGACTCTCCAGCCCTGGCACACACCAGGGCACCGCGCAGCACTGCGGGACCGCTGCGCCCTGCAGCGCTGGGGGCTTCCCCGGCCCGCGCTTGGGAGCTGCTACCTCCGCGCCCTGCAGCGGCGCCTGCGCGTCCAGCTTGGTCCCGTTTCGGCCCGTGCGGACAGAGCGCGAGCGGCGCCTCTAGCGTTACTCCGCCGCCAGCTCAGCGGACCCGCGCTGGTTTCCCCTAGCGCGCGCGCCTCGAGTTTCACAAACGGTTCTTCCACCTCCCGCGCCACACACACCCCGCAGCAGCCGGGCCAGAATCGCTTACGTCAGGGCCGCGCAGTCCGCGCTCCCGCCCCGCCGGGTGCTCAACGTCACTGCGGCTCCGCGGCTACGACGCGGCTGTTACCGAGGAAACCAGCTAAACATTCTGCGTTCCACTGGCCCCGCCCCCGCTGCTGCTGGGAAGCCAGGCAGGCTGCTCCCAGGGGATCCTAGCCAGCCTGGGGGGCAGGGGTGGGCTAGGCTATAATTTTAGAGGGGGGGGGGGTATTTCACAATTTTTTTAAGTGGCTCTGCCAGCCTTGGAAGGAGCAGGACCTCAAACAGAAGGGGCGGGGCTCGGACGCACCAAAGCTCCCGCACCCCCAGACCCTGCCCCTAGACTCCTAGAGAGAACCACCAGCTGTTTTGAACAGCTGGCACTTCCCTCTAGGCCTGGGCCCCGGATGGCAGGAAACTTTGGGAGCTCCTCACCCCCAGGGCCTGATTGTCTCTCGCCCTCGCTCTGCAAGGCCCATGCAGCGCCTAAAGTAAACCACCAACTGTTCAAAACAGCACGTTCACACTAAGTGCAAAGTCCCTTTGTGGGAGGAGACTTCACTTCCTCCAACCCCCAGTATTGATTGGCCGGGGGTAGGGAGGGGTAGCGGTAGGGCAGCGTCAAGCCAGAGCAAATAACTTGGCAGCTGGATCCAGCCCACAGATGCTCTCTTGCCCATCCCTGCTGTGAAGTCAAACCAACCTGCTTCCTGGCTAGGGCTCCCTCATCACCAGCTGAGGACTGGTACTTTAACTCCCAAACTGAGTGTTTTGTTTTATGTACAGTGTAACACTCTCTGTACAGTAGGACATGCTCCCAGGATCCATTCTAAATCCCAAGGAGCTAAAGTTTGCCCTTTATTGTACACTGAATATACACTTCTCCTCCTGCAAAGGTGCCAGCCTATTTCTTGCTGCTGTCAGAGTTCAATATTTGCAAATAGATAATACCTCTGAAAGTAGTAAGGAGTCTGGTGGCACTTCAGAGATTAACAAATTTATTGCAACACAAGCTTTTGTGAGCTACAGCTCATTTTCTCACATGCTGAAGAGAAAAATCAGAAAAGGAACGGAAATTACCTATTGTAATGTGAGAATAGACGTATGGAGTGTCTTATTAAACCTTAAAAAAACCTTAAACTTCTTCGATGAAATGGCTTGTGCCCACAAAAGCTCATGCCACTATTTATATTTTTTGTTAGTCTGTAAGGTGCTACAAGATCACTCATTTTTTAAGTTATAGACTAACACAGCTACCCATCTGAGTCATTTAAACCTTATTTCAGCATGTTCAAATTTGCAGATGAATTTCACCTCAGCAGTCTGTTCTTGGCGGTTTGTTTTTTGTTTTTGCTTGAGAATGGCAACTTTCAAGTCAGAAACTGTGTGTCCAGCTAGGATAAAGTGCTCCCCCACTGGGTTTTGTATGTTTCTATTTTGAATGTCTGATTTGTGTCCCTTTATTCTTTTGTGTAGAGATAGTCTGGTTTGTCCAATGTGGATGGCAGAGGGGCACTGTTGGCACATGATGGCATACATTACATTAGTAGATGTGCACATGAATGGACCGTTGCTGGTATAGATGATGTGGTTAGACCCTGTGATGGTGGCAGGAGGGTAGATGTGTCCATAGAGTTGGCAACAGGGCTTGTTACAGGGCTAAATTCCTGGATTAGTGTTTCTGTTGTAGGGTGTGAAGTTGATGGAGAACTTTTTGTAAGCAAGGACTGGCTTGCCTCCCAAGGTCTGTGGGAGTGATCATCTATGATAGATTGTAGATCCCTGATGTGTAAAAGATGTTTTAGCCAGGAGCAATAGGTAGTTTTTTTGTTGCTTTCTTTGTTGGGCCTGTCCTGTAGTAGGTGACATGTGGGTATCCACCTGATGTTATTAATGTGTCTCTTCTCTTCTCTATCGGGGTGTTTTGTAGACAATGGATAGTGTGATATGTTCCAGATGTAAGCCAGATGCATATAAATAAGTATAGTAGTCAGTAAGTTTCCGGTACAGTGTGGTATTTTTATGTGACCATCACTTATTTGCACTGTAGTGTCCAGGAAGTGGATCTCCTGTGTGGACTGGTCTAGATAGCGTAGGCAGGGAATTGTTTGAGTCCTGGGGCCTCCTTCTCATGGGTCCAAATGGTGAGGTCATCAATATAGTGTAAGTAGAAGAGGGGCATTTGAGGACAGGAGCTGAGGAAGCATTTGTCATGGCTCCTTCCCCACTCTGGCACAATAAACGCAAAAGTGGGGGCCAGCAAAAGTACCCCAAAACCTTATCTACCAGGCTTTGGTATAAAACTTCCCCCCCAAAATCTTAATAAGCTAGATTTTGGGAATAAAATCTCCACTGCCGCCACCCAAATATTAATAAAGCAACCAGAGAGAAACTACTTGGGAAATCTCACCCCTAAAGTACAAACCAGGACACAAAAATTAACCACTACCGGGTTAATAAAAAGAAGAGAGAAAACTTTTATTATCACCATAATACTCCTGTTGCAAGCATAATGTCTAGATGGAAAAGTAACAAAATAATATACTCATGGAGAAACTCCATGGACCTAGAACTTAGTTACAAAAGAAAGCCAAAACATCAGATCCCATTTCCCAAACCATAAAATAATAAAACCTAACAGATTGATCTAAACTTTACCCTACTTACAGAAAGTGAAGAATTGTTTCTTGGAGAGAGAGACATGTCTGTCTCCTTCAGTAGCTGGAGGGAACTCTCCGAGACCAAAGGAGGGAAACCCAAAAATTCTTTTGTCCGAGTTTGAAATTCCTACCTACATTCCTATTGGCCAATTCTACCTGAGTTAGGTACAGTTAACCCCTTAGTCCCCAGGCTGCTGGCTAACCCTCATGATCATGACAGCATTGTTCCAAGTCATAAAATTGTTGGGGTGGGGTGGGGCTATGCAGGCACCCATGGTAGTGCCTCTGACCTGAAGGTATAATTCATCCCCAAATCTGAAATACTTATGGATGAAAACCAAGGCACAATGTTCAGTAACCAGTTGTGAAGGGACATCATTGGTGATACAGTTCCAGATGGCTTGTAATCCATCCTTCTGTGGAGTGTCATTACACACTCAATAAATTTAATGTCTTTCGATCAAAGACTATCTTGGTTTTTGAATCTGATACAGCACTTAGCACATTATTAGGAACTATTCAATAAATAACTTCAGGCCAGTCTAGACTGCATTTCTCTCTTGAAAGAGGAATGCAAATGAAGCAGATAGAAAATTCAAATGAAGTGAGAATTTGCAAATCTCATGCTTCCTTTGCATAATCACGTGAGAGCACTTTTTCGAAAAAGGGTTTTTTGAAAAACCCCCCAGCAGTTTAGACAGGGTTCTTTCAAAAAAAAACAAACCCTTTTTCAAAAGAACTTGTATTCCTGAAAAAATGAGTATGGATTCTTTCGAAAAAGGGGTTCCCTCCCCCCCTCCGAAAGAACCACATCTAGACTGTGGTTTTTTTTTTGAAAAACCATTTTTTGAAAAAGCGCTCTCACGTGATTATGCAAATGAAGCATGAGATTTACAAATCCATGCTTCATTTGAATTTTCGATCAGCTTCATTTGCATTCCTCTTTCGAGAGAAGAATGCAGTCTAGACATAGTATTAGTGTCCATGTAAATGAGGGCTATTAGGCCTGAACCAGACATCATATGGGTAGATACAGTACAAGTTCTAATCTAATATGACTCAATGACAGTATAGTCCAAGTTCATTTTTACCACAGTGATAATCAGTGTCAGAGATACACTGGCAACATAACGGGGGATATATTTACAATCTTGCAGAGCAGTACAAAGGCTCTGATCCCATGGTATTACACTGGGCTCTTTCCTGCATAAAGTATTCTTGCTAGATAATACAAACACGATGGCATTACAATGGTTAAATTTAACACCCATCTTCTTCTTACTCTGGACACATGATATCACATAAGAGATTAATATCTGCTGATAGTGGGGGGTGGTTTCGGGGAACCATGGGAGAAATCATTCCAAACACAATTCTAAACACATTCTTAACATAAAATTATTAAGCTTTCCATCTAAGAGATTCAGATACTATAGTGCTGGAGGTCACAAATCCTTAAAAGATCAGTAGATAACTACACTAGGAGTAGTGTTTAACTGTTTTAAAAGTAGTACTTATTACCTATCATCTTACTACTACAGTACAAAAGGCCTCATGATTATAGTGTATTTATTTTACAATATACTTCTGGAATGCACAACAACAATGAATTACAAACACAAGGAGCATCACAAAACAGAATTTAAAGAGATATAGGCCACTAGCAAATATTACAAAATACAGGGAAGGACTGAGAATGGACCCAATCCCATGAAACTGAATGCCAAGAACCTTGAAGAATTATGGCCAGTGTTTGTAGAAGAAGCTGAGGCTAAGGGTGATATTCTAGCCCATAGATTTCAATGGCAAAACTTTGCTTGACACTAACGGGGCCAGGATTTCACCCTAAAAGTTTTAGAAGACATTTGAAAGTCCATGTGCAGGAATAATATATTACGTAGTAGAAAAGAATCTGTAGATGGCGTTTGTTATACCAGAGAGGCAAAAAATAGAAAATGTTACGGATGCCATACAGCAATTAAAAATTGTCAAGCCAGGTGATTTTTTACTATTTAATTAATTTTACAAAATGTACCAATACAGGATTCCACCTGTCCTTATAAGTGGGTGTTGAGGGAAAGGTGGAAACTAGGCAAATCACAAATTCCACTTTACTTTTATTAAGATCAGTCTGTTGGACTGTGGTTTTTCTGGACTGCCTGTTCCCGTGTTTAGACCTTGTTGTTAATATTCTCAAAGTGCCTAACAGATGGCTGGATGTCCCTCAGGTACTGTAAATATTTTACCTTGAGACTTAGAAACTGGTGTTCTTTTCTATACCCATAATTTTCATAAATTGGTGCAAGATGCTGTTAGCTTAAAAACAATGTAATTAGATATAGTTCTTGGTGAACAATGTACTGGACCAATAGCCATTTGTATCCACTTACTAGTGTTCAGGGTTTACATAGCCCCAAAGAAAATTCCTTATGAAAATAGATCAAATATTTAACAGGCACTGTGACTGTAAAAATCACTTACACCTTCAAGTAATCTTAAAGGCCACAGAACATAAAAGGGAAATTACTTGCCTGCTGTAATTCAGCTTTTCAAAAAGGTATCATTTGACTGAATTCCTATTGTTTGGTTTCAGGTTTCCAATGAGAGACAAGACTTTCAACCTCATCTCCAAGCATTTGTGACGGAGAGAATTTTTCTTAAGTCAAAATGACTAGAAAGTTATTGAAAAAATGTCAGCCTCCCAACTCTGAGGAGAATGCAGATGTTGGTGAGCAATAAGGTGGTATCTTCAGAGAAGCGCTCTGGGAAAATCCTGGCTCCATAGAAGATATTGATAGCTTTGTCATTAATTTAAATGACACCAAGATTTGAACTGGATACCTATATTGGAGCCTGATCCTGAGTTCATTGTAATTAATGGAATGATCCCCCACTAGCTTCAATGAGCTTTGGGTCAGGGTCTTGGAAGCTAAAACATTCAAAGAAAGAATCCACAAAGCAGCACGTTCCCTAACTTACAAGTGAGCAAGAAAACTTCAGAGGCATTTTGTAAGTCCCAGAGACATTGCTTTCATGAAACAGGAGGTAAAAGAGTTAAGAAAAATAGTACTGATTGCGTAGCAGACACCCACTGGTATGGCAACATTCTCTGCAATGTAAGAGCAACTGCATTGCATGTTTTGCAAGGAGGAAAACATGAAAAAGATGTGCTGTATTGCCACCAATTTGAGAAGCTGGATCAACTAATAACAAATTGGTCCAGGATACTAGTTTTTACCAACAATATTAAAGTTGGTGGAAAGGATCAGATTAATAAAAGAATTTGCAGAAACACTGTCCTTCCTGTAAATACATTAGAATAAGGGAAAATGTCAAACGAAGGTGAAAAACCTTTGTCTTGTACATAGGTCAAATCTCAGCAGTTTAATGTCTTAGAACATTGGTTCTGAGGTTGAAATTATCCACAGTTAGATAAAAGGAGCTGAGTCTAGAAAGAAAAGGGAAGGTGTTTGTTTCCCTCAGGAATTCAGAAATAGACTTCTAAACATCCTAATTGAAGGTGAAAAAGACAAGCTACAACATGTCCAAAACAGACTCTGAAATAGGCGACCCCACTCAACTCCAGCACAGCATCAAAATGAAATCAGTGAGAAAGACAATGCTCTTCCCCTCAGAAAAGCTGAGGCTGTTGACGTGCTAAGGACTTAGGAGACTCACGTACTGCACTGGTACACCGTAACTGACAGAGAACTAAAATTCCCAATGCTAAATTTCCAAGTCCTCGTCAATTGTGAAGTTGAAGGGCTATATGAAAGAGATCAGTTCTCCAAGCAATCTACTGGGAACAGGGCATTGAAAAAAGGATACAGAACACTGTCCAAATGGAACTGAGTCTGCAGAACTGGACCCGACCTCTATGGTGTCAGTTCCAACAAGGATCTTCTTTGACAAACTCAGTGAAATCAAGAAACTGGAGGGGAACATTACATAGTTGGGAATGTTATGCTTTTTCAGTCTGTGGACCCACATTTTTATATACAGGTTAAACTTTCCTGGTCCGGCACCGTTGGGAACCAAACAAGGGAATTTGCCGGACCAGGGGAGGTCAGACGTCCAAGATCTCCCGGGGTTCTCCTCCTGGCTTCTGCTCTGGGAGACCTCAGAGGCCTGATCTCCTCCAGCTCACCTGCCTGGATCTGCTGCCCCCCTGGGGGTTTCCTGAGCTCCTGGAGCTATCTACCCACAGGTCACAGGCTCCATACCGGCTCTGCTCCCATCCAATCTGAACCTTTGGGGCCAGGGCTCTCTGGTCTAGCAACATCTATGGTCCAGCTGGATCACGGATGTTGCCAGACCAGAGAGGTTCAACCTGTACATTGTTTCATAAATCATCTTCCCTTAATTCATGACATCACAGAACTCCTTTCCCTTTTCCCACAATAACAATCACATTTTTGTGGCAACTACAGCAATTGCTTACAGGGAAAAGTAACATAAGCAGCAAATGTATGTATTTGCATTAATCATCTAATGCAAGGCCGGAGCTGAAAACAGACAACACCAAATCAATGCCAGGTCTCCAGTGATCATGAGTGAGTGCCTGTTTTGAGTGGGTTGTCTTTTGAAAACTGATCTGGAAGGCACTGAGGCGCACCTACTATTGTTTTGACGGGTCAAAAACCATTGAGCGATATGAGAGTTTCCACCATTCATGCTGGAACTTTGAGAGTTCAAAGTAAGAGTCCAGTCACCATGGTTTCTTTAGATGTATTTTTATTATAGTGATCATCATTAAAAAGTCAACATTTCCCCATAGCTACCCACCATTCTATACCCAAAATTACACATTTCCCTGCACATAGAACAAGAAATCTAAATTACTATGGGTGAATGTTGATTTTTAATGGCAGCTGATGAATCCCTTGTTTTGACAGAAGCATATATAAAATCACATGTATTGAAATCAACTCATCCGTTATTTTCTACAATTATCAATACTACCTCACTTGATCACATACTAACCCAATAGAAGGGTATTTGGAGCAAGGATGTGTTTGTATAGCATCAAGTAGAATCCCTGTCTGGAACTGCTGAGTAATACAGTTTTATAAACAGTAATAAAAGGAGTGGCAGAATAATAGGTATTGTAACGAGGTGCATTCATATGGTCTTTTTAAATAATCTATGATTTTGTCCAGCCATTTCTAACATGAGGTTTGTTTTAGCAAACCTTGCTCGTTCTGGAAACAAACCTTTCCCCTCAAAATTAACTGTACCCTGGGGGAGGCCATGAAAAACAGGGTTTGGGCCATGAGGGTTCATTAGTAAACCCTTGTACCCAAACTATTATAAGATTTTTTTTCCCCCTTTCCTCATCACTGTGTCTAGACAAAAGGGGCCACAAATCTGTTCAAGCAACACATAAGTAGTTCCATGATGCTGGAAACTGATGGACTGATGGTAAATATACTTAATTAAATTTGTGACTTAAAAATGGTAGCCTAAATCCTCAGCATGGAAGAAAATGTAGCTGTGGCAATTTTTACCAGCTGAGGAGCTGGCTGCAATTTGAATATTTAATTAATATACACTAAGACATGTTTTGTTATAGAAAATAGCTGCAACAGCAGATATTCAGAAAAATGCACCTTAACTATTAAGTTGTCATATGTACAGAAAATCAAATGTTGATCTTTTTCATGGATTCCATTGCCTTTTGTTCTCTTTTGTCCTTGCATTTTATTTGTAGTATATCAACAAACATACGCACAGATCCACAAAAAGTCCCCATCGCTCTCCCTCACTCACAGTAACAGCAAAAAATGAACATAGAAAATATTAAAAAACTCTGTATTCAGTAATATTCACACCAAAGCATATGGATATATATATATATCCATTAAAATATGAACATTTCTAAATATATTTTATGTATCATACATATATTTATATGTATAATTACATATCCACAGAAGTTGTTTTGCTGTGCTAAAGCCAGCAATTAAAGCAGAACCAGGTTTCACAACAGGACAACCATATATGCATATGTACTGGCTGTTTGGTTTGTTAATTTATTTACAACTTAACTCTATTATAATAAATGATTACTGATCTATTGTACAAACATAATAGTAAAGGTTTAGGTTTGTTTTTTTTAAATACAAAGACTGCAAATGAATACATGAAAAAATACACACCATGTACAGTATTTATAATTTATAAATGCAAAGGTAAGACCTCTTTAAATTATTGCACTTGCATTTCTTTTTACAAAGAAGATAGTTTATGTGTCTCATATAAAACCAAATTTTCAGCTCACTAGATGTCTTAAAGTTGAATGTTACTTTGAAGTTCTTTCTTCTCCACAGAACTGCGTCCCTCCCCCCTGTGAATTTTAAATATACATGGATCTACTCTACAAACCAGTTTGATATACTGTACAAACCAGTTCATTATTAATTTTGTGTTTTTGACAGAGCATACACACCCAAATTACAATCAAGCACAGTTTTTGGTCAGCAAGCAGACAAAAGATAGTTGTGATTTGCCTCTGTTAGATTGGGTTTCATAACCTAAAATTTGAAGATGAGTATCCATAGAGAAGAGTACAGAAAGTCACTTACTCTCCTGAGAATGAACAATTTACTTCACCATTTCACAGAATGGCAACTATATCACAGTGTTTTAGGCAAATGAGTTTCTTGAAGAAAGTCGCAATTGTTTGTACAGGTAAGGGACATGGGTGTTTCTTTTAGATAAATAATGCTATAAGCTGCCCTTATAATTTTAACACTAGGTGACCCAAACACAATAATAGCAAAATAGCTAGTACAAATATTTCTGCTTCTAAATGTGCAATCCATGCAGATTATTTAAAACATACCTAAGTACTGTGTGCCAAATGAAAATATAAGCGCCACACTGCATGCCCCCTAGAATCTAATTAAAGTATTTGATTCTAAAGTATTTTAAAAACTAAACCCTGAACATTATTCTAATATAAGGGTTCTAACATGCTACAATTGATAATAATGTAACTGCAACATGCTGAACCATTACAGTAGAATATTGCACCATTTTACAAAAATACTTGATCACAGCAGCAACAGATTTTCCAAAGCATTTATAGAATATACAGTATATTATATGAAAACTAAAATGGCTAATACTATCTGTCTGCTTTTCACACGTTGGCGATGTTTTCTTCATTCATTATGTTCCATGATGCATCAGCAGGACCTATGGCTGAATATGCATCTTTCCCAAATTCAGTTTCTTATAGCTATATAAAAGAATGCTCAAATATGGCTTGAAACCATCCCTTTTTTTCTTTTGTTGTGTTTAGAAGGGAAAAGGTCATTAAAACTTTAATAAAAACAACACTTTTGGAAATAAAATCTATAAATGAAAGAATACTTTTAGGAAAAATGAGCCAATATTTTAAAAGGTCTTACTCATTTTATGAGATTATACTTTTAAAGCGAGAAAAACTCATTTGACATTTTTATCACAAAAATGGCAGTGTCTCATGTCTAATTGTTTTATTTACTAGTGCAAATAGAAATTTTAGACAACCAAATAATTCAGCATGGACCTGAGTCACAACATTCAAAGGAAGCTTCAAACTTCTTAGGATTAGCGTTTTCAGTTCTGGGATACCAGTTTGGGCTTACTTCTGTCAAACACCTGAATGCCTAAAACTGCACTCCATAAATTAGCCTATAGGATAAATTGATGCAACTTAGCAAATTTTGCCAGTTAAGACTATTATTTTTGATGTTGCCTAAAATATAGTCTTTGTCCATATGATCTCCTTTATCCAGTCTTATTCCAGAGGATAAGAAAAGGGGTTTGGGTAACTGGTCTTATCAATGCTAACAGCACTTAAACTATAACAAATATTTTTAAGTGATTCAGATTACTCAAAAAGTCCAGTGCCAGTATGGCTGCTCATCACATTAACACACCTATTTATTGCAACTTTGCTAAATTTGTTAGGGAAATATTTTCTGTATTAATATCAATTCTCAATACAAGCACCTATAAATGATACCGCCAAGCATTTTCAATGATGCATGAACTAGTTAATTTAGATTTTACAGTCAGTGATTGGAAGTCAGACAAACTTTCTATGAAATGAATATAGCATGTGACAAAAAATATTTTGCAACAATGATAAGACCAGAGGGAGAAGGGCATGGTAATAACAGATATGCTAGAGGAATGAAAAATATTTTCAATTTGAGTTGTTTTGGGTCTCTCACAGATACACAGACAGACTGCATCTGAGGCCACCACAGAGCTGCAAAATTTACACGTAAATTGTGTCCAAAGGTCTTTGCTTGCAATCACACATATATGAACTAAGTTATTTAAATCAGAACTGGTAAGGAATAAAGTAGAGGACACATGTAGTACAATCTTAATTGTTTCGTTTGATAAAACTGCACCCTTATAATTTTTTCCATTCCAAAATAATTCACTGGTGAGTATGCACAGAATTATATCATTTAGTAATGGTAAAGCAAATTAAAAGTGTTAGTATGGATGTTGCTAGACATGGCTTGGTCCACACTATGATTCAAATTTGAACTTCAATAAAAATATTTAATCAGATACCCTCCCCCCATCTAACCCTTCATGTTATTTTACTTATTGCAAAGGCTTATGTATACATTATGTGATTATAGATCACATACTATTTATATATACAAACATATACTGGTTTGTGCTCGACCATTAGTAGAAGGCAAAATTCTTTATGGACCATGACATTTAAATTAAAAAAATTAATAAGATGAATGCAGTTCAGCAAACAAGCAGAATGGAAAAGGCGTTACTATGTTTAAACTGCTGACCATACTACTTGTTGTTTTTACTCTATAACAATGTTGCCACTGAATCACTTCAATCACTTTAGCTATTTCTGCTTAGTTTGATAGCTTTAAATCTGGAAATGTTTGCTAAACTAGAAAAAAAGCACACCTACAAAAGGCAAATAGCTTCCCTTTTTTGGGGGAGGGGACAATATAAAACATACAGTATTAGTGAGCAACATAAAATCTAATCAAAGCAAAATACTTTCCTTTTATAGTGATGGTACCAGTCACACCTTGTAGACCTTATTTTTCTGACAAGGCTCCTGTCTCCAGCAGAAAGTATTGTATGTTTAACAGGTCTCTCTAGTATTTTCTAAAATATAACCCTACCATGAAAAAAATTAGCATGAACACTTGATGTACACAAAGCTAGGCAGGCAGATCTCTCCTATTACATTCAAACTTTAGCCCATTACTTTAGCCAATGTTGATAAAAAGGTCCAGCCTGAAATTGTACATGCATCCCTCCTTACTGGAGATAAATATCCAGTATTACAGTGTATGACTGAATGAGCTCTCTAGTTTTTCACATTATTACAAAGAAACAAACACCCTACCCAGTGCTTTCAACATTTAACTTGAGAAATAAAAGGGTTGCTCTGTGATACCAAATAGAGTTTTTGGAGCTTTGAACCTAAATGCTGTTTTTCCTTCTGCCTGCAGCAAGATAATTCAAATACTGTAACTTCAATGAAAGTTACAGCTCCAGAGGTTTTCTGCTAAATTTCAAACCGATTACAAGTAGATCACACATAAACATTCACAATAGCAATGTGTAAAATGTTCTATTTATAGCCATGAACTCCCAAGTGACACTGGTGTTAAATCCAGCCACAGTACAATATAATAAAAGTACCATTGAAACCCTTACTAGAAAGATACAATTTTAAAAGTACCCCCTAATATTTTTTCCCTTCAGTTTTGAATTAAGGCCTCAGCAATGTAGCCTATGAGAAAAGGCCAGTCTTTTATATTCACATATCACAAGTTTGCTTTGACAGCTGATTCTGAAACAACAGAATTGTCAGTCTCTCTCTGGTTACGTTGTGTGTGTGATGGTAGACAGGAGACTGGCAGACAATTGCCTATCTGAGGTAACTCTGTAGGGATTACCTCAGAGACAGATCTGCTTCTCAGTTAGCATTTGTAGATTTTGTCATTTAAAAAAAGAAAAGAAAAAGAACCGCCCCCCCCCCCCCCCCCATGAAACCAAACCAAAAAAGAACAAAGGAGAGATGCCTTGGGGTTAAAAAAATTTGTCACGGCTGTTTAGTCATCAATCTTCACAGGAAGTGAATCCGAGGTCTGCGGATCATGTGGTTGGGATGGAATCCATAATGAAGTTTCCTCTCCTCGTGTCACTTTCTCCCATTGTTTGAGATTTTCCCTGGTAATGCAAAGAGAGCAAAGACTATACATAAATGTAATAATTTTTCATAATAATTTCTGCTATATTATACCTACATAAATAATTTTATGAAGTATATAACAGTGGTCTATAATACAGGTTTTTGTTTACTACTGTACTAATTTATCTTGTTTCTTTCTCTTCAGAGGGGTAGCCAGGTTAGTCTGTACAGGACAAATTCAGAAAACAACAAATAGTATGGTTGCACATTAAAGACTAATGAAACATGTAGATGGTATTATGAGCTTTTGAGGCCACAGCCCACTTCTTCAGATGACCAGAGTGTTGGATGTCCAGAACCAAAATTAAATGGGGAGGGGAGTAGGGGAATGGAAGGGGGAGGACAAAAAGAGGCAGTGGGTATATAAATATCAAAGGGAAAACCGAGTTGGTATGTAACAAGCAAAACTGATAGTCTGTAAGCACCTAGGCTGCGTCTAGACTGGCAAGTTTTTCCGCAAAAGCAGATGCTTTTTCAGAAAAACTTGCCAGCTGTCTACACTGGCCGCTTGAATTTGAGCAAGAACACTGATGATCTAATGTAAGATTGTCAGTGTTCTTGCGCAAATACTATGCTGCTCCCGTTCGGAAAAAAGCCCTCTTGTGCAAATGTATTTGCGCAAGAGGGCCAGTGTAGACAGTTAAAAACAGTTTTGCGCAAAAAAGCCCCGATGGCGAAAATGGCGATCGGGGCTTTCTTGCGCAAAACCGCATCTAGATTGGTACAGATGCTTTTCCGCAAAAAGTGCTTTTGCGCAAAAGCGTCCATGCCAATCTAGATGCTCTTTTCCGCAAATGCTTTTAACGGAAAAACTTTTCTTTTAAAAGCATTTGCGGAAAATCATGCCAGTCTAGACGCAGCCCTAAAGACTGGATAGTGAAAGGAAGCAGATAAGGACCATTAGTTAGAATTTAGAGAGGAAGAGTACTAACACCAGAATCTACACACAGAACCATTGGCACCTTCATTGTTTGGTTGGTTGATAACGGGACACTATAATAATGGGACAATTTTGCCTGTTACATACCAGCTTGGTTTTCCCTTTGATATTTATATACCCATTGCCTCTTTTTGTCAACAACTTTTAGATACTAGGGTTACTGAATAATTAGTCTTCTCCAAAGTAAAGGGTATTCAAATAAGCACGATATTTTCCTTCCTTGAGGCTGATAGTGCTCATTACCTTATAGCCTGGCCTATCCTCTCCTTCAAAAGTCCAAACTTTGGTTTTACACACATTAATAGTGTCCTTTGCCTCTAATTAAAACAGCGATATGCATGACACCCTAGTTATCTGAGTGTATTCTTCCTCCCTCTTCATGTGGAGTAATACATTCATTTTCTTACTGAGTTTGTGCAGGCCAAAGATATAACCTGTGTCGTATTTCTATGGCGTGACTTCCATTATTGTTTTGGCAATTAATACACTAACCACCCATTGATCAGTAATGGAGAACTATGGCCAGTAGAAGCTGTGGGGTCGGGGCCTGTAGATGAGGGGCTGCACATGGAGCCCCTGCAGTACATGCCAGATGAGAAGGATGATGGGTCAGCCAGGGGTGTCTAGCTGCTGTGTAGATATAGCCCCAAAGGACTGAATCTGATTATGCTGCCTCAGAAGAAAAACATTCTTCAAAAGATGTTCATATTTATTTTGAAAGACTCTGGGCCAACTCCCACTTACGACAAGTAAAATTTTGGATGACACCTCTGAACATCAAGTCTTAAACATTTCTACTTCAGTGGGAAGGGGGCCAGGAATTGAAAAGGGTGGGGTCTACCTGGAATCTTGATCCTGACTAGAAGTTGATGAAATTTTTCAGCCACATTTTTTTTCCCATCGGTGCTAATGAAATATTTTGCAAACTTGTGCTGAATTCACTGAATTGTTTCAGTTGAATAAGAAAATCCCAAAAACCTAAATGTTTCATTTGGACATTTTCAAATGAAATGTTTCTATTTTTGTGTTCAAAAATACTTGATTTGAAACTTCATTCAATGATATTTCTTTCTTTTTTAATTTGTCCAGTGCTTAAGTCTTGGCAATGATACACTGTCTAACTTTATGCATCTTACTTACTTTCCTTGATTCTGAGTTTCCATTTCTCTAAAATGGTAATAATGATGCTCAACTATCATACAAGTTTTGTGAGGATTATGTAAATATTAGTAAAATAAGTGCAAAACATACTTAAGGCCAGACAAGTGACTTGAAGTGGGAATAGAACTCAGGAGTTCCTGGCTTCCAGTTCTGAGGTTAATCCATTAATCATGCAGAAGTAATCTCAGAAGATTTCTTTCCCAGTTATTTCATAATGAAAATATTTAAAGACATATTTTTGATTAAAGGTAGAATTTAATGTCAAAGACCCCCAATTAATGGAAAATATTTCATGAACAAATTCATCTGGAATTTTAATAAATTTAAAACATTTTGGCTGTGTCTAGACTGCATCCCTTTTCCGTAAAAGGGATGCAAATTAGACATATCGCAATTGCAAATGAAGCGGGGATTTAAATCTCCCCCGCTTCATTAGCATAAAAATGGCTGCCGCTTTTTTTCGGCTCGGAGCTTTGCTGGAAAAAAGTGCCAGTCTACACGTGGCTCTTTCGGAAAATAAAGCCTTTTCTGAAAGATCCCTTATCCCAAGCTTTATATTCCGAAAGATCCGCGTCTAGACTGGTGCTTTTTTCCGGCGAAGCTCCGAGCCGGAAAAAAGCGGCAGCCATTTTTATGCTAATGAAGCGGGAGAGATTTAAATCCCCACTTCATTTGCAATTGCGATGTGTCTAATTTGCATCCCTTTTACGGAAAAGGGATGCAGTCTAGACACAGCCTTTGAGGAAGTTGAATAAGTTTTTTTTTTAAAAGAGCATAGCTCAGAAAACCTGTCATGGGAATAAACTCTGTTATAGAATATATCATTTGTCTTTAGGCTACAGTGGACCAGCCAGACATGATCTAGATTTCAGCTGTTGATATTACTGGATGACTGTTTAATAATCTACCCTGAGCATGAATTACAAATCTAGCAATTAAGCAAGGTGACAAGGCTGCACAAGCTACCTTTGCAAGACAACTGATTCACAAACTAGTAAACTTAAGAATGTTTACAAATAGTTTTATAAGGAAATTTAAGGGAACTAATTTTATGCTGAAATTCTCAGGGCTTAGCCTTTTGTTTCTAGCATTAGGAAGGAAGTTTAGAGCCTCCAACTCTGAAGGGAATGAGACATAAGATTCCACTGAGGGGGAAACAGTGTAATAATTAAAACCATGGTAGGAGATAGAACCATCTGGAGCAGACAGAAATAGGTCTTGCTGCCACAATTACATTCAGGCTATTGATGGGCTTATAACTGGTATGCAGAAAAGGAGACAATGCAAAAGAAAAAAAGGCATGTGAAAACACAGGTGGGAAAGATTCAGGAGTAGCCTATATCACAATGAGCTTCAGAAACAGTAGTATTTATTTTATTTGGTGTTTGCGTATTCACCGAGCCAAGTATGTATTCTCAGTGGCCAAGTGGAGTTCTCGGAGTTCACCAATGAATTTAGTTAGTGGGCATGCCTCCACAATGCGTGTCTCTGCTTGATCTCCATCGCAGCTGCAGCTTGGATTGTTTGGAAGATCCTAGTGGTGCTAATTGGCTGCAAAGAGCCCTACCCATTCCAGAATTGGATAAGAAGGGCTCAATGATGATGTGGCAGGCTGAAGCTGGGCGGGTGAGCAGTAGGGTCTGTGATGAAGAACTAACTAGTGCTTAACACCAACCACAAGTCTTCCTGCCACAGGGATTTGGCTGGTCACATTCTGGTGTGGCAGCATTGACCACCATAGGTGTGGTGATGAAAAACATGTAGCTAGTGGGCTAAAAAGGTTGCTAAAAAAGGGCAAGCTTAGACTGGCAAGTACCTAGTTCTCAAGCAGCTTGCCAGCTGCAAATCTCCCCCCAATGTAAAAGAGAGCAATGTGGCTCACAAATACAAGCCACAGAAGATGAATCAGTCAAAAAGTTCTTGTGATGTGTATTGTTGAGTTGATTTGCCAGTCAACAAATTGGGGTGTGCTCACCAGCTCTATACTCCATACTCTAGTACTGAATACGAGATGGCATGGGGTGAGATCCTTAGGTTTGGATCATCTGTTCCCCATGAAGAACCTGTCAGTTTGCTGAGAAAGTTGTTGCATGTGTTGACCTTTGCTGCTATCTTGCTCAAGTGGCTTTTGGGTGTCAGTGTTTGATCAAGGGTCTCACTTAAGTACACTGGGTAAGTTTCATGCTTCATCCTCTGGCCATTCATTATGACGTTTAGTTCCCTTAGCATTGGCATGATGGAAGTGGAATGTGCTAGACGTTGTCTTACTGGTGCTAAGTGAAGGAACCATGTCTTGAAGTAGTCAGCCAGCGTAGCAATGCTATTACTCAGGGTCTTCTTCAGCTCAGAGAAAGTCAGAACTTGTAGTCTGAAACAAATGTCATCTACAGACATGAACTTCTGCGACTGGGTTGGTGGCAAGTTATTGATGTAAAAAGTCGAACAAAGTTAGGCTAGAATAGACCTGTAGAGTAGCCTGGCCAAAAGAGACCCCTAGGTGGCAATGGACCAGTGTTCTCATTACACCCCTGTCAGTACTCACTGTAGTCCAGGAAACCTAATGATAATTCTAACAAAGCAAATTCCAAAAGTTCATACTTAAAGAATCTAGGTACAGTATCACCACTTCCCATCACGCTAAGAAGTGGTGTCACTACAAACTGTGTGTGTGTGTGCACACCACTTCACAAATACACTCGCTAGTAACTGAAAGACTTTGCTATCACTTAGGTGGTTGAGTTTCCTCTGAAATCACATTAGTCTAGGGCTGATAGCAAGGCAGATACATGCCTTGCTGTTGTGTCAATATAATCTGTAAAGTCAAAATTGCGAAGAACTCAAAAACTGGATGATAACAGATTGTGTATTCCAGTGATGAATAAACTTGGTGATATTCTGAATCAAGAGCTTTCAGCCAAGCTTATAGCTGTTCCCATAACTTTGCTCTGGCTCAGACATTCTTGGCTTCAGAGTGACAGTCCTAGAATCTTGTTTTATTTATATCGTGTATACACACATAAACACATACACTTCTGTTTATTTTAGATACATGAGTAGATGGACAGAGAGAGGATTTACTTATGTTACTTTTACACTGCCAAAAGAGAAAATGCCAGTCAGTTGCTTAAAGATCTGAAGAGCTAAGAAGGTACTGGGGACACATTGCCATGGACCTGCTTGTTTACTGGTATTTTTGACATAAAATACATTTTCATAGCTGTATGCAAAGATTCGTGTTGGCTGAACTACCCAGTAGTTCCTGCCTCCAGGTGTTGGATGCACTAGCTAGAGAATATTTATATTTGTCTACATGCAAAATTTGGAATTTAGAGGCATATATTTCCAGACACACATATATGTAGTGTGGCATGCTTTCACTCAGCTAAGTGATATATGTTGCAAAAATTTGCACTACTACTCACCTGCATGCACGGAGTAGTGGCCCAGCAGGAGGGAAGATCTGTGTGAGTGTGGTGTAGCAGGGGATGGCTACAGCATTGTAGAACCCAATCTGTGAAAAACAGTGGAAAAACATTGACAGGAGCCAAATGATGACACACAATTAACTGCAAAAGAACTCAAAACTACTCTATTTACTTACTTTACAATTTAATTACTTACAATCTGTTACTGTTCTGTACTGTTCCCCATCACAGTAGCATCTGAGCACTATCAATGTGGACTCAATAGCAGTCAGCACTCCCTTCTCGAGGGTAAAAATACTGCTTAAGGTAGCTTTTCTTTTTCGATTTGGCTGGCTGGCTGATTAGTTTGTTGTGGGAATTGGAGGCTTGTGGGTAGATGGGATTGTCCATGATGGGTCAGATTCTCGAACTGCCTCATGTCCCCTGGAATTTCGATTCACACCTGAATTCCCTGGATATTCTAAAGATACTGTATACTGGGAAAAGTTTCTAAAAACATCTGGGCTACGTCTACACTGGCCCCTTTTCCGGAAGGGGCATGTTAATTTCAGCTATCGTAGTAGGGAAATCCGCGGGGGATTTAAATATCCCCCGTGGCATTTAAATAAAAATGTCCGCCGCTTTTTTCCGACTTTTAGAAAAGCCGGAAAAGAGCGTCTACACTGGCCCCGATCCTCCGGAAAAAGCGCCCTTTTCCGGAGGCTCTTATTCCTACTTTGAAGTAGGAATAAGAGCCTCCGGAAAAGGGCGCTTTTTCCGGAGGATCGGGGCCAGTGTAGACGCTCTTTTCTAAAAGCCGGAAAAAAGCGGCGGACATTTTTATTTAAATGCCGCGGGGGATATTTAAATCCCCCGCGGATTTCCCTACTACGATAGCTGAAATTAACATGCCCCTTCCGGAAAAGGGGCCAGTGTAGACGAGCCCCTGCTGTTTCTAATACAGGCAGTCCCCGACTTACGAACGGGGCTCTCTCGCCCCGGAGCTCACAGGCAGCGGTCAGCCACCTTGACCTCCGGGGCGAGAAAAGCTGCTCCCGGTGCAAAGCAGCAGCCCCGGCGGGTTTGCTCACGGTGCCCCTGGTCTGCTGGAGACGGTCCCCAGCAGAGCAGAGTCACTGCGAGCAAACCCGCCGCTGCTGCGGCTTTACTCGCGGTGCCCCTGGTCTGCTGGAGACGGTCCCCAGCAGACCAGGGGCACCGCGAGCAAAGCGGGTCCCGCGCCAGAGCAAAGCCTCAGAGGCGAGGCACCCCGCCGCTGTGGCTTTGCTCCCCATGTCCCTGGTCTGCTGGGGGGGGGGCGCAGCTAGTGTGCCCCCCCAGCAGACCAGGCTTTTGTTGTGGACCCTGGGGCAGAGCAGCTGGGGCGCTGCCGGTTGGTCCCGCAGCGCCGCTCTGGGCACTATTGGACCAACCCGGCAGCACCCCAGCCCTCTGCCCCAGGCGTCCTGATTCAGCCGCTGCTGGTCAGTTTCAGCAGCGGCTGAATCAGGACGCCTGGGGCAGAGCAGCTGGGGTGCTGCTGGGTTGGTCCAGTAGCGCCAAGGAGCCGCGCTACTGGAGCAACCCAGCAGCACCCCAGCTGCTCTGCCCCAGGCGTCCCCAAGTCAGCCATTGCTGAAACTGACCAGCGCTGACTACAGGAAGCCTGAGGCACAGTTGCTCTGCCCCGGGCTTCCTGGAATCAGCGGCTGATCAGTTTCAGCAGCAGCTGACTTGGGGTTCTTAAGTTGAATCTGTATGTAAGTCAGAACTGGCGGTCAGTTTCAGCAGCGGCTGAATCTGGACGCCAGTTCCGACTTACATACAGATTCAACTTAAGAACAAACCTACAGTCCCTATCTTGTACGTAACCCAGGGACTGCCTGTACTAATTTAGCTCTACTTGTGGGGGCCCTCTGAAGTTGGTTCAAATGACATTTTTAATGCTATGTCTCTTAACCCTGCTTAGAACAAATCTAATCAACACAATGTTAAAGGTGCCAGTAGTCCATGTAGGATGGGCACCTAACGGTGCTACCACTGGTATACCTGAAGTGATGCTCTCAGCAGGATATTTTCTGAAAATGTTCCTAAGGAGTCACATACATGCCTGCTGTAACTTTACAGACTTCAAGAAAGTTAATGCTTCTTTCACTACCTGTTTAAATGTGTCTCTACCCCCACTCCCTTTCTCCTTAAAAAACAAAAACAAAAAAATCCTCCAAACTTCCATAGAAGACCATATGCTAGCCATGTAGTGCTTCAATAGCCATAGCATAGAACACAAGACTATTTCTTCTGATATATAGTTTGTATTAATGAAATAGCATACTGTACCATGATCACAAGAGTTTGACATGTAAATCCATTTTACCTATTGACATAGTAGACCTTATTCCCAGATTAAAAGACAATGCTACCTCTGTCTCCACAGATGCACAGGTTGCCTCTACAATGGGACTGGGATGTAAATAGGTGTGTTTAGTGCTTTACAAAAGAGAGGAGATATTGTTCCTGTTTTGAGATTTTTACAATCTAGGCTACAGCACATATGACATTACTAACTGAGGGTATGTCTACACTACCCCCCTAGTTCGAACTAGGGGGGTAATGTATGCATACCAAACTTGCTAATGAAGCCCGGGATTTGAATTTCCCGGGCTTCATCAGCATAAAGCCGGCGCCGCCATTTTTAAAAGCCGGCTACACGCGGCACGGGCACGGACTAGATAGTTCGGATTAGGCTTCTATCTGTACGCCTCGTGGAAAGCTTAGCCCAAATTAAACACATCTGCGATTTACCATATATAATCTTATCACTAAAAGCACAGCATAAAAAATGAAATATTCTGGTTTGGGCCATGGAAATAAGACCATCTTCATTTAAAAATACACAACAAACTGGACAAACCCTGAAAGGGTCAAAAAGAACTAGGGTCAAAATTGAACAAAATCATGTTACTCCATGGAAATTTCTTTGAGATAGTTTCCACTTCTGACCAGGGCACGGATTCCCCAAGCTAGCATTTCAGTTCTCATCCTCTCAACCACACATCCCCATTTTAATGGCACATTGCAGAGAGATTTAAGTATTTCATATAATTTCCCTTTAATTCTGTTTTATGAGTACATGAATATGTAAAAGATTGCAGGAAAACTTTCAAAAGGTCCAAGGGGACTTGTGCACCTAAGTCAAAGTGACAGTTTAGTGATACACTTCTCAATGCCTTAGTCCCCTGAAAATGAAATTTAGATATTTTTGAAAATTTCACCCCAGGATTTTTCAATGTATTAATAACCAACATGTTAAAACCACCCTATCTCTGGCAACTAAATTTTCAGACAATAACACTTAAAACAACTCCATTTCAGTTTTGCTGCAAAAGAAATTTTTTTTTATTTTCCTACCTGAAAATCCATTTTGTGAGAAGAGTTTCCTTTAATTTGAAATGTGTGGGCAGCTCTTTTTTCCCTACCTTCATTAATATGGGTGCATCAACCTGCTTATCAAAAGAACTCCCTGTTCAATGCATAAATATGGCAATCATGTTCACCAGTCCTCAAAAATATTACTTTTCTAGGCAGGAATGGAATTCTTCTGAGTGAAAGTGTCAACTCTAACCCTAACCCTCTCCCAGCAGTTGGTTAAAAAGATCTAGAAGGAAGTAGGGCTATGATGCACTATGTTTCAGGACAGCATGAAATAACATGCTCTTGTTCCAATAATGTCTCTGAGAAGGATGTTTCTAGTTGCCATTTTTTAAATCAACAATGGATTTGTATGTAAAGTGTAGAAATTGAGATGACACACACCTCACAGGTCAAAAAACTATCATGTGCTTGGCTAAGGACCAATATCATACTCCTTGTCAAGTTTTTATTGTGCAAATTTTATAGCCTATAAAAAACATTTAATTTTAAACAACTCGTACTTGGCCTTGTGGGACCTCATCCTTCTTGTCTCTGTCCATCATAGGTATAGGCTGAATACCTATCTTCTTCATTTCATCACCCTGAAGAGAAAAAGAAAAAGGGTCAAGTACTCCCTGAATAGCTAAGGACACTCGGAAGGAAAATCAGGATTTCTTAAATTGAAATAAAAAACAGGATTGTGTAGCACTTTAAAGACTAACAAGATGGTTTAATAGGTGATGAGCTTTCGTGGGCCAGACCCACTTTCTCAGATCAAATAGTGGAAGAAAATTGTCACAACCATATATACCAAAGGATACAATTTAAAAAAATGAACACATATGAAAAGGACAAATCAAATTTCAGAACAGAAGGGGGTGGGGGGGGGAGGGAGGTAAATGTCTGTAAGCTAATGATATTAGAGGTGATAATTGGGGAAGCTGTCTTTGTAATGGGTAAGATAATTAGCGTCTTTATTCAAATTTGCATGTAAAGTGTCAAATTTAAGCATGAATGACAGTTCAGAGGATTCTCTTTGAAGTGAAGTCTTAAAAGGTCTTTGAAGCAGGATGCAGGTAATCAAGTCATTGAGACAATGTCCTTTCTGGTTGAAGTGGCAAGAAACTGTTTTTTCTTTGTGATCCTGTCTGATATCTGTTTTGTGGAAATTGATCCTTTGGCGAAGTGTCTGAGATGTTTGTCCAATGTACATAGCAGACGGACACTTTCGGCACATGAGTGCATACATTATATTTCTGGATGCACAGAAATATGTGTTCTTGATCTTATAACTCACTTGGTTGGGTCCAATAACGGTATAAAGTGAGTTATAAGATCAAGAACACATATTCCTGCGCATCCAGAAATATAATGTATGCAATCATGTGCCGAAAGTGTCCGTCTGCTATGTACATTGGACAAACATCTCAGACACTTCGCCAAAGGATCAATTCCCACAAAACAGATATTAACTAAAAATTTTACTGAAAGTGCCAGTGTCACTTACTCAACTTCCCTATGTTTTGGCTGATTTTTGAATGTTCTGACCACCTGAGTCCCAGATTCCAGAGTACAGAGGTTACTCAAAGCTGTATAGGATTCATGTTTTAATGAATCTCAAATTTCACTTTAGCCTCAAGGACTTGCTCAGAAAATATTAATATAGAAACAATTTTCACTTTAGTTTTGTGCATTTAACCCCCCCCCCCATTTCTGAAAATACAGAATACAGACATAGAAGTATTTGATATATGTAGAAATATAAATTGCATTTATATTAATTTTATTTTATTATAATGATTAATAGCACCGATAGGCTTCAAGCTTGTTTAAATATTGTAAATATATAAACAGAACATTTGTGTTCAACCGATAGCTATATATAGATATCTGAATCTATTTGATAGTTACATAAAGTAAAAAATATTTTAAACCTACTGGTATTATTAGTAACTTGTTTTCAATATCCTGAAAGTAGTTATTTATCTCATTTGCAGACTGCAAGGAGTGGCTTTTCCACTCAGCTGTTAGAGCCATACAGACAACAGCTAGATCCAGTACAAATTTACATGATTCTTGGGCTGTGTCTACACTGGCATGAATTTCTGGAAATGCTTAAAACGGAATACTATTCTGTTTTCAGTTTTTCCGGAAAAGGAGCGTCTACATTGGCAGGCTGCTTTTCCGGAAAAGCCCTTTTTCCGGAAAAGCGTCTGTGGCCAATGTAGACGCGCTTTTCCGGAAAAGACTACCGGGCTGTCTATACTGGCCCTTTTCCGGAACAGTGTTCCGGAATAAGGACTTATGCCCGAGCGGGAGCAGAATAGTTTTTCCGGAATAGCGGCTGATTTTGTACAGTAGAGCATCGTTGCTTTTCTGGAAATTCAAGGGCCAGTATAGACAGCTCGCAGCTTATTCCGGAAAAGCGGCTGATTTTCCGGAATAAGTGGCCCAGTGTAGACACAGCCTTGGAGTTTACCATTATTGATAACTTAAATAACAACAAAATATTTGGCTGTTGTTACGGTTTTCCATGGGAGATACCTCTGTACCTGCCTCAAGTTTCCTCTGCTCCTGAGGTAGAGCTTGTAGCACCTGCCTGTAGTGTCTGCTTGGATAGATTGTCACACCAGAATACACCTCTTATGTATTCCTGACAAGTGATCTAGTTATTCTTTTCTGAAGAGTGATCTAGTAAAATAAACATGGAGCCCCACAATATTGTCAATAGTTTCCAAAGAAAATTTCCTCCATTTACAAGTAGAAGTGTTTCTCTCAGACCTATCTTGAGATTAGAGTATGGAGTTAAAGTTTTGCCCCCTGAAATATCCTCACTAGTCTTAAACACTGCAGGGCAAATTTTGACCATAATCACACCAATATTACTCATAAGAAGAACTCATCTGGAAGTTACAAGTCTTTATATTTGTAAGCAAAATATGGTATATAGTAAATAATGCTATTGAAAATTGTTCTAGATCAATCTAACATTGTGTTCCCCTCTCTCATTTATCTAGGTATTTTCTGTATGTAGAACAAATGTTAGAGAAATATGCATACCTCAGCCCAGAACTCTGCATATATATCATTAGCTGTCAATCTGGTAACTGACCACAATTTTGTTACAGAACAAAGATCACAAGCTGTCATCATCAGACCAATCACACGATCCCTAGAATACAGAATATGAAATCTGTTATTTAGATAAAGCTTTATGTTATTGTGTTTTGAAGCTTTTTAGGTGTTCTGTCATATATACATCCAGCAAAAACCAAAAAGTACAAATGCTACAAAATATCTCCCACACAAATCCATCCTCCCCCTGTGATATTAGCCTATTGATAATTCAGTACATGAATCATATTAGCAACATATCACTTTTATTAAGTTCAGTAGCTTATATTATTGAAATAAGGCTTATTCAAAAGCATCTAGGTGAAAAAATTAAGTCAAATGGCTGACCCAAACAACTGTTAATAAATACAGTGTTTCAAGTAAGTTCATGCTATAACTGACTTATAGCATACATTATCCACTCTTGAGAATTATGTCCTGAGTGTGATTTATACGATCCTGGTCTATTTTTAACATGTACTAGTACTAAATTAGAATTTTGTCTGGATTAATAATCTGTACTTTTATTATAAGAGATTAATTTAGTGTTATATATAAAACATGTAGAAATATTAAAATTAAAATATTGTATAATTATGCAGAGCTAGAAACATTACGTAATTCATGGATAATACGTGGTCAGGTATTCTCATTTTTAAGCAGTAATATACATGCCTAACTCTAGTTGGGGAAGTTTAGCCCAGAACTCATTTTCTATGGTTATTTTACATAATGGCATATCTAATCTTGGAAATTTATCAAACTATCTATTTTGGAATAATTATTTCAGAATAGCTATTTTGATAAATTTCCAAACCCTAAGAAGGACTTTTTAGTTCTTAGAACTCTTAGGTTTGCCATCAGGAGGCAAACCTAATCCTAACATCACTTTCATTGCTTTCAGAGTGGGCTTGGGACCAGCTGTCTGCTGCTCACTGGTGGAAAGAATACATGCTGGAGCTTGAGTGAACAGCTTTCTCTTTCCTGAGTAAAAAAAGGGCCAAGCCTAAGTCCAGCATAAGCAGGCAGGCATCTTGGGTCAATTAGAACTTGCCAGAAGCTACAGACTGATTAGTCACCTGCAGCCAATTAAGGCCTGTAGTACTGCTTTAAAAGGGCTCCCCCAGGCAAGGAAGGAAAAGAGTGAAGGACTGGAAGTGCTGTGTGGGTGGGAGTGGAGGATTGACAAGTAGGTACCAAAGGAAAGGTACTGGGAGGGATTGTTTGGGGAAGTGGCCCAAGGAAAAGCTGACAGATTGAGAGTGGCAGTAATCCTACCTGTTGGCGCTGCCTTGGGGTCCCTGGGCTGCAACCCGAAGTAGTGGATGGGCTTGGGTTCCTCCCAACCTCCCCAAATCTCAACCTCTGCCTCGAGAAGGGAGATCAGAACTCCAGAAGGGATTTTACCCCAAACTTCTGAACTAGCCTGTGATGAGTAAAAGGCTGTATTGGAGGGCCACACTGAGTCTCTGAGGCTAACACTATCTACCAGTAGTGCAAGACCCCGCGGGAATAGCTGGAGCTTTGCCATAAAATAAAATATTCTCAAGTCAAATGTACAATTCCAGCATCTATCCTTAATTACAAATGCACAAATAGCTACTGTATTTTAAAAAACCTTAAAAGGACGACATATAGACATATTCCATCCCTCCAAACCCTGACAAAATTTTTCAAAATGATTAAAAGGGTTTCCTGCAGAAAAGCCGAACATTTGACCAGTTTTCAGTCCCTTTTTTATGTCTTAAACTGGGAAAAGCTGGTACTTAAATGGAAAACACTCAAACAAGCTTCCTGCCTATGTAAAGAATAAAAATATTTTCCCCTTGGCTATTTTGGAGGATTTCTTATAGTGACCAGCATTATAGTATCTTGAAGCTCAGAGAAGGCAATGTTATAAACCAAAAAAGATGAACTAAGAATTTGAAATACCTTGAATTAACTCTTTGAATTAATTTAGGGTAACTATTTAGAATCTGAGATACTAGGAGAAAGTAAAGAGTAAATATTTAAATACCTTTTTACATGTCACAAAAATGCTGCGTGTTCATATTGTAGATAAGTAATGTTCATTTTGGCTATGTCTAGACTACAGAGTTTTTCTGGGATACCAGAGATAACCCGGAAAAACTTTGTAGCATCCAGGAAATGCATCTGCTCTTCTGACATTTTTTGCAGAAGAGCAGACATGTTCTTTCGGAAGCCCCCGTATTCCTCTTTTCACAAGGTATACCTAAAGAGGAGGTTTTTCCTAAACTTGGCCCAGTGTAGATGGGCCAAATTTCAGAAATACCTCTTCCTAAAAAGCAATCAGAAAAAGTTACACAAATTGTGGAGCGCTATTTGCATACCTTTTTCCTATAAAACGCCGTAGTCTAGATGTAACCATCTTAGTCTTTTTCAGCAAAAACAACAAGGAGTCCTGTGGTACCTTAAAGACAAGCAAATTTATTTGGGCATAAGCTTTCATGGGCTGGAGCCCACTTCATCAGATTCAACTGATGAAGTTGGCTCCAACCCACAGAAAGTTATGCTCAAATACATTTATTAATCTAAGGTGCCACCGGATTCCTCGTTGTTCATTCTGTTGAATCCTCTCATATATGATTAAAAATAATGAAAAAACTGAGTCCATCCTATTTTATTTTATCCAGATGTTGTAAATTTCACCAGTTAATGCAAAATTATTTTGCTTATCTATTTCTGAGTTTAGTTATGTTGAAAGGTACATCTGGCTCTTTCATGTTTCATTTGACCAAATTCTGAAGCACTTGGCTCCATTTCCCCCTGTATTTGATATATTAATATGGTATAACAGTAGTGCTTAGATTTTCATTTTGACAGGGATAAAAACATTCCATACAATGTGTTTTACATGCTCAAAAGACATATATACCTAGGGACCTCAGCAATCTTTTAAAGCAAAATGAATGGACTGTGTGGCATTCAGATGTGTCAATTTGTTGGTAAAAGAGAGTATAAGATCACCATGAAGGTCTGGCATGACAGCAAGCTGGATGAAGCTGAGGTATGTATTGCTTTTCAGGATGTGCTGGAGATAGAATAAATGCCTTACAGAATGTGGTGTAGGTTATGTGAAGATGGAAAAGAGACTGGAGACCTGTCCCTTACTTAGTGTCAGAGTTTGAAAATAATGCCCCCATATTTTATGGAAAGATGGTTTTGAATATATATATATGCATAAGTCGAACATGCTTTATGCAAAACAGATCAAGCAATCTATCATTCAAGAGTCTGATCCCCTGAATGTGTAGATTCTTTTTTATACATGTGAAGTTAGAAATATGAAATGTAAGCCTGCTTATTAATCTAGAATTTGTAGTAACACTCCTTAGTGGTACTTATGGGCTTAATGGCCCAGTGTTCAAGGTAACGATCTGTAAATGGGTTTGTTTTCCCTGTAAGCCCAAACAGAGATTGGTCCTATAAAGACCTGTGATCATGCCACCTGATGCTGGAATCCATTTTGAATCTGGTATTTTCCATGGGGATGGAGAGAGAAAACAAAGGGTACCGCCCATTTAAGGAAGCAATCAAAGTTGTCTTCAGCTTGGCTTTTGAAAATTGCCTCCCTATCCTAAGGGACTAGGCAAGGATTTCTTAGATCCAAGCCAGAGAAAGGATTAGCTGTAACTTGAAAGAATTTATCTGGAACAAGTGGAGGGGTGAGAAATATATTTCAAACAATCTCTCTTAGGGTATGTCTACACTACCACCCTAGTTCGAACTAGGGTGGTTAATATAGTCAATCGAAGTTGCAAATGAAGCCTGGGATTTAAATATCCCGGGCTTCATTTGCATATTGCCGGGCGCCGCCATTTTTAAAGCCCCAGTAGTTCAGACTCCGTGCCTGCGGCTACTCGCGGCACGGAGTAGGTAGTTCGAATTAGGCTAATTCGAACTACCGTTACTCCTTGTTCCACGTGGAAAACCTTATTCGAACTACCTACTCCGTGCCGCGTGTAGCCGCGGGCACGGAGTCCGAACTACCATGGATTTAAAAATGGCGACGCCCGGCAAGATGCAAATGAAGCCCGGGATATTTAAATCCCGGGTTTCATTTGCAACTTCAATTGACTACATTAACCACCCTAGTTTGAACTAGGGTGGTAGTGTAGACATGCCCTCAGTGCATTAGGCATAATTGTCATGTTTTGTTTCTTTTGGCTTAGTAACTCACTTTCATCTGTCTGTTTTCACTTGCAATCATTTAAATCCTATTTTTATACTTAATAAAACACTTCTGTTTATTATAAAGCCCATAAATAACTGTTAGCTGGAGGGAGCTACAGCTGTGCATCTCTCTCTTTCATTGATAAAGTAGGTGAACATCTTTATGAACTTTCTCTGTGTAAAACTTGTATACAGCGTAAGATGGATTTTTTTGGGATGTCGGTCCTTTTTGAGGGTTGTGTTCCTAGGTGTTGGTAAGTCCCTGTAGCTAAACTGATTCAGCATCTGTGTGGCTCTGCTAAGGTAACTGTTACCTCAACTCTGCCCGGGCTGGGGGAGACCAGAGCTTCTGGCCCAGCAGGACAGGGTGATGGGGCACCCCAGAGGGCAGGTAGGTGGGCTCAATGGTATTTGTTAGAAAAGAAACAGGTGACCCAGGAGCAGATTGGGTAAACAGAACTGCTTTATTGCCCATGCACGTTAACCTCAGACCACCAACACATTGTTCCGAGTGGCAACAATTATACCCTTTTATCTATTTTAGCATGTTAATTCACACATCTTTCACTACTTTCCCTAAAACCTTATTTAGTAATGTTAACTCCTACACAATGAATATTAACAGGTGATGAATACAATTATACCCGCTTCTATTTGTTATTTGTTGTTTACCATTACATACTCTCTTAATCAGCAGCTTGTAGGAAGGAGGAAAGTGCTTTGATTCTGAAAATGTTTTTACAGAACAAGTGCAAAGACAAAACAAGACAATGTTCAGTGCAACCATCTTCCAAGGCTGTCAGGACAAAGGGGAAAATATGTTTAAAGAGCAATGGCAATTTTGGCTAGACTCCTTAACCACTAATGTATAGCCAACCCCAGACCCCTATTAATTTTTACATATCCCAACAGGTATGATCTGCAGACTGGGTGACAGCCTTAAGGGAACCTCTGTAATCCAAGTCACCACACATACTTTCAAGGATTTAGGTAGTTGAGGTGAATCCTGGTACAACTTTCACCGTCATGACACTCAGGTTCTCTTTATGCATACATCCAAGTGGGAGTGCATGTTATAAAATCTAATGTTTCTGGGTTTTAAATCTCAAGGATAAGAGGGTAGATTTTTCAACCAGTATAATTCTACTGATGTCAAAGCAGCTACTCATTATTTATACTGCTGTGGAAGGAGAATCAGGCCATAGGGCTAAAAGTATTTTTATATTGTCTGTATGACTAGGTAATCAATGTTAAAAGGATTAATTGATTAACTGGAGTTGGCTCGGACACTTAGGCCCTGATCCTGCAATCACTTATGCATAGGCATAATTTCACAACTATGCCTAATCCCCATGAAGTCAATGAGGCAGGTGTAAAGATAAGCAAGTGTAAAGATAAGTAAATTGCAGGATTGAGGCCTGAGTTACCAATGAACTCCTCAACAGGCACAGTTTGAAGGCAATGAAGTGTCAGTGTGATAGATTTAAACAAAGCATATGAACCCTGTAAATTGCCTTTGTAATATGGTATTTATGCATGTATATTTGGGCTTACAGCTTTCTCTGCGTGAAGATGACATTGTGTGAATGACAAAAATTCTTATATGAATTCTTCTTTGATGTCATTTGCAAAAACAAGTTTGTTTCTTAAGTTATGAATGTTTGCTTTACCTATGTGCTTGGTTTTTAAGGTTTAAGGCTCCTGTCTGATGCAGTTCTTCCAGCTGTTTTCTGTTTCCAAAGTACAGGGCAAGGTCTGTGGCAATGATGGCTTTGCGGATGATCTCTAGGACCTGCTCATACTCGCTGGAGCTCAGTTTGGAGAAGATATTGTGCCCTTCCAGCTATGAAAAAATAAAACCAATAAAAAGCACAAGCTCTAATTTTGAGATGATTCCTATATTTATCAGTTTACACAGCTTTACAGTCCACTAGGGATGTTTGCATTTTATAAATGAAAACATGAACAGCATGAAACATGCTTTTATAGTTTCTTTTTAAAAGATTAACATGAAGCTGTTGCTATGATTGAGTTGCTGATGTATGCTTGAGACTCAAACATATGCATAATTTAAACACCCTCTTTTCATAATACTCAGTTAGTATATCCTACCAAGATTAGCTCCAGCTATAGTCATTAAAAAACAAATCTTATTTTTGCACTAAGCTGATGGCACTCAGAACCTCTCAGAATCTGGACTAACTTTAGTTTCTTTCTTTTCCACACTCCTCTCTCCTTTCAAATGGAGAAAACTCTCTGAAGGTAGAAGAAATTACTAGGCAGAAATATATTTTAACAAAAAATTTCCTAACAGTTCGGCAAAGCACTCCCAGTTAGGGGTATGTCTACAGCAGGGTGAAAGCTGAATTAAGCTATGCAACTTCAGCTACGTCAATTGCGTCACTTAAGTCAAAATAACTTAACTCGGCTTTAAGCACTGTCTACTCAGCAGGAAGTCAAAGGAAGGAGTCAGAGTAAGAAGTCCTCCAGCTCGACAATATTTCGAAATAAAGGCATGTGTAGTGTAGACATGCTCTTTGTTATTTTGGAACAATGTCAGTTATTCCAAAATAACGCTGCTATGTAGACATACTCAAGGGTTCCGAACCTGATCCAGAGTGCGGAGCTGCCACTAGACAACTGTCTTGGGATATCTTCCTGAAAGTAACAGGAGTGTAGTTATAGTGCCCAGTGTATGCACAATATTTTTAAACTAGCCAATTAGCCCGTCATAAGACGGGATTTTCAGGTCTCTCCTCCATGTCGGTCTTCTCTCCTGAGCCTCCAGTCTCTCTCTCCTCCTCCTCCTCCTCCCTCCCCCCTCCCCCCCCCCAGCTCTCCTCCGCCTCCTGCCTCTCTCTTTCTCTTCTCCTCCTGCTCCTGCCTCTCACTCAGGAGACCGCAGAGCCCAAACGGCTGTTTGGGCTCCGCACGCCCCAGCTACGTCTACACTGGCATGAATTTCCGAAAATGCTTTTAACGGAAAAGTTTTCCGTTAAAAGCATTTTTGGAAAAGCACATCTAGATTGACAGGAAAAGTGTCCGTGGCCAATCTAGATGCAGTTTTCCGCAAAAAAGCCCCGATCGCCATTTTTGCGATCGGGGCTTTTTTGCGGAAAACAGTACTATGCTGTCTACACTGGCCCTTTTGGGCAAAAGTCTTTCGGAAAAAGACTTTTGCCCAAATGGGAGCAGCATAGTATTTCCGGAAAATCACTGACGATCTTACATGAGATCGTCAGTGCTTTTCTGGAAATTCAAGCAGCCAGTGTAGACAGCTGGCAAGTTTTTCCGCAAAATCAGTTGATTTTGCGGAAAAACTTGCCAGTCTAGACACAGCCCCCGTGCTGAAAGGGGAGCGCGGAGCCCAAACGGTCGCTTGCGCCACTTGCTCCCACGCGGCAGCCTGGTTGAGCAGCACAGAACTCAGCCGAGCATCACGGCAGGAGGTGAAGGGGGGCGGGGCGGTGACGTTCACAGCCAGGGGGTGGGTCCTGGAGCCGCTGTCACGCCTCACATCACCGCCCCACCCCCTCTTCACCTCCTGCTGTGGTGCTTGGCTGACTTCTGCGCCACTCAGCCGGGCTGCCACGGGGGAGCAAGCAGCCGTTTGGGCCCCGCACTCCCCATGCAGCACGGGCCACCCAGAGGGAACAGCCAGCATTTCAGGCAACAGCGCCGCCCAGATGGAACAGCCAGCATTTCAGGCAACAGCGCCGCCCAGAGGGAGCAGCCAGCATTTCAGCGTTACAGACTCTCAGACATTGGGCTATTATATATATGATGGGTAAAGAAATATCTAGTTATTGTAATAAGGTTATTGCAATTTGACTAAAATGCCATACATGAAATGTAATTAATATTCATTAGCAGAAGCAATTTACTCTGTAGAAATGAAGTTAGTTACAGTGCTTTCATGCATGCTATGTTTAGGGAAAGGCAGCTTTGTTTAAAAATGAGCTGTCTGACCTATAGCGAATATGTCTTGCACCATGGAGCCTAAGGCAACACGTGCTTCATGTCCTTTCCATTTTGCTATTTTAAATCATTTGTAATGGACAATATATGGTGATTGCTGTTGAAAGCATCACCATAGCTAGAAAACTCTGCACTATCCAATATTTCTCTGCTTTAGGAAACAACCAATTAAAGGTCTTGTTAAAGCCCCAAGGAGGCAAGAAATTAAAAGGCTGACCACCCAAATCAAGGTGCATAAATTCACAAACAGAAAACATTAAAAATACATTAAACCCGCATACACCTCATCATTTCACTCCAACTTCTGCAGAACATAACCAAAAGTCTCTCCACCTTTTGTCAAATGTTTTCCATAGGGAGAAATTTTTCTAAAACAATTTCTTATTGGTCCAAACAGGGCTGTTTTTGCCTGTCACCAGCAAAGTGATCTTTATATGGCAACATTTTTGCTTGGATAAAATGGCTTTATTGTGAATAATGGAAAGAAAATAAAACAAATGTGTGTCGCACTGTAACTTTGACAATGTCCCAAGTCATGGTACAGAATGTTTTAAGAAACTCATTTTAATTCATCATCAGCACTCTGGTGCCAGACAGGGTTTAGTAGTAGTTCTTCTAGTTTGGATTTTTAGCATTGATTTTTTTTTCCTTTTCTTGCTGCACGGTCACCATTAATATGCTCCATTTTCTGTTAAGGCTATGCAAAGGCATAGCACCTAAGATATGCAGCTGTCTCTTTCATGACTTCAGAAGTTACAATTTCAGGAACATTAACATGACCAGATGGTCATGAATGTTTCTGCACCCAAGATTAACCTACTGTAATTGGCTGGTTGATTATGTACTAATGGAAGTTGCCATTTTGAATATGCCACTTAGGTTGCTGACCACTGTGTGAAATGCACACCTGCCGATAAAATTTTATCCTTTCCATGATCACTTAAAAGTGATAAATGGAATCCACTGTATTTATACAAAATAAGTTGGGCTTTCAATTAATTGCAGTTAGCTTGAGCGATTAATGCAAAACAAATTAAGTAGATTTTTTAAATGCTGCCTACTTCTTATTTGTCATAAAAAATCATCATGTAAGTGAGTACTCTATACTTTGTATTCTCTGTTATAATTGAAGAAATCAACAAATTTGAAAATGTAGAAAAATGTCCACAATATTTACAATACATTTCATCTGGTATTCTTTTATTGTTTAACCATGTGATTAAAACTGTGATTAACTGTGACTTTTTAAAAATCTCGTGATTAATTGCGATATTTTTTAAATCGCTTGACAGCCCTAAAAATAGATATGTCAAAAACGTATGTTTATGGTGATCGAAACAAGTAACAAAGTTTTAATTAATGTAACATTTTTACTATTTATTCTACTGACACACAAGCCAGATCACCTAATTCTTGTTGGTGCTAATCTAAAAAGATTCCCTAATCCTGGGGCCATGCAGTCTCTGGTGCAACACAGAAGCAACCTGAAGGCTTCTTTATATGACAAATGACCACAAATGACCCCAAGTGACCACTTTGGCTGGCAGTATTTTTTTAACTTCCACAGTACTATCCTGGCCATGCCCTATTTCCCAAACACTACCCTGCACCCAACTGCCAGGGTTAGGAGGCAGCACAGAAGCAGCTATTGTGGATCTATACAATTCAGGGATCCCACCACATAGGGGATCCCACCACATATGCAAACAGGCCATTACAGCCTGATTTAAGTGTGCTCTGCGTTGCCAGAGGGACAAAAGTCTTAATAACACAGAGTTTCTTGCTCACTGTATATAAACTCATTTGAAATAAATACTAAAAATATAATGCCATACTAACAGTGAGGGACTCATTTACACTCTCCTAAATGAAAGGGTTAAGGCCAGCACTCTGTGAAGGTTTCCATGTAGATGATTCCTAAAAATATGAACAAATGTGATAGAGAACACATGGTTTTACTGATAGCTGATAAAACAGTTAAAAAATATATGCTCCCCTTCAAAGACCAAGAGGAAAAAGTTAGCAAGGGATTAGAGAGACAATACCATGATAAGAGAGTGTATAAGGAACATGCATACCAAAATAAAAAGCTGTGAGCACGGATATCATATGTAATGGAACGGGAGCTATTTTTGTAGCTATGAGGTCTCTCCCTTTCAAATTCAACTTCAATTTATTTTTAACAAATGACAAATTATCCGTGTGTTATGACTAATCTTAACTTTCCTGAAACCGGTTAGCATGCTTTGTGGTAGGTTTCTATTAACTCAATACACAATGGCATTCATTCATAATATGGAGCCATTGGCATGCAAAATTTAATACTTTAGATATTTTTAAATCGCTGAAGAAGAAAGCATATGAAAACAAATGATTATATCCATATTCCCATGCACGTCAAAAAATTACATTCGCTCCCAGGTAAAAGGATGCATGCACATTTAGAACCATACATTTAATTGTCCCGGGAATTTATTACAGCAGAATGATATAACTCTTAAATATACTGAAATAAAAAGAGTAATATTGCAGCACTGTTGCCAATAATTGTGATTTTATTGTAAGTCCCAAATTTGGTCATTTTAGGTATGTCTACACTGCAATCTAAGGTGTGATTACAGCTTAGGTAGGTGTACCTGTTCCAGAATGGCTTAAAACAGTAGAGTAGGTACAGCAGTGTAGAGTTTAGTGTGACATGGACAGACACTCCAGGGATCCTGGGTAACTACTTGAGTTGCTAGTCCACAGTGAAGTCCATAGCGTGGCATCTACCTGCCATTTTAGCCATGTTAGTGTGGGTAAAGCTAACATAAGTCTATCTGAGTTGCAGCCATATCTCAGATTGTAGTGTAGGGCTATTTTTCTTGAAACATCAGCTGCTGTAATCATCTGACTATATGGGAATCTCAGTTTGTATTTAAAAACAAGTTAATTTTCTGAGTCTTAACTGCTAAAAAAAGAAAAGCACCAAAACATGATCCAAATACAGCCTAAAAGCTCAGAAACATGATGGCACATAAAAAAAAACCTGTATATGTTTTTAAATCTCAAGGGTTTTATGGAAATCTCAAGATTCTGGGGAGGGATATGTTTACTCCTGATTTATTAACAAGTATGATTGACAATAGTGGAATATAGGTTTGCTGTAATAAACCATGACAACACCCCTTGCATATATTTAGACTAACACACACTACAAATCTATTAATGGAATTAAACATGCTTAAAATAGCTATCAAGAAATGCTGAGTCTATTACATTCACAACTTTAAGCCAAACGCCAGTGCATTCAATAATCCTACCTGCAGGATGGCCACTGTCTGGGAGAAGTGGTGTTGTTCCATAGTTGAGGTGGAATAAAGAGCTGCCAGAGGGTGATCAAATTTCTGAAGGTAGCTGTTGCTGTAACCCCTGTGATCCAGGTCATGACACAAGCATGCAATTAGGAGACCTTTTCGCTAAAGAAATGTATGAGGCAAACAAAAAGAAAACATAAGAAGAGAGGCATTTCACTTTAAACTCTTTAAACATTGGACAGCCATTTTACAAAGTATAATTAAAAAGAAACCAAATGGCAGTTTTTTTACTCCCTGCAATGGATTTTTGATGCTCTGTGCATCTGGTGGATCACTGCAAGACTATAGCACGTTTCTGAAAAGATCTATTTTTATCATAGAAGTTAAATGGGGTATAAATATATCTGGCCAAATTGTTCTCATTAGATCCATGAACTGATTTTTTCGCACATGTGTGTGTGTATCAGCTTCCTGCACCCAGATCCACTGAGGGGTTTCCAGAGATCCAGCAGTCTGTGTGGGAGGAAAATGAAAGAGTCACCCAGTTCACATCTATTAATTATATACAGGCTGAGGCGGTCTTCATTGGATAGTTTAAACCCTTCTGGGTTGGAGAACTGTCCTTTAAAGTAGAACTAGGGGAGAGAAATTCCGACATTCTGGGTTAGTCTAGGAGAGAATCAGGAAGTCCAAAAGCAAGTGCAGATAGTTACCGAGAGGCAACCAACTGCTTCTTCAGTTCCAAATGAAAAGATATGGATAAATTTCAGGAGGGGGACTTTGTAGAATTACAGAATACCCTTACATATTCCAAAGGAAGAGTAGCTGGGCCCATTTTAGTTAGATGTTTATATATGATCATGTGTCCTTGAAGTGATCAATATTTATTTAACAGTAACAAACTAACCTTGTTTTGGTTTTTATCATCACATTTAAAAATATTGATATGACTGTTCTTAAATTACAGGAAAACAAAACAAGGAAGCTAATTAGTCTTAGATTATTTTTCTCTACAAGTTGTGCAATAATAATACATAGGATTACATTTTTATACTGCGGACTCCCTCTCTACCATATAGAGAAATTACATTTGAGTGGCTTTTAATTTAATTTTTTTTAATCTGAACACCAATGTCATCTTCTGGGTGAAATTCAGATTGGAAGAGTTGTGTCATCTTTTATTTTGTGATCTGGAGTGCCTCCTCATACCCTGTTGCTGTAGCTCTCTGCCTGGGACATCCACAATCAATAACAACCATGAACTCTATGTCTACAGATCAGGAAGGGATGGTATCTGTAGCCTCTGTTTGCCAGGAGCTGGGAATGGGCAACAGGGGATGGATTACTTGTTGTTTACCTCCCTTTGGGGCACCTCACATTAGCCACTGCCAGAAGAAAGGATACTGGAATAGAAAGACCTTTGGTCTGACCTAGTATGGCCATCTTATTTTACATAATGCTTTGGATCCTGTAGACTGACTGCAATACCACAAACTTCCACTGCTCGTTGGTTAATGATCGATGAGGTGATGCCACACTCTCCCACTATAGCCCCGAATTTTCCCCAAAATGTGATCTGAACAGTCTTGACCTGTCCTAGAACAATCACAAGAATATTAAGGTTTGTTGGTCCTTTAAAGGATGACGATCCAACAGTTGTTACTTTGAATTAAACTGTTTGAATAGCACAGGATTGGTTCAAATTAAAATCAAAGCAGTTTTCATCACTCCAAAGAGAGATTTTAAGTAACTACAAGTATAAGGATTAAAGCCAGACATGGTGACAAGATAAAATGATTTCTAGTAATTAAAGTTTAACAAGCTAGACTTGATTCAAAGTAAAATCCTCACCAAACCTTTTCATTAAGATAGCTGACCAACCTCTTTGGTGAGGACCTATCCCCCAAAGTCAAATGGCTGTACCTTTGTATTCTTAATAACTATTTTCTGTCATAAATTGCAACATAAAAGGAGATAAGGGCAGATGTAGATGGGGAAGGGCACAGCTGAGAAAGGTCTTGAAGGATGAAAATTTTATTATATATGCTATGTGCTTTCCAAACACAGAGCACTAGAGAATCTATGCAGTCAATAGAACATAATTTGACTACTGAGGATATTCTGAACTCTTTGTTTCCTATGGTACCAGGAAATTAAAACAAATAGTAAAAGATTTTCACCATATAAATAAAAAGAGAACAAGAAAATATCTGGGGCCATTTTGCAGTGAGGATGGGGTAGAGATAAAGGATTATCTAAATATGGCGCAAAAGCTAAATGGATATTTTGTCCATTTTCAGTACGGATGCTAATGTAGAATATGGAGGCAAAGGCAGGATGGAAGTGAGTAAACAGAAATGGAAATTTAAACCATATGTCCCTGTCATAGTGATTGGGCTCCATCCCCAAATATGGAAAGAATAATTTGGCACATAATGTTTTAAGTCTGGTAGCAAGGATTTTAATAAATCTGTCAAATTTCAGATAGTAGTACCATGTGACGGGAAAAGAGCAAATGTAACACCTATATTTAAGAAAGGAAACTAAGTGATCTGGACAACTGCAAGCCCATTAGTCTGACTTCAATAGTGTGCAAGGCTTTAGAACAAATGTTGAAGGAAAAAATAATTAAAGGTATGGTAGGAAATGAAAAACAGGATGCATTGCAACATGGATTTACCAAAGGTAAGGCACGCCAAACTAAGCAAATATCTTTCTTTGATAACAGATGTCTTAAAGAATGGAAATGCAGTAGACCTAATCTGTCTGGAGCTCAGTAAAGCATTTGATACATATCACATGAAAAATTATTAAACTGGAGAAGATGGGGATTAGCATAAGAACAGAGATGGTGCATCTACACAGCACCCTTACCTCGAAATAAGCTACGCAATTTACGCTACACAAATTGCATAGCTTATTTTGAGGCAATAGCTTATTTTGAAATAAGGCGCTATTCCTAAAGGTCCCTTAACCCTCGTGCAATGAGGCTTATCGGGATATCAGAATAGTGAGCCCATTATATTTTGATATAATGGGCTTGCTCTTAAGACACAGAATAGCTGTAGACTGAGATGGGTAAGAATTTGGCTAAAGAGGACCAAAAGCAGAACCACTGAGCTGGATAGAGGTTACTCATGGAGATGCTCAAGAACTGGTCTTGGGGCATACCTTGGATAACATTGTTATTAATGACCATAGCAAAAAAGTAGGAATGTATGAAAAAAATTGCCGATGACACAAAGTTGGGAGGCACTATCAATCCAAAGGAAGAATGGAACATTACATGGGAAGAACTGGATGACCTTGAGGACTGCAGTAACAGAAATTGGATAAAATGCAAGAATAAAAATTGCAGAGTCATGTGCTAAGGGACAAATAACTAGAATTTCTGTTAAGTGCATTAGTCAACTGCATAATGATTATAAGCCATCAATGTAATAGGGCAATGAAAGAGGCTAAGGCAATTCTAGAATGTAACAGGTGATATATTTCTAGCAGAGATAAGTGAAACACATTTTTCATGTCTAAATATTAATGAAATCATAGCAGAATTTGTGGATGCTTTCTTGATCCATTGATAGCTTCCAGCACTCAGCCACTGACATTCCAAGGTGCCACATGCCAATTATCCACCTCTTTGCTGGTTGTCCCCTACTGCAATGACCTGCCACTACTCCTTCCGTAATAACTTTCTCAAGGTTATTTTCATCTCTATACCCAATAAGAACAAAATACATAAGCTTGCACCTGTTGATATCCAACAGGTCTGCTTTTCTCCAACAAGGAAATGTCATCAAAAGGTGGAAGAGTTAAAGCACGGTGGGAAGGAAACTGGAATCCACCCTTTGTACTTTGTCCACCAAGAAGTATCCAGTAGATATAAGAGAAGTGTTAGTGCCACACTGTACAAGACACTGTTAAGACCTCATCTAAAATACCCATGTTCTGATTGCCCATGTTGAACAAAGATTAACTTAAACTGGAACGGGTGCAGAGAAGGACTAATAGGATGACTGGGAATCAGCGGCGGATATAGGGCAGGGCAAGCGGGGCGGCTGCCCCGGGCCACGCGCTTCAATAGGCCCTGCGCCAGCGCCGGGGTGGACTGGCCCAGCAGGATACCGGGAATTTCCTGGTGGGCCGTCCACCGAAGGGCCAGCTGGCGGCTGCTGGAGGAGGCGGGGGATTGTGGCGAGGCACCGCAGCCCCGCACTTTTGAAATTCCTCGGAGCCAGTCAGTACGGGCCTCGTGGGGCTGAGGGACTGCATGAGCAGCATGCTGAAACGCCGCGCAACAGCTGAGAGGGGAGATGGAGCAAGGCATGTGTGAAAGCATGGGGGCAGAGAGTGGTGAGGGGGTGGACATCAGAGAAAAACAGGGCAAAGGGCGCAGGGGCAGTGAGGGAAGGGGGAGGCACCAGGAGGGTGCAGGGGTAAGGGAAGGTGCAGGTGCCAGGGGATTCTGGGGGTGAAGCAGAAGGGCAGACACCTGCAGGGGAGGGACCAGCACCAGAGGAGAGAGAGAGGGCAGGTGTGTAGAGGGAGGTGTTAGGAGAGGGGATGAGGAAGGGGTAGCTCACATGATCAGTGTGGGGCTACTGGAGGAGTGGACATGGGGGGGCCCTTTTTTCTGTTTTTTCTCCAAAGAGGGGGTCCCGCGATATTGTGCTGCCCTAAGCCCCGCAAAACTCATCTGCCCCTGCTGGGAATAGAGTCCATCTTACGTGAGAAGATTAAAAGAGCTTGTATTGTTTAGTTCAGCAAAAAGAAGGATGAGAGGGGATATGATTGCTCACTGTAAATACATCTAGGAGGCAGGCACCCGGAAGGGAGAAGAGCTATTTAAGCTAACGGATAATGTTGACACAAGAACAAGAGGTCCCTAATTTGGAATCAGTTTTTCTTTTTACACTGTTAACCAAAATACCACCCAATTTAAATGTTATATTTTGGGCAAAGAACTTTTCTCTGAGACCAAATTATTTCTGTCAAAGTTATAAGAGGCTGAAAAAGAGATTTATACTAGAGAACAAACAAACAGTAAAGAAACCCAACTGCTCCCCAAGAAATCCCCACAGCAGCCAAGACACATTTTTTATTTCGATCCCTAGAATTGCTGTCTTGATTATGGAAGAATTCCTATCTTAAAAAATACATTCTCAAATCTTGTATTTTATGGATTCCATCTAACTCTATTGTTGTGCTAAAAAAAGAAGGGGGGGGGCTACTCACCTTCCATAACTGTTCTTCAAGACATGTTGCTCATATCTATTTCAATCAGGTGTGCACAGCTGTCAGAAAAAAATTACTCTAGCACAGGGATGGGCAAGAGGCTGCCAGGGGGCCAGATCCAGCCCACCAAGGCACCGGATTTGGACCGCAGCTGCCTCACCAGAACCCTTAAGTAGAGAGCAACTCACATTTTTTAAAAAGCCAGCTGCCCTCAGCTCTGGATGGTTGGGGAGGGAGGAGGGAGTCTTCGCATGCTGCCCCCCAGAGCATAATCTCTCATCTTCCATTGGCCAGTTGCCGGCCAATATGAGCCAAGAAATGTTGCTGGGGGCAGGGGCAGTGTGGGAAGCCTTCACCCTCCTCCCTCGCATGCCCAAGCAGAGCCATGCAGAGCAGCAAGCGGCCCGCAACAGACAATCTGCCTAAGGTTTCTGCAGAGCTTTTGACTGGGAGGTGCCTAGCTAAGTGCCTCCCAGACAGAGCCTACCTCTGGCATCCCACCTTCTCTGTCTCCTCTGACTACCTGCCCCAGGCTACCACCCAAACCCTCTGTACCTCTTTTCCCACTTCTCCCAGGTCACAACTCCCTCCTAGCTCCTGCACCCCTTCTTACATGCCTTCCACAGGCCAGAATGATCTCCTGAACCCATACTCCCTCCCTGAACCTGCACCCCATTCCCCTGCCCCATTCCACCTAAACCCTCTGCATCCTTTCACCCAGGTCACAACTCCCTTACAGACCTTGCACCCCCTCCTAGAGACCCTTCCCCTGGCCAGAATCCTTTCCTGCACCCTTACCCCCTCCTGGACTGTGCACCGCAAGTCCCTCCCCCAGATCACAGCCCTCTCCTTCACCCAAACTCCTTCTCAGTCCCCTACCCCAAGGTCACTTCTGCACCCAGCTTCCATCCCAGACTGCACACCCCCTCCATAGAAGTGCAGCCTTTGACCACTTACCAAAATCTTGGAGTGGCATCCCCATGAAAAATTACTGCCCATCCCAGCTCTAGCAATTACTCATCACATTGACAGTGGAGGCAGAGAAGGAGAAACAGAGACAGGGTCACTAGGCTGCGGAGCCTAAATCAAGGGACGCTTAGCACCTTGACTTATTATGACCCAGTCTGTTTCGGGGGAGGGGGGGCGGAAAGAGAGGGGGGCTGCTGCTCAGCAAACCAAAAGTAGCACTGGTGTGGCTCACTATATATTACCATGCTGACATGAACCCTTCAGTTCTTTCTTGACGGCTACTCCAACGGAGGGGAAGAAGGGCAAGTATGAAATATATGGGTATGTCTACACTACCCCGCTAGTTCGAACTAGCGGGGTAATGTAGGCATACCGCACTTGCAAATGAAGCCCGGGATTTGAATTTCCCGGGCTTCATTTGCATAAGCCGGCCGGCGCCATTTTTAAATGCCGGCTTGTTCGAACTCCGTGCCGCGCGGCTATACGCGGCATGGGCTAGATAGTTCGAACTAGCAAGCCATTCCGAACTATCTGTTCCACGAGGCGTACAGATAGTTCAGAATGGCTTGCTAGTTCGAACTATCTAGCCCATGCCGCGTGTAGCCGCGCGGCACGGGGTTTGAACAAGCCGGCATTTAAAAATGGCGCCGGCCGGCTTATGCAAATGAAGCCCGGGAAATTCAAATCCCGGGCTTCATTTGCAAGTGCGGTATGCCTACATTACCACCCTAGTTTGAACTAGGGTGGTAGTGTAGACATACCCATATATGAGCAATACATCTCAAAGAACAGTTACAAAAAAATGAGTAATCATTTATTCTTGGAGTGCTTGCTCATATCTATTCCAATTAGGTGATTCACAAGATTTACCCGGGCGGATGACAGTTAACAAGTTGCTGACTTGAATACAGCAATGCGAAACTCTGCATCTTGTCTAGATTGTTGCATAATGGTATAGTATGATGTGAAGGTCTGAATGAAGGACAACGTCACAGCTCTACACATCTTCTGGAGAGGCACACGTGCCAGGAAAGCAGTCAAGATGGTTGAATGATCGGCATAGAATTCATTGTGTTCTGAAAGTTCTTAACCCTATGCAGGAAAGAGTTAGTTTGCTCTGCACAGTTCCATCCTCCCATCCAACAGAATAGTTTGTTGGACTTGTGCCTGGACCCAGACATAGTGACCTCAAAGGAAATAATACAGGCCACCAAGTCAATCACATCCAGAGATGCCTGGAAAGTGGTCCAGGACACTGCTTTTCCATCCTTAACCAGAGCAGCAAACTCTTCCTGCAATTGCTGGAGAAACAGGTCCTTGAATTTGAGAAGAGAGGCCCAAGAGTTATAATCATATCTACTTAGTTCAGCTTGTTGGTTTGCTGAATAGCAGGCCCCCCATCGACTAGACCATGGTTTGGAATAAGTCAAGGTGCTTAATGTCTCCTGATTTAGGCTCTGTAGCCTGGTGACCTTGTCTCTGCTTTTCCATTATGGCCTCTACTCACAAGAGAGCACAGCAGAGGATGGGTGAACAAGTATTCCAGGTCCTTGATGGAAACAGTATTTTCTCTCACTGTTTTTTTCCTGTGGAGGAGGCAGAGCCCGGGGACTGCCAGATGATTTATGCCTAGGACTGGATGGTCTTTATGATGGAGAGCACCACAAAGGAAGGGCCCTCAGGATCCAGGATATCAACCACAAAGTTGTCCTGCTCAACTACCCTTTCCACCTGCAGGATAAGGCTAAATGCAATCTTGTATAGAAGGTCCTAGAATGTGCTGCAGTACATCAATGGCGGGTCCGTGATGAATGTGCTGCCATCGTCTTGTCCAGGGAGGATGAGGAGAAAGACAAAGGCTGGGACCAGATCCTGAGTACTCCCTGGTGGTGGTAAAGTGGGCTTAGAGTGCCCTACTGTGTTATGGGTGGGGGTGAAACAAGTGGCACCATGTCCTGTGGCGGCAGGCAGCTGACTGTTGCTTCTGGAGCTCATGACTCAGAGGGGGCCAGTACAGGCCCATTGGTAGCGTGCCCTGGGCTTAATGGAATGCCCATAACACCACAAATAGCCACTGTGGCAACCACTGAGGAGCTCCCAGGTCTCTAGGTAGACAAGGGGCCACAGGCATTGACTAACCTGCAGTCCCCAAGGGAGATAAGGGGCACCCAGAACAGGAGGACCCTGATGGGGCTGCACCAGTCGGGGGGAATGTTCAGTGATGCAGAACATTCTCCACAGAGAATAAATTTACGGAAAAAAAAGCCTCAAAGCAAAACAATAATAAAAGAAAGATACTATATGAATTAACAGACATTTGACAATTTCCTTCCTACCTCAGAATGAAATTGTTGTCTGAGTTATCGGATTTCACAATAGTACTATGGTCTCCATGCTTACCTCCAGGTCTGTGAAAAGCCCTTGGTTGTTCTGAAGTATGGCATACATGCAATGTGCAACTGTAATCGCATGTTTCCAGTTGTGATAGGGCACACGGCGATAGTTCTTCTTTACAGACATAATAAAACGACATAGCTTTTCAAGTTCAAAGCTTCAAAGGAAAAAAATTGGTGAGAGAAAAAAACAGGATAGGAAAAATGACAATAATTCTAATTCACTCAGATGTAACTCACTTTTTATAACAAACAATATATGGCTTGGTTCCCTTTCTAAGATCTGTTAGAATTATGCAACAGTTTGGTTCCAACAGTCTTAGGGAACATATCCACAAAGGCAGTCTGTTTTCAGTCTGTCATGTTCTCATGTAGTCAGTCTTCCCAAATAGCTCCCAGGGTTCGTTTTTATAAAACCCTTAGTATCCTTGACTGTGATTTTCTTAAACAGGTATCTTCTGCAAACTGGAAAATATTAATAACCTCAAGAGAAATTAGGATCTTAAAGTAGGCTATGGTTGGCAGCAAGCAACAATTACTACTCTTTTTTTTTATATACTTTTTTGTATTACTATTACTCCATTCCAATTTTTGGAGTACGTAGTGGCTAAAAATAATTTCATTGGCTATTTTATTGGATTATTTTCATTCTAAAAATAATTGAGGTCTTCTCATTATAATCTATGTCTCAATCCATATAGTTTGAGGGGCTATTTTATTTAAGGAAAGCTATTTTAAGGCCAGTTACCTATCATGTGAACTTGAAATAGCCTGGTGGTCAAAAGAAAGTGGAAGAGGGAAGAGCAGTAAAAAGGACAGCTAAATCAGAATGATGTGATAAGACATAAGCATGCAGCATTACGAATATCTACCAGCTGTGTTCCCTGTAAGCTGAACGGCTGCAGAGGAGAGATTTACATGCCATTCAACTGATTAACAGAGTTGCACAACTGGTAGAATGTGTTCTGGTGCCCATCCCTACACCTTGCTCTGTTCTGCAGCTGCTCCCGGGGAAAATCAGCTCTTGGCAGCCAATCAGTTACTTGATGAGCAGCTTCATCAGCTGTTTTCAGGTGCTGCAGCCCTTTTTGCTCCCCTGTCTGCAGCCCTGCTGGTAGGGTCCAGTAGTGCTGCTGGGAAGGAGCAAACACACATCTTCCCAGGGGCCCAGCAACTGAAAAGGGCCTGGGGGCTCCTGGCTGCCACTGCTGCGGCAGCAGTGACTGGGAGCCCCAGACCCATCAAATCATCTTCAGAGCCTTGTGGACAGCTGCTCCCAGCTTCCACCACTGTCACACAGCACACAGGGGAGGCGTGAGCCCTTTCAACTACTTCTATTTAAAAGCCAACCCCTTTCCGAGCAAGGCCCCATCCATTGTGGGGCAGCCTGCAACCACTTCAAAAAATTTTGAAGTGGCCCCAGTTCAAAAATTATTGCCCATACCAAGACTCGATCATCCCATTTTTGTTCGTATGAATTGACTATCTGACCTTATCTGGGTGAGTTCTCTTCAGTTCTGTTGCTGTTTATACAGTGGCAGGATGAATGATCTGGGTTTACAGCTAAATAGCTCTGATCTATCATATACATATTTAAACTAATTTACTATAAGAAGTTATTTAGACAGAAAAACATGGTTTTATGGTTGCACGCTGAGCATGCTTATTATTTACAGAACTTTAGCCTTACATCAGAAAAAACTAGAGGCATATTGTCTTTCAAGAAATCTTTAGTGATTTTATTCTCTTTTTTAAATTCCAGAGGCTTCATTCAGACATTTTCAAACATTTGTTAAACATACTGTTTGAAACAGGATATTCCTCTGAATACATATATTACAACGTTCACTTCAAATACATGTCCATGCCTGCTTATTTTCAGAAACTACCGAAAGACAGGTAAATCACCACCAAAAGCAAGATCAGAGACAGGATGCCACAGCCTAGAATGTAACTACTCCTCCACTGCTGCACTCCTGATGGAGAAGAGCAGTATATTAATTCTCACTGGGAGCAAGCTAGGAATTGTCACTAGGAGTCACAGCTCTTTCCCTCCACTCACCCTCCTCTAAGTGCTCTATTTAGGAAGAGTAATTGCTCATCCATTTTGCAGCATGGAGGAAGAAGGGAACAGGTAATGAGTGGGTTAGAACTGGGGCCAGAAGAGCTATTGTTGTCTTCTTTTCCTGTCCACTACTGTTGAAATCTATATATGGTTCTAATCGATAACATCTTTCTAGAGACTATTTCAATAATATTTTAAATTAGTTCAGCAGCTATATCTTGAAATCTTGTGTGGCTGTATTTTAGGTCTACTTTATTATATAAAACTCCTGAAATGCTGTCATGGTCCCTCTGACTGAGGAGAAGATTATGTATCTTCACTAAGATCCAAGCAAAGCTGCAGTTTACTCAAAGGGCCACTGTTCCCTCACTTGGAACTGAGCTCACTGACACCAAGACATGCTCAGACCTACTAGCTGAGGACCAAAAACTGAGCCTGGAAATTCAATTTGCTTACTAGGTTCCTATGTAGACAAGGGTATAGTAAGTTACTAAAAAAATTCCAAGCGTTTGAAGAGTTCAGTCATCACCATCATCGTCGTCACAGAAGCAAAATAATACTTATGTAAAATACTTGTAATTCATACCAGGTTGTGCCACAGGACTGGTGGACCATGTAGACAAAAATGGCTGGCCAGACATCCTCGTAGGGACTAATATCAAAGTGGTATCTGACATAAAAAATATTTAAGTTCAGCAGCAGCAAATATCCTTTCATTCTTATTATAATTAGGCTACAAACTTCTAGATGGCATGCTTACTTGACAGAATAGTCTAGTTATTGAACATACACACTATATTGACTTTGTGGACCAGTTTAGTTCCACTCACTTCAATGGAGCTTTGCGGATTTACATCAGCTAAGACCTTTGCTTTCTTGAATTAGGATAACGAGGGGAATTTTAATGTCATTCAAAAGTACTGAAACTCAAATTAATCATTCACCATAAAAAGCTATAAGGGTAGCTCATATATAATGATACAGTCAACAGCATATTCAGAGCTGGTTGAAATCAATTACAGGAAGTCTTTGGATTGTGTTCCCAAAGTTTGTTTGTAAGTCTATTGTTTGGAACTCAGAATGCATTTTCCCATAGAAAAAAACTTATAAATGGTGGTTAGGTTCCCAGGTAAACCCACAAAAGCCTATTTAATCCATAATGTAGCTGAAATGCTATATATTTGTAATGAAAAATCATAGAAAACAATACTTTTGCAATTCCACTAATTAAACAAAACAGAAAAACAATAAAATTAACTAAGAAATAAATTCTTATTTAACCTTGAATGCTGGTGCTCGCAGAAAGGCAGGTTTAATTAGAGGAGGATAAGGAGGTAGGTGAAGATTTTGAAGGGAATTTATAGGCATCCCCAGGCCGTCCAGCCCCCTTGTGGGCTCAGCAGCATCTCCTGTAGCCTCCAATTCTGCCGCTTGCCTTCCCCCGTTGGCTCAGCACCAGCTCTGGCTGCCCCCTGCATCATCCCCAAGCCAGCCCCACAGGATGGGCAGGGCCCAACCATGCTCAACAGGAGACAGCACATGGTGCAAGAGTGGGTACGAGGACTCTAGAGAAGCAGGGGGCAGTCAGACAGATGACAGGAGAGAAGCGGCACTTTGAAGGGGAAATTGCCGCTTCTGGCTATGTGGCTTCCCCCTCCTCTTCTGGAGTCCTCTCTCCCATGTTCGTGCCATTCGCCACCACCTGCACACTTTGCCTGCTCTCCTGAGGCTGCAGGTAAGCTTTTGTTCATATGTGCAGATGTTCGTAAGTTGGATGTTTGTAACTTACAGAGTGGCTGTATTTCTTTCCAGAACTGGATGCAACTTCCACCAGGTTTCATTTTTGTAGAAAAAAATTCAGCTTTTACTATTTAATAGAAACTAAAATTTGACATTATTTTTATGCTTCGTTAGTCGAAGCTTTTTTCCCCTCGTATCCAAGTTCACAGCCTTATGTGGGAGGCCAGCACAGCACAGCTGCTTGTCCTTCGATTATTAATTAACCCCTTTCATTGCACCTGCTGTGCTGCAGGGTTCTATTTACTTTCCATTGAATCCATCTAAATGTTAGCAAGTCTGTGACACACTGAACAACACAGCAGGTGTGTCAGATTTAAAGGTAGCTAAATTGTTTGGAAAATGATTAGATATGTTCCAATTCGAAAACAATAGGGGTCTGTGTTTCAAAAAAGAAAGCCTGCCCATATTTACAAGTACAAATTGTTTTGGTGATGAGGTAGATTATATATATTATCATTCAAGAAAGCATTAGAAATTATACTTCAAAGAACTATCCTACATTAAAAGCTTATTCCTGAAAGTTGTGGAGCACTTTAGCCTCCAACAAGGAAAATACTTAAGTACACGTTCAATTTTAATCATAAGTAGTCCCATTTAAACTTAATCACATTCATGCATGCTTTGCCGGACTGGTGCTCAGAGTGCTCAATGCTTTTCATCAGTGAGCTTTTGTATTTCCATCTTTTTTGTGGTTTACTTTTTATATGATTAGAAAGTCAGGCCTCCCTTACTTGGTTTCTCCTGGAAGGTTCATTTGTTACAGGAGAACTGGTAGGGTTAGGATAGTGGAGATCCCATGCAAATAAAGGCTATTTAATAGATTTTTTTTCTCTACATTTCTTGATGCTGATTTTTGTCATAGTACAAAATATATAGTTTTTTACACGTGTGTAACATAGATGCAAAATGTTTTCACTGATTAATAACATTTTACATCTGTCCTACACTTACTTTGTACAGATATTACAAGGTGCCAGGCAATTAAAAATTAATTCCTATAGTTTTAGGATGCCATCTTTGGTAACAATTTCCACAAATCCTCCGTTCTATGTGGAAAATTTAACTTTATGAGTAAAAGGTTATAGCTGCTGCTAAAATGACACAAACTCACAGTTCAATTTCTTTGCAGATGTGGGTAGCGAGTGTGCAGTGCATGAGATTTTGCCATTCTTCTGCTGTGCAAACACTGTGATAGGACAGCTTCTCCATCGTTACACGATAAATACACTCTGAATGGCGAATTCTGTGGTACATCTGAAAGAACAATTGTTATTCATTAACACTGGATTTTAGTTATGAAGATAAAGCCTTTTCCCCTCAAGATAAAACATTTATTCTTAATAATACTTACATTTCCAAAACTGACTAGTTATTTTGGATGCCTAACTTGACACATAGTAGCCAGACTTTATGAAACTGGAAACGCAGCACTCCTGAAAATCTGTTCCTTTCCTTTTAAGGTGTCTTAAGTTGGACACTCAAAAGGTAGCAACTTTGTAAAACCTGTTTCCATGCCCTTGCTACTCCGTGATGTGGATAGAAACTGTAAAACTGGTAATGGGTCACACTGCACACTTTTGCACCACTGCTCTAGCCAAATTACAATTTGGCCCAAAAGAACTAATTTAAACAACATTTCTATGCATTTTAATCTTCCACTGAGTTTTTCAAGAAATGTACTTGCCCAGTTGCTCCAGAGACAGAATTTTTCAGAGTAGAGAGTGAAGAAATTACTACTCAGTGCCAGGGAAAAACAAGTTCAATATACATTAAAAGACTACAGTTCAACTACATTAGGCATGGTGTGGTTTGTAAACGAGTAAAGAGAATTATGTTTCATTTTAAGAAAATCCCCAAGAGAAATATGCCTTAAGGGTTCATTCTCCAACACAGTAGACCCATGCCCAACAGATGAACTTGTATGGATGTGATTCTGATTTCCATTAAGGGCATTTTATACCTCTCTTGTCATATAGAGTGGATGTAAATATAATTTACTTCTCTAGACTGACAGAGTGATGTAAAAGAGGACTTATGAGACCCTGGCCTGAGTACATCATCGTATAATATTATTTTTCAATAAAATGTGTTGAATTCCTTTTTATAATTGGATTTTTATACCTATATAGTAAGGACTGTAAAATTGTTTGCACTTTTTAACTAAACATTATCTTTAAAAAAAAAAGATTGACTCTCATAAATAATGGTATCACACTCATTTTGATTTATGGGCAGTTAAGTGAGGAAAGTCCAGGGTGTTCAAATAAACACACACTTAAATGGTCTAGTCAGACACCCTCCACGCTTGATATATGAGTACACTCCCTCCACCATGCAGTTAATGGTGTAAAATACGAATTATGCACCAGTATAAATGAATTAGGCTCATGCACCATATCTGAACAGAGTTAAGAGATGTTCTATATACTTTGACTGGAGTATATTGTTTTACGGGTAACTGTATGTAACAGATATACATCTTGATCAATTATTTCAGAAGAAATCAACTGAATCCTTATCATGAAAGAAATAACATATTACAGATGCCCCTCTTGCTCAACAAAACAGAATTCTTAATCAGTTTTAACGATTTGTAAAATGAAGTTGAATTGATCCAGTCCCAAGGTAATCCTAATTCTATATGTTATAATCAATAGCTGACAGAACTATTTTCTTTCTACTTAATGTTTATCTTATAGGGAATAAAACTTACATTAGCACAGTGTAAGGCTAAAGCACAAAAGACTGCAAACATTTTAAAGTTGTTCTCATCGGTTTTAGAGAAGGCACTTCCACTTATTTTGTTCACCATCTGCACAACGCCTATCACGCTCCCTCGGCTCACAATAGGCATGCACAGAATGTTCCTGGTTGTGTAGCCTGTGTAGAGGTCAACTTCTCTGGAGAGTTAGGGAAGAGAAAGAGGACAGTAATTAATGGCCACCCCTTTTCCCATGGAAATGTCATTTCAGATAAACACAGGATTCATTAATCTACCTCTCAATTGCATGCATCAATTTTTAGAACAGACTATATAGTCTAATGCCAATTTTAAAATGAACAAAAAAACAAACTTGAGTTAAGTTTATTAATGATATAGCTATCAATAGTCCATCCAGCTTTGCAACCTTCCATCTAGAACAAAATAATTAACACATCCTCAAGTACTTGGTATAAAAGAATCAAAATAATTTTAATAGAATACAGTCACAGGATCAGGGATCATGCTATGAAAATAAAAATTCAGTAATAAAAGTATCTCTTTATCAGGACACCTTAATTTCATGAAAACATACTCTGAATTGATGATAATGTCTCCAGAATTTGAATTGAACATTAAATAAAAAGCTATTTTGTTTTCTCCTGTTATAGATTTTACTAAAGAATGTCTTACCTGTTAAAGCGTGGATCTGCATAGGCATCAGGAATATTAAGGACTTCACCTGTTCTTGCTACCTGACCCGCTATTCCTTTCTCAATAGAAAATCTGCACATATTAAAGAGACATGTTGATCAGCATATGAACAATTTGAATAAATATGTTTTTGACTGCAATCTACCCTGAACATACAAATGTACATTCAGCCCAAACCAGTTTAATTTGTTGTTTGTGAGGATAAAATTCTTGAAAGACAAAAAGGAACTGCAATGAAGAATGAAAGTATTGACTGAAGATATTTTATAGGGATATATTGCTCAAAAAGGGTCCCATACTATGGTCAGTTAATTCAAAAAGGATTGCTGTCCATAATAAGATTAAAAATAATTTCTAATTTGTGTTCAGAACATCTATTTACATTTTTGCAGTCTGATGACTTGTATTTAAGTTTACTGTACAATTCCTCATTTGCATCTCTAATATTCCCACTATTTTATGAACAATTCTCATATAAATTTGGCAAAAAAGTCTGGAATGAATAAGAGAAAATATGAAGGATGCAATTGATGTGCACTTCACCTACGGTAAGTCTATACTAGCCCCCTAGTTCGAACTACGGAGGCTAATGAGGGCGACCAAAATTGCAAATGAAGAGTGGGATTTAAATATCTCGTGCTTCATTAGCATGTTCCCGGGTGGTCGCCATTTTGGAAATTGACTAGCCCGGAATAACTGCCCGCAATTATTCCGGGCTAGTCAATTTCCAAAATGGTGACCACCCGGGAACATGCTAATGAAGTGTGAGATATTTAAATCCAGCACTTCATTTGCAATTTTGGTCACCCTCATTAGCCTCCCTAGTTTGAACTAGGGGGCTAGTGTAGACATACCCCTACAGACCTTAAAATGGATGGATGTATTTCATTTTATAGAAAGTTAAGATGTAATAATACTGGATTAATCTTGTAGACCTTCCACAATGAAATCAAATACATGAAACATACTGAAGTTTAATCATAGATATCTTGCAGCCAATATTATTACAATAAAATAATGTTGATCATTCTTCAATATAACACACTCTTGGTTTCAATAATCCAAAGGAGGCATAGGTGAGAATGAGGAGACTCTCAAAAGTGTTACTGTATATAGGTAAACCTTAGCTCCATTGAAGTCAATGGTAAAATTCTCATTGACTTCAATAAGGCCAAGATTTACTCAGTACAGTAGAATTTGAGAGCTATTAAACACTAGTTACAAACTGACAAACCCACTAAGAATGGATGTGCATGTAAAATTTACACAATAATGAGGAGTCTAAAGCATGCAGATGCTCAATTGGTTTTCAAAATAGTCAGAGCCTGGTATAACCTTCCATATCTGTGCAAAGCTTAGAAATGACCAATTCAACTGTACTTTCAAATCACAAGTATTCAAGTCAGAACAAAGTCCAGATTTATCATATCAGGTGAGGCAAGGAGAAACTAAAATTGCCTTCCTTAAAAGGTCTAAACAGATAAGTTACCAGCAATGCCTGATTCACCAACCAGAATTACCCACTATAATTTCTCTAGTTTGAATGTGTGTGAGAGAATATCTCACAGTTCGATTGAGCTTGAGAATTCCAATAAAAGTGTTGTACTTGCCGAACTGAGAGAAAGGGGTTTAAATTTAACACCTGCTCCTTTACCTACCTTGGAGCACCAGTGTTTTTTTCCAACATGATTTCCAAAAGGACCGCCTCCGGAAGACGGCATTTCCAGGATTGACGTTATAGCTTCAGAGACGTTGTTTCGATGGCACTGCAATGTCATTCCCAGAAGTACTACCTTCTGGAGGCGGGTCCTGGTGGGAATGATATCACAGTATGACAAGTATTGTCAGAGTAGGCACCTGCAAGTAGGCACAGACACTGGGTAACAAAATACCTGCACATCGCTAATGAGAATTAAACTCTTTTCTTTCTGTTGCTCTTACCTTATTTCTTTGGTCTTCTTGAAGACGGGTTTTCCTTCCTTTTCCTCTCCAATATCAAAAAGGTCTGAATACAGCTCTTTGTTCTTGTGATCAACCTGGAAGAGTGCACAGCGGTCTGCATTCACCAGGTTTTTTGCATATATCTACAGACAGAAAACAAAACTAGGATTAATCCTCATGAGGTTAAGGTAACTTTAGTCACTAATCTGTTAATGAAGGAAAGCCTTTTGAATGTGAAAGTTCTTCCAACTTCTCCAGTAGAGAGCATTTTCCAGAAATTTCCGTAACTACAACAATTTAGGCTAAAACTTGACATGCAAGATAATGTTTTTGTTTTATTTACATACATAATGATGTATTTAAAACAAACTGTCATATACAATCTTAACATTTCCTTTTTAAAATGTCATTACAGCTAGTTGCACTTATCAAAATGTGCTTTGAGGCCAAAGAAAGAAGTATAGCTATATCCTCCTTGAAAAATTGAGCTTGATGAGATTTGTCAGACATTTCTTTCCTCCTTTCTTATACCATAAGACAAGTCTTTCTTACATCCTTTATTTTATTTATAATTTATCATTAACAGAATTTATTATATTGAGGTAGCATTTGGATGCCTCAGTCAGGTTGGAAACCCTCTGTAAGGCACTTTAAAGGCATATAATAAATGACAGTCTTTTCCCCCAAAACAGGGAGACTTCAGACTCTTTGGGGTCCAGAGAATCTTTTCGAGATTAAAATGCTCCACATTATTAACATATTGTAATTTTCAAACAAATATTTAACTCCTAAAATGCTTATCTGAGTTATTTCTGTATTATACAAGAGCAAGAAAATCCTGGTATTAAGAGCTAACCCTTGAGTATATGAAGTGTAATCGCTCTTGCGTGTGTGATATTGGCACTAGTAAAGGCACAGTTTAGCCCCAAATGAACCTAACTTTTCAACTGCAAAAGCCTTGAAAAATAACTATGTACTTTTGGTTGACTTAAGTACATGTCATTTTCTACGAGTTGTGCAATATCCAAGCCTACAGTGTGACCTAGAAACACAGCAAAAATCTCATCTCTGAATTCTTCCTCTAACATCAAACAAGAACAGATTAAATGCTTTCAGTACACCAATATAAGGGGGATGGTGTCACTTGTTAGAAAATTAGTTTGTAGCAAAAAACAAAAACAAACAAAAACAACCCACACCTGGGAGAGAGCAATATATACAGAGACAAAAGGAGGCTTTTACAGTATTTTTCAACTGTATTGTTTAGCATATAAATTGAACCTCTCTAATCTGGCACTCTCTGGTCCAGCAACATCCGTGGTCTGGCATGATTTTAGTTAGCTGGATGTCCATTTATCTTGGGTGTGGCCAAGTTTCCTATGGTCCCATAAAGTTTGTTACAGCCACCAGTCCTGGCTCTCAGTTTTCTGTGCTGTTATTTAGCTCTAATTTACTCCTAAATGTCTTTTTTAAGAGCCCAAATAAGCATGGAAGTGTTGGTAGTGCTGTTAGAAAATATCAACCTCCTGTGGTTAGGCAAATTCTCTGGTTTGATACTGGTCAGGTCCCAAGAGTGCCGGGCTAGAGAGGTTCAATCTGTAATAGTCATTTTGTTATGAATTCACAGGATTTAATGTTACTATAAATATTACATAAATTATAATCTGACTTCTGAAAATATAGCTCACAAAAGCCTATGTACCCTTCTCCTTAAACTATTAATATAAAAGTTTGCAAGCTTCTTCAGAATACACATAAGCATGTGAGATCCATTAATAACAATCCCAACCAAGTTATTAAAAGGATGTAAAATGTAACATTAAAATTGGACTTTGGGAAAAAATTCCAAAATTGAATGATCTTAATCATGCTGGACAAAACACATCTCATTCTTTTTTTTCCCTCATTTGCTTTGCCATTGTGAGGCATACCCTTAGATATGTTCATTTACCAAATACAAATGACCCAAAACTTAATCTTAGATTGTAAGAGCCCTACACCTGCATGCATGAATTTTGTTAAATATCCTTTGTGTGTGAGCGCATGTATGTTAGATATACACTCAAGAATGCTAGGATTCTGAGGTTAGCATAAGTTTCTAAAGAAGCAAAAGTAGCATTTTTGTTGCAGATAATAGATATAAATATACTGTGTCAGATTCTCATCTGTTTCAACGTGTACAGGACTCAGCCTGGGCTGCAAAGAATCTCTGTGGCTCCCTAATTCTGTGTCAACTGCTTGTAGCACATAAGGTTCTGACTACCAGCCAGACACTGCTGGAGCATAGCAGTCCTGTCATACTTTCTATAACCTACCTATTACGCTACGACCTGCAGCTACACCAGCTGAAGCTCCCCTTATGCTAGAAAAATCCACAGTTAGAGAGATCCAGTTATGTTCTGGCCCATTGGTGCCACCAAAGTGGTGCAAGCAGAGCAGATGGAAGGCTAGGAGTCATGCCCAAACCATTCCCATTATTCCTCTGTTTATTCAAACCAGAGGAACTAATTTAAACCATTTTGACAATCCCTGGGATTACATTAAGGGAGGTTTCCCTATGTACCTTCTGAAACAAGTGCTTTATAAAACATTCATATTTTAAAACAGATCATAAGGCATTGTGTTCCAGGATGTTCAACTCCTGAAAGATGATGTAATTTATCTTATGTCACAGCCTATTTTTGTCAGACTTGTTGGCTTCAAATGCTACTCTCTGTGGAGCAGATGCCTAACATGTTTGACAAAGCCTTTCTACACTAGATCACTAGCTCAAATTCAATCCATCTTAACAAACTTTTTAGAAAATTAGTTTGTAGCAAAAAACAAAAACAAAGACAACCCACACCTGGGAGAGAGCAATATATACAGAGACAAAAGAAGGCTTTTATAATATTTTTCAACTGTATTGTTTAGCATACAAATTGAACCTCTCTAATCTGGCACTCTCTGGTCCGGCAACATCCGTAGAAATGATATCATCACAAAAGGTAATCTTGTAAGTAGAGTAATAGGGAGGCCAGGGGAACAACTATCATCTCACCACTTATGGCAGAGCCTCCAGAATAGTACTTCAACACATTAATGAAGCAGTACGTATGGGGAGACTTGCAGTCTTTCTCTCCATGCTGCACCAATTCTGTGTCCACAATGCATAGTCAACCTGTGAAACTCCTTGACAGAGGATGTTGTGAAGGCCAAGACTATCATAAGGTTCAAATAAGATCTAGGTAACTTCATGGAAGATAGGTCAATTAATGGCTATTAGCCAAAATGGGCACATATGGTGTCCCTAGTCTTTGTTTGTCAGGGCTTGGATTGAGCACAGGAGATGGATCACTTGATGATTACCAGTTCTGTTCATTTCCTCAGGGGAACCTGGCAATGGTTACTGTCAGAAGACAGGATATTGGGCTAATGGACTTTTGGTCTGACCTTGTATGGCCATTCTTATGTGCTCCCAAGCAGGTACTTTTTACTGCACTGAATTCACTAAGAAATAAAAATAAGAAAGAATCAAAGATATAAAGACAAACAAGCAGAGAAATACTGCTTCTTAGTGCAAGAATCATCAAAACCTTGCATTGTAATCTCCAGGGGGTGGACTGGGGCAAGGAGATGGATTCTTGCTGTTCTCTAACTCTAAGAGATCAGGTTGATATAATGGGTTTCCAGTAGAATTGCAGTGGATGTACAAACTAACAGATCTAGCCTTGTCTTTCTGCTAGAGCCAGAAGAATACAGTTGGCACAGACTTCAAAGGAAATTAAATGTGAAGCATCAATACAGGTTGTACAGAAGAATGCTGGGAGAGCAGGTGTTGTAAGGAAGATGAAAGAATAAGCATATTGCATTGTCATGTGTGTGTTCTACTGGTGACTGTTCACAAAGAAGAATAACATCATCTGTCATTAAGTGTAACACATTATCACAGTTCTTTTAAATGTTAAACAATGTGAAGCAATTTATGTAAATAACAGACAAAGCTGATGAAACAGAGGAATGTTTCTTGTGCACTGAAGAGAGCAATTCTTATCTGTGTAGTAACTAGACTTACACTGAAGACTGCAAAATATTTCTCATGAATACAAATTCAAAGTTCTAATCAAATTTGCTTCGACATGGTTTGCACTGTTGTGCTGCTTTACCATGATTATTTTAGCTAAAAAGTTAATTGATAAGATTGGGGCAAACATTGGGAATATTGTTGCTGTGATTTTTAAATCTGAATGCAAGCACTCATCAGAAAATTGACTCTTATATACACTCATTCAATCAGGGACAAGAACCACATTACTCAACATGTTTGTCCAAAACTAAACACCTCCACTCGCATTCAATTTATTTGCAGATATTGTTTCATGAATAATTCTGAATAATGAACACATTCAAGAAAATTGTGCTCAGTTTATGAACTCATAGTGAAATCCATTGACTAAATAATCTGTTAGTTATTACTATGCAACCAGCTTTAATTGCTGCCATAATGTTCTGTGACTGACTGTGCCACTCTGTAGTTGTGAAATTTAAATCGGTTTATGTCCTAATTGGGTGGTAACAACTCTCTTTTGTAGATATCACATCATTGGATAATCTATCTATGGGTAATGCTGGCCATTTCCACATGGCTTCACGCAGACAATGCTCTTCAATCTGAAGGGCTTTTTTGGTGAGTTTTTTGAGGAGTGTGTTGCAATATGTGGTGATTTGAAAGTAGAAAATCTATCAGATAAACAAGTTAAATTGTTAAGAAAAATTGGTGCCTTTCCTTATACAAATATACCACGTATCTAGCATATCTGAGATCAACATTTAGTTCACAGACTCCATAGCTCAGTACTTACGAAACTGTGAAGTTTTTGCAATAAATAAAACCAAGGGGACGACCCTTAACACTATTTCCTTATTGACCATTCTCAGAATTACTTCTCATATGAACTCATTAGAAACAGATTCTATGATTCAACGATTCTGCAATTTACTTCAATGAAAAAGAGACTAGGCAGACTAACAGACGTGATGTATGAATTTAAAGATGAAAGAAAGATAGCTTACCATTATATGTTCAAGTAGAGAATCTATTGCAACTATATTATCAAAATAGGTTCTGTAAAGAAGAGATACAAAATCAGTAAGTGATATTATTTAGATAGCGGCAGCAAAAGGATTTGGGCAGTTCCAGGACTAAATTCCTTTTAGATAAATGTACAACTCTGTTAAATCAAACACACACACACACACACACACACACACCCCGCCTACCACTTCAGGTCTGCCTTTAACAAAACACTTCAGCACACCCTGCAGTGCTTTGCTGTCGTCTTTCAGAGCAAATATTCTTTACACACACACTCGCTCTCTTGCCCTAAAATGCTTTAACATATGCATTATTTAATTGCTTACAAATATACTTCATTAAATTATGTATTTGCTTACTTACTAAACTACTTTTACTAATGGAGGTAAAAACCTTGAAAACATTTAAATCAATGTTCTTTATTAACCCAGATATAGCATAGTATGTCTGGAGAGAAAAACTGACCTTGTGGTTGCAAAACAAGAAGAAGAACTGATCTCTCACTCTTACTATGAAATGAGACTATCCAAGGACAGTCAAAAGTATTGAAAGATAACGGTCAAACTTATTAGTTAAAAAAGCCTAAATCTTCCACATACCCAGACTTCATAAATCTTGGATTACAACATTCCTAAAGACAGAAAAAGACATTATCCCATGGTCTTGAGCACACACACAGCTCCCTTTGTGTTGGGTCCAAGAGAAAGGAAATATGTAATAAATTAATTTTGAATTTCCAGTGAGTGAATGAAATGTGGGAGATGTGTATTCTGTACCCATTCTAAAACCTTAGAGAAAATATCCTGGGAGCACTGTCAACAATATGCTCAATAAACTGGAAACTCACTTGATATAAAATACAAAGTACAGACCATTTTTAAAGACAATTCTGTTATTTTTTTACTAATATAAGCCTTTCACCTGGAACCACTTGTCACTACATTAGTTCCTAATTTTGTAGGTGAAATATATTTGTCTGCAGACAGCTGGTTCAGATGGAATTCCAAGATTACTTTAGGAGACTACATTCTAAATTTAAGAAATCCTTGACCTCATGGAAGACCATACATAGATGATCAGCCTTAAGAGCATCCAGCTTACTGAATCTTCTGCCTGAAGTGATTGCCACCAGAAAATCCATCTTCATCAAGAGATGTGTGAATAAGGGTGAAACTATGGTTTAAATGCAGTCTTCATCAGAGCCGCTAAAATGAGATTGAAGCCCCATGATGTGGTAGGTCTCAGTATCAAAGAAAAGGCTAAGCTAAGCCCTTTCAATAACTTTCCTTGGGCAAAGACCAAATGGCTGCCCACTAGAAGGTGAAAACTGCTAATTAATAGAAACAGTCACCACTTGTCCATGCAAGGAGCTGAGAAGATAGTCCTAATGTCTTTCAAGAGAAAAGCTACTCTAAAATAGTAGGGATCTCAAAAGTTTCTGGAGATATTCAACAATACTGGCCTCAGGTAGAGAATCCTTTCCATTTTGTGGTATAGTGTTTTCTTGTGGAATCTTTCCTACTATTGCTAAGGATTGTATTGCCACTGAAGATGCCTTTTCTATGTCTGTCATTTATCTAAACGGCATGTTGTTAGATGAAAGGATACTGGATTGTAGTGTTTGATTCTGCCTTCATCTTAAGTAGGTAGGTCTGGGAAGAGATGACTATGGACACACAGGCATGAGGCCATCTGGAGAATGCTCAGAAACCAGAACTATCTAAGCCACTTGGGAGTAATCAGGATAATCAGCTCTGGTTCGATCTTCTAAGAACTAAGGGGACCCCATCCCACCCAGCCTACTACCTAGCCACTCCATAGAAATTCCTGGCATAATCAGGATTCAAAAAACCCAAGACTTTACATGTCAAGTGCCTCTATTGCTTTAGTGATAGAAATGTAGCCGTGTTAGTCTGGGGTAGCTGAAGCAAAATGCAGGACAATGTAGCACTTTAAAGACTAACAAGATGGTTTATTAGATGATGAGCTTTTTGATCTGAGGAAGTGGGTCTGGCCCACGAAAGCTCATCATCTAATAAATCATCTTGTTAGTCTTTAAAGTGCTACACTGTCCTGTCTATTGCTTTAGGGAAACTCATATCCCCGCTAAGTGCAATATCTGCTGGTCCTTTTCAAGTAGAATTTCTCAGGTGCTTACAAGGAGCATGGTACCTGTTTTGTGGTACTAAGGGGCAAGAGTATCCCAAAACCAGAGCTGATCAATAATGGTGGGAGCATTCTCAGTACCAGAGAGGTTACTGAACAGGCTTATCTGTGGTGATAAATCCAAAGTTATGTATGCCACCTATAAAATGATGATGAAAGACCTGCTGATGCTGCCTGTAGTTGTCAATGATGTTGAATGGATGAATAGTTTTACCTATCTGTGTAGTCTGTTGACAATAAGAGGTTCTGTATCCAAAGATGTCACTCACTGAATTGGTCTTACATCACTGGCACTTCAGCAGAGACCTCTGTTTGAGAAACACCATGTTTGTGTAGCAACTAAGATACAAGTGTTCAATGTGGTAACGATGGACAAGTCTATTATGTAGAGATAAAACATGGCCATTAGAAAAGGTGAGGAAAGGACATCATCTAAACAGTTTTCAGTGTCAAAAGTTAAAGTCATAACATTTATTGGTTTGATTCTGTTACAATGGAGATTCTACTTAAAAGATCACAGCAAGTTGCACTCTGGCTGGATGTAAGGAGCCTGAGTCATCCCATACTGGATCTTATCAAAGGAAGAAGAGCTACAAAGGACTATTCAAGATGGAAGCTCATTCTGTGTGCTACCACAACATAGCCATGTGAAGCTACTGTTGTTGCCCTAGATAATAATTGGAATCCACACTGCACTACTGGGTACTCATATCAAACTGTTAGTTCTTATTCAAGTAATGGTTCCTAGGTATATGTGGTCCATATGCCTGACACTGGAAGATTTTTGGCTACTGATCCACACCTATTCCCTTTGCCTCCTCATGTTCTGAAATAAAGGCATAAGGAACAGTGGTGTGGATTCGATCATTTCTACTGTTCCTTTCTACTTACTACTTGTGGTCTGAGATGGCATCTCTTTAACTGTCCACAACTTTAGCTAGCTGGTTTCTAAAATTTGTAGGTAGTTTGAAATAGCTTGTAATACCTATAACATAGATAGTTTTTATAGCTAGTTTTATACAGTTTTCATGCCCATGGGCTGGAACCAGTTCACCAGGGCTAGCTCCTGGTGGGTCACTTCCACTGTATTCACCTGCGCCTCTATAGATACAGGCCCATGCTGCTCCCATTAGCCATGGATCACTGTTTCCGGCCAATGTGAGCTGCGGGAAACGGTGTCCTGGTCCACACTGCTTCACACAACTCACATTGCCTGGAAATGGCGATCTGTGGCCAACAGGAGATGCAGCCACCTGTATCTGCAAAGGTGCAGGTGAATACAGTGGCAGCCACCTGCCAGGGGCTAACGCTAGCAAACTGCCACCGTCTTATTGCCCACCCCTGCTGTAGACCCAGAGCAGAGTAAAAATCAACTCCGATTTGAAATTTGTACCTGAAATAAGAATAGCTGTTTAGAGTAAGATTTTCATTTAACAAGTCTCTTAAAGGATTAGAACTAGCTAACTAAGCATTTTTTATTCATTTTACTTCAGTAACTTACTTTGAGCTGACTATTTTCATTTGCAACCACTTACATTCTACTTTTTGTACGTAATAAGAACACTTATTATTAGGTCCAATGTAAATAATTGTTACCTGATGGGTGTGGAGGGTGGAGGAGGAAGCAACCATTATGCATATCTCTCTTTCATTGATAATGTAAGCTAACCTTATGAGCTTTCTCTTTGTAAATTTTTTCAAAGAGCAAGACAGATTTATATAGAGTCTTGATCCCTTTTGCTGATTGGTTTCCTGGGTGCTGAGCCCACTAGCTGAGCCCTCATGGAGTTGAACTGTTCAGCATCTGTGCTACTCTGCAGGGGGAGACTAGATAATTTGGCCCAGCAGGACAGGGTGATAGGTATCCCCAAAGAGCAGGAAGGTGGGTGTCAGAAGCATGATCAGAACACCTAAGGGAACTTCTGTGATTGCAGCCTGTCACAGTTTTCACAATATAAAGCAATAAACAGCAGGCTCCACCAAGCATCTGCACTGGGATTGTGTTGTTCAACATATTCATAAATGATCACGAAAAAGGGGTAAAACAGAGAGGCGCAAAGTTTGCAGAAGAAACAAAATTACTCAAAGTCCGAATATGACTGTGAAGAGTTACAAAGGGATCTCACAAAACTACATGACTGGGCAACATAATGGGAGATGAAATTCAGCACTGATAAATGCAAAGCAATGCACAGTGCAAAATATAATCTCAACTATGCATACTAAATGATGGGGTCTAAATTAGCTGTTATTGCTCATTAAAGAGATCTTGGAGTCATTGTGGAACAATCTCTGAAAATCATCTGTCCAAATAGCAGTGGTGGCAACCAAAAAAGCTAACAGACTATTAGGAACCATTAGGAAAGTGAAAGATAGCGAGACAGAAAATATCCTAATGCCATTTTATAAACTGCTTGTACACCCACATCTCAAACACTGCATGCAGTTCTGGTTATTCCATCTCAAAAAGAATATATTAGAATCGGAAAAGATACAGAAAAAGGCAACACAAATGATTAGGGATATGGAACAGATTCCATAGGAGGAAAGATTAAAAAAAACTATACATATTTCTACAATACAGTAGAAATGTGGTGAAGAACTGAAATTTGAACAGAAATTATCAGAAAACACGCTAAATATAGTAAGAGACCCTGAATCAAAATACAAATATCACGTAAATAATGAATACCTTGGCCTTTATAAGACTTGTACAAGAAAAAAATCTCAAGCAGCATTTAAAAATTCCAAAACGAAGGAGCAAATGCAGGTAGAAGAAACCCATAACCAAACAGGGAAAATGGATGGGAAGCACAAACATACAAATTTCTAAGAAAAATATGAACTGGTATCTTTCACTTATGAAAAAAGGAGCCTGTCACAGAATCAATCATTGTCTGGCTATACTGAAAGGAGGAGACGTGGCATGGGTTTAATAAGGCCGCACCTTTATTATTAGAAGTCTGGGACTATCTGGCAGATAAAAGTGCACTAAAACCGGGAAGGGCTTCTTCCTGTCTCCCTGCTCACTGTCCTGCTTCCACTTTGGGCCAAATTGAGCTGTGCATCAGAGCTAGGTCTCCCCTGCTACATAGCCTGCTCAGTGCAAAACAGAGGGTTAAGGCACTGAGCTACCCCTTTTCAATCCCTCATTCCCAGGGGATGAGTCAGCGATCATGACGACCTTTCTGCAGCAGTTTTTCATTCTTCCTGTCCCAGAAACCATAAAGCACAGTTCACTTTGCCCTGCTGGGTGGTCATTCAGCTCTTGCAGATCTTGTTGCAGATCATACTTACTTTGATACGTCAAGCAGAAAATCATTCAGTTCAGTCTGTTTGGCAAGACCCCTGCACACCTGAGAGAAACACATTATACATTGTTGCTATTCCAGGAGAGCACTGGACTCATAATGAAACAGCAGGACAAACATTTTAAGTGTCTAATCTGTATATAGACAAAGTGTACACAACTACATATCAACACTATAAAACATACTAAAGAACTAATACAGGTTAGCATGTCACGCTTCAAATTTAAGTATCTTTCTTCAGAGCTGGGGAAACATTAACATGAATGAGCAATACATTTCACCATCTTTGCTAAAAAATATTGCCTATTGTTCAGGGCTGTAAAATTCAAAAGTGCCACTGATTCTTAGGTGAAATGAACTTTACTTATTGTACTTCCATATCAAATTCTACAATCTTGCTCAGAATGCTAAAAGGGTTTGTTTTCTGTGTATCCATACACTGTTCCTTCATGACTTCTCTCAGCTTGCCTAAGTTGCCCATAAAGGCACCCAATGAGTGAAATGAAGCAGAATTGCTAAAGACTCCTTTTCCCCATGCTTTTTCTTTGGGGATAGTAATAGGATTACAGAGACCAAGTACAATTATCAGTGCAGGGAAAAGAAAATCTTGCTGTATGAAATGGAAACTTTGAACCCCATTGCTACTTCATCATATTTCTTATTAAAATTCTTTGAATTTTACATCAATATACTCCTGGAATGTTCATGGAAGTTTGCAGAAAGAATACAGAAAATGGGCTTTTACTGGTATGCGCCTTTTATACCATAAAATGCCATTCAAATATGACATTTTACCCATGCGCCAAGTGGGCGTGAATAACTACACAAAATGTGAGAAATTAGACCCACAGTTTCTACTTACGAACTTACACAGTAGGTATAATAGTTTTACTTGATGGTTTCTTAAAAGTGCAATGAAACAAATGACAATTAGGTTAAGGGATGATTTGATCAGTCTTTGGAGAACAAAAATTTGATAATGGGTTCTTGAGTCTAGGAGACAATGGTATTACATGTAAGCCAATGGTTGAAGTTGAAGACAGACAAATTCAGACTGGAATAAAGTATGCATTTTTAACAGCGGGGACAATTAGATATTGGAACAACTTACCAATGGTCCTGATAGAATCTGCATGACTGCCAACTTTTAAATCAAGATTCAATATTTTTCTAAATCAGGGGTGGGGTACCTTTTTTGGATTGGGGGCCACTGACCCACAGAAAAATCAGTCTAGAACTACACACAAAAACCCCTCACTGATGTGACACTCAACTGAGAAAGAGAAAGACATTCCCAACATTCCCTTTGCTCATCAGAGCCTAGTAGATTTTGTGTGCTCCCACCCCGGGGGGGAGGAAGGGGGTTTGAGGAGGGGCTGACCAGCAGGTGGACTGGAGTGCCAGCACAGGCTCCCCAATGCAGGGGGGGACCTGAGCAACGGGGGCCAGATTTAAGCAAGCCTCGGGCCGGATGCAGTCTCTGGGCTTGAGGTTCACCACCCCTATTTTAAACTATAGACTCAGATTTTTAAAGAAAATTAGGCATTGTTGCACCAAGTCTTGCAAAGCCTAATTGATTTAGGAGCCTACATCTCACTTTCAAAATGGATTTAGGCATTTAAGGCAATAGGCAATGGGATTTAGATTCGTACATGCTTAAATCCCTTTTGAATATAAGTTTTAACATTTCTAAATCAGGTGTAACACTGCTGAGTGCAACCATGCTTTACACCTTTAAAATCTGGGCCTTGCTCCAGTTCAAACAGGAATTAATTCAGTGTTTCCCTCTGGGCTCTTTTATGCCAGCATTCAGATTAGATAATCACAATGATCCTGACAAGCCTACAGTAACGAATTCAGACTCACCTGTACTTGATGTATTGCTACCGAGGCCCATGCAAGATTCGCTGTTGCAACCTGTAACAAAATGGAAGGAACTGTAACTCTGAGAAAAGTCTACTAAATGTCACACCAGTTCTATCATACTATTTTTTGATGCAGCTGTTAAATGTCTTTGAATATTTGAACACTTCACCTGCAGATATTTTTTAGATCATAGACAGGATCGATATTTTGCAGGGGAGGGAGGACAGAAATGTATTTATGAAAGGTGTAACATGACTATCAGTATTTCACTGTCCTAAAGGATTCACCTATCAACAAATGCAAGATGGGATCAGCCCTTCAAGAACTCAGGTGGCCTACATCTACACTGCAGGCTTTTTGCTCAATAACAGGTGTTCTTGCGCAAAATCTTGCAGAGTGTCTACACTGCACGCACATTCTTGCTCAAGTAAATTTACAGTGAAGTGTCCGAAAACAGGGCTTCTTGCACAAGAGTTATTCTTCTCCCCACAAGGAATAAGCCCGCTTGCGCAAGAACTATTCCACAAGAAGACAGTGTGGACAGGCAACAGGGACTTCTTGCGCAAGAAAACCCTACGGCTAAAATAGCCATCAGAGCTTTCTTGCGCAAGGGAGTGTCCACACTGACATGGGCGCTCTTGCGCAAAAGCAATTCTCTTGCGCAAAAGCACATGGCAGTGTGGAAGCGCTCGTGCGAGACCTTTTGAACAAGAACTCTTGCGCAAGAAGCCTGCAGTGTAGACGTAGCTGAGGCGTTTCAAAACATACATTTCATACATTATTAAAATGTTTCTGCCACACAATGAAAGATCCCATGACAATGAAACAATCTTAGTGAGGACCAATCCAGTCAACCCCTAATACTTCTAAAGGAAAAAACACTACTTATAGACAGGCACTGCTTTATTCACCCCCATTTGTGTTGCAGAAGAATCAGACATGTTCACTAAAACAAGACTATTTTTTAAAGTATGTCAGTTTCTAGACAACATTTCAAACAAATGTGATGTAATTTGTAGTTATATGAGATGTGCTACCAGGCATAATCTCCTATCCATAAAACACATACGTTTTATTGGGAACAAACAGAATTGTAAAAAATCTACTGCTATGTATTCTATTAATATGCATTTTTTCTATAACTGCTTAGATTTTTCTTAACTGCTTAACTGTAACAACACTTTTTGTGAGATAAAATTAGAGGCTACGTCTACAATGGCCCCTTTTTCGGAAGGGGCATGCTAATTTTGAAAGTCAGAATAGGGAAATCCGCGGGGGATTTAAATATCTCCCGCGGGATTTAAATAAACATGGCCGCCGCTTTTTTTCCGGCTTGGGGAAAAGCCGGAAAAAAGCGTCTAGACTGGCCCGATCCTCCGGAATAAAGCCCTATTCCGGAGGATCTCTTATTCCTACTTCAAAGTACTACTTCAAAGTAGGAATAAGAGATCCTCCGGAATAGGGCTTTATTCTGGAGGATCGGGCCAGTCTAGACGCTTTTTTCCGGCTTTTCCCCAAGCCGGAAAAAAAGCGGCGGCCATGTTTATTTAAATCCCGCGGGGGATATTTAAATCCCCCGCGGATTTCCCTATTCCCACTTTCAAAATTAGCATGCCCCTCCGAAACAGGGGCCAGTGTAGACGTAGCCAGAATGTTTAAAAGGACACAAAGCTCTGGGCTACATTAAGGAGTTATTTCAATATAACAAGTGAAGTGTCCACGACTACCAAGCCCATTATTTTGAAATAAGGGGCTGGTTATTTCAAAATAGTAACTCCTGCTTTCGAGGAATAACCTGTATTTCAAAATAGCGGTAGTATGGACCCTCCACTACTGCTATTCTGAAATAGTTACTCTCCAGATTCATTCAAAGTAATTACTCCCCAGTGCTTCCTGAGGCTCTAAGTCAAGGTAGCATGTCCACCGTAAGGGAGCCTGCCTCAGTCTAATTTCAAGTACTCCCTGGAGGGTGGACACGTTATTTTGAAATTGTTATTTGGGGAGTTATTTATTTTAAAATAATTTCCTAGTGTAGTCATGCCCAAAGATATATTAAAATGTTTTACTCCTAATCTAAGAATTTTATATAGCATTATTTAGTTATTAAACAAAAAGCTAATGAATTATTGGAAATGCGGCAATGAGCGTAAAGTAGATCCCAAATGTAGCGAGTGTCCAATCTATACCCAGCTTTGTACACACCAAAATATGTGTAAGACCCTACAGGAGTATGGTTTTATTAATGGCTGAAATTATTCTATAGAAGAGCCTGTACAGTAATGGTAATTCCATAGCTTTATTGCTTCATCACAAAGAGAAGGGGATCTTATCAACCATTGTCGGTTGAGGTAAAACATGCAAGCTATGCTGTCTGTCATGATTTTGACAGATCCATGTCTGATTAATGCAGGTAGGTATTCTTTATTGCCCTCAGCTCCAGGAGACTGATGTGCAAATGAACTTCTTGGGCAACCCATCTGCTCTGAATGGTATGTGTACCTAGATGAGTCCCCAATCCAACAACAACGTTAAATCTGTCTTTATGGTGATGGTTGGAACTGGCTGGATAAAATGGACACTGGCACAGACACTGTGAGGGTTTTCCAGATTGTTTGTTCAGTATATGTACGAGACGTAGAGAAGGCATCGCCTTGCATGACATGTCACAAAGGCAGAAGCTGTCATATGACCCAGAAGCCAAAAGACAATTTTTGTCAAAGTCTAGAGGCTTATTTGAATCTTTGCAGAGAAGTTTGAATGAGCTGAGAATGAGTCCATGGAGAGGTAAGCTCTGGCTGCTACTGTGTCTAAGGAGGCCCTAATGAATTTTACCCTTTGTACAGAGGGCAAAGTACACCTTTTCATGTTGACTTAGCCTGAGGAACAAGGACAAAGCTTCATGGTGGAAAGAACAACTCAGAAAATCCAGCCTTTGAGCAGCCAATTGTTGACGTATAAAAAAACTAAATCATCCTCAAGCACAGACAGGTGTCAAGCACAGCCAAAACCTTTGAGGATACTCTTGAAGGAAAAGAAAAAGCCAAATGGAAATACCCAACGCTGTTAGTGATCTTGGTTGACCAGAAACTGAAGGAATCTCCTTGTGAGAAGGATGAATCGAGATATGAAAAAATAATGTAACCTTAAGGTCAAGGGCTGAAAACCAATCTCCAGGATCGAATACAGTAATGGACTTTATAGCTGCAAGAGTCCCAATCCTGAATTTAAGTGTTTTCACTATATTGTTCAGAGGTGCATGTAATATATGCCAACTTGAAGGGGAGCACCCATAAGCATAGTAATCAAAGAATAAATGCTTTGAAAAAGTTGACCAGTGTGAAAACACTACATATTCATATAGCAAAATATAGCTTTATAGGAAAGTTAAAATTGAGCTTGCATAACATCCAATTAAACAAGAGCAGTTTCATTCCGTAACAAGAGTTCATGCACTTCTAGTCAAACATCTATTGATCTTGAGCTTTCACTGACACAGCCTACCACAAAGGTGTTGACTTTGAGAACATGTTATTTTAAAATTCATAATCAATAAACAATTGATAACAATATGCTTTAAATTATTCCCACAAGATGGAAAAGAACAATTAGAGAATTTTGTGTGTATGTACCGCACCTTCCAACTGTCGCTCAGAATTAGGGATGTTAAGTAGCAATTAATTTACTCGTTAAGTAGTCAATAGAATTTCCATCGATTATTTAACTAGTCGATAAACACTTCTGTGTTCCGCCTTTGAAATGTACAAGAGCTCCAGCGGGAAGTCCCACTGACTTCAGGCTCCATGTGGGGCTCTTGTGCATTTCAAAGTAGAAGAGCTCACATGGAGCCCGGGTCAGCAGGGGAGTCAGAGTCCTGCACTGGCCCCAGGCTCCATGCTGCACTTCCTCCCTGTGGGGGACTCTTGTACATTTCAAAGCTGGCAGGCCGCATGGAGCCTGGAGTCAGCTGGCGACTCCAGCATTTCAAAGAGGCAGCACCGCACTGAGCCCAGGATTAGCTACTGCTTTTAAGTACCTCCTCTTGCTGCCTCTATTTTATAGAGGCAGCAAGGGCAGGGGAAGTGACTAGTCAACTATCTTTTCAACTCTCTGATAAGCTTTTGCTCTTATCAGAGCACAAGGCTCAATTACCAAACCCCTCTCCCCCCCAAAAAAAAATAACAACAAAAAACAGAAAACAAAATGAAGAAGGAAGTCTAGAATAGAAGTAGCTGGCACCATCTGGAAAGGGGGAATTTTAAAGAAACAGCTGCAGCATTTTACACCTTACCTCCTGGTGACTGAGATGGAAGGCTTCTTTGCCCCAATGCCGATACAGCTCCAGGATACCAATCAAATCACCAATTGCAGTGACAATTGGTAAACAAAGAACAGATTGGATCCGAGTCCCTGACTCCAGTCCAGTACCTTTAGGAAATCGTTCATCCTAAAAAATGCAAACAACGCTTCATCAAATACAAATATTATAACATAACATAATAAATAAATCAACATTTCTCATTTGCCTGGTTGAATCACTTAGCACAAACTGCAAAATCCTTCACTCACATTCAAGACTTCAATCAAATATCTCTCCATGGTTATTTTACAGATACAAATGATCTTATCCAAAGTTTGTCAGTTATCAGATAAACTAAGTTTTGTATTTTATTTATTCATATCTCCTTTAACTTCACAGGCAGCAGAAATAGTACTTTATTGCTGAGGTTACACTGGTTAACCAGTTAAACATCCATATCCCTAGTTGAATCACTCCCAAAGTCCCTGGAACCCATTCACTATAGTCAACATTCCCCTTGTAGAAAAGCAAACAAGAACAAGAGAACTGGGAGGGAGAGGAAATAAGTCAGGTGGAAGCATTCCTAACACTTTTCTCAACACCAACCCACAGGTCACTTTAACACTGCTCATTTGCTGCTGGGATAGACAGCTTCAATTCTAGAACATAAATTAAACAGAAAAGATTTCTTCTGAGCCGAAAGTGAATGAGACAGCACATGTTGTGCACATATGGATATCTACAATCTTTGCAAATAAATGTCTATTTGATAAGAGAAAAGCTGCTGTGCTATACTGGTGTCGGGTGAAAGTATAAGTCAGCGGACATAATTCACACATTTTTCCCCTTAAAACCTGTAGAATTTGATTATGAACATGAAAGATACATATATAAAACATTAAGATATTCACTGTAAAATACTGAGAAAATTTTAAGGTGGTGCTGATAAGTAATGTCATGCATTAATTAAATCAAAATGTGATTAATTATGGACAAGTCTCTTTAGTATTTGGACTTGCCATATCGTCTAATCTGAGGGTTAGGAAGGGAATTTTTGCTCTCATGCTTTTTTTCTCCCAGCGTAGCTATGGATTTGTACTGCAAAGTAGTGTTACTGCCCTTCTCTGGCACAAAAAAGTTATTTTTTTGAAGAAAAAAAAAAGCATAACATTTGTAAAAGTTCAAAATTATATAAGGAAGAGTTTTCATTAAACCAATGTAGACATAGAAAATACAAGCTTCTGATCAGACATTACTCGTATCAATGTACATTATTTACGGTATGAAGAATCCAGTTTATATTTCAACAGTAATACATTTTAGAAAGAAAAAAATGCATGTATTTCTTTAAAAAGAGAAAATAATTTACCCCTAGAATATCCTCTACTAACAACGTTTTTCTGTATTTGGCTACATATGCAGATATTGTGGTGCCAAGTGCAATGGGTCCTGCAGGAATGAGTCGTGGTTGTCCTTCCTTAGCTCCCGGAGGTGTGAACACACAGAGGCTCTAATCAGAAGAAACAAAGAAAATTCCATTAGGAAGTTTGACTGTATTTGCACATTAATTTGTGTTATTATGTACAATAACAAAATAATAACAAATAATAAGAATTAAAGGATAAATTAAAAATAATTTAGGTAGATCAATTTTTGAGCTGATGACAATGAAACTAAGGTGGACTGATGGCCTCAGCTTCATTCTGTCAACAACTGCATCAAGAGATAGCAGCAAATTCAGTCCTGGCATGAGTGGATGCAACACCGATTGCAGTCAATATCAGCCACAGTCACTTACATCAGGGATGGTTTCTGCCCTTTTCAATACATTATATATCATACATAGAACTCAAGAGCAGCAAGTGACCCAATAACTGAAAACTATTATTTTGTAAAGATGCATTTACTTTCATTTTTTCACTGTTAAACTTTTGATAATAAAGAAAACTCCAAGCTCTCTTTTCTCTTCCATATTACTTTCCCATCTCTATCTCCACAGACAAGTGGCTTTGGACTGCAATTTTATCCAGGCAGATAGACATTTGAACCTATGTGTAGCAAAACTGAGCAAGTATAGAAGTGTTCCATTCATGCATTGTGATTTGCTACCTTTGCTACCCAAGATCAATCAGAGCTGATTACGTTGCTGAAGACTCAGAAGCAGTTATGACAACTTTCACATTATGAACGGCGTTCACAAAACAAGTACATTTCATATAAAGCTGAAGTATAAAAAAAGATAGCATTACTAAAGTAAATGAGTGCCAGCACAGGCACAAAGCTTCTGGCTACACAGATCCAACTGCCGAATCAAGGCCTAAGGGAGACAAGACTAGTGCTTGGATTTTATTCCTCTTTATTACTTAAAAACCAAGTATAAAATAAATAGATTGGACATACCACTAGCATACATAGAGGCCCACCGGACAGTCTGCCACATGCCCATGTCCCAGTGAGAGTCTAAAAGTCATGTTCACAAGGATTTTCGGATTAACTGCATTCTGGACAGGAAATGGACTAGATGATTACCATCTTTCATTTCAGGTGTCTTTTGAAATAGTTATGGAGTACTGCAAGATTTTAATTAATAGCTGCATGATCCCAAGCTGCTGTGAATCAAAATAGCTCTACTGTCTTCAATTAGGAATTAGCTCACAGTTTTAGTACTATTTTCCTGTTAGTGTGATGACAGCACTATTTGAGTTACTTTGTGTTGTTCGTCACTATTCACACCTATTTGGCTTTTTTCACTAGAACAGTTTATGCTGTACTAGTCGTATGATTTGAAGATTTTTTCAATCACTCAAAAGCCTATTACAAGCTGTTGCTCATGCCCAGGAGGGCTGACAGACTTGCTGTGGCTCTAGGCAAGGGGCGGGAGGGCCAGCTTTGTGCACCCTAATGAGTGGGGCCTTGAGCAGAAGGGATGGGACTGGGGACAGCCAGCCCTCAAAGCCACCCAGAGAGTGCTGCACTGGTACTCCCACCCCCAGGCAGCCCTAAGAGCTGCCTGGAGCATGCCACACGCTGTTCTGGTGGCAATTTAAAGGGCCTGGGACTCTAGCTGCCACTTGTGAATTATTAAGCCCCTTTGCTGTTGGTGGGCCTGCTGGTAGCTGAAATACTGTGCAAATGGGCATATTGGCTAGACAATTAGCTATAATGTTGAGTAATGGGTTAAATAATTACTTAAGTTATATTTCTAGAAAGCAGAACCCGTCTACTTAATTTACTCTTTGCCCATTAGTCAAAATAAATCCACATATACCATTCTCTACTATCAGAATGTTATTTTCTCTTTTCTGCTCCCAAGAACTTCCCCTTTACAATGATTTCTTTTTTACTTTTCAAATAATCAAATCAGATACCCCAAGTTAAATGGCAAAATAATAAATCAATATTTTAGTAACTGTCAGTGTTACAGTCACATACGACTATTCTATGCACAGGAAGCAGAATATGTCAAACCTTAAAGTGAAATCACGACTCTACTGAAATTGATAACAACATATCCACGGACTGCAAAGGCCAGCATTTCAGGTTCTTATTTTTACCTACTGCTGGTAGTTATATGGCCCCTGAAACCATAGTATCACAGTGGCTCACAATCTATCTGCGCAATCACTCCCAGTGAGGTAGGGCAGTGCTATCATCCTCATTTTACAAATGTTGAACAAAGTAACAGAGAGGCTAAATGACTTGCCCAGTCACACAAGTAGAGTGTGGCAGAGCAAGGAATCAAATTCCGGTTTCCTAAGTCTCTAGGCTAGTTGTTTGACCACTGGACCATCTTTTTTTTCTCATATTTTTACATATTCTTTACATTAATAAACCCAAAGCACTTCTTGAAGAGACTCTTTTTAAATAGACAAAGGATGGCTTATTACTGGTTTGATTTTGAAACCATTAGCCCAAATGGTTTGATTTATTTAAACAGTAAATTCAATAAAACAGTTTGAACCTATAATGATATATAGAATTTCATTATAATGATATATAGAATTTGAACCTATAATGATATATATGAGAAATAGGAGATAAATGAAGGATGAAAGTTCTTTATTCATGCTAATGTCCCTATTAACAAAATATGGAAACAGAAATCAGAAAAGACATACTATTTAGGGAGCAATTTCTCTAAACAGAATGGTACTGCAAGCTTTTTCATTAGGAATCAGAAAGTCTTAATTGTCCAGACACACACACAGTCATATGATTGCACTGATTAATGTTACTATCAGATGCTGCTTTCATTAAGTGTGTTATAAAGATTAAACATTATTTATATCCTAGGTATATCAAACCTAAACATCCTTTGCCTACAGTTGAAAGTGATACTGCATGTACTCTTCCGATTTGAGACTTAACAGTTCAGAACAGAGCATCACTTTGAAAGCCAGAATAAAACCACCACCGTCTTTGAGACCTTTTTATTTCCCAAAATAGTTTCCGTTTGGGCATAAGATTCAATCAGAGTATTTGCAGTAATTTTATTATTTAAATATTACAGTACAATACATAAAAAAGACCCTTTATAGATAAAGCAGCAGCAAATCCAGTAGATTTTATAATCTCAGGGCAAGATACTAGAAACACTATCAGACACAATGCATACCATCATGAATAGTCCAATCCACCTGATTGCTCATTTGGTATCTTTGTGTGTAATATCTGATTGTCGTTTTGTTTTACAGCACTCAAATTGTGCTAAATATATTACTGAAACACCAAAAACACAGGTTCCTATCCTGAAGAGCGTACTAAGTAGATAGGTCATGGGTATAAAACATAAAGACAAGAAGTAACAAGAAAACCGACTGACAAGTACAAATACAAAATCATGAACTGACTTTGGTGGTGCTTGATGTATCTTGTGGATTTTTTCATGTATTATTATGTCACATGGGGATTTTGACTATACAAAGGACAAAAACATTTCGGAAGGTGAGAAGAATGGTCAAGTCAGAGGAGCAGAAAGGTATGCAGAACTCAAATAGAGGAGGAGGAAGTAATGAGAACGAAGAAGGGGACTGGATCAGAGGATACGTAAACTTTCATCTCTGTGTCTCTGATTGGGGACGATACAAGTAAATGTCATCTGCTTGCAGTAGCTTACAATTTGAACTATCTACTCACTGGTCTCTCTTTTTTCCTCCCTTCCCCCTTTCGTTTATTCTTGGATCTGGACTTCTAATACTCCTGTCCTCTGAAGAACTGGATTGTGCCCACAAAAACTCATGATACTATCTACATGTTTTGTTAGTCTTTAGGTACTACTAGACTATTTGTTGTTTAAGGTTTTCCTGTTACAGACCAACAAAGCAACTCCTCTGAAGCTTATGAAATTAGATGGCAATCCTGCATCCAGATCACATAAATACCATTAGAATGATTGTTGATGGGTTTAGAAGAGAGGTTAAGGGCTTGTCACTGAAGAGATTTTGCATATGGCATGCCAGGTTACGAATCTACAGCACACTAGTCTGCCATGCACTAAAAGTTCCATCACGCGCTTTAACCTATTGTAGTTTCTAGCTTTAAGTTCCCATAATAGTTACAGTGTCACACTGCCATCAAAAGATACTGAAATCTTGTGTCCTGTTACAAATAGTGGTATGTCAAATCACACTATGGAACTTTTTAGTCATGGTAGGAGGATCCTCATGATCACATAGTACACGACAGCCTGGTAGGCTATAGATTCACATCCCAGCCTTCTTTTTACTAGATCTCCGAATAGAAAAGCCCTTGGTACCAAATGGGCCTGAACACTGCTCTCTCTACAAGCAGGCACACTGACGGAGGCAGTGAGGAGAAGCTGTATCTCACAGACACAGGCCCTCAGCAACTTGTGATATCAGTCTGATATTGTCACGCTGATGGAAATCAAATTATTTTACAAATTTAAAAAAAAGAACAAGCAAACAAATGTCCGTTAGGTCTGATAGATTCCACCATGCTGTATACCATGCTACGTACGTGGTCTGAAGAAACAACACTTCTTTGGACAGGACAGTGCTAGTGACCATGCACAAGATAACCATTTTCTTCTGCTGCACCTAGTAGAGGCAGGTGCAATACTGAGGTTTGGAGCTCACTCATTTAAGTCTAATCTGAGACATTATGCTCTGAACCAATACAAATTCACATCATCTTTTTAAGTTTGGCCTTTTGCGGGTGCAAGGGAACCTGTTCAAATCCAATTTTTTGCTATATAAATGTAGTTTCTTATATGTAGTGAGAGAACAAATTTAAGAATCTAGTAGAAATCTCCCTTTGAATACATTGGATGAACCCATATAAGCCTGCAAAACTGAGCCAGAACAGAGAAACATTTTTATTCTGCTTTCAATTACATTCTTATAATCTGATGGAATTAATATCATTATTATACTCAACTGGGAATTTTATGTTTACATGGCTATTTGCCTTTCATGATCCTTAAAACTTAATCTGAGTTTGATGTTATTAAGCTTATTTGAATAAAAGCATGAAGAGTGTTTTATACTACAGACATGAAGTAGATGCCTTAGGATCTGAATAGAAATGTACCATCTTAATTAATCTCAGGAAACCACAACATATAGAAAACCACAAGAAAGTTCACTGTTACCCCAATTTATTTAAAAATATCAAAATATATGAGTAAACCTACATGCACATTTCTATTTTCCTGATCATTTTGTTTGTTAATCTGTAGATTTCTAGGGGAAAGAAAGGCAGAAGATTTAGAAAAACATACAACTATTACTGGTATGCATACTAATAGCATTATTTGTTTAGTATTGAGTGTGCTTGCCATTGTACAGTATCCAACAATGCAGGTGGTCCATGAAACACACAAAGATGGGAGTAAGAATGAGGTTATATAACATGTAAGAATATGAATGAAAATTACATTAAATTAACAGAACACTGACAAGCCAAGATGATCTCTTGCAGACTTTAAAGCTAACAATTTGTTTTAAATCAATCTCCTGAACCCCAATTAAAACCGTATCTGGCCTTCTGAGATAACAGCTGAATATATGTGAAACTCAATTCAGCCAAGCAGCTGTCTCACTATTTCATTAAGTTATTAGATGTATAAAATGTGCTCTTCCACATAACTTCAGGGGTATGTCTGGCACTTACTATAAAAACCATACATACAAATCTGTCTCTTCTCAGAGGCAACTCTCCCACCTTTCCTCCATCCCAACTCCCCCAAAATAAAACCCAATAAAGCAAAGCAAAAATATCATAATAAAAGGTCCTCACATCCCATTCCATTAATGGGCCTTTCACTATAGACTCAAGGTTAGTAAACTGTTAATGGTAAAAATTGCAAGGCTGGGAGAATCAATTTAATTCTGAAACTCTGGAAGCTTAAATTTTCATCTTGTAGAAGCTAGCAGTTTTCCTATATAAAAAAGAGCTCCTTCCATCCCAGTGAACAGATCTCTGGGATGGGAGAGCATCAACATATTCCCTTCACTCAGGTAGGATAGTGGAAAGGTTGGCAGATGGTTATTCCCTCCTTTCAGCAAAGCCTATTAGGGGACAGCCTTCTCCCTCCATTAACTCCGGCTAATTAGTAGGACCCAACAGTATCACAGTCTGACTCAACTGCAGAGGCCCATGGAGTATAATTAGGAGATTTACAAGCAAAGAGATGAAGTATTTTTCTACGAAGTTCCAACAACCACTAATTTTTTGAACTTACTTTAGTGTTTACTGTCCACGCACAAAAACAAAACAAAACAAAACAAAACAAAACAAAACAAAAAAACCTCAAGCATCTTGGCTGAAATGAAAGTGCACAAACTGTGATAATTTTTTAAACTCAAATAGCTCAGTCATTATCACTTCTGAATTCTGAAATATTTCCAAGTACCAGGATTCATATTAAGGTTTAAAGGCCTGTAAAACTTGAATTGATAAATAAATAGATTCTTAATTACATGACTGTAAAAAAGAATCTATAGCCACATTACCTCACTACATTTGCTGCTGCTGTTGTTTATTTTTGGTTCATTGCATTTACTGTTGTGTGGTGATGGTTTTTTATTTTGTTTTGCTGCCTATAAATTAACAAACATCAAACTAATCTAAATCAAGTTTATCAGTATAACAACTTTTTAAAACTGTATGTTAAATTTTGGCCTCAAATCGCCACAGGTTAAATACGGAGTCTCACAAAATAAGAGTTGCTAAGAAGAAACCCTAACAACTTCCACCGGTGGTGAAAAAAATGACAGAACTACCACTTAGCTTCTTATGTACAAATACACAACCTCTACTATAAAGTCATTATCATGATGCTCATATATTAACAAGTCTTATGGTTTACCATATTGAGGAGTGATGTACGTTATAATAAATTTTTGAAACATTTAATCAGCTAAACAATATTCTCAGTTACATGTTACTTAGCAAAACGGTTTTGGTGGATATTTTAAGTGTAAATGTAGTGTTTGATTGAAGTGCTAGGTTAAGAACCTCTGAGACCAATGTCCTATTTTTTATCAACAGAAATGATATAGCATGAGTAGCAGCAGTATAAGTTTCCCCACGATGTGCTACCAATATTCCTCAACCATCTCCTGTAAGATCCACTTCTAAGGCTAAGGGAGAACTTCAATCCTCAGGCTTAGTCAGCCATGGTGTGTCTACACTGCACCCGTAGCTTAAAATAAGTTATGCAATTTGAGCTACAAATTGTGTAGCTTGTTTCAAGTCAATTTTGAAATAGCTCTGTCCACACAGTACCACATTATGAAGTAATCCGCTATTCCGAAACATCCCTTACAGGTTTACAGGGATGTTGGAATAGTGTTTCAATATTTTGAAATAACGGGCTTGCTGTGAAGACATCGGATAGCTATTTCGGGATACCTCTGGTATCCCAAAATAGCACTGCAGTGTAGATGTAGCCTCATTGGCCTTTCTGATGAGACCGATACTAAAGGAATCATTTAAAGCCAGTTCCCATTATGATTGCTATGCTATAGCCATTAGGAACCCGGTAAACTACCAAATACATCTCACATAAGCAGTCATTAGATGACAAAAAAAAGTTTCCTTGAGCTGCATTTGAACAGGAGACCTGTTTTATTAACAACTAGTGAGACTCTCAGTTGTTCTTTTTCTTTTTAAAAAACACTCAGTTAAGCAAAACAGATTTTTAAAACACTTCAGAATTTTATTTCACAAAGATAAAAGCCACATTTTGCAGGTAGATTGAGTTTAGGATTAAAGTAAGTGCAGGTGATACACTTCCCATTATTATTATTATTTTAATTACAGGGGATGTGATCTTGCCCTGTTCCATTCACAGAAAGTTTTGTAGCTCATTTCACTGGAAGAAAGAATAGGCCCAGAAAATGCTGAATGGAAAATTATTTAATGTCCAATTAGTATTAATTAAATGGATGCATCAGTAATAAACTATTATTGTATGCATTGGTGCCAAAGAAGACATTTCTATTCAAAATAATTGTATATTAAGCAAGTTGATATTATGTGAGCTTAAGTATATCTGCTTCTCACATTCTCTTCCATTTGGCAATAGAGGAAGGGTAGATTATTTTGTGTGTTGTTTGTTAAAGGACATAGCAACCCAACATAAGAACATATCCAGACTCCTATACAATAAAATTATAGGGGAAATGGATATCAAGGACTGTGCCTTAAATGAACAAAACTAAGCTCAACAGAAATGATGATAAACACAACTAAACAAACCACATTAATACTGGAAAATATTCCCAGTGGAAAGGGTTGGAATTTTAAAATGCCCAAATTGAAGAACCAGGCAGATGTTATCACGCTAAATGCTTCCACAGTTAAAGCCAATTGTATCCTGTGTTTGAACACAAGTGCAAGCAATCCCACTGCTTGCAGTAGGCTGGGGGTGGGTGGAGAACAAAAAATAATTTCTTGCATTTTTAACATTGACCACTCATGATTTATCAAAAGCGCTCTGCATTTTTCTACTATATGGTATTAAATATGCTGGGATAACCGATATAAATGTTATTAAACTAACATGAAAATAACATATTTGTAAATTTTAAACAATTTGTAACATAGCTGATAATTTTGGTGACCCATGATAAACTAATCACTTACGGATTGTGAAGCTGAATGATTGGAGTACTATATATTACCATGATTAAAAGTTGTGATTAAATTCCAAACTAGTTGGTATATTTTCTGGGTTTGTTTTTAAGATGGAGACTACCATTTCTAAATGTATTTAATTGCTGGAGGCTTTATTATTGAGAAATGTGGGAAATAAAGATTTTTGTCTCTGCATATACAAAGAATATATAATGGCAGAAATAATTTTAGTGGTTTTTGGGGTCCCCAGCATGAGATTCCTTAAAGTGACTGATTTTCAAAGAATGGGTGCACTGTGCTTTTACAAAAAAACAGTGATATATAAGCTGTATCCATTTGGCCATACAAAAATGGAGACAACTAGAATCATTAGTCACTTGGGAAAATTTACTCCCGCTTTTTAATATCTGTAATTTTCCCTTCTATGTAAAGACACTAGATGGCAGTGCATATCTAGCTAGTACAATAATTTCTACATACTGTAGGAATTCTGGAGTAATAGTTCTATTACATCCACCCTCAAGCACACAATATGTACACATATCTGTGGCCTCTAACAATTCTCTTTACAACAAAGCTGTTGTGAATCACCATCTGAAGGGAGGATGATTGGTTTGTCATAGCAATTTACAGCATCAGGAAACAGATAATGCTCATAAGATAAAGTAAAAACTAATTTAAGTGTCTTGCTATTACATTTCAAAAATGAAATGGGCCCAAACCTGCATATCCTTACACTAATGAGTATAGTATTATAATTAACCATTGTAGAATTAATCACAGGAATAAACTGCATGCATAAGAAAGCATTTGCAGGGAATGCTCATATATTAATATATAAATACTGCAGTTGTGAAACAAAACAAAACATTTTGGGAACATTCACACACAGAGGCCCCAAACTAGAAGCATGTGCTTAAGTCCTTTCCTATATACTACTTAGGAACATGAGTAAATCCCACCACAGTCAACAGAACTTAATCAAGGCTTTCATGTTCAGCACATGATTAAATGCTACGCTTAATTAAGACCATAATTACAAAAGTCACTGCATAACTTTGTATGTAATTCCTTGTTTTGGATAATAAAACAAAGGGAACAAAATAGGATAAAAGTATTTTCCCTGAGAGTTTCCCTGAGAGTTCCATTTGCTCACAAGGCTGTTCCAGTCTCCAAAGTAAACATAATTAACTGGTATTTTCAAATGTGTGTTATGAGCCCTTAATACAGAATTGTCTTATTTATAATCATACCAGCCTATCAGACAAACTTGTAAGTAGATCATTTCATAGATTAGTCAGGACAGGGGCACAGGATATGTGCACATGGGAGAGGGGGGGTTACCAGACACAAAGAGCCCTTTACACTCTTCCAGACAAGTGTATGAAGCAGCAGAATTTTGCTGCTTGCACTTCCTGAGTACATAGTGAAAGGAGTGTTAGCACTGCCAGCAGTTCTGAACAACCCAATGCGCATATCCCCTTTGGCATTCGATAGAGGCCAAGGGTTTGTGTGAAAAAGCACAGTGAACACTTTAAACTGGTGTAGCACCTACCACCTCAGAAATCCTATGTCAGAGATCCTGGGAGCAATCTACTTGACTCTTTTCTCAGTCAGAAAATGCCATGGGTACATTGCATCACCACACAACTCCAACATACCTTTAATGAAAAAGTCCTGCAGAATTTAATATGGATAAAGCCAACAAGGTTATACAGAAATTTCTCCGAAAACTTATGGAATTGTGCACATGGACAATTAGGACTCAACTATTTAACATACATTTTTAACAATCTTATGAAATTCAAGAGCAGGGATATAATGTCCTATTCAGTTCTGTATGATGCTTAAAACAGTTACATGAATACATCTTGTTCTGTTAAATTATACAGAACTTTTCTCCATTACTGAGATGCCTATTTAGAAACCATTGTGACATCTGTATTGCGCACGCAGCAGAATATGGCAGACAAGACTAATTCAGAGCTTTCTTTTCAGTTAGATAAATATGCATTAATATTTTTAAAAAGCATATTCATTTTGCCATATCCAAATACAAATATATATCTGAAACAAGGATATTTTCTTATGTGGTTTGGCCAATATAATATATGAATTTATGCAAAGGTAGTTATTGGAAATCTAATACTAAAATGCTTCTCTCTGACTAGCAACTTTGCATGTCATGATTCCCACAGTGAGCTTTATAGCAGCTATAAACTGTACAAATAAGGATTAACAACAGAATCCCCAGCTTAAGGGAATGGTCAGCGTCACTTTTCCCTTGATCCTGACTTTGTAAATCCTTACAGGCCCTACAGCTCACAGGCCACAAGTGGCCCACTGGGGATCCAACTGTGCCCTGTGGATCTCCTGGCTGCTCCCCATCCTCCACATGCCTCACGAACTGGGGCATCAGAACCCCACACTTATCTGCTCCTTCCCCACCCTCCCAGCATTTTAGGAGGTGCCCCGAATCACCTGATTCATGCTCTGTCTCTGCTTCTTCCCCTCGCGCCCAGAGCTGGAAAGCTGAAAAGCTGCAAATCAGCTGTTCATGGTGTTCCAGCTCTGGTAGGATGTGGGAGGAATAGGGACAGAGTGGGAATCAGGCAATTAGGGCACTCTGAAAGTGCTAGGATGGAGAGGGAGGAGCAGGTAAGTGAGAGGCTCCGGTGCCCCAGTGTACGAGAAGCATGTGGGCAGAGGGGCTAGCCAGGAGGGCCGCAGGTAGAACCCTAGTGAGACACAGGGCTGCTGCAGCACAGTGAGATGAAGAAGGACCACTCATATGGCCCAACCACTATTTGCGGTTGCCCATCCCTGCCTTAGATGATATCACAGCACACATTATTGGAGGGTTGTACCACCAGTTGCAAAACAACATTGGAGCACGGGGTATCAGAATTCCTAGGTTTTTATAAAGCACCAACCCTCCACTGCCCAGAAACAGACATACATGCAAGCTCACACACATAGTGCAGTCAATAGTCAAAAATTCTCAATTACAGCTTCAAAAAGCAGAGTGTTATGAGGCTCAAACAAAGATTGGTTTACTACTAAAGTAGTCATTCTTGACTGTTGAGATGAACCATCAAAAATTAGAGGCCACTTTTGAATGTGTAGATGCAAATATTTGTGTGTGCTTCACTCATCTAAATTAAGGAACTTGCATCATTTTGCATTTATATATGCTACACAGAAGAGCACAGCATAATACTAGAAGTTTTAACTGTGCAACAGAAATAACTAAACCAAACCGCCAAAGGGGATATTTTCAAACACACAACTGGCAATGAGAGATACCTATCCTCCACTGAAAGTCAATGGTTGTTAGACACCTCACTACCATTTGTGCCTTTGAAAATGTAACTCTCTAAAAACCTCAATACTTAGGGGTAGGGTAGGACAAAAATATTATAAGTCTGGTACACAGGAAACAAGGATCTCCAAATTAATTGTTAGTTACAATGTCTTACAAAAGAAGTCTACTGAATTATTATGAAGTGACAGAAGTACACTATGGACCTAATCTAAAGCTATTGAAGTGAACAGAAAAATCTCACACTGGTTTTGATGGCATTTGGATCAAGCCCTACATGAGCAAATGAAAGCCATTCCATTGTGGGGTATTATCATCACGTTTCTGTGACAATATAATCAATGTGTATTTTTCAATGGTAGGGTTAATTATAATGGAGTGCATTATCTTGTTGGTCTAAAAAGCTATAAAAAGAGCAAAGGTCAGATTGCCCATAGCCTCATGTCGGGTGCTCAAGAGGTCATAAGGCATCCCTCTCTATCTTGTACATCCTATGCTAAAGATGGGAAAAATCTGATATCTTGAGTTGTAAGGTTAATACTACCAGGCTGTGTCTACACTGGCCCCTTCTTCGGAATAGCCATGCTAATTTAGAACTTTGGAATAGGGAAATCCGCGGGGGATTTAAATATCCCCCGCGGGATTTTAAATAAACATGGCCGCTGCTTTTTTCCCTGTTTGGGGAAACTTGCAAGTAGGAATAAGAGATCCTCCGGAATAGAGCTTTATTCCGGAGGATCGCACCAGTCTGGACACTTTTTTCCGGCTTTTCCCCAAGCCGGAAAAAAAGCGGCAGCCATGTTTATTTAAATCCCGCGGGGGATATTTAAATCCCCCGCGGATTTCCCTATTCCAAAGTTCTAAATTAGCATGCTATTCCGAAGAAGGGGCCAGTGTAGACACAGCCCTATAGTTTTTGCAAAGAGGAAGTAGAGGAAGTAGGGCAGTTCTCAGAGAGCACGGACACGAGCACAGCTGGCCAGCCATCCACATACTCTGTTCTAAGTGAAGGCTAACCTTCCTGTGAGCTCAATGGAGATTTGCATTGCTCTCAAACTGGAACACTGATTAAATGCCAGAATTGGGCAGAAAAAAATGAAGATTATATTCACAGTAGGTGGGTAATGTGTGGTGAAGCATATGGGAAAATTATGTGTTTTGCAAAAATTGCTACGTTATAAAAGTCTCTCAGAACAGGATTGATTTCTGAACAGTAAAATGGGTTATATTTATTCGACCAAATCTTTATTAAAAGGAGTGAATTAGAACCCAAAATTTAGATTAATTTCTTACTTTGAAAGAGCTTCCGTAGGACGTGTAATTCACACCTTTGAATAGGACACCATCGACTAGTCTATTTTTAACAAATGAGCTAAAAGTACTTTCAGCCCCCTGTGAGTTTGTGCACCTTTACAATCATGCTTTCTTATTAAAGAAAAATAGTTGACTATTGCATAAGATTCAACTAAAACAATGGAGAAAAAATGTTTTGCCGCTCTAATCAGTTGCACTTTTAAGAAGCAGAGGTATTTCTTATATCAACAGTAGACATACATTTTTTCAGACAAAAGTATGATTTAACTTGATGTTGTCGCTGCCTGCAATTTTGTCAAGTCTTATGTGATGGTATCTGGATAGAATTGCCAAGAAAAAATTTTTTACTTAATGTAATGCATTCTAAATACCACAGCAAAATAGTAATTATGCAACTAACAACACTGGACTAAAACCCATTCCCATTATAACTGTTGTAGCCAATTAATTTACATCACAAATTAATTTGTCTCACTCATTTTAAATGCATGTGATTTATTTCTTCATGTTAATCAAAGCCTAAGTTTGAAATTTAGGTCACTTCAATTCAAACTACAGTTGACAGAGAAATTGATTAAATTTAGAAATCAGAAATTTAGCAAAATAAAAAGAATAAGTCACATTTAGAGGAAATCAATTTCTCTATCAACTATAGTTTGAAATTCAAGTGACCTAAATTTCAAGAGATGAGAACATCTCTGGATAAATGCCTAGACTTGGACTTGACCAAGGGAAATCTGTATAAGAATAGTCATGCAGCTTCATAAGACCATAAAAATGGCCACGTTGGATCAGACCAACATTCACTTAGTTCAGTATATCCTGTATTCCAACAGTGGCCAGCTGCTTCAGAGGGAATGAATGAAACAGGGCAATTATTGAGTTATCTATTCCCCTGTTGTCCATTCCCAGCTTTTAGCAATTAGGGACAACTAGAGGATGCAGTTGCGTCAGTGACCATCTTGGCTAATAGACATTGATGGAACTATCCTCCATCAACCTTTGTTTGGACCCAGTTACACTTCTGGCCTTCATAAAATTCCCAAACAATAAGTTCCACAGGTTGACTGTGCATCATGTGAAGAAGTACTGCCTTTTGTTTTAAAACTGCTGCTTTCTATTAATGAAGTTGCTAGACTTTAACGAAAGAATAGCACATCATCTGTAAAACTAAAAAATACTGACTAAAAACCAAGGCCTTTGGACACTCATTGCAAAAAATACCTTTATTTTTCACTTAATTCATCAACACTGCATCTACACAAACAAAAATAATGTAAGATTAAAATCCAGCACTTAGCTAGCACTTGCTTCCAAATGACATACAAAATAAGATTTATAGTACTGTATATTGGGGAAGTGGAAAATGCACTTTTAGTTAACTATACAGAAAAGCAGCATCCAAATCCAGAATACTTACATTATTGCATTCTCCCAGGAAATATAGTGCAAATCCATCAGCTTTTGTAGCTGTCAAAGTAATAATAAAGAAGTAATTGTACTCAGAGGGAGAATCAAACTTTTGCATGCTCTCCAAAGTGAAACCATATACTCATTCCACTTAGGACAATCAGCTAAACTTCTGAAGATGAAACACCATTCCTGTGTCCCCTGAAACTATACAGAAACCCCGTGAAATTAGTGGCTCTGATAGTACTGTTTTCCCTCATATTTAATATATTTGAGACATAATTTGAAGCTGCAGCCTGATAAACTTACCTAGTCTTTACTCTATTTCTACTGAATATTATATTGCATGGATTCATATGACAGCATAAAAATTAAGTAAAAATACCCATTCCCTCATAATATAGAACATTTGCCATCAATAGAAGAAAAGTTGTTTCCCCCATGTACAGAGCATAAACTATCTCTTTCCTTGCCTTAAGATACAGAAGCATGGCAAAACAATGAATAAGCCTCAGATGCTGCCACTAAGTATGTATGATAGGATTTTTTTCTAGTTTTACATGTGGAGGCCTATGTTTTTCATAGCTGTTCTATACTAAATACATTAAGACACTCCAGGGAGTAAGTATCTGCTGGCAATTACTGCAAGACTCAGGTGGTGTTGTGAGGCATAAGGCCAAAGGCTGAGTGTTTAAGCAAGAAAAAGTGCAATAATCCCTTAGAAATAAACCATCAGAGGTATCTTATTGCTAAAACAAAAAACAACTCTCAGAAACAGAAGAACAAAGCAAACCTGTGCTTTTGTACTCAGCATTACATAACAGACTTAGTGCTGAGTACAAGGGGACTTCTCTGTCAGTAATGCTAGCTCCTACAAATACACAGTAGGGATGCAAATGGTTAACCAGTTAACCATTAAGATTCAGCCTTAACAGGTGAGGTTTTACGAGGTCATGTTAACTGGGGTAGGGGACTGGAGCATCTGGGGCTATTCCAGTCTCATGGGGCCTTCTGTGGGCAGGGGTGCTCTAGTCAGTGAACATTATGTTTAAACAGTTAACCAATTAAGCATGGGTCTGAATGATTTCCTCACTTTTATGAGTAAGTATAACACTCCAGGCAATGCATTTCAGGGAAATGATTAAGGGGGCAGGTAAAGTCAGTTGACATTCTACTTGGCTACGTCTACACTGGCCACAATTTCTGGAAAAGCCATGCAAATCAGGTAAGTCAGGATAGGGAAATCCGCGGGGGATTTAAATATCCCCCGCGGATTTAAATAAACATGTCCGCCGCTTTTTTTCCGGCTTGGGGAAAAGCCGGAAAAAAACGTCTAGACTGGAGCGATCCTCCAGTCCAGTCCAGTCTAGACGCGTTTTTTCCGGCTTTTCCCCAAGCCGGAAAAAAAGCGGTGGACATGTTTATTTAAATCCGCTGGGGATATTTAAATCCCCCGCGGATTTCCCTATCCTGACTTACCTGATTTGCATGACTTTTCCGGAAGTTGTGGCCAGCGTAGACGTAGCCCTTGTGTTTGACAAGATCAAAAACTCATTGTGTGATTGTTTAATTATTGACATGGACATAAATAATATCAGCATCAGTAAGTGAGAAGCTCATTTGTATTTGAGTTCCAAAGTTAATCCTAGAGAAAACTTTATGGCCGCGTCTAGACTGGCAAGATCGGCAAAAATGGCGATCGGGGCTTTCTTGTGCAAAACTGCGTCTAGATTGGCAAGGACGCTTTTCCGCAAAAGGTGCTTTTGCGGAAAAGCGTCCGTGCCAATCTAGACGCTCTTTTCCGCAAATGCTTTTAACGGAAAAACTTTTCCGTTAAAAGCATTTGCAGAAAATCATGCCAGTCTAGATGTAGCCTATATGTCTATTGAACATTACAGGAAAGAAAATTAAGGTAAGTTAAGGAAAGAAAACCTATTCTCTAGTCTACTATGACTATGGAAGGATGTGCTATTTTCTGTCTCTCCTCCAGCTTCTCATTTGCTCTCTAACATAAACCAGTACTGAACAGCTCAGAGTTGAATCAGAACTTATCAATCCATTCAAGTGACAGTTAACAAATACAGTCCATTTGAAACAAAATACACGTGAAATACAAGTAGAAAAACCAGCTTCATGTTACAAAGTACCAGAGCAGCAGGGATGCAGGGGATGCTGCTGCTACCATGTATGCCTAGTCAGATGTTTCAATGTTAAATCTGTTTGTATTCAAACCAGTTAAAATCTGGAGAAGGAAAGGGGGAATGATGGAAGCTTTACATTTTACAGGAAATACGTTTCATTTTTATTCTTGGTCAATATTCTTTTTCATAAAGAAACACTTATATCAAATAAAAAATGCTGTTACTCTATAGAGTTATATGTTATCATGGACAAAAAGATACATCCAAATCACCTCACTTCTGTTAAAGAAGCAGTCAAGATTTGCAATAATATTACTGGCAACTTATTTTATGACTTTCCAAATCAATCTGGCAGGCAATACCAAAGCCAGAATAATCTATCAAGTGGTTTACTTTGCAGTTGGGACTCATCCTGCAACTGGACTCACAGCTGGGTAGACTATCAATGGAGCAAGGGCTACTTGGTGTGGATGCAATTGCAGGATGGTGTACCTACCACGTATAGCTATTCTGTAATAATTATTTTTATTTATTAAATAGCACAAGTAATGCACAGAATTCCATGACGAGGCTTCAAATAAAGGGTATCAAATCCTTTTTCTTACCTATTTTAATAATGCTGCTCAGTTCATATAAAAGTAGTTGGTTGTCTCCACCTGTATCCAACCGTTGTTCTATATAGCTGTTCAGTTCATATACCACCCCTTGCATATTCGTATCCTGGTACTATTGAACCAAAAAGGGAAACCCAGTTTAGAACAAATATATTCTACAGTTTGAAAAAAAGTGTTCTCAGCATACATATATAAAAATACACAGTGTGTAATAAACAGGAATATATCTAATCAATCTTCCACTGTTAGCCCTAACCCAAATGCCTGAATATTTACGCGAAGGTCATGTGACAATAATTAGCATTCGATGCTATGGTGAGCTAGTCAATTGTTCCAAATGTATTGTGCTAAATGAATGATTAATTATTACTTGGGTATACATGGCCAGAATCATATGATCATATCTCAAGAAACTGAGATGTGTGACAGTCATTAAGCAGGTAACCGTCACATGCTTTCCTCTAACCACCTTCCCCCATTTTAAACAAGACTGCTACTTTTGCCTCTACCTTCTGCCTTCATTAACTACTTCTGTAGTACTCCAAATGCTGCGTGTGTGTTTTCCCCTCACAGCCTCATATGTATCTACACCTTGGAGACTCAATTGTGTCCTAGAATCCTTTCCAGCAGTTGTCACAGCTTCCTGACTACTGATACTGAGGATGCTGGAGTGCAGTGAAACCCCAGAATGTTGGTAGATGAGGCATTACTTTTGTAGTGGGAAACATCAGAATTTTGAGGAACTGGCACAAGCAACTCAGCCCTTGAAATACTGGATTAGCTGACACAAAGTATTCTGTGTTGTATCCAAGTTATACAAAAAGTTACAGAAATAGTAGAAATAAACGGATAGTAGGAATCCGTTGCAAATAAATATGAAAGAGGGAACTCAGAGGGAGAAGAAATTAAATGCAATAATTAAGACAATGACGTGGAAGCAGTGGGGAAGCTGGTTGCTGTCAAAGTTGCTTGTATGAAGAAATGAAGAGTTCCTACAAAAAATTTCTGTAACCTCCAACCCCACTTATGTACTATAATACTGTGGGGAAAAGGAGGTGCAGCCTCACATGGGCGTCAGGTTTGTATAATTTTTGGTGGTGCCCCATAAGCCACACCCCCGACTGCTGTTAACCATGCCCCTGACCCGTTTGCCACACCCCTGACCCCTCCGTTAGCCATACCCCCTGAACCTCCGTTAGCCAAGCTCCCTGACCCCTGTTAGCCAGGCCTCTGGAGGTAACACGCTTGGGGCAAGATGGACACATGACCAGAAGTAAAAGGTGTCATGTCACCCCTCTCGAAGGACTTTTCCCACCATCCTCCTACCAACAGGGATTAGTTTGGCCCCCACTAAACCTCCCTCAGGCAACTATCCTGCAATTGCATTAACCCAATGTGTGTGACATTAACTCAGGGGCATAGAGGCTGGGGAAAGTGTTTCTTCTAAGGCTATGTCTACACTCATGGCTTCTTGCACAAGTACAGCCATTCTTGCACAAGAGCCCGCAGAGCATCCACACTGCCCTTCCTTGCTCAAGGAAATTTACAGTATGGAGCCAGGGCTGCCATGAACAGGGGCTGCTGCCGGAGCAGACTCCCCTATGCCCCTGCTGCCTCTGATAGAGGTTGTGGCGGGGGTGAGGAGCAGGCAGCACCATGGAGACTGTGATGGGGGAACCAGTTTTTAAGCCAGCTCCCCCCAGCACCTGCTCTTACGCTGCCCCCCTTGCTGCCTCTCATACAGACGCAGCGTGGGGGGTGAAAGGGGAGAAGTGAATCATCGAAACTCCATTCGACTACTCACATCCCTACAAGAGACAAGCATCCATTTCCCAGATGCTAGTGTAAATATACAGCAAATTCTCCTGGGGCGTGGTACCCTAGCAAACACAGCATCATAAATGGCAGTACATGACTGTGAGCATATGTTCAGGATAATAAACAAAACTAGTGAGGCAGTTACTGGAGAGAAGGGAGGAAGCCCAGAGTACAGTAAATTAAGTTACTAAGCCAATAATAAAACAATCCCCCCGCCTCACCCACACACAAAAAAGAGCAGAAGATGAAATGTGCACAAATTAACTCTTTGTGAAAAAGCTCTAGGTTCCATTCTTATGTCAGCTCACTCTGTAGCCCCAAATGTGATTAGGTCAGACCAATACTAGTATTACTAAGGATTATGCTGTAGATTCTGAGCATCACAATCTGTGAATAAACATGTGAATAAACCTGTGAACATGAATAAACAGAGCTGCATTTATATTCTGGTACATAGCCTTTCTATCTGCTTCTTTTGGGTGTGTAGGCATGTTTGACTAACCATTCTCATTGATAGATTCACCATACAGTTTATGCTGTGCAACCCAGAACACTACGTACTATTGTTTCTGATATTGCTTTCTTGCACAGATTCCTACTATTTGTATAATTCCCTCCACACTTTCTGCCATGAATAGAGAACATATGACCCTATACATCTATGAAGCATTTGGTTTCCTCATTTCAAAATAAGTAAATGCTTGCTAAATGAATAGTATCAAGTGGCCCCCGACTTGCGCATTGCAAGGCAGGGGCGTTGTAACTCGAACCCGCATTTACGATAGGCACTGTGTGCCATTGTAAATGCGGGCCAAGGATGTAAGTCGGGGGGTTTCGGCTCCTTCTACACTTACAAAAATGGTCATAAGAGTAGGGGGGTCGCAACTCGGGCCGTCGTAACTTCGGGGTTTCCTGTAATTCCCAGCAGCCTTCTTTAAACTGAGCATTTGTCCTCAGTGGAACTTAATAGTGACCGAAAGTGCAGATAGAAGACAAATTCATTGTTTGATCCATAACCTCTTCTTAACTACCTTAACACGGTGTTCATCTATTGCTTCAACAGACATAGCAAGGTTGCAATTCAAATCATCATAATTCAAATCATCTGGACAAACTAGGGAAATGGTCTGAGGTAAACAGGATGAAGTTTAATAAGGACAAATGCAAAATACTCCACTTAGGTAGGAACAATCAGTTTCACACATACAGAATGGGACCACAAACTAAATATGAGTCAACAGTGTGACACTGTTGAAAAAAAAGCAAACATGATTCTGGGGTGCATTAACAGGAGTGTTGTGAGCAAGACACAAGAAGTAATTCTTCCACTCTACTCTGCACTGATTAGGCCTCCAAGTACTATGTCTGGTTCTGGGCACCATGTTTCAAGAAAGATGTGGAAAAATTGGAGAAGGCCCAGAGAAGAGGAACAAAAATTATTAAAGGTCTAGAAAGACCTATGGGGGAAGACTGAAAGAACTGGGCTTGTTTGGTTTAAAAAAGAAAAGACAGAGAGAACATATCAGTGAGGGAACATATCAGTTTTCTAGTATTTAAAAGGGTGTTACAAGGAGGAGGGAGAACATTTTTTCTCTTTGGCCTCTGATAAGACAAGAAGCAATGGGCTTAACCTGCAGCAAGGGAGGTTTAGGTTGGACATTAAGTACAATTTCCTAGATGTTAGGGTAGTTAAACATAGGACTAAATTGCCTGGGAGGTTGTGAAATTTCCATCTCTGGAGATATTTAAGAGCAGGTTAGACAGACATCTATCAGAGATTATCTAAATGGTGCTTGGTCCTCCTGTGAGGGCAAGGGACTGGACTTGATGATCTCTCAGGGTCCCTTCCAGTCTAGTATTCTATGATTCTATGTTATAATGTATGATACCTGCAGGCAGGCACTTTCTTTCTAGATCAGAAAATTTCAGTGGGGGATGTGGAAATGCTCAGTGATCCCACTTACCTCCTACAGCTCTGGCTCATGAAGCCTTACATGGGGCACTTGGACAGCAGTAAGGAGTGGTTCAACAATAGACTAAGCCGAAGCTTCATGGATGTGAATAGTTGCTGAATGTGCCTTTGACAAACTGAACGAGAGATGGAGATGTCCCTGTGGCAGGCTGGACCTTTTGGAGGAATATATTCCCAACGTGGTGGCCACAAGCTTCCATAATTTGTGTGAGAATAAGGGTGAAGTGTTTGCCCATGTTTGCCTGACACTCAAGCTGCTAGAGGAGCCCTTAGGGTGGCCATCAATATCAGAGAGGCTCTGAGGAACCACTTTGACAATGAAGGATGCTAACATTTCTGTGTGTTGGGGTTGCTTCCCTATCTCATCCTATTGCTCATCCTTCAGTGAGGCATTCTCATGAAACCAAGTGATATTACAGGCTTCCACAAGGGCCAGAGCAATTGGTGTGGGTTGTGTCACACAAAAGCTCATGGAACAATACATCACAACAGTCTTTATTGGCGTCTTTCAATCAGGATGCTCGGTGGTAAGGGATGATAAGAATTTTTGGAAAACCTCACAATGGTATTAACTTCCAGCTATGAAAGTCTCAGCAGTTTTGCTGGGGAGTGGAGTGTGCTGGGAAAAAAACATTACCTGATTGTGAAAATTAGTGTGTGGTCATAAACAGAGGATTGCTGGACAATGAATTTGCATGTGCAGTTATGGAGGCTGATGTGTGGGTGCAGAGGGATAGTTTCTGTGAAAAGAATCCTGCATGTGCTGACAGAGAGGCCTTTGGTTTTGTTTGTTCTGCATCTTGATAACACATTCCACACATCTCATGTTGGTCTTCCATGAGCTTTAGCATGCACTCAGTGATTTCAGTTATGACTTGCATCTCCCTAGCTCTTCTTTGCTGCCTTTTCTTAGTTTGAAGCACTGAATGCTGCAACACATCCTTGACCAGATCTTCCATTGTCCTCCAAGATTTTTTCCTTAGCTGACAGAGTCTGTCTGATTGGGAACATGCCTGACTTCTCAAGGTCTGCTCTGGAAAAGTAACCATTAACAACAGAGTGACTGTACTTTTCCTGATAAAGTACACTGAACTAGAGCAACTTAATGTCCTGCATGGTCACCGCCTGCATTACTCCCCTCTTCCCCTGCCTGCACAGAAGTTTACCATGCATATCTTCATGACCTTGCGTGTCTTCACTTATTTTATGTTCTATATCAATTTGCTGAGAGTCTTCATAAACCTAGCAACTTGAAAACAATTCCTTGCTGCCTGGTGCACACATTGTCACCGGACTGAGCCAAACCTCCTCATCCACTTCCATTTCTTCATCAATAATGTCTGCTTCTGGGATAACTCCTGTTTCTGACATTGCTATGGGAAGTATCTACACACTCCTTGCGTATGGACATGGAGTCCCCACCCAGGATTGCATCCAGTTTTGTATAAAAATGGCATGCTTTGGATACAGTACCAGACTGACTATGTGCCTCTTTTTCTTGGCTCCACATTGCAGGGTGTCTTGATTGTACCCCTTCATACAAAGGGCTCGAGACACGTGACCATGTATACGTCACAGTTCCTACTGGTCACTTACAGCAGTGATTGCACCAATTCTTCACCCCACACACTGATAAGATCCAAAAGCTCTGGGGTGCTCCAAGCCGGAGAGTATCTTCAGTGATAGCCAACCCTGTTTCCTTGAGAAGATGCCATAAGGATGTCTACATAATGAGCCAGACACCAGGAACTGGATTTTTAAAGTTCCCAGGATTTGCTGGTGGGAAGGGTGCATTTGTTTACCTGTTTACATGGCTGCAGAGCAGCAGAATTCAAAGGGCTGGCCAGAGTGGCTAACTGGGCATTGTGGGAAACAGAGTTCAATAAACTCCACAAAAAACCTACTGTAGTACACAATGCATAGTAAAGGGAGGGGAAGTGACAAAAGTTTCTTGCAGAGGTGAAAGATTTTTGTTGCCAAAACTGGGCGCTTGTTGCGACTTTTGTTGAGTAGCAATGTGAACATTCTCTGGGTTTTGTCATCAAAAAGGTTTTTTTGGCAACAAAACCTGCTGACAGAGCCTCAGATAAGGAAGCATTCATCTGTTTATCCCTATCAGTGCCAGCGATAAGCTGCATTCTACTGACATGTTAATTTTACTAATCCCCTAAATCATAGTTCTGTAAAATGAGATAATAATTTAGAGGACAAATCACTTTGTAAACATACTTAAAGAACATTTGTAGACTTTTTAGAAATACTTCTAGCACCAGTTTATTTTTAGAACATACAACTAGAGTTCAAGAGTGGACAGCAAATTAACAATGAAAAAATAATTAGAAGAATACTGCTAGATTTTCTAACAAAAGAATGTATGTTTAAAAAAAAAAAAAAAAAAGCGACATAAAATTACAATCCATGCAGAGATACTGTGACTTTAGAGTCCGATAACTGTGAGACATTCAGTATGAAGTAATAAAAACTCAAGTGTATGTAGCATTATGTGAAATATGAATGATAAATATGAAGAACTAAAATGACAGATTAATCCACATGCCTTGCTGTTTGTAGGGTAACTGTGCCAGAAACAGTCTTCCTCTTGGTATTGGGGGAGTGAGGGAACTCAGTAAAAAATGAATGATACTATCTGCTGTAACAGAAGAGCTATGATAAAGGGGATCAATGTCAGTAAATACAAAAAAAAATAAAGATAATTAAAAGTATTTGATGTATATTAATCAAATGCATTGTCTGCCCTTCTTTTGAAGTAGCATTGTGGTCTTATGAAAAAAGCCAATTTGAATGGGAAGGTGTACTGTTTGAATTTATTGGGTTCTCTCTACATATGATTAATGCATTGTCTGCACCACCATTGTTCTTCCTGGCAGAATATTACAGGTTGTTGATTCATCATATATAAAAACAATTAATATACACTAGATGAAAAACTGTATGACCACTGGCTTATTTGTCCACTTAACTACGTTTCTCCTAATTTGCTTTTAATATAAACATGCATTCTCTTCTCCCATTTTCCTTTCCTGCCTACTTTTAAAAAATATTAGAAAGAAAAGATTGGTGCAAAACATTTTTGTTAACCTCAGCCTACCAGGTACTTTCAAAGAGCTGCCAGGTTTTGCAGTGCTTGACTGCATTGATAGCTAATCCTTCAGATACATATAAACTGATATTCCCATTTCCAATTATAACTTACAATGACATATCTTAACTAAAGTGCAATGACACTGAGAACAGTTAAACCGCACCTGTGAAGAACTGAAATATGGAACACAATTTCATGCCCTCCAAAATAATGAAATATTGATGAAATAATAAAAATAATGACCATGAAATTCCATTAAATAAAAAGTTTGATTTTTCTGAAGGAAGAAGCACTGAGCAGTGGGATATCATATGCCTGAATTAAAACATTTAAGCAGAGAGAGAGTCCACCAAGCTTTCAAAGCAGTAGAGATGTTGAATACAGGAAAAAAAGAAAGTCTGATCCAAAATCACGGGCTGGCTTGTGTGAGAAGTTTTGTTTAAACTTGGACACTGGAAAGCATGAAGCTATAAAAAGCTGGGTTTGCTGTGATTAATTTTAATGCTTGTTTATTGCCCGAGAGAAAACTTCTGCTACAAATATTTGTCTGACATCTATTCTTCTTGTTTTGACTGAAGAGAACATGGGTTACAACTTACTTAGTAAATAAAACTTAACTTTGCAGTATCATGAACAGGTATTTATGAATTGTTCACATCAAACGCTGCTCATGAGAAAATCAAAGGAGAGAAAAATATGAAATGACAGCTGGCAAGACATGCCCTGTTATTAAGGTAAAGGATGCAAAACAACTCTAGTACTCAAACAGCGCGCACTCACAAATTTTGAAGGTGTACATTTCCCAGCTTGTTTATACAGCTGATTTTGGGTACGTCTACACTGCGGGACAAAGTCAAGTTAAGATACGCAACTGAAGCTACGTTACTTATGTAGCTGAAGTTGGAGTAGCTTAACTCGACTTTTGGTGCTGTCTACCCAGCAAGAAGTTGAAGGAAGAACAATCTTCCTTCGACTTCTCTTACTCCTCGTGAAATGAGGGTTACAGAAGTTGGAATATGAAGCCGATTATTTTGAAATAAGGATTTCCTGTGTAGACTTGCGCTGTGTTATTTTGAAATAACATAATTTATTTTGAAATAAGCATGCTGTGTAGACATAGCCTTTTAATCCTGTTATTAAAGAGATAGAATACTGTTGTCTTCTGAACGTCAACTTCTTGCCACGTAGTCACTATTCATTGGCATCCAATCCCAGAGACATTCCTCAACTTTTCCTCCACTGGTACATGTCAATATTGAGAGAGATTTCCTCCAAACATTAAATATTATTTATAATAGAGTGAAGGAGGTACTGACTGGACTATAAAGACAGAACATTTTGATTATGTGGAACAGAAAAGACACACACTTTTTATAAAAATCTGATATTCGCTTCAAGAGTAATAATGACCACACTGTATCTTAGTAATATGACTTAACAAGACTACAGCATTGTTTGATGTCCTAATTTGTTTTCTTTTAACTTCATTATACCATTTATTTTTAGATCATTGTGAAAATATTTTAATCCTATGATCAATAAAGAAACAGTGCTGTGGTGGGAAAGATATGGAAGAACAAAACCTGGGACACAGAAGTCATGCAATTATTACAATTATTAACTGAAAAGATGCTAATTCTGTAACCCTCAGTGGCACATTGTGCAACACTGTTACCTGGTGCCACAGTTGCTGCCAAAAGCCCTAAGTCCAAAAACAGGAAAGGAGAGAATTAAGTGTTATTGCCATTTCCAAGAATAAAGTACTGTACAGTAAATGACTTTAGTCACTTGCTAGGTAATAATTTCATGGTGTTTCCTCAGTAAACTACAGAAAAGTGAATTGCTGCTGGGATCACCACAGTTCACAAAGCAAACATGCTTGCCAAAATGCTGCTTCACCATGGGTACTGTACAAGTAAAAGTGGAATGGAAAAGAAGCCATTATTTGAAATGAACAAGGGCTAATTTCACTGTGATCATATCAGGCAAACTGAGTATTTTCATTTAAAGTTCTGAGGTACAAAATGGCTCATAGAAACCACAGGAAAAGGAAACAGCATAACAGGACAAAATTCTGGCTATGACTTAAGCATCAGTGTGGCATATGTTAACCCTTAGCATGCATACACATGCCAGTGTAACACTGATAGGGTATGTCTACACTAATTCATTAATTCGTGCTAGGTAGGCAAATCAGGGAACCAGGGTTGCAAATGAAGCCCAGGATTTATATATCCCGGGTTTTATTTGCATGTTCCTGTCTGGCTGCCATTTTTAAATCCCCCTTAGTCCGAATGAACTGCCCATGGCTACACGCGGCAATTTAAAGTTAATGCAAACTAAGTCCTTAGTTCGGATTAACTGTTACTCCTCATTCCACGACAGTTAATCCGTGTAGCCGCGGGCAGTTCGTTCGGACTAAGGGGGATTTAAAAATGGCGGCTGGACGGGAACATGCAAATAAAGCCCGGGATATTTAAATCCTGGGCTTCATTTGCAACCCCAGTTCCCTGATTTGCCTACCTAGCTCGAATTAACGAGCTAGTGTAGACATAGTTTAGACCAAGGGAGTCTATGGGTAAGTGAGCAAATAAAATTAAAAATTACAAAAAATAAGTAAAGAAATGTTTTAGTTCTTTTCAGAAAGCATTAATAATGTAGAAAATGCAGAGATGTTCAATAAATATTTCTCTTCTGTATTTGGGGGGAAAACAGCTTATACAGTTTCATCATATGTGGATAACAATATTGTTTCCATCCCATTAATATCTCAGGAGCACCCTATTTAGCAAATGAAATTTGTCAGGGACATAGGAACTGGTGCCCCCAAGTGCTACCACCAGTAACCTCTGCCCTCCCCTGCTTCTACCCCATGGGGTGGGGGAGCTGCCACTATATCTCGCCCTTTCCTTCTGTACATCCTCTGCCCTGTATGTCTCCCATTCTCAGCCAGGATGTTCTTGCTACCCCAGTCTCCCCTCCCCACATCTCCCCTTTCCCTCCCTCTGACCCCCCCCCTAAGTTTCCCTCCATTGCACCCCTGCTTCCATCTAACCCAGAAGTCTCCACTGAATTCCCCCAACCTCCCTTCAGCGCCTCCTGCATTCCCCTCCTGCCCCACCCTCACACATCCCTTTCCCCCCTCACTCACCTTATCTGCCCCCGCCCCTCATCAGCCCCCTTCTCACCGCCCCCAGGGCTTGCTTTCCCTACCCCACAAATGCTGGGAGCTGGTGTCAGGATCCTTGGACCCCAGGCAGGGATCACAGCCAGCTCTGCTGGGAGCAGCCTGGGGCCAAACCCTCCCCCTACAGCCCTGGGGAATTGCTCCCAGGTGAAAGACTCTCTCTTACCTGCCCCCAAACACTGCCCGCCAGGTGCTGGCTAGGCTAGGGGTGCTGCCCTGTGGATGCTCTGACCCTGCTGGCAATTCCCCCTTCCAGCTACAGCCTGGGCCCCTGATAATCTCCTGAGTTGTCATTATTTCCCTATTTATATATGGGCACTCTATTTGCCCTTTTCCAGTTTTAAGGAATCTCTCCTGTCTTCCATAACTTTTCAAAGATAATAGCCAATGGCTCACATATCTCCTCAGTCAGCTCCTTGAGTAGTCTAAGATGCATTTCACCAGACCTTGGTGACTTGAGGACATCTAACTTGTCTAAGTAATTTGTAAGATGCTCTTTCTGTATTTTAGCTTCTGAACCTACCCCATTTTCACCAGCATTCATTGGCATCCAATCACCACCAACCAAGAAGTCATTAAGCCCCTCTCTGTCATTTCTACATTTTCTATTATTGTACTTTGTCTTTCGTCTTCCTCTTGATTCTAATATATTTGTAGAATGTTTACTTTTTACCATATATGTCTCTAGCTAGTTTAAACTTATTTTGTGGCTTGACGTTTCTAATTTTGCCTATACATACTTGTGTTATTTGTTTATATTAATCCTTTGTAATTTGACCTAGTTTCCACTTTTTGTAAGTCTCTTCTTTATTTTTAGATCATTGAAGATCTCATGGTTAAGCCAGGATGGTCTCTTACCATAGCTCCTTTCTGTCCTACGCGGTGGAATAGTTTGCTTTTGTGACCTAAATGTCTCTTTGAAAAACTGTTATCTTTAATTTTTTTCCTTAGACTTGCTTCCATTGGGATCCTACCTACCAACTCCCTGAGTTTGCTGACGTCTGCCTTTTTAAAAATCAGTTATCTTTACTTTTGTTGTTCTCTCTCTTATCATTTCTTAGAAGCATGGACTCCATTGATCACTTTCATACAAGTTACATTCCATTTAGAATCATGAACTCCATTTCTCACTTTCACCCAAGTTACCTTCCATTTTCAAATTTTCAGCCCATTCCTCTCTATTTGTCAAAATCAAAACATGTCAAGACATTGTAATCTTAGCAATATTTAAGAAATTTGGACAGACTGACTTTGTAGTAGGTCCTTAATCTTTAAATTTATACCATTTAAAAGACTTAAGCCTATTTCTGGACAGATTTCCTGCAGCTGGATTATTTTATCATCACTTCTCTATCATAGAAGGATACACTAAAAGGCTTGTATGACAAAATCAACAATGATCAGTTGTACATAAGTGCAGCATAAACGTAACGTTCCATTTAAAGTAACAGAATTGTTAACCTAGATCAGAGGTGGGGAACTTTTTTTGGGTTGGTGGGTACTGACCCACAAAAAAAATCACTCGGGGGCAGCACACAAGTGAGAAACGCAAAAAAAACCTCACCCTCGCTGATGTGGCCCCCGACTAAAAATGAGAAAGACATTCCTTCATCCCCCTCCCAGAGCCTAGGGGAGATCAAGCCTAGTAGATTTAGTGTGTTCCAGACCCATGCTGGGGCAGTGGGTGGGTGCAGAGTACCAGTGCAGGGGGGCAGGGGGCTAAGCCTCAGGGGATGGCTCCAGGCAAGCTGGGGGCTGCATCCAGCACTCAGGCCTGAGGTTACTCACCCCTGCCTTAGATTTTTTTTCCCTATTTTGTAGGCTTCTATGTTGACTTCAGATACTGTTAAAAGTTAAAGCTGCCACATGTAGATTCCTAACTGTTAGGAAATGTATTCCAGTGCATAACTATGGTAGGGAGATTGTAGAATTTCCACCACCGGAGATTTTTAAGAACAGGTTAGACAAACACCCATCAGGGATGGTCTATATAAAAAATAGTCCTGCCATGAGTCCAGGGGACTAGACTAGATGACCTTTCGAGGTTCCTTTCAGTTCTATCACACTATGAAAAATGAATCAATAAAATAAAATATTTGTAAATCTTGAGAAAAAATAAACAAATATTTTGACTGAAAGAGATACCAAGTTGATTCTCTAAAAAACTTTCTAGCTTTAGCTTATTCAAAGTTAACATAAGATTGATGGTTATTGTGCTCGTGTACCATTTTTTCCCCTCAGTAAAGGAAGCATTAATAAGTGTGAAAGAGAGAGGGTAGTGAAAAAGACCATTCTTTGACTAGGGCTGATGCATCAAGCAAATCCTCCATTCTTAAGCAAAATGTAGAAAAGGCTGATGTTGTTCCTTCATGGAATGATTATATCCATGACAGCCTGATGACACAAGACAGACATGGTAATGTCATCAGTGGGAGAGAGTCAACAGTGATAAATAGCAGAGCAGAGAACTGTTTTTAGAAGGAATAAAAAAGGGCAAGGCAATCATTAGTTTGTGTGGCAAGGTTAAGAAGACAAAAAGTAGAGTGAAATTACTGACCAAAATCCCAAGGTATAACATTGAAGCAGAAAGACATCACCATGTATTTATCACAAAATCCTACAGGATAGATTATGGTAACTCATTCAAAATGAAATATTTGTTCACTATGTATATCAACCAAATAAATAGGGCATTGAGTCAAAAAGAAATACATAATTCCCAAACACTGAAGTTGTGTCACATTATTTTTCATTCAACAGATTGCAAAATATTCCATGTCAATTAATTTAATCTTTCTATACCCTATCATATCTCAAAGGGCATAATTATATAGGATATAATCCTTGCCTTGTTTCACCTTCAATAGTATCATGCATGCTATCTCTTCATGGCAGTAATAATGCTTATATAGTTGGTAGTCATATTAACAACTAGTCAGAAAGTTAAAAGTTACTATGAATTTCCTGTTTTCACTTAAGCAGCCTTGTCCTGTCTAAACTCCCTTATTTTGCTAATGAAAAGAAGTGTGCTTCACCTGCTTACAACTAACCAAATGTTTTGAAGGCTAGGATTTTGTTTTTTAATTGCTTTACAAGTTGTCAGATACACTTCTCTGGAGATCTGGTTCATTCAGGGACTAACGCACAGCCTTGATCAGAGACTAAAAGTTATCTCAAGTGAACAGTAGGCCACAGAGACCTTTATTTTTTTCTAGTGGGGGATAAAGAGACATCTATGAGCAGTACTTACCCTGCTGACTTCCTTAGGAGTCGACTCATCTGTGAAGAAACAAAGCAAACAATTAGGCATGCTTGGAAGGTTCTAGAATGAACAAAGAAAAGGTGTTGTTCTTCAAGCAACTTTTGTACTATTGTACAAAACTTTCTCTGATTTAGTTCATTATTCTGGTTTAGATGGCTGTTTTTACTCATTATATTTTTAAAAAATGCAACCGTATTTGGAAGCCAGTTGAGACGAGCCATTAAAATATACAAGTAGCTGCCCAATAACTAAAGAAGATATAACTAAGGAAGATAAAATTCCACACCTAGAGCTACAGCAATAGTCTGATTAAATGGATGAGTTTTGCTGTGTCCCTTATACTTAAATTAAAGCTCTAATACAGAATCTGGGGAAGTGAGTTGCTACCAGATCCACTGTGCAACCCTAGACACTGAGGGCTTGATTCTGTTCCACATGAAGCCAATGGCAATACCCCATTTACTTCTTTGGGTGCAGCAGCAAGCCATAGTGACCAAGAGCACATTGATAATGTGGTCTTGTATAACACTGAAAAAAGATGCACAAATTATAGGAATATATTTAATCTTCCATTTTTAGCATACATATAGACTATGCTGTTCCTTTTTTGAAGTCTACATTTAAAGTTATAAAGAAAGATATAGCAACACAGCATATCTTTAAAGGTATAGTGCAACATTTCAGAACGTGAACAACGGGAAAGCAACCATACAATAAGAGACCTTCTGTCACAGAAATGTAATTAAGAACCTACAACCTCATGTGTCTTCTGCTGCATAACTATTTCTTATAAGAAAACATGGAACAATCTGTATTTTTCTATATTTGATCCAACAAGCTGAAGCATTACGTTTTAGACATTAAATCCAAATCACAAATGGATTTCATCATATAATTAGGTCATATCCTTATTATTGGAGCCTTTATTTATACATATTTGCATGCATCTGCGTAATGTGGATTTTCAAATACTACATCTCTGCCAAATGTGGTCATAGTAATCCTCCCTCATAACCACAACTGCCTTTGGACACACCATGGACACGCTTTGTTCGCCTGAACAAGATTCACAGTCTAACACCCACTATTAAAAGAACTTTTAAAAATCTGTGACAAATAGTTCTTGAAGAAATTTACAATAAATATTTGATATCATTAATAGTGTTCATTTCCCCAAATTTATCTGAACAGGTTTCATTTTTTTCTGAATCAGAATTATGCCTTACCTTAGTTTAAAAAAAAAATCTTACAGTAAATATTCTATGTGCACGAAGTATAGGGACATGCCCAGCTAAGCCATTTTAATTTGTCTGGTTAAATACTTATCAGTGGACCCCAGGCATTTCTTCCCCTCCCCTTGCTGTACCAGAGGCAGCAAGGGGGAGGGAGCAGGAGCTGATGTCAGTGAGCTGATAGAGAGGCAGTAGCATGGAGGGTGAGTGGTGTAGGCTGGAGCCAATTCACATGGGGGAGCTGGCTTTCAAACAGGCTCCCCACACATGCTGGCTCCGCCTGCCCCCCACCTTGCTGCCTCCTACAGAGGCAGGATCCAGCATTGCGGGGAGGTGGCTTAAAAGTCAGTCCCACCCAGCACCAGCTCCTCTATCAGAAACAACAGCACGGGGGGGGGGGGGGGGGGGGGGGGGAGACTGCCACAAAGCAGCCTCTGGCCACAGCGAGCCTGGACCCGCTGCAGACTGAGGCTGCTCCACGGCAGCAGCCTCTCTCTATGAGGTGCTCAGACCCCCCCCCCCCCATAGACAGGGGCTGCTGCCACCCCGCGCTGCTGCCTCTGATAGAGAGGCAGCAGCACGGGGTGACAGGGAGATTCCTGGGAGTGGGGCCAGGAGCTCACAGGCTGCTGGCCCTGCCCCCAGGGACTATGGAATAGTTGGGTAACTACTAAGATTTCAAACCATTACGTGACTATTCAGTTACATGACATCTAACAACCCTATGGATCGGTCCAATGTGATTGCCCTTGCAATCACAGTATAATAGCATTGCAACACATAATTCTCCCTATACCTCCAAATGATATTTAGAACATTGATTAACCAAATGCCACAACCCTAATACACAGCATGAAAAGCTAAAGAATTTACAATTTAAGTTTATCAATAAATGGATACAACAAACAGAAGGAGAGGAGGAGATGACACACACAAGGTATTAATAGAGTAAAAAGGAGCAGTCATGACACACTAGCTTCCTAGTTACTGTTTTTTTGGGAGCAGAGGGGCATGCATCACAATGGTGAGTTTTAAGGAGGAATTTCAAAGAAGGGGTTTCAGATTTTTTCCTCTCTGCTTCTCTCAGTGGCAGCAGTAGGAAAAGCACAATGGTATCTGGGGTTACATCTAGACTGCAGGCTTCTTTCAGAAGATTATTTTTTCCCGGAAGAGATCTTCCGAAAAAACGTCTTTAGAAAAAGAGCTTTCACACACAAAAGCGCATTGAAAAAGCGATCTGCTTTTTCGAAACTGAGCGTCCAGACTGATTGGATGCTCTCTCGCATAAAATGCCACCCTGAACCACTTCAGCCATGGCGTTAGGTCAGCAGTTGCTTCTGGGTGCTGTTGCCTAAGGCTATCTGAGACATGTGCTTAAAAGGACCCCCCTGGACATCCATTTCTCAGGTTCTGCTGCATGCTTGCCTACCTCTCCAAGGGACAGAAAAGCTTGTGCAGTGCGTGCTTTGGTTGCTCAGCTTTTGGACAGCATAATATTCTTTTTGCTATGGAGCCAGAGTTGCTTCTGGGCATGTGATGGCCCCACACTGCCATGCTGCAGGTTCTGCAGCAGTTTGTGCAGACTGTCTTGACAGTCCTGCCCCAGCTTGACTCCGAGCTCCTCTGTGTGTCCTTCTGCCTGGATGCGGGAGCAATGCCCTTGCCATCGCACACCACGGTAGAGAGATGATTCTGGAGGCTGGACACCAGTTCCAACTAGTGCATGATAGAGCAGTGGGACAACCAGCAGTGGCTTAATAACATCAGGATGAGGAAGGCCACTTTTTTGGAGCTGCTTGCCTGGTTCGCTCCTGCCCTCTGACAACGTGACACCCACCTGTGGCCCGCTTCTCCTGTGAGACCCCTGGAGAAGCAGGTCGCCATCGCCATCTGGAAGCTCACCACCCCAGATAGCTACCAGTCGGTGGGCAACCAATTCGGCATGGGGAAGTTGACCTTCGGGGCCCTCCTCATGGAGATATGGCATTCTCAGGCTGCAGTCCCTGAAGGGGAGGAAGTACTAGAAAGGGGGAACCTTAGGAAAAAGTGTGGAGATGGCCTGAGAGTCGAGTGAAAGCCCCGTGCCTGGGGGGTTGTGCCATCCTACCCTCACACAGACTTTCTGCTGGGAGGGGCGGGGGGGAAACAACCTCAACCGTGGTGTGCGATGCAGCTCTCTGGGCTGGCTTCCTGTCACAAGGCTTGTCCTGGGTGCCTGCTGCTTTAAGAGGTGGCAAGAGACAGAAACTACAGAGTTGTGATCAGTATGGACGGAGTGTCCACTAGGGCACCTGTATTATTTCCTGGAGGCCTGTTCTTTCAAAAGAAAACCCTTCTCCCCGACCACGCACGTCTTTTTCCGAAAGAGATCTTTCAGAAAAGGCATTCTTCCTCATAGAAAGAGGAGTACCACTGTCAGAAAAACACAGTCTGTAGTGTAGACATACCCTGACAGAAAGCAGAGATTGAAGGCTCCATGCCAAGCAAGAGGTGACAGAGCAGGGCTAGAACAGTGTTACTCAACCAGTGGTACGACTACCCTTAGGATTACTCGAGAGAGGTCTGGGGGCCACATCAACACAAGTAAAATTTGGGGAAAACTGAATTTTTGTTTTAAGTTTTACAGCACTTTATTATTTTTGTACTTTTTACACCCAAAAATTTCATCGCTTTCCCAGCTACAATCAAGTTGTTTAAACCAATGTGCTGCAATGGTAGAAAAAAACCACAACTTGTCTCTCTAAAAACTGTAGGTACTGAGGGTACTTATAATTTTTTTTACGGGTTACTTCATAAAAAAAAGTTGAGAAACACTAGGCTAGAGCATCAAGGGCCTTAAAAGCACAGTCGAGTTATTTATTTGATATTCATAAATGCCTTCTTCCAAAGTCAACTGAAGTCAATAGAGCATTTTTACTGTCTTTAATGGACTTTGGATCACGTCCAAAGTCAGCAAGTTTACTCAACAAGACATGTCCCAAATGGAATTGGACTCAGCGTTTAGTATGTTGAGTTTCAATTCTTCCAAACTGAACTACATGAGAATTTTCTTTGCTGCTCAGTATCATCTGAACATACTGGCACATTAAAATTCCAACTCCCAGTCTCCCTAGAGAAAACATGTTGCTCCACACAAAGTCAGTCACTGAGGTAAAACAGTCCCCAACAAGTGATTCTGTAATAAACTGGGCTCAATTCTCCCCTACAGCTGAAAATCACTTGGCATGAGCAGAGGGCGGGAGATGCAAGCTTGCTCCCTGATGTTAGCCTATCTCTGATAGGATTACAGCATCCTAGGAACTTGGTTCCTTTATTGAGCACCTGGACAAATCCAATTTACAGAAAAAACAGGAACAACTACTTCTTTGACTCTGTGACAAATGGCACTTTGACATGAAATAAAATACAGTAATTCCTCATTTAACACGTACCCGTTTAACACGTTTTCGTGATAGCACAATTTTTTTTTTTTAGGGAATGTTTTTTGAATTACATGACCGTCCCCGGAATAAAACGATTTCCCCAGCTGGCCCGATGCCAGCGGCTGCGCAGGGCTTCCCCCACCTCCCTACAAAGCGGCGGAGGGTTGGCCGCTCGCTGCGCCATTCCCCAGCGACCCCCCCCCTCGCCAGACGCAGTACAGGTCCCGACAGACCACCTGCCCCCACCCCAGGCTGCTACCTCTGATAGAGGCAGCAGCGTGTGGGGGGTGGAAGCACAGAGGAGGCTGCTCCAGCAGCACTCCCTGAGGACAGAGGATGTCCTCCCGCAAAGCAGACCCTGGCCACAGCAGCCTGAGTTGGCCGCGAGCAGAGGTAGCTCCAGCAGCAGTCCCTGTCCGCATGGGGTCCCAGCTCCCTGCTGGGACCTCCACAGACAGAGGCTGTTGGACCTGGCACAAGCCAGGACAGAGCAAGCCTGGTTCAGTCCCAGCTCATGCCAGGTCTGGAAGTGACCCCCGCTGTGCCTCTGCGTTTTAAATGCAAGCTCTTACTACATTTAAACTGCAGAGCTGCAGTAGAAGTAACTCTTGGACCCAGCACGAGCTGGGATTGAGCATGCCTTCCCTTATTGACTAATTCAGAGAATCATGAATTGCCCATTTCAGTATCTGTTAACTCTGAAGCATAACAACAACAAACTAATTGACAACATTGATAATTGTTGTTAAAATGGCAGATCATGCAGGAAAGCCTGCACATTCTATAGTGAGTGGTTTCTCATTTTGGCGTATCAAGCACATTGATCTTTTAATTGTAAACTGAACTTGGGAGAGTATATCGACTTTATTTCTACCTCTGTGTCTAGCATCAGGGTGTAACTTAAGATGTCCTATAACAGTGTGGAATCATTAACCCAAGCACTGTGTAAAGAATCTAGGGAATTTAGTTCCTGCATTACATGAGTTGATAACGTCATCAAAGAATCTAGGGAATTTAGTTCCTGCATTGCATGAGCTGATAACGTCATCAACTGTTGCAGGAGCTATATACATATGTCCTGTTGTCCGGATATTAGAGCCCACTGGGATGTTACTACAGTCTGATTGGCTATGGAGAAAAACAAAGCTGATAATCATTCCTGCTACCATTCAATATGTATATAGATGGCAATTCCCAGAAGAAAAACCCACCTGGCTCTGAAGAGACCATCTTCCTGAGTACTCTTACAATTAAGTAGGCCGCATTGCTCATAGCTGTATACTCTTAACAATGGCTCTTATTAGGCACCTTCAATTAGTTAGAGGAGCTGTTTCTATCACAATGCTGAAAAATGTGCAGCTGAAACAAGGAGGTATGCCATTCAAAAAACTTGCAATTGGACATGTGTCAGTCTTAAAGCAGAGCTCCTTCACTTAGGCTGGCACTTGAATTACAATCTGATACATTTCTTTGTTAATCCAAGCACAATCCCTTCTTGATTTCACCAAAATTGGCGGGGTAGAAAATGAACTGGAGGAAAAGAAGAAACTGTCAATGATCTTGTGGGAGATAAAGGCACTATGAGAAGGCCCAGTATGACTACTCTACACACTATAAATAGTAATGCCTGTTGTCTCTTTTATATCACTTTCCAGCAATAGATCTTACAATCTTTAATGTATTTACCCTCAAAATACCTCAGCGAGCTAAGGAAGTGATATATTTCCCCATTTTACAGATGGGAAACTGAGGTATAGAGAGTTTAAGATACTTGTCCAAGATCACACAATAAGTCTGTGGGAGCAGGGAACTGAGGTTAACATCATGCAGTGAGGGAATGATAACAGTTCAACTACAAAATGGGATGACTATAACCAAGTTGCTATCCAACCCATTAAAGCAAAGGCTTTAACCTTTTCCGCCTTCATATCTCATGCATTTACTTTAAAAAAGCCACATTATCATCATACCCAGGAATTAATGATGCTGCAAAGAAGGTGTGGGATGGCGGGGAGGGGGGGCGGGGATGTGCAATAACAGGATCTCAGCTTTAAGTGATTCACAATGTGACAACTTAGAACTCCTCAGCCTTAGCATGTGTAACTGTGACCAAGATCTCTGCATAGAGCACCACAAGTTTGTATTAGCATTTTGGTAATTAAAGACAACATCCATCCAGAAGAACATTCAGTTTTAACTTGTCTTAGCAAGACAAGAGAGGAAACAGAGAAAAAGACTGGAGGAAGGAAGGGAAAAAGTATCCAGAAGGTAGTTATAGGCAGGGCCAGTCCTAACCAATTGGCAGCCCTAGGTGACCGCCCAGCTTGCCTGTAGGGTTGGCAGATGGTTTAAAAAAAAAACCAACACACAACACACACACACACCACTGGACAAAAATTTGGCAAGGGTGAAAAAAAAAGGTTGGGGAGGATTCGGGGTGTCAGGCCAAAATGTGGTCGCAGCCCGCCCCTAAGATCGGCTCCGTCATCAGCCCCTTGAAAATGGCTCTGGTTATATGTATGCAATACAACCTCAAAGTTACTACAATCAAAGTTACGAATTGTCTGGTCAGCCACACCACATTTGGAATTGGAAGTACATAATCAGGCAGCAGCACACATATGCACAGATATAGTACTTTCTGCATTAAACAGAAACTTAGAAACTTAGAAAAAAGGGAAAGCAGCCATTTCTATTGCATAGTAAAATTTCAAAGCTGTAGTACATCAATCTTCAGTTGTAAAAAAAAAACAGCATTTTGTTCAGAGTTATGAACATTTTAGCATTATGAACAATCTCCATTCCAATATGTTCATAAATCTGAGGTTCTACTTTCTTCTTCTTTCATATGGTCTGGGTAGTAACAACAACTACAAATTTATATCTAATGGTACATCTACACTGCATGCTTATTTCAAAATAAGCTATTCCAGAAGAAAGGCTCCAAAACAGCTTATTTCGAAATAGCACATCTACACTAAAGGGAAGCCTCAAAATTAGTCTGAGACAGGCTCCTCTAATGTGGCTGTGCTATCTCAATTTAGAGTCAGAGGGAACACTGGAGAGTAATTTGTCTGAACAGCCCTGGGAAGGAGCTATTTTGAAATAGCAGCAATGAAGCATCCACACTACAGCTATTTCGAAATAGCTATTTCAGAATAGGCATTATTCCTCGTGGAATGAGGTTTACAGAAGTTGGAATAAGCCATCCGTTATTTTGAATTTATTTCAAAATAATGCAATTGTGGTGTAGGCGCTTGCATTGTTATTTCGAAATAAGGTCAGTTATTTCAAAATAATTGTTCTGTGTAGACACACCCCAAGTTTGATACCTAGCACATTGACTCAACTGTAGACAACTGAATTTTTGTGATGCAATGATGTCTTATATAAAGTAGTTTAATGGCTAGTGATAGAATAAATATTAAGGTACTATAATCCTGCTGGCCACTCTTCTCTGTTTAGCAGGAAGAAATGGTCTTTTACCATTCGGTAAAGATGCATCAGGCAGACTGTTTGTGTCTGTATCTGATATCAAGACTGTCAGGGCTGCTCCCCACTCTGGTACTCTGACTGCAGAAGGTGGGGGCCTGCAAGAGACTTTAAAAAATACCTTGTCTCTACAGGCTTCTGCTTAAAACTCACCAAAGTCACAGATTCCCTGACCTTATGCAGTATGCTGCCATCACCCAGGTGCAAAAATCCCTTTCAGAACCCAAGGAGACGCACTTGGGAATTTCTTCCTATAGGATTCACCCAAGCTCTTTAACCTTCCGTCAGGAAAGGGAGCTTGAAAACAAATTGAAATTTCTTAATAGCTGTCCTTTAGTCTCAGGTACATGCACACAGAATCTCCTACCTTTAAGGACACAGGAATCAGATCATAGTCTTCAAAAAAGTAATTTTTATTAACAAAACAAAGAAGATATATTTGGTAAAGCATACTTGGTTACTAAGGCTGGCACAGTGGGAGCACTTTTGGGGGATGTGAGTCTCCCCAAGGCAGCGAATGCAAGCCGAGTGTCCATCTGACACCGGCATTGGCTCAGCACAGCCTTCACATTTCTTGAAGCCGGGGGAGCCCGGCATTTTGAGTTGTGGGGACTGAGTGTTACCGCCGGCTAAGAGCAGCCGCTTGTATGCGTCCCCGGTTACTCCGTGTTACTTTCTTTCCGTTTAAACTTTATTTCCTTCCTTTTTTCCCTTCTTCTTCTCTTTTTTTTTTTTTTAACCAGAGCAGGCAACAGAAAAAAACGCCAACAGTGTATATCTATATATAGCACTGCTCTTTCTCAGTATACTCTTTCCTTTCTTCTTTTTTTTTTTAAAACCGCGTCTGCCAACGGGGCTAGACGCAGTCTATATTTAAACAGTAAAAGTTATGAGGCTTCCCCACGGCAAACAGCCGAAGGGAAGAAGGGGGAAATTTTGAGGAGAGAGTAGGGAAGCTCCGTCTGCGACCCAAGGCGGATGAGAAGAACTGGCGGGAGCCGGGCAGCGTGCGGTAGATGAAAGGCGCGAAACGGGAGTGCACGCGCGCTGCCCGACCACACACACACACACAGCTCTGTTAAAGCTCCGATTTGCGGCGCCGGGACCAGCCCGACACCAGAAGTGGAGCACCCACGGGGACTACCCGAAGAAGAACAAAGAAGATATATTTGGTAAAGCATACTTGGTTACTAAGTGTTGCAAAGCAAATGAAAAAGGCAAATTAAAAGCACAGAGAATTGCTACTCCAAGATTCAGTTTAAAAACTTCAGTTTATGAAGGAGGAGGGGTACATAAATCAGCACAGAGGAGTTCCGTCAAACTCAAACTTAAATAAAATAACTTGATTGCATCTAACTAAATATTTCCTGTTCACTTACATATCTGTTGTTCCAAGTTTCAGTCCTTTTCTTTTGTATGGATATCACCGGAAAAATCCATGCCCAGTTCTTGCTCTGCTCACACAAAGACTGAAGCAGGCAAAACCTATTTCAATTCTATTCACTTTCTTTCCTGGCTCCCTGTCAACATTTTCTGGAGATTCTTGGGGAACCACTGTGTCTGGTTTTACCTTATACAGGTAGCTTAGTTAGCTGAATTGCTGGTATGTCTAGAAAAGGGATGTACCTCTCCCACCCTGTCACGGTGTATGCCCCTGACATGGGTCCCCCTTCTAGGGTCCCGCGTCTCGGTCCCAGCCCCTCTCTCCGGGCATATGCGGTATTAGAGTCCCAGGACAAAGTCCAGGCCCCTCTCTCCGGGCATATGCGGTACTAGAGGCCTAGCTACGGGAAAAAGCCTCTCCTTGCCGGGGTGTTTCCCCAGGGTGCGGAAAGGGGTGGTAGGGGGACCCGGGCCCTCCCTCTCCACAAGGTCCCAGCGCAGGGCCCTGTAGGTGGGGACTCTTGGTCCTGCCTGATTGGTGGGGAATCCGGCCAATACACATCAAGCTGCGTTATGAATCCCTTGCCCTGGGCTGCTTCCTACGACCCTGGCACCCCTATGGTCTGTCTGCATGAGCGGCGGTCCTTACCGGGGCCAGGACTGGCAGCGTAGGTGATCCAGTTCCTCAGGCGGGGTTGGCGGCCGGCTTCTCTCCCGGAGCCCAGTGAGGGCCCTCGCTCTGACCTGAGCTGTTGCAGGAACACCGGGTTTGCAGTCTGGGCCCTTCTAGCCTCCAGCTGCCCCTCCCTTTGCCGGACTCCCTCTGACTTTATATGCTGGCTCTGCTGGGAGCATGCCCAGCATGCCCAGCAGGGCTGGAGGGGTGGGGCTCTTTCAGCCAGCTGGGCCTGGGCTACTCCCAGTCCTTCAGTGTGGGGCCTATTCGCCCCGTCACACACCCATTACAAAGGCAGAAAGGGATCAGAAGGGTCCCTTGTGATTCAGCATGATCACACTGTTACTCTTAGAAATCATTAAGATATAAGTTGTGTTGTAAAGATATGCTAAATAATTAAATGTTTGTACTAAGAGGATATTACATAGAAGTTTTGTGTTAGAATTAGACTGGATACCTTACGAAGGCAATTATACACCCCTTTTGCCTCTGTGAAGGAATTAATTAGTTATTGGGGGAGTGAGTAAGTGAGAAATGTGAGCGCTAAAGGTTATCTTAGCATCCAGATGGCCAAAGGAAGAGCTGGAGGCTCAGGGGTGCCACAGCACTATCAAATGGTCCCATTGTAAAAGGAAATGGGTACAGGATAGATAGACAGCCTTGAAGTTAAAAGCAAACACCCCTAACTAAGATAATGCAACTCAAAACAGAAAGGAGGTACCAACATACTGATACCAAGTGACAATGAAAAACAACATCCAGATAAACAAAAAAACTGATTGTTACAGATTAAGAACTGATACAGCAGAATGTATAGATCTGAATGGGAGAAAAGCCCTCAAAGACTGGAATGCCTAAAATAATTCTCTGGGTTTTGTCTTGTTAAGAGTGGAGCATCGGTCCAGACCGACAGAAGCCCAGCTTCTCCCTCAAATTCAACTCAACTGGTCACTGAGTGAATATGAGCAACAGACTGATAACTTTAACAACAACTAGATGGTGCATATGTGTGACTATGTGGGTACACTATATTCATATGCCAGAATGTTACACTGACAATAAATGTGGTGTTTTGCTTATCCCCCTGAAAAAGATTTCACATAATTCTTACAAGTGTAACACAGCACTGATCTGGTGAATATCCTTCAGGCCACCAGCAAAAGAATGAAGGGGACACTCAGACATGTTATACTCCATCGTTTGTACTTAGTGACCACAGTTGCTTACAGGTGTTTGTCTCATTTTCCATTTAAAGATGCTTTGTCCATATCTCCCATGAGATGTCCTGATGCAATTCAATCTGCACCAGTCTTTCTGACACCAATCAAAACCTGATGGTTCCCCAAAACGATCACCACTGAGTTCTTTGTTTTGAGTGACTGATACAGTCCATGTGACTTCCCATTGGGCCACATCATTGAAGTTGGATGTAAGGGCCTTGATATAGCTCCATAGAGGGATTTTAATCTCATCTTTGGAGGGTTTTGTAGGTCATGGAGCAGTGGGACCCTCATGTTTGCATTAAATATGATTAGGAAAGCAAGATGTCTGAGTAGTTCTTCTATTTTGTGGAGGCGGGATATGTGATAGGAGCCAGTCAACTGTAATTCGGACGTATAGCACAAATCAAGCTACTTGCTGAATTTGTTCCTGTTTTAAAATATTTTGTGTAAAGCAGGAACCTTAATTTTGGAATTTCCTGATTTTTGTGCTTTTAAAATTTCATCCTTTAAATAAGTAATTTCATGATACATGATATAAACTTCTATTTTACAGAGGGAGATGATTCTCTTACAGCTGCACACTGGTAGACTGGTAATGAAAAAGCCATGGTGCTAAGCAGTCTTTCAGTTACTCAACCACAATTTATCTGATTGGTATATTGAAGAGAGTCCTACGCTATGGCTACACTATAGACTTTTTCCGAAAGAGGAAATGCAAACGGGAGGTTTTTGTGCAAAAAAGTGCTGCGTAGATGGCACCTTTTTGCGCAAAAACCCCCTTTATCTCAAAAAGGATCAGCAGAGAAAATGCAAATGAGAGTGTGACATATGCAAATGAGCACTCCATTTGCATTTCCTCTTCCAGAAAAAGCTTATAGTGTAGCAGTAGCACTAGTAAAATGACCAGTCAATTGTAGTAGACAACACATTAGTAACAACAGTACTGTAGTTTCCTTTTGGTGTTAAACCGCTTTCTGTTCTGTGTAGAAAAAATAATGCAATACCGTATTTGTTTCAGATGCATGGATTTAGGGCTGATATGCTCAAAAGAAGCCTTGGTGGGGAGAAACTACAATATGAACAGTCAGGTCAAAGATAGCCATATTTTTATCTCATAAAACTCTATGGAAATCAAAGGGACTTCTGGGATATGAGTCAGGAGAGATTTTTTCCCCAGAGGTGGGGGAAGAGATGAAAGAAAGCAGTAGAAATCTAAGCTCCACCCACAAACAATGCACACGTGAGATATCAAAATGACATGCTGTTCAAGGTAGATTGGTTATCTATTAAAAATAAGATTGTGCATGCTCTCTGAGCTCTCCTGGGTCCCTTGAGTTTATCCTGCTTATGTTTAGTCATCGATGATACAATACCCTCATGACTTAGGAGCATTTTTCTAGGAGTTGTGACTGGACAGAGTCAAGTGAGACCATAACATGATTTTTCACTGTGTCTTTGTACAGGGGAACCACAGTGGTTGTAGCTTTCTGATCCCGAGCAACTAACTCTGTCATCAGTTAGAACTGCTTCAAATGACAAAGGAAGATTGGACACCATATTATTTATTATTTACATTACAATAAGTCCTAGCTAAGACTAGGGACCAATTATTCTGGGGGCTGTACAAACATTATGTGAGAGAAAAGGTTATGTGGGGTCATTAAGGTTGCCTGACATCCATTTATAGGGCCCTGTTCTATGTTGCTTATAACTTTGTCAAACTAGCTGTCTGGGCTGAAATTTTCCATGCAAGATTACTGACTCAGGCTGATCTTTTTTTTAAACTGTCAACCGTAACAGTTGAACCATTTTAGAGAACAAGGCTAGTGGAAAATACATTGTTTTGCTCATGTTTTGAAAAGTCCGGTGATCTTTTATTTGTACAGCTCTAACTCCCCCATGCTAGGAAGTTACACACAAAATAAGTACAGTGAAAGTTTATTAATATTATAAAGTCCAGTACTCAAAGGTTAAGAAACATCATATTTAAAGTTTACCTATGCATCCTTAATTAGCCCCCCCAACCCCCTGCTTATGCAAGTTGATACATGGATGGACCTGCTACACAAACACATCCGACTGCATAGTGAAGGAGACTGTTGCCTGCAGGACCCTGTCCTCCTTAGTTGTGGCAGCTGGAAGGTGTGTAGTGAAAGAGACGGGATTCCAGAAAGAGAAAAGGAAAAGGAAGTTTCATGGCTGCCCTGGAAAACTGTATTCTTTTCTCTGACTCAGCCACAGTTTCTAGGTGATGCTATGCAAATTACATAAACCAACTTTTCACAGGTGGCGATTAATTGTGTGTTCTTGGTTTTCTGGATGTTAAAAAACATAAGACCCTAGAGTCCGAGTTGCAGAGGTGCTGCACACTCACAACTGCAACTAAAGTAAATGGGAGTTCTCAATGAACACAAATGTATTGCATAAAACTAAATACTCTGAAAAATCAGGCCCTAGGCATCTCAGATTGGGTATCCCAACTTAGTGGACCTTTTAACATTAGACTCTCTGTGCCTCAGTTCTGTATTTGTAAAAGAGGAACAATACCTATTAATTTCACAGGGGTGATATGAAAAATACATTCATATTTGTAAAACGTTCAGATAATATAGCAATGAAAATCCCAAAAGAAAAATAATTGCCTTCATAGCAGAATTTGAACAGTGTGCAGAAAATGGGGTTATGAACTATAAGGAGAAAACAAAAAGTTGAGGAATTGTTCACTGAATATGCGCCATCCATCCCATGCACTGAAAGAGGCAAGGGACCTTTGGAAAGAATAGTCCAGGATCGTGTAATTAAAGTCCATATCAGAATGCATACATACAGGGGTACTGAATTAAGTTTGCATAGGCAGCATTAACTCTGGCACTTCTGCAACCTTATTATCGTGCTTTTAATGTAATATGGGTGTTCGTATTACAGTAGGAGACTGTATCTACCCCAATTTTGCTTACAATCTAAAGAGACAAGACAAATGGTAGGGATGTAACAGACAAGCAGAGCAATCATTATGGGTTTGCCTTCACGGTGCATTAGTCCACACAAGAGGGTCTAAGCTCTAGTATTGCTCTTATGTGTTGAGCACTAACTGGCCTGAGTGGACCCTGGTGGTGTGAAGCAGAAGTTTCCTGGAACAAATTTTGCTAAAGAAAAGCTACTTAAGAATCACTAGTTTAATGAAAGCAACATCTCAACTAACAATATCCTTAACAATTTTGGCAACTACCTCCTGCTCCTAAGAGCCTGAACTCACAGAAATAAGTACAAACACAGGGATGGGAAAAAAGAGTAATTGTAAGCAGGCCTGTGTATCAGAGCTCTGTAATGGTGTGTCTAGACTACAAGGTTTTTTCAAAAAAAGTGGCCTTTTTAAAAAAAAAAACTTCCCCTGCATCTAGACTGCCGCCGCGTTCTTTCGAAATTAAATTGAAAGAACGCGGCGTGTTTTTTGAACGCAGTAAACCTCATTTTGAAAAAAGGCATTCTTGAATGCAAACTGTGCTTTTTCAAAAAAAAGCATCCAGACTGCCTGGGTGCTCTCTTTCGGAAAAGCAGCTTGGTTTTTCAAAAGTACTGGTTGTAGTCTAGATGCTCATTTTCAAAAGAGGCTTTTTCCAAAGTATCTTTCAAAAAAACCTCTTTCAAAAGAGGCTTGCAGTCTAGACGTAGACCAAATGTCTTCATGTCTGTTTTGTGTCAGAAATCAGGACTAGTTAAAATTACAATAACTACCCACATTGCACCCCCACTGTGTTGCTGAACGAATGGTTTACATATTGGTTGATTATATAACCCACAGGGTCAAATAAAACCTGCATGTACTCCAAGACTTTACACTGTTGGATAAGATTCTTTATTCAAGAGATACTAGGGGGCTGTGCCCCCTGCTCATAATGTTCACTAATTCCCCTTTTTCTGGGGGTAGCCAGCCCCAGCTCTTTTCCCCCAGCCTCTGGGAGTGGGGGGGTGGGCCGACGCTGCACCAGCTCTGGCTCACTCCCTCCAGCTGCCGGCGAGAGGAGAGGAATGGAGGCAGGACACAGAGTGACATGATGACATCACTCTCTCATCCCACAGGAAAAACTTTTTATAGAGAGAGATTACTTAGCACATGCTAGGAGACATATTCAGAAGCTATTTAGAGAAGGCAAGTCATGCAAGTTAGTGTGCAAAAATGTAAATGAAATTGGGTGTCTAATTTTTGCTCTCGGTTATCACAGCCACATGCACAAATTGGATATTTATGTGCATGAATGACCTGATAATTCTCTTTCTCTGAGTCCTTATCCACATGTAGGGATGAAAAGGTCAGGCACTGCTTTCTCCTCCCTCAAATCCTGAGTGACCCCTCCTTAGCATATGGCAAGGGTTAGATTCTAGACTACATACAAAGAAGGCGGCAGGCCTGAGTGGCTGGGACATTGCCATGAGGAGTTCTCACCTCTGGCCAGAAGCTCTATTTCAGGGACTCTGAACCCAAGTGGGCCAGGTGCATTGGCTACACTCTGTGTTTTTGAAGCAGCAAAAAAAGGATTTGGCACTATAATAGGAATATGATGAGATAGTCCTTTTAGAAAGTCCAATTTCAAGTTGGATGCAAATATTTTTACTTCAGTTTTACGTTTTCCTCTTTGTTGACTGTTACGCTGCTTCTCTTTACTACCCATTTTATTTTTTTTGCCATATTTTTACCTGTAATTGTTAAAACATTAAGGGAATGAAAAAGATTCCTGTGACACGAGAATTAATGAAGTTAATATACCTCTGTGAAGTTGTTTCAAACTTGCAGCTTCCACTGCTCATCAATCACAGTAAATGAAACAGATTGAGGAGCTTTGCTAATTGGCTTACTTTCTGTTGCCTCTCTCTGAACATATTGAAAGCAAATGGATTTTTGCTGAACTTTGCAGTGGAACTCTTAACATCTGCAGGAAAGTCAAGACTGAGAAGTTCTCTCTTCTCTTAGACCATATGACAAGAGAAACAAAAGAAAATGCCCCGAGGAACAGTCTGCTAACGTCAACAAGGGTAAGAAGATCATTAGTAGTTGAGATGATAGATTACCACATGGGAGTACCATAGTGATCCAGTGTGAAGCATACTTACGTCAAGGGAATCGTTTCATTCCCTCTGAAGGAACCCTGCTGTAACTACAACCTACGTACATTTGTATTAGAGACGTATGTTATTTATTTTGCCCTAGGGATTGAAAAGAAGAAACCAGAATATATTCTGTGTCATTTAAATAAATACAGTAAGAGAATAAACATGACAGACTAAATCCTTGAATGCACTCATTTTAGGATATTTCCAGTGACCTGTTTGTAATCACACTCCAGCATTGACTGCATGTGTGCTGTATATCACAGAATAATGATATGCAGACAGTTCAAGATTTTAGAGTCTTTGGAAAGTGGCAAATAAAATTAACTTGATAAAATAACAGAAGCTCATAAAAAATCTAAAAGATTTAACACCCGTAACGCTTCATGGCAATATCACTACGAGGAATGAAGCATTTTCTTAGCAATTTTTTTGCTAAAAACAACCGTTGTTACAAACATTATAATTATAATTATTATTCTCAGGGGCTATGTCTACACTGGCCCCTTCTTCGGAAGGGGCATGCTAATTTTTAAAGTCAGAATAGGGAAATCCGTGGGGGATTTAAATATCCCCCACGGGATTTAAATAAACATGTCCGCCGGTTTTTTTCCGGCTTGGGGAAAAGCCGGAAAAAAGCGTCTAGACTGGCCCGATCCTCCGGAATAAAGCCCTCTTAAGAGATCCTCCGGAAAAGGGCTTTATTCCGGAGGATCGGGCCAGTCTAGACGCTTTTTTCCGGCTTTTCCCCAAGCCGGAAAAAAACCGGCGGACATGTTTATTTAAATCCCGCGGGGGATATTTAAATCCCCCACGGATTTCCCTATTCTGACTTTCAAAATTAGCATGCCCCTTCCGAAGAAGGGGCCAGTGTAGACGTAGCCAGGGAGTAAAATGTATAATTTCAAAAATTAATGCAACCATGTATGCAAAAGCGGCGAGGAGTCCTGTGGCACCTTATAGACTAACCAAAGTGTTGGAGGATAAGCTTTCATGGGCAAAGACCTACTTCGTCAGATGCATGTAGTGGAAATTTCCAGAGGCAGTTATAATAAATATGCAGGCCAGAATCAGGCTAGAGATGACGAGGTGGATCCCATCAGGGAGGATGAGGCCCACTTCTAGTAGCTGATCTGGAGGTGTGAATACCAAGAGAGGAGAAGCTGCTTTTGTAGTTAGCTAGCCATTCACAGTCTTTGTTTAATCCTGAGTTGATTGTGTCAAACCTTCTGCAGTCAGAGTACCAGAGTGGGGAGCAGCCCTGACAGTCCTTTCATCAGATACAGACACAGTCTGCCTGATGCATCTTTACCAAATGGTAAAAGACCACTTTTTTCCTGCTAAACAGAGAAGAGTGGCCAGCAGAGTTATAGTACCTTAACATTTATTCTACCACTAGCTATTAAACTACTCAGACATCTTGCTTTCCTAATCATATTTAATGCAAACATGAGGGTCCCACTGCTCCATGACCTACAAAACCCTCCAAAGATGAGATTAAAATCCAGTTTCAGACTAACACGACTACCCCTGTGATACTCGACATGCATGCAAAGTATTTATTTGAAGCATTTTAACTTCTCTACAGAGCTGTCCCATCCATAGGATGGTTCAGGGCGAGAGCCTCAGACCCCGTGCTTTGGGAGGGATTACTGAAGGGGCCTGGTGGAGTCAGCAGCAAGTGGTCGGTCATCCCTGCCATTATGGGGTGGAGCCAGAGCCACCCAGGAGCTTGCTCCTCTCCATCCCACCCCACCATGCATCTCCTAGCCTGCTATGCTTTGCTTCACCACTGCCATAGTGAAGCAGAACACAGTAGGCTGGGAAAAGGGTGGCAAGGAGAAGTGGAGCAGGATACCAGGTCAGTCTGACTCCCACCACCATGGCCATCCCTCTCCAGGCCTCCTGGTAACTCCCTGATTTCCATCGCTTGGGGGAGAGGGCTTCGGCAAAGGGGATGAGTGGGGAAAGAGCAGGGGCTGGGCTTGGGGGAAGGAGTCAAGTGGGAGTGGGACAGAGGTGGAGCAGAGGTGGGGTGAACCCCACATTCCCCTAGCAACGACCCTGTTTCTATATTTATACAGTTTTCTTATGGAAAATCTTGTAATGAAAAGGGAATAGAGAAAAAAAAATCAGCAAAATGAGTTGTTCACTTTTCCAGTTGCTGCACCAAACAAGCGAAATGGTCAATTTGAAAAATCCAGTCAATTTTACCAGCCAGTTTTATAGCGTGCCTAGCGGGATTTTTAAAAGCACCTGAGCAACCTAAATACCCAACTTTCAGAAATCAAAATCAATTACTGTTAAGTGCCTAGCTTGTTTAGACACCTTGGAAAATCCCAGTAGTTGCCCATCTGCATCTTGAGAGGCTTATGCATTTGTGAACCTGGCCTGTATATTCTACACATAAAAAATATTAAATGTTTCAACCACTTTTAGAAACTTTAACACAGAATTGCTAAGTCTCTCTCTCCATGGCACTGCAATAATTTTATAAATCAAAATATCTTATTTTAAAATAGATTTGATAAATTAATTAAACATTTTCAGAACTTTTACCCAAAGCCCTGTATATACCAACAAAGATCTCCCATCATTACACTAAAAAGGAACTGGTCACCTGGAACTGCTGTTGTCTGAATCTGTATGTTGTAACCTAGTACCCATTCTCATATCCATTCTCCTAGACCAGTGGTTTTCAAACTACAAGTTGTCACCCAGTACATGGTTGTGGAATGTCAGGCACAGACTCTCATTCCTGCAGGGGGATCAGGTGTCCAGTGGGGGTGCTAAGTCAGGCTACCTGCCTATCCTAGCACCAAAAGCTACACTGCAGCCCAGAAGTGGCCAACAACCAGCCCAGCTTCTAGGTGTACGGGTGAAGCACAAAGGGTTTCACGCACTGCCCCTGCCCTGAACACTAGCTCTGCTCTCCCATTGGGTAAGAACCTGTTCCCGGCTGCTTCTGGGCTATAGCATGGTCTGCGGTGCCAGAAGAGGTGGGAAGTCTGCCTTAGCACACCCACTGCACCGCTGACTGGGAGCCACTTAAGATAATCCCTCGATGTTCCTGCCCTGACTCCCCTCAAAGTCAGAGCCCCCTCCCAGCCCCACAGCTCTCATCCTCAAACCCATCCCAGAGGCCACACACTCGTCAAATTATGTTGCATGGCAGGCAGCAACAATTTTCTTCAACTGGGTCATGAGAAAAATTTTTTTTAAAATCACTGTCCTTGAGCACGACTGGTGGGAACTACCACAGTTTCACAATTTGGGGGGCAGACTCTTTACTTCCACATTAGAACAGTGTAGGAGCCTATATAGAGTTAGTTTAATTTTTAAAGGCACTAAAGCAGCGTTTCCCAAACTATGGTCCACGGCTCGGTACCGGGCCGCAGGAAAAAAATACCGGGCCTCAGCGTGGTTGCCAAGGTGTTCCAGGCTCCCAGAGTGCCTGTGTGGCACCGGGTCTGCCAAGCCCTTGGCCAACCTGGCTATAACCTACAGCCCAATGTTCTGGCTTCCAGCAGAAGCGTAGCTAAGGGAGGTCAGGAGCAGGGGCGGGGCGGGGGGTGGGGGGGGAAAGGATGGAAGAGCCGGCCACCAGAAGCAGCATTGGACAGGGGAATCGGGGCGGGCTTTGGAGATTTGGGGTGGGGGGCAGCTGGCGGAAGCAGAGCTGGCCGGGGGGTAGGGGGCTGGCCGGGAGGAGGAGTAGGGGAGAAGCGGCTGCCGGAAGCAGGGATTGCCTTGGGCATCAGAGCTGGCCGGGAGAGATTGGGGTGGCCAGCGGAAGCAGGGTTGCCGGGAGGTGTGAGGTCGGGGGTAGGGAGCTGGCTGGGGAAGATGGGGGGGAGAGAGAAGCGGCAGCCGGAAGCAGGGCTGGACGCGGGCAGCGGGGCTGGCTAAGGGAGACTGGGAGGAGAAGCGGGGGAGAACTGGCTGTTAGGGAGGGGGTTGTGGGAAGTGGGGCTGGCCAGAGGTGCAGCGGGGGGAGCAGGGGGGAAGCAGGACTGACCCGGCCATATGTAGATCTCGGGGCGCTGCCCCTACCCCACCACCCCCGCAAAGCACAAGTGAGTCCGGCCTGGGGATTCTACTGTGCCCCCCTACTCCCCACCCCATCGAGTAGTTGCAATCTGGCTGGCTGGTAGACACACACATGCAGCCTGAGCACATTTAGAAGCCAGGCAGTTCGAAACTACAAACTGATACATCTAGTAATAATAAAACGTACCTAATGAGAAAATACCAGACATGTTTTATGTCTGGTATTTTCTCAGTTTGTTTTTTATGTGTTTATATTTTTGGGCTGCAAAAAACAGTACTGAAAAAAAAGCTTCCAACTAAAGTAAAAAGTTTGGGAAACCCTGGTTTCTATCTGTCTTACACTCCATTTATCCAATCCATATTCTTTAACTTGATGGCAAGAATATTGTGGGTGACCATATCAAAAGCTGGCACTGGGGGCTTTGGGAGGACCAGAAACAACTTATTTGAATATTCATCATCTGATTAATGAATACATAAATATGCAAATGAATGTTACTGGTCCTCCAAATTTTTTTTTATGGATTTACTGGTTCCCGTGTCAATAAGTTTGGGAACCCCTGCACTAAAGCATTAAAATATTTTAACATACCACGTCTGGGGGAGGGGAGTCAGAATCCTTGGCGTAAGGGAATCCCATTTTCATCTTTCTGGCAACACAGCTCTCTATTAGCACTTACACGCCAGAGGGAGACAATAATTCACCAGTGCTTATCTAGCTATCAACACTCACTCCAATATGGCTGCAAACCGATCAATCATGGTTGACAAAACCTATGTTTGTCAATTACAAGTTCACTTTTACAAACTTCATTTACCATTCTGGCTGTATGTCTTTGCCAACACTAGCACACTTTTTTAACACACTTATAGCTTAAATAGGAATTTTTAAAAATAAGTATGTGATTGATTCAGGAGACATCTTCTGCATATACTTTATCTACCTGTAATGAGGAATTCAAGAGTTTAGAGTTTATTGTCTTTTGCAACTATAGTTCAGTTTGTTTGTCACTTTTCATAGCCAGAGTAGTATGAAATTTCTTATGCCTCAGCTTAAATTTTAGAGTACTGCAAGAGTGGATTGCTATTTTTACAGAGAATAACTTAATTCCTTTGTAGCAGGGTAAGGAAGAATAGACCTGACCAACCCCACCACCTCCCCTCCAGGAAGGATCTGGGGAGGCAATTTTCTTTAATAGGAGTCTTAAGAAACTTTATGTCTCATCAATGCACAGCTTGTTCCAGATCCTTTCTGAGGATAGGAATTCCCAAACTTAAAAGGGTCCCAAAAATCTTTCCCAGGCATGGCTCTGATTTCAGAGCTAATGAGTGAAAAGGGCTCCTTCATAGTCTCTTGTATTGGCTTGCAGATGCACTGCCCAAACTGACTCCCTTGTGGCTTCTCCAAATCAGCCTTCCCCCAAGAACTGGTTCAACATTCTTACAAAGGAATCAGCTATTTAAGGTTCTGTCTCTCAAGTTGACTTATTTAGTAACCCTGCTTCAGGTTTCAAGTCTCCTGCAGAGCAGCTCCCTTCTTCTCACAGCATTACATATTCTTTATCTACACACACTTCAACAGTTTAACATAAAAGATGGATTTTTTAAAACACAAAACTAATATGAAAGATGCAAGAACTGTCAATTGTTTTCAAGTGCTAAACAGAACTTAAGAAGGTTATAATACTCTTTTACTGAGATTGGCTGCATACATGCAATGTCTAATATTTGATTTAGGATTCTGCTACAATTTTTCATGTCAACTTTTGCTAAAAAACAATATTTACATACATAATGGAAAAATAATAAAAGCTATATATCTAAACTTTAACTTTCTCTTCTAATCTACCACAGAAGAGAATAAATCCCTCCCAGTTTTCCACTTAGTTACTCTTACTTAGTCCTCAGTCTTCCCTAACAGGTCTTCTTCAAGATTTTCTCCCTGGAATTGATAGAGATACCCAGTCTCTTCTCTGTCTAAAGTTTTCTTCCTCTGAGTTTAAAGTCCACATCTGGAAGGCAAATCCAACCTTTCCCACTGCAGTCTGACATACAACTCCATTCACAAACACGTTAGTTCAGTACCTTCCAAGTCCTCTTTCTAGAACTCAAGGAAAAAGATTAAGGAATTTACACTGTATGGGTACGTCTACACTACAGCGCTAGTTCGAACTAACTTAGTTCGAATTAGTTAATTCGAACTAAGCTAGTTCGAACTAACGCATCTAGAACTAAAAACTAGTTCGAACTAGCGTTTTGCTAATTCGAACTAGCAAGTCCACATTGAGTGGACTCTGAACAGGGCTTAAGGATGGCCGGAAGCAGTGCTGGCAGGGCATCAGAGGAGGACTTAGAGCGTGGAGATGCTGTCTCAGGCTAGCCGAGGGCTGTGCTTAAAGGGTCCCGACCCCCACCCCGGACAGACAGTTCTCAGGGGTGCCCCGCTTACAAACCAGTCCTGGCTTGGAGTGCCCGAAGTACCCACACTGGGCACATCACACCACTCGGCCATCAGCCCGGCTGCACTTGCCGCAGGCTGCCATCTGGGGAGAGGGGACAATCGGGGGGCTGCAGGAGAGCTTCCACCCCCAGAACCCGCAGAGCCAGCCCAGTCCTCCCCATCGGGGGCTCGTGCCCCATTCCTCCCTCACCTCCTTCCACTTACCCTTCCCTAGCCCCCCTTCTTATTGATGTACAAAATAAAGGACACATGTGTTCAAAAATAGAAACTCTGTTTATTTAACAAAACTCGGGGAAACTGGGAAAAGGAGGTGGGAGAGGGGAAGAGAGAGGCTGGGAGAGGGGAGGGGGAAAACTGGGAGGAGGGAGCTGAAAGGGGGAAGCAAGGGAAAGGAGGGGGTGGGGAAACTGAAGGATCAGGGGTGGGGGTCTCGCCGGGCCGACCGCCTCCCAGTACAGCGAGGGAGGGGGCCTCGGCGTCCCCGGGGCGATGGGGTGGAGGGTGCGGAGGTTGAGGTGGGGGGTGTGGACATTGAGGAAGAGGTTGTGGGGGTTGAGGAGGGAGAGGTGGGAGGGGGAGCAGGAGTGGGAGGAGGGACAGCAGTTGGGGGGACAGCTGGTGCAGGATCAGCACGGGGCACCATGCTCTGCAGCAGGAGCTGCAGGTTGGTGCTCAGCCCTCGGACCTCAGACAGCAGCTCGTGGCGGACCTGCAGGTCTTCCCGCATCCAGGCCTGCAGTGTGCGGTGCACCGCTCGCAGGGCCCCAAGGTGCTGGTCCCGGTACTCCTGCTCCGTGCTGGCAGTCCGGAGCAGGCCGCGGGTGCGGGAGCATGTCCCAGGCGGGGTGGTGCGCCCTGCACGAGCAGCTGGTGCAGCTGTAGAGAAAGAAGAGAAGGGGTCAGTTCTCCCTGGGGACGCAGAGGATGATGCCCAGCCCCCTCCCCAACTCCGCAACGTGAGGGTGACCATGTCCTGCACCGTCACAGCCGCTGTGCTTGTACAGAGGCCATGGTCAGGATGTCTGGCTCTCCCCGGGACTGGAAGCTGCCCCAAGACCGCACCCATGTCCCTGTGCCATGTATAGTGTGGCCGGGGCGGTGGGGGGAAAGGGGAGATGTCCCCTGCCTCCGTGTAGAGGGGACATGTGAAGGGAAATCATCCTGCTGGGTCCTGCCCCGGGGTCGGGAGCATGTCACGTCTCTTTGCACAAGCATGTGCCTATTGGGCAATGGCCCCTGGGTGTCACGCAGCTGGAGCCACCTGCCCAAGGGTGGCATGGCACGTGCTCGCACGTGTACAGGTGTCTGCGTGATCCGTGGAAGGCATGGCCCACGCGCGCGGTCCCTGGTCTCCCTCCCACCTCCCCCCCCGAACTACTTAATTCAAACTACTTACCCGGTACGGTCTCCCTGGACGACCCTGCCGACTCCGGTGCTGGGACATCCTGCGGTGGCCCCTCCGGTGTGCCCGGGTCAGGGCCCTCCAGTCCCGGCTCGCTGTCCCCCAGGCTGGCACGGACCGCCCTGCCCCCCAAGAGTCGGTTGAGGGCAGAGAAGTAGGGGCAGGTGGCAGCCCCTGCTGTGGCGCCACCCCTGGTGGCCCTGGCGTACGCCTGGCGCAGCTTTTTAATTTTAATGCGCACCTGCTCCTGGGTGCGCCTGTGTCCCCTGGTGGCCATGGCGGCTGCTATGCGGCCATAGACGGCCGCATTCCTCCTCCTAGTGCGGAGATCATGGACGTTGGGGGCCTGCCCCCAAACCTCAATGAGGTCCATGACCTCCGCACTAGTCCAGGAGGCCGCGCGCCGTCTACGGCCCCTGGCTGGCCCCTGGGTGCTGGGGGACTGGGCAGGGGACATGTCACTCCCACTGGCTGCCTGGCTCATGGTGGGGCCACTGCTTCGGGGCAGAGACTCCTGGCAGGGCTGGCTGTCTCAAGTGCCGTCTGGCCAGAGTCTACCCCTTTAAGGGCCCGGGGCTGGGGGAGAGGAGAAGAGTTTTCCTGGTTGTGCCCAGAGAGGCCACCAGGGGGAACCTGGGAAGGGCTAGCCTCCCACTAGTTCGAACTAAAGGGCTACACAGCCCTTAGTTCGAACTAGCTAGTTCGAACTAGGCGTTAGTCCTCGTAAAATGAGGTTTACCTAGTTCGAACTAAGCGCTCCCCTAGTTCGATTCAAATTCGAACTAGCGGAGCGCTAGTGTAGCACCTATTAAAGTTAGTTCGAACTAACGTCCGTTAGTTCGAACTAACTTTGTAGTGTAGACATACCCTAAGTTACTATGGTAACTGCTGGGTGTCACATTTAGAACATCGTGAGGCTCTGTAGATTCCAGCTCTATAGTTCGCATTTCCATCCCATGTAGTTAGTTTTTGGGGGATCCAATCTAAGAGGAATCTGCAGTCAGAAGTGATGAGGAAAAAGTTCTCAGTGTCCACTAGCAAAAAATCTTATGGGAGCAGGTGGGCACTTTGCCACTTTTGAAAATTAGACCATTTACACAGATTTCTAAATACAGGACTGGGATCAAGTAGGGAAACTTTAGTACAAAATAGAACAGCCACTGTATAACACTGATGACATATGTTAGTGGTGTGCAAAAGGGAAACACCCAAAAAAAAGCCAACAAACTAATGACTGAGAAAAGGAAAGAGAGAAGAGGGCTTCAGATAGAGTTGCTACTTACTGAACCACTCTAACAGGGCAAGGAAAAGTAGAGATGTGGGAATAGTAAGAATCTTAGTGAAAACAACTGCAATTGGCTGTGATCTGCTTCACTGGATTATGTAGATACTACTTCACCTGCTTTCCTGATAGAAAGAGGAACACATTCTGTCACTCTTACTCTGAGGAAATAGGACAGTATCCTGCTCCAGAAGTAATCACAGTGAAATCAACGGATCTACTTAGGGAGCAAAATAGAAACCACCATAACTATAGGTGGCAGACTCTAAGCCAAAATGAAGACAGAATTATGAAGAAAAAAAGTAAACTGTGAACAAAAAAAGGAAAAACTGGGAACTTAACCCTTAACCTTTTAAACCTGGCTAACAATCAAGTAAGGCACTGCACTGTGCTATACTGATTTCCATAAAGTGAACAGATGGCATAATTAAAATTCTAGAAGAATCAAGTATTTGTAAGTTCCTTAGAAAACTTTCATTCGAAAAATAAATTGGAGATAGATAAAATTAAGTCCCGGAATCTAAATGACGTGAAAACACATGCAATGCTTTAACATATATAAGACCCAAATTTATGAATTAATTTAAAAACTGTTAATTACTGCATTACGGAAGAAAACTTCTTAGGAAATACAGTGAAGGAACGATTAACCAATAATTCATTACCAAGGTCCATTTCAAAATTGTCTAATGTTTTCTGAATCTCAATCGCTGTTAATTTCATTTGAAGGATGGAGGAGGGGGAGTAGACTGTTCTATAAAAGACCTGAGGGACAAAAATAGTTCTGCACATTTGTTGGTCTCTTTGCATCTTTCTCACTCAAAATCACTGGATTAATTTCTGGGATGTAGTATTCCCAGTATGGAAAACTGTATTTACATGTATATTAAATCAACAGAAACAAAATTACATTTTAAGCATAATCTATACAGAAACACAAACGTCATTATCTAGGGTGAAGGTTTGCATTAGATAAACATCATCCACATGTCTTCAATACACATGCCAATGCTTTTTAATGTAATGTCAGATATGCTTATTTGACATCCAAACTGTTTTACTTCGCTGTCCATTTCACCAACTTGAAATATTATACTAGATGGGATTCAGCCAGGCACCAGATGATTTGAAACTGATTGTCTTACTTCCTATTGTCTTGATTCCAGCATCTCCAATAGCTTGATTGTCTGCTGATATTTTAATTTACACATATAGATAAAGATTCCTTGTCACCTACAACAATGTGCAAACTCACTACATTATGAACAGGTAACAGACTAACAACACTGTGAAAATTCAACTTTCCCCCATATATTAATATGCAAAGTTTATATGCAGGTTGCCTTACTAAGATAGACTATTTCTTTCACCTCAGTTTTCATTAGCATAAACTGCAGCGTAAAACAATTTGCCTGTTTTAAGCCCTTTACCGCTTCATTCTAGATAAGCATTAAACATTATAGAACAATTATGTGACAACAACTGCCTGGTTTTGCCTCTTTCATTGCTCCTATTTTCAAAATTTGGCTCTGCTATACATTTTTGATGAATTTGTTTGTTACACCAGCTAAACGAATGTCACTTCTTCATAATAATTCCACCACATCTTTAAAGTTTTGAGGAAGGTTTGGAATGTTTATTTTGTTCAGCTTACCCTAGGAACCAGTTTTTGTTTGTCTCTTGTTATTTTTTTTAAAGAATCTTGCCAAATAGTTCATGCTTTCTTAATTTAACAAATGAAAAGATTTAGCAAATAAAAATGATTGTAAACTTGCTGACTTCCCACTAAGGCATTAGAGACGACCATTTAAAGTAATCCATAGCAACATCTGCTGTGAAAAATGTGACTAAGGTGAGCTTCTTCAAAGTGGGTTTGAAATTATTTTCTTTAGCATTTAACCAGTATCACTACATCAGATGCGACAGCACTTAAAGGATATGTCTACACTTGCCTCCTAGTTCGGACTAGGGAGGCTAATGAAGCATACCGAAGTTGCTAATGAAGTGCGGGATTTAAATATCTTGCACTTGATTAGCATGTTCGCAGCCAGTCGCCATTTTAAAATGCCGGTCGCATGATTTAACTGGCCGCGTGTAGACGTGGTAGTCCCATCCAAAACCCTTCTCTCAAATTAACTGTTACTCCTCCTGAGCTTCATTAGCAAGTTCATTTAATATTCAACCTCTGAAAGTGGTCAGTAAAAATGCTTTGAAAAAACGTATAAAAAGATTGAGAACAACGATATTTCTTAGAAGATTTATTACAGTTTTTGTGGAAGAGCTCTGGTTGTGCCCCCTGGGTCCTGCGCTTCCTGGTGGATTTTGAATAAGCCTCATAGGCTCGCGGTGACCCTCCCACTGCTTCTTGTTTCTCTAAGAGGCGAGGGGTTCCTGCTTCATGAGCCATTTTCATGATAGGCCAGTCACTAGCTTGCAGTAAAAAACCCTTCCGCAGTCCAAAGTTCCCCTTTTTTCTAGTGGCGGCCCACTGGGCATGGGGAGGGTCTGGGGAAAACCTGGGCCCACCCATTTACTCTGGATGCCAGCCCAGGGCCCTAGATGGCAGCCACTAGTGGGCTCTTGCCATTATCCCCACATAATAGCGGCCTCTCCCTAGCTGAGCAGCAGTCTCTGACAGCCTAATCAGAGAACAGGAATCCACTCACCTGTCTACCCATGTAATATACAGGCAGTCCCCGGGTTACGTACAAGATAGGGACTGTAGGTTTGTTCTTAAGTTGAATCTGTATGTAAGTCGGAACTGGTGTCCAGATTCAGACACTGCTGAAACTGACCGCCAGTTCTGACTTACATACAGAATCAACTTAAGAACCCCAGGCGTCCCCAAGTCAGCTGCTGCTGAAACTGATCAGCAGCTGATTCCAGGAAGCCCGGGGCAGAGCAACTCTGCCTCGGGCTTCCTGTAGTCAGCGCTGGTCAGTTTCAGCAGAAGCTGACTTGGGGACGCCTGGGGCAGAGCAGCTGGGGTGCTGCCGGGTTGGTCCAGTAGTGCCCAGAGCGGGTGCTGCAGGACCAATCGGCAGCGCCCCAGCTGCTCTGCCCCAGAGTCCAAAACAAAAGCCTGGTCTGCTGGGGGGGGCGGAGAGCACACTAGCTGCGCCCCCCCCCAACCCCCAGCAGACCAGGGACACGGGGAGCAGAGCCTCAGCGGCAGCGGGGTGCCGCGCCTCTGAGGCTTTGCTCTGGCAAAGCCTCAGAGGCGAGGGACCCCGCCGCGGCTGCGGCTTCAGTCTGGGTGCCTGTGGTCTGCTGGGGACGGTCCCCAGCAGACCACAGGCACCCAGACTGAAGCGGCAGCAGCGGCGGTTCCCCGCGCCTCTGAGGCTTTGCTCTGGCGGGAACCCGCCCGGTGCCCCTGGTCTGCTGGAGACAGTCTCCAGCAGACCAGGGGCACCGGAGCAGCTTACGAACGGGGCTTTCTCGCCCCGACCTCCGGGGCAAGAAAGCCCCGTTCGTAAGTGCGGATCCGACATAAGTCGGATCCGCGTAAGTCGGGGACTGCCTGTACTTGCCCTCCACCAAACTCCTGCAGCCCACCACCTTTGGTCTGCCACACTTTCCTGACTCTCCATTATCCCTGTGTGTTGACTACTATGAATCAAAGTTTCAACAATTGATTCATAACTCAACAAATCCCATTCCACAGTTGAACTAAGAACTTTTGCTAGAAAAAAAAAAAGAACTTGGTATCCAATTTCTTTTTTTCTGTATTTTATTTTAAAGACTTCTCTGTCAACTGCTACGCTGCTATCTATCTATCTATCTATCTATATACACACATACACACACACAAACACACACGTTGGATATTAAAATGTCTCTTTTATTCACAACGGGCACTGATATAACTGTCATGGGTGAACGCTAAGAAGCTAAGCTTTCTGAAGAAATGTGGCAACAAGCACATTACTGCAATATACTTAAAATCATTGTAATATAAATCCTTTATATGGCTGGAGGTCAGGTGAGAGTTTCCAACAAAGACATGCCTATGACAATTTACTAGTGTTTGTACAATTTTAAGACTCAACAAGAGGAATAGGTAACTGGGAAAAAATACAGATTGTTCCTAATATGTATTTAACACATATCATTATATTTCCTTTTTGGTCACTGTGTATGACATCACTTCCTAGCTTATCTAAGGAAAAAGAATATGAAGAAAATTCAATACTAGTTACAAATGTCAAGTGACTTAATCCTCTTCTCTAAATAGGATTTTACTTTAGTGGTCATGATGACTGACAATAAAAAAGTGACATTTTATAGTTACAAGGAGTTATATAAACTGTATTAATAAAGGTCTACAAATGTTCCATAGTGAGCCTAAAGATGGTGCCTGCAAGTCTCTTGGAATAAACTTATCTGATAGACTAGTCAAGGAGTACATATTATGTGCACTCAAGTGCAGATATCAAAATGTTCATAATGAACATTGAATGCACTTGAATCAAGTCTAAGTTCAAGGATTACTTTAACAATATATTGTGTCTCTCCTCCCTCAACCAAGAAAACCCATCCCTCCCTGCAGCTAATTACCACTGCTGTTTTCAAGAGTAAAAAATCCTCCAACTTTAACAAAACTATAAAGATGTGAACATACACTGATGCAGTAACAATGAGATCTTATTACTGTAACCTTTGTCCTTCCTCATCCCATCTCATATCAGTTCTTTTTTCCCCTCTTTCTCTGTTAAGTCAAATTAGATTGTAAATAGCTCAGGAAAAGGATTGTACCTTTGCTCTGTAAAACATTTAGCTCACTTCTGGAATCTGAGCAAACAGATTAAAATCAATCTTTGTATTAATCTCTACAGATTCAGTGCATTGCTGCCACTACAAGTCACAGTGAAATCACAATTAAGATGTCACTTAGGGATGCCTCCAAGATTGTTAAACACTCCAATTGGGACAGTGAGAATGGAATGACTCCACTCAGTAATGCAACCATCAACATGAGGTAAGTACAAAGAGTGATTACGACAGGACTTATGAGAAGCCCTAGTGTTACAACTTTGCCCAAAGTGCACCTTCAACGTAACTGACATGGTCCATGAACAAAATTTCACAGCAGACAAAGTTTTCATATAACATATATTTCAGTGCATTATTACTGATTGCTATTAGAGAACCACATCCTAGCCCAGTGGTATGTGGAGGTCTGCCAGGAGGTACATTATGTCATCTCAATATTTGCCTAGTTATACAACAGACTACATAAAAAGTATGAGTCAAGTCACTACATATTAAAATTTCATACAGACAATGATTTATTTATATTGCTATATATACACACACTATACATTGGAAGATAAATACTTGTAAAATGAATCAACCAGAATATAAATATTGTGGTAAAAATGAGAAAGTAAACTATTTTCTCAGTAATAGTGTGTCGTGACACTTCTGTATTTTTATGTCTAATTTTGTAAGCAAGTAGTTTTTAAGTGAGGTGAATCTTGGAAATCAGACTCCTGAAAGGGGTACAGTAGTCTGGAAAGGTTGTCATCTACTGACCAAAGCAACAAAAGCTTGCAGACTGCACTGATAAAGACACTGCTTTGTTGTAAAATTGCTGTCTATGGCCAAATAATTGTGTCTGCAATTACAGCTGGCACAAGCACCAACCATACACCTATACTAAGTGGAGCTCACAACCCACTGTGGGTTTAGGAGCTAAACACATATTAAACAGAAACACCTGTTCATGATTACTGATGAGAGGTAGACAATAATTTTTGACTGGGGGCCACTTCAAAAATTTTTGAAGTGGCCCCAGGCACCCTGGAAAGGGCCGGGCCTCAGGCAGAAAGGGGCAGGCCAGGACACTTCCGTGCTTCCCTACCCACAGACCCTGATTGGTCTGTGGGTGGGGGAAGCGCATGAAGTCTTTGCGCTGCCCCTCCCCCAGAGAGAACCATCAGCTGTTCTGAACAGCTGGTGGTTCCCTCTAGGAGCCTACAACCCTGGCGGTGGGAGGACACTTTGCCCACTCTCCCCCACTCCCAGGTCAATCAGGAGCTTCTAAGTGCCACATACTCCTTGCAAGGCAGGGGCAGGGTGGGAAGAGATTTTGCACGCTTCCCTTGTCCCCAAGCCCTGATTGGCCTGGGGGCGGGAGGAGCCAGGGAATTCTCCTCCCACCCTAGAAGGGGCTCAGCATTTAAGAGTCAACTTCCACCTGCTGCTCAGCTGGTGGGTGACTAACTGCAATGCAAACTTGCCATGCTCCCCTTATTGGCCTGGGGGCAGGAGTAGCGCGAAGTCTTTCGCTCCCTGCCCTCTGTCGCGTGGCACTTACAGTCAACTGCCAGTGTTGACTAAGCACTGCACACTCCCCTGTCCCTAGGCTCTGACTGGCCCGGGGATGGGGGAGCAACAGGACCTCTGCAGGCCAAATCAACCCACTTGGCGGGCTGGATCCAGCCCCTGGAGGCCCTTTTGCCCACCCATGTTATTGATTATTTGACTATTAATTATTTGAAGCAATGAGTTGAGTGGTGGATACATTGAAAGAGCTGGGAATGAGCTGGCATGTTCATGTATTTTACTAAAGAGATGCGAATTTAAGATACATTCTCAAAACATGCCACTGTAGGTGACAAAGTAGTTTAATGTAATCTAATTTGCATTTAATTGTCAGCATTTATTCCAATTTTTACAGTATAAAGAAGTGCACAGGATAACTTGATTTTTATGTAATTGTATCTCTTCAAAGCATTAGAACTGCTGGTGGTCAGTAGGATAATAAGGTGAACTTCAGTTACTCACAAGATAAAACAGGCTCTCTCAAGTATTTTTTCAACAACTGATGAACAGAAACTAAACTGTCAGACTAAATCAATATCAAACCAAGCACAGGGTTTAGAAGAATCAAATTCCTATAATTATCTGACAACACAGCTAGAAATGACAGCTAGAAAATTGATAGCCCTGATTCATTTAACACTAATTCCTTTGTTACAAATTAAAATATTTTAAAACGGATACATTGTGTGTGCACTTCATAGTCCTCTGTGTTAGATAACCAGAAGATTAATAAAAAGTTAATTTACTTTAAACATATTGTTGGCACTCTTTATTAAAGACCAGTCAGAGATGTGGATACTTGCCTCTTCCCATAGAGAGGCAAACACATCAATTTGTGGAACATAATCTATATTACCATTAGCACATCTCCACGGAAAGAGACAAGTTTACATTCAACTTCAGGTGTTCTATGTTTCCAGGGAAATAAGTATGTGGTAATATCCCCTGCATGGTTCAACACCACCAACGTATTTTTGAATCCCACATATACAATATACAGAATGCATTATCTGGATCTTAGCTACATTTATTTTTCAATACAAGTTGAATCTCTCTAGTCTAGCACCCTCGGGACCTGGCTAGTGCTAAAGCAGAGAATTTGCTGAACTAAACGTGGTCAACATGGAGGGCACTTTGCACCCAAGGGGCCATACTACCATTGACCGCCCAGGCGTTCCAATGATTGCTCCAGGGTCTGGCCACTAGCTTCTTTGCTGCTGCTTGAAGCTTGGGTACCACCCTCAATTCTCAGCCACTGGCTCCTTGGCTAGATTCCTAGCTGCCAGCTGAGTGACACCTGGCTCCACAGCTGTCCTGACTTTTCTGTGCCTCCTCCCCCATACACGCCACATCCCCAAATGCTCCCTCTGGTTCCTAGAGATTGAGCATTGCAAACAGCTGATTCACGGCACTGTGGAAGCACTAGGAGGGAAAAGGGGAGAAGTCAGCAAAAGAGAGACATAGGGTGGAGGAGCTTTGCATTGGTGAGTACACAGCACCATTAATTTTTTCCTCTATGGGTGCTACAGCTTATGTATTATGATATAGCCTTCAGTTACATGATCACATACTATTTTTCTTAGGACACCTGCCTTATTCAGTGCACAGGACAAACAGTGATCATTAGCTAGTCAATATATTATTTTATCCTCATTTTTAATGTGTGATCCTAGGCCATGTTTCTATGATACATACAGATCCTGCATTAGACAGAACTATTAATTTCCTTGTAGACTCTTCTATGATGCTCCTTACCATAACTTCCAAGTGTTTAAAAAATATTAATGAACTTATCTTCATAACACCCCTCTGAAGTGAGGAATGGTATTACTATCCCATTTTACAGATGGGGAACTCAGGCACAGAGGAATGAAAGCTAAATCTGTCAAGTGCCCACAAGTGTACAATCCCTGTGGCCTGATGTTTAGCACTGTATATAGCACTTTATACGTTCTGAGCAGTGGTCCCAAGTTGCAGCTGTGAGTGCTAAGCACTTCTGAAACTCTGACTCCAAGAATTTCAAGCTGCACAACCAGAAAATGAGAAACACAACTAGTGACCACTTGTGAAAAATGTTAAGTGACTTGCCTAGCATCACATAGGAATACTCGAGGAAAAGCAGAGATAGAATCCAACTGCATTCCAACTTCCTTCACTATGAGACCACCTTTCTCTCCCTACAATCCCCTGCCTTAGTCACTATATATCTTCCAAATGCTGCAGAAAATGAAGCACTGGTCCTACAAATAACAGCTCTTTCACTATGCAACTCTGATTCATTCCCAGATAGTCATAAAAAGGCATAGAAAGATACAGTGACTGACAAGTGAAGTCAGACAAAGTCAGACTAATTATTAACAGCAATAATCATTTGCCATTGGATTAATTTATCTAGAGATACTGTGAAGTCTCAATCATTAGAAGTCTTTAAATCAAGAGTGGATGTCTTCATAAAAGATATGCTCTAGCTCAGGAGTTCCCAAACTGTGGTAGAAGTATTACTTTGATACTGCACGTTCCATCCATTCACTTCACAACATATTTAATAAGGTGATACATGAACCAGTACAGTTCGTGAACCTCTGCTCTAGGTCACCCAGAAGTCAAGGGCTCGATGCAGGAGATATATAATAAGAAAGAACATGGAGGGAAGGGAAGAGGAGGATTGAGGAAGAATAGAAAATGAATTAGTTCTTCCTGAGAATGTCTTGTTGGCATATGTGACAATCTGCATGGGGCATATAATAATGTTTCTGAGTCAGATACATAGTTCAGTATCCTTACCAGCCAACTTTTATTATTTCAAACTATAAGTAAGTCATTTTATAAAACAGATTATGTTCACAACTTTCTAAATCTACCAATCTTCATAGTACCTTGCATTTAAGGGAATACTCTCTGAATACTTCTGAAAAATATAAATCATATGCTTTGGGGATAAACTTTCAAGCTAACAGTTACTATCCCAGTGCCAGTCCTGAGAGTGGAACACTGCCCAGATAATTCACATATTCACTGTTCATTTAGCAAGTATTCATGCTTGTTTTGATATCCTGGGAACATAAGCACAGCAGGGCTGCATCAGGATGAAACAGCTTGCTCACAGCACCAATGAAGCATGAATACAACCTAAATATAAAACATGAACATGCTGCCATGTCATTTCCTTTTGCACAGACTGGTGAGGTATCAGAATTGCTGAGAGTTGTGAAATCTTGCTACTGGAGTAATACTCTCCACTTTTTGAAAGCACATCATTAATCTGCAGAACAAACTACAGGCTGAACTTCTCTAGTCCAGCAGTATCTGTGGACCAGCATGATTTTAGTTAGCCTGATGTCCATTTATCATGGATGTGGACAAGTTTCCCATAAAGTTTGTGTACAGTCACCAGGCCTGGTTCTCAGTGTTCTGTGCTGTTATTCAGCTCTAGTGTACTTCTAATGTCTTCAAAGAGTCCAATAAGCAGCGGAAGCGTTGATAATACTGCTAGACAATATTAACATCCCATGGTCCAGTAAATTCTCTAGTTCAGCACCAGTCAAGTACCAAGGGTGTGAGATTGGAGAGGTTCTACCTGTAGTATTAATAACCGGATGGTTTGAAGCTGTAGAGCTCCCCAAAATAGGCAAGCCCTCCATAGACTCCTTCCTTCTATTTTTACGGGCTGACAAGCAAAATGCCAGATTTTTAGCAGACACATACACTGATACAAGAATGTTCCTGCTAAGTAGAAACATTTGGCAGTTAGCTATCTTTCTCACATTAAAAGCCTGTAGACAAATTGCAAATGACACATCTCTGTATTGCATCATTTAGTACAATGTTCTTCCCAATAAAACCTTTAAAAATGTAGGCTGCACAAAAACCCAGAAAGTAAATTAAGGGAAAACAAAATCATACCATATTCTAAAACCGTACACTTTAGTATTTCTTTTGTTGTATCCTTATTATTAACATGCCCACAACACAGCAGAAAAACAATTCCTTTTTATACCATGTCCACAGGTACTGAGAAATGACCTACTTTCTATTGATAACAACCCATCAATTACTCTCAAAGACTCACTTGTGTAGGAAGGGAGATTGGGGTGAAAGGAGGAGATGAATGTAACAGAAGTCAGTATAGTATACTCTAAAGTTGAACATTATGACATGAAACATTGCAAAAGAAACAACCACCATTCTATTTTGGATCATAGAACATTATTTTTAACAATGCAATACTGGACAAATCTCCTTTTAATATAAGCCCTAAAGGACTAGTGGACAAATCCTCTCTTCTCTACAGAAGACAATGTCAGGGTTTGGAAATGACTAAATCTTTTGGTGCAGGTCCCAAAGTTTTACAACCATTAACACACAAACTGTCAACATCACATGTTAAAAATATTCGAAGTAAATATACTTAAATAGACCTATGAGTCTATGAACGTAAATCAAACTCCAAGTTCTCAAGCAACACTTTATCTTACTTTGCCAATCTGTATATTTCTATTTTCTCTGATGGAAATATTTGTTTCCATCAATTTGTGTGTGTAATGGCAAAATTAATGTTTACTGACATCTACCATTAAAAATCTAATCCTTTCACGTCTAGGTGTAATGTATTTAAATCTTGATGGCATAGCTGTCCAGTTGCCTCTGAAAGAAGAGGTACATATATATTGGCAGATGAATAGACATATTCACCAGAACTGTATATCAGAACTGATCATTATGACCGAATCCTGGCTGAGTTCCTGGGTACTAGTGGGATACGCAGGTTGGTGTACATTATTCCTGGAGACCAGAGATCAGGAAAGCATTTGACAAAGATCATGGGGATTTGGCCCCCTCAGAGGAAGAATATGTGGCATTTTGTGTTCTCATTCTTTGCAAATAGGTTTATAATTAGGTGATCCCCTCATCATATATCCTGTATGATGGATGTTCTCTGATACTCCACTCATGGTCATTTGCAAAATGCTTGCTGAGGTGGTCTTCCAGAATGTTCTGCAGTCTGGCAAAAGGAGAGCTAATGGGATAACATGGCAAATGCACCATTTCTATAGATGTACAGCTTCTTGACAAAGAGGGAAAGAACGTTTTCCTTTCCTGACTGTTGATACAAAGAGTCATTCCCAACAGAAATCAGTTCTAGAACGTTTACTTAAAAGCAGGCTGGCTTCCTAAAAATCCAAAGACCTTAAAGTTTGCAGACTAAGTGAGCTCTCCACTTAAGGGAAGCATCTGTCACCAGTATCGCGGATGGTAATATTACATACCTAGAGATGATCCTTCTAATTTAATGACGACAAGACTTCTAGGGCATGACTTGCACACTCACATCTCATGAGCATGTGAATGGACTAAAAAAAAGTGGACTAAACCTCAAAGAACTCGTAGGAAAAGTCCCATTAGAAGAAAATCTAAGAGATAAAGGAGCTCATGAGAGCTGGTATTTTCTCAGGAGACAATAATAAAGACACAACTGTAAAATATCTCAATGCAAAGAGGTCAATATGGCACCTTTGGGAGCTTTTTAATTACCTGAAAATTGAAAAGGAATCCTACAGAAAGTAAAAATATAGTCAAATTGTTAAGGAGTGGAAAAAAAAAGAAAAAAAAAGCAGTACAAGCATAAAATCAAAAAGACGAAGCAAGAGAAGGACAATGTAGGGCTTCTACTTAGCACTGAAGGAGAGCTAGTACATGATATCAAAAGGCCCACGTGTTTAATGCCTATGTTTCTTCAGTCTTCATTAAAAAGCTTAATGGTGACTAGGTACTCAACACATTATTCACCACAAAGAGGAAGGAATGCAAGCCAAAACAGGGAAAAAGCAGGTTAAAGAATATTTAGGTAAGTTAGATGTATTCAAATAGGCAGGAAGTAGGGATGTTAAATATCAGTTAACTGAATAGTCAACTAACCTCATGAATTCTTATCAGTTACTCAACTATTCTATAGTCTCCAGGGGAAGGGGCTGGCAGCCAGTGCACTCTGGCCCCACTCTCAAGGCATGCCCTGCCACTCTGTGCTGCTGCCTCTGTATTAGAGGCAGCAGCATGGAGGGCCGGGAAGGAGCTGGTCCGCAAGGGGAGCCGGTTTAAAAACCAGCTCCCCTTACAGACTGGTTGCCTGTCGCTCCATGCTGCTGCCTCTAATAAAGAGGCAGCAGTGCAGGGTGGCAGAAGCTCCTGTCCAGGGAGGTTTTGAGCTCCTGGACCCAAAGTGAGCCGGAACTGAGCCGGGCTGCCTGACCTCCTGGCTCCTAATACACTTTAAATGCGGAGCCACAGCAGGGGTAGGTCCCAGACCCAGCACAAGCCAGGGCTGAGTCAGACTGCTGGCCAGGCCGCTAAAAAATTTACTAGTGGGACGGGAGGGGGGGAGAAATTGCATATAGTCTATAGCATTAACCTATACGCTTTTGCTTATCGGATAATCAGCCCTAGAAGGAAGTACAATAAAACTTCAATACTCTGGCATCCAATTGTACGGCACTCCCGATAGTCCGGCATCAAAATGGCAAGAGCCTATAATGAGTGAGCATTGGCAAAAAACGAGTCACAAGGCAGCAGCAGCAGCTGAACCAAGTGAAACTGGACAGGACTGAGTCAGTCTGCCACTGGCATTGTGTGACCCTTGACAGTGCTTGTGCTACAATAAAAAGGGTTAAAAACACTTCATATACAGTATATATACCAGCTTATAGTACCTCCTGATAGTCCGGCATATCCGATAATCCAGCATATCCGATAATCCAGAATCACCTAGGTCCTAAAGGTTCCAGATTATCAGAAGTCTACTGTATTTTTCAAAATGCAGCCGCCATGGCCTCATACAGTCTAGGGACGTTAAAATGTGTTTATTTAGGTAAACATGTAAGTTTACACATTTACACAGTGAGGGGACAGCGGCTCATACACACCTGTTTGCCTCTGTATCGGAGGCAGCAGCGACAGGGGTGGGGGCAGGCGGTTCCTCTGGAGCCACAGATGCCAGAGGAGCAGGCAGCTAGGATGTTTTACAACTTACTGGGGGCAGTGGGGCTTGGGGTTCCAGCTTTAGCCCTGGGGTGGCAGGCTCTGGGCAGGTGGTAGTGGGCTCAGAGGGCCAGCCCCAGGCTCATGACCCCAGTCATTGTGCTTGCCCAGTACCCCATCCATTACCCCCTTGCTTCTACTGCCTCCCTATCTAAGGTTCAATTTGTTCCCTTGCTTGCTGGGGCTGAGTAAGTCTGCTGTGAGAAGTGATATGTGTATATCTGTTAATATTATTTATCAGTGCCTCCAGCTAGCTAGCAGACTTACTAGCAAGCAAGTCTAAAAAATAAAGAAACCAAACAAAACAAAAAACAAGAAGGAAAAGAAACAAAATCACCAATCACATCCAGGAACCATTGTTATACAACCTGCAAACAAAACCCTACATACATGATTTACAATGTTTTGGACATGTATATGTATATTTGTTTTTCCTAAAATTAATTTTAGGAAAAACTGTCAGAGTGGCCACCATCAATAGTCGGTGGCTGCATTCTGAGGTCACCAAAATTTATTGAGAGAACTGATGTCCTAGGGTACTTAAGAAAATAGCTGAGGCAATCTCAGAAATATTGACAACCAATTTTAAGAACTCATGGGGTAGGAGTCAAGAGCCAGAGTACTGCAGAAGGGCAAGTTACCTATCTTTAAAAAGGGGAACAAAAGAGGACCTGGAGAATCTACAGGCCAATCAGCTAACTTCGATGCCCAGAAAGATACAGGAACAAAATATTAAACAACTATTTTGTAAGCACCAGAGGATAACCCAGGTAGAAGAAATAGCCAATAATGAATTTATCAAGAATAAATCATACCCAATCAACCTAATTTCCTGCTTTGACAGAGTTACTGGTATAGTGAATGGGTGGGAATCAGTAGATGGGATTATGACTTTTGTAAAGTTTTTGACACGTGCTCATATGATATTCTTAGAAGCAAAGTAGGTAAATAGGGTGAAGAGGAAATTACTACAAGATGAGCGCACAAGAAAAAAAAAGTAGTTATCAGTGATTTGCTGTCAAACTGGAGGGGGTATCCCACAGAGATCAGTCCTGGGGCTGGTACTATTCAATGTTTTCGTTAGTGATTTGGAAAATGAAGTGGAATGAAGAGTCTGCTTATAAAATCTGAAGATAACCCCAAGCTCAGGGGAAGAGGGTTTGCAAGTGCTCTAGAGGACAGGATTAAAATTCAAAATGACTTTGACAAATTAGAGAATTGATGTGAAATCAACAAGACTAGATTCAATAAAGACAAGGACAAAATACTTCACTTACGAAGGAAAAATTCAAATGCACAACTACGAAATGGGAGTAAATGGCTAGGTCAGGGTTGAGCAACCATAAATAGTAGGTGGGCTGTATGAGTGGCCCTTCTCTACCTCAGTGGACTGGCAGCAGCCTGCAGGCCATTAGGGTTCCACCTGCAACTCTGTGGCCCTCCTGTCTGCACCCTTCCCCACAAGCCCCTTGCCCAGTGAGGCACTGGAGCCCCACATTTACCTGCTCCTCCCTCTCTCCCAGCACTTTCAGAGCATGGGAAGCACCCAATTTGCAACTCCTCCGAAAGGACTGGGAGGGGGGAGAGAGGAGAACAAAGTGCAGGGTTCTGGTGCCCTACTGCACAAGAGGTGCATGGGGTAGGATGGCAGTCAGGAGCAGGTCAGAGCAGAGAGATGGACTTGAGGTTCCTTTCAGACCTACATTTTTATGATTACATCAAGATTTTTAGAGAAACAGACTTCAACCACCTTTGCATGCAGTGAAGCCCAAATGCAGCTTCCACATATATGCAGGAAGCTTTGCATTGCAGCAATCTGAGGCAGTCTCTTCCTGATGCCTGTAGATGAGCTTGTAACTAATTGACAAGATCTCCTCTATGGCAGTGGTCCCCAACGCGGTGACCATGGGTGCCATGGCGCCCGCCGGGGCATTTATGTGCGCCCACCAAGTGATCGGGGCCAGCCCAAGCCATTCTTGCACCTCGGGGCGCGCAGCGTATGCAAGGCCCCGCCCCCGGGCATGTGGCAGCTCCAAAAGGTTGGGGACCACTGCTCTATGGCATCAAATGTATTTTGAGGTGAATAATCCTTTGCTTTGGGAAAATCTAATATTGCTTGTATGAATTCTATCCTGTGGATAGGCACTAACTGACTAGATAAGTACATACCAGAATGTTACAAACTTTCAATTTTATAGACAATTTCAGGTTTAGGAAAGAAGAAATAAAACTCAGCCAATGTCTAGAAGGCACCATGGATGTCTTCCAAGTTCACTTAAATATGCAATGGAACTGCAAAATAAGTTACAAATCATATTTACAAGCATGTGAATCACAAACGTGAAAGATCCTAATGTAACCAAAATGGGAAGTGTCAATGCTTCAATTTTTCTACTTTGTGATAGATTACAGTGATTCGTGACCTTTTTGTGCCACTAGCCTGTACATTCCTAAAATTGTTCAACGATAAATGTTTCTTCTGTTGGAGTGCCTTTCTGTTTGTCTTAGTTCTAGAATAATTTGTTCTCTTCATATTTATTGTATTTTAAAGTGTTGCTCTCATTTTGTTTGTATGCCTTATAATTGTCAGTTAGTTTGTTATGTCTCTATTCAATATTTTGTTCTGAGTCATTATTAGATAGATCATTTGCTAGGATATGTGAAGATGTAAGGCCTTTATTCACTTTTCTTAAATCACTATGTTCAGTCTTGTGTGTGTGTGTTTTTCATGTGCATTTCCCCATTCTCTTTTGGTGTCTTCTGTTTTCTTTTTTTTTAGTGCCAAAGATAGGCAAGGGAAATTTGAGAATGCTGGGAAGGCCAAAACCATACTGGGGTTTAAGAAAGAATTAGGTAAGTTCATGGGGACAAGTCCATCAATGACTAATGGACGAGATGGTCAGGAATACAGGCCAATGCTGTGGGTGTTCCTAGCCTCTAATTGCCAGAAGCTGCGTATGGATGACAAAAGCTGGATTACTCAGTGACTGCCTGTTTTGTTCATTCATCTGAAGCACCTGATACTGGCCAAATAGGATATTGGTCTAGATGGACCATTGATCTGAGCCAGGACTGCCATGCATTTGAGAAAGTAATTTAGCTGAGGTGCATTACAATGCTACAAGTCATATTTTGTATATTTGATTACAAGCTTCCAAGAACCACCTTCATTTCAAAGAACTGAGCAATTAGAAAAGTATTAAAATATAAATATCTGCCTTTACAATTCTGCACAGCCAAGAATACATATAACCACAGCTCCCCTGCACAGCAAAGAGAATTTTCAAAGATCAACAATGAGCACTCTTTCAACTCTGAACTGAATATTACTTACATATGGAAGGTAATCATTTATTTCTTAATTCACTGTCCATTGTGCTCAACAGCATTTGCTTATTGTAGATATTTGATAAACTATATAATCCATATATTTTAGAGTGCATCTGTCTGTCTGACTTCAAGTCTGTTTGCTCAAGAACGCCTCCTAAATGGTAAGAACTACAGTCACCAAATTTGGTAGACAGCTTCCTTTTCTCCTAACTTATAGCAAGGTGAGGTTTTGATTGTGCTAGGACAAGTAGAAGGCCAGGGGAAAGAACTGTTTTCCATAACATAGAAACAGAAGGGCTTCTGTTGAGAGGGTTGTGATATGAGTGTGGCCACTGGGGATAGCAAGTCCACAGGGGAGTGCAGTGTGTCCACAGGGAGCAGCAGTACCACCAAGAAAGTGGCCAGCAGGGCTGGGGCTCCGTCACCTTGCCTGCCATCACACCAGTAAGTAGTCTCCCTCCCCAAACCCTCTCTCCCCATCCTGGCCCTTTGTTGCAATGCCCCCACCCCAGCACCAGCTGGAGGCCACAGAGGTCCACTGGAGACCAGAGCCAGCCAACCTTCCCTCCCCTGGAGTCTCACCCTTCCAGACAGCCTACAGGACACAGGGCGGGGGGGGAGGGAGATGCTGGAGGCAGTGGCCAGCCCTGGGACAACCCTCCCTCACCAAGAGCAAATCATGGGGCCCTGGGAGCCCTGTAACGGCCCCCAGGGCCTTCCCTCCTCCTCCCCCACAGACAGCCTGCAGGCTGAGGGGGCAGGGTGCTGCAGGCCAGGGGACAGCCTCCAGAGCCTGGCCTCCCCCACACAGAGAGCCTGCGGGCCACAGGAGACCAGACCTTGGTGCGTCTCGCTTCTCCCCGGACAGATTTAAGGGAACGGGCGCTGGAAGCAGGGACTGACCCCTGGAGCCTCGCCCCACTCTGACAGACTGCTGGCCACAGGGCAGGCACTGGAAGCTGGGGCCATCCCTCCAAGCCTTGCCCAACCCTCCCAGTCAAGCTGCAGGCTGGGGATAGCTCATGGAGCCCCGGCCTCCTAGGAGGAGCTGGCATGCAGGGATTGCAGCCTTGGCTCTGCAAGAAGAGCTGCCAGCTGGAGAACACAGCCCCAGCCCCTCAGCATGAACTTTCGCCACAGCAGTACCACCCTTACCAGCCCAAGTGTCTCCAATAAGCTCTCTCCTCGTATCCCAGCGTCCAGCACTGAGTCCTGCACCTCTCACTCCCTGCCCTCACTCCTGCACCCCGATCCCATGCCTAAGCCACCACTCCCATGCATTCCCCTGCCCTATACAATCATGTAAATAAAGCATGTATATTTTCCTTTTAATTTACAAAAACAAACCTCAAATGTTACCACAAATAAGGACCCAAGCAACACTGGGTACATCTGCTAGTAGCAAATGTAAAACAATCAACATACGTACGAAGAAGTAATCTAGATGTTTCATAAACTTAAGTTTAAGTTTATCCTGTACAGACTAACGCGGCTACCCCCTGAAGCTTCTAGAGGTTTCAGTAATCCTCTAAATTTATATAATGATATTTGTATAAAGCTAAGGGCAAGAGATGCAAGTACATACGAAATCTGGCGTGTCCAATTATAACTTTATTTTATTGTTGTCAGGATACAATGTAAAATTTCCTTCTTCAGTTCCAAAATTTCATAATTATCAAGCTTTATGCAGATTATTCAGACTTTGCATTTATAGTTAACACCAGAAATAAAACATACAGTAGTGACTGTTTCTCATTATAATAGCATCCTTCGGATGTATTCAATATGTTTGTTTCTTAAAAGATTATGATTTTTTGCCTTTACCACTAATATATAGCATATGTGGCTTTCTTTCACAAATAAAAACAGTCATTTTGGCTTAGATTTATTTAAAATATTTTCCTTTGCAAAGTCCAAAATGGAACAGATAAAACGTGTTTATAGGTATGGTCTATTTAAGAAAACTGCCTCTAAAACCTTGTGACAATCCTAAATTTAATTCACTGTACAGAGGTATTTTTTTTAACAAATATGTGTAATTAATAACATTTCTCCTATTATTTATTAATTGTATTTTCCTCATCTGTAGACTGGGGAGTATAATACTTCTTTATCTTACAAAAAGGCTGTGGTCACTAATATTTTCATAAAGTTTTGAAATTCATGAAGTGAAATGTAAATAATTTATAATTTGAAAGAAATAATTTCTCTCCTCATTGGTTACAGTTGTTCAGATGTCATGTGACCAGAATGAAGCTTACTGACATATTTATTTGTCTGATTTTGTAAATAGCTCCAGCCTTTCTACAATTATTTTTTGCGACATCTTTAAGTGGCAGTACAATGCCACAAAGGCAGAACTGCACTCCACTATTCATTTGAAAATACTCTCATGCACTATACCTAAATCTGGGTAAGGACATTCAATACATATGCAACAATCTGCTTCCTTACTGGGCCAATAGAAATCACAAATTATTGTTTCTGGGACTTCTAACTTTCTCTCTTTCAAAACGTTACTTATAAAAATATAGTTAGATTTGAGAAAATGCTGGCTTAAAATCAGAGACTTCTAAATATCTGATACAAATATTAAGAAAAATCGGTAACAATATAGAACTGATTTCATGTTTCAAGGAAAAAAGTGTTTTACCTTTTTGTAACTGGAGTTCTTTGAGGTGTGTTGTTCATGTCCATTCCACAGTAAGTCTGTGTGCTCACTACATGCACCTGTTGAAGTTTTCCCTCGGCAGTACCTGTAAGGGAACAGCCCTGGAGTGGCCCCTCCCTGGCACCGTATAAGAGGAATGGCATGCTCCCCCCCACCCTCAGTCCCTTCTTGTCGGAAACGCCAACATTGGGGAAGAGCAGGATATGGAATGGACATAAGCAACACACCTTAAAGAACACCAGCAATGAAAAGGTAACTGTCTTTTCTTCTCTGAGTCCTTGCTCATGTCCATTCCACAATATGTGAGTCTAGGCAGGGGTTTGTGAGCATGCTGACTATAGCACAGCACTGACTAATCTAGCATCATCTCTGGTCTCTTAGGTAATGGCATAGTGGGAGATGAATGTCTGAACAGATGACCATGTTGCAGCCATGCAGACCTTGAGAATGGGCACATGTGCCAAAAAAGATTGCTGACGAGGCCTGGATCCTAGTTGAGTGAATTCTGACAAGGGTCATCAAGGGACCTTAGCAAGCTCATAGTAGCTCCAGATACAGGAGATGACCCACTTGGAAAGCCTCTGAGCCAACACTGGCAGGCCTTTCATTCTATTGGCAGTGGCCACAAAGAGCTATGTCAATTTATAGAAAGGCTTAGTGAATTCCACAAAGAACACCAATGCCCTCTTGACATCCAGGGCATGGAGTTGCTGTTCTTCTGCCAGCTTATGGAGATTGGGGGCAGAAGACTGGCAGGAATATGTCCTGATTAATGTGAAAGATGGACACAACCTTTGGCAGAAACACTAGGTACGGCCACAGCCGGTCCTTGTCTTCATAGAAGATTATATATGGTGATTCTGAAGTCAGAGCTCTAATCTCTGACACCCGTAATGCCAAGGTAATCACCACCAGAAATGCCACCTTCCAAGATAGGTGGAGCAGCAAGCAAGTACCAAAGGGCTCAAAGGAAGGACCAATGAGCCAGGAGAGGATGAGGCCCCTTGTGGGACAGGATCCTTAATCTGAGGATAGAGCCACTCCAGGCCCCCAGGAACTGCACCATCAAGAGAATGTACTCCTGGACTGGTTGGTGGAAAGCGGAGATGGTGGCAAGGTACACTATGATAGTGTGTCAGCCCTTGGTTCTGAAAGTGTAGTAGGTAATCCAGGATGGCTTGGATTGGGGCACAGAATGGCGAGTTACCAATGTCCACAGGAAGATTCGTGCCCATTTCTCCTGATACATCAAGCATGTTGATAACTTCCTGTTACCCTGAAGGACTTGCTGAACTTTCTTCGAGTAGATGTGCCCCTCTTTCAGCCATGGAGCTTCCATGCTGAACGGTGCAAGAACATGAGGATGGGTTGTAAAAATCAGCCATGATTCTGTGACAGCAGATCCAGGCAATTCGGGAGGGGCCAGGGCAGATAGCATACCAAGCCCATGAGCATGCCAAATTAGTGTTGGTGTGGCCACACTGGCACAATTAGGATTATGTGAGCCTTTTCTCATTTGATCTAATACAAGACCCAACCAATGAGGGGAATCAGTGGGAAGGCATAGAGAAGGACCCTGGAGCATGAGATGAGAAACATGTTGGAGAGGGAGTCCTGTTCCATCCCTTCCCAAGAGCAGGATAAACTTGAATACCCTCTTTATAAGGCTCTTGCACAGGTCAAGTCGATCACCACCCCAATGAATTCTATCCTTTGGATGGGCATTAACATGGACTTTTTGTCATTGACTAGGAGAGCCAGCTGATGGCCAGGAAGACCACTATGTGGCTGTGGACCTGGGACCTGCTTGGAGGTAAGCTAAGGATGAATCTGTCTACCCCGATGCCTGAAGTAGGCTGCCATCACTGCCATAGATTTGGGGAAGATCCTCAGCGCTGTGCCCAGGCCAAAAATGGAGGACCACAAACTGGTAGTGGGACTATCTCACTATAAATCAGGATTTCCCAACCTATGAGTCAGGACCCAAATATGGGTCTCCATTACATTTCAAAAGGGTCACCAAGTGTTTTCCCAGGTGGTTCTGCCCTCCCTCCTCCACCCCATTTTTGAATTGCCTTGGGTCACCAAGTCTTCCTGAATTGTCAAAATGGGTCCTCATCTGGAAAAGGTTGGGAACCGCTGCTATAAAGCATAAGACTCACCTGTGGCAAGGAAAAATCACCATGTGGAAGGAGGCATCCTTCAGGTTGAGGGAGGTATACCAGTCTCCCAGATCCAGGGCAGGGATCATGGAGGCCTGGGAGACCATGCAAAACTTGAGCTTTCGTAGGTACACATTGAGACCCCTAAGGTCCAAGATGGGCCACAAACTACTCTTGGCCTTTGGGATTAGGAAATATTTACACCAAAGATACTGCCTATGCAGCAAAAAAGAAGCTGTCCAGAGTACAATGATTCCTGACTGGCAGCAAGAAAAAACAGACAGTGGGGGGAGCACACAGTGCCCCTTATACTGCACCTGGAAGGGGCCACTCCAGGGATTATTAAGGCTGCTCCCCTATGGGTACTGCTGAGGGAAAAACTTCTAACACGGGTGCACGTGGTAAGCACACACACCTAGTGTGGAATGGACATGAGCAAGCACTCAAAGAACCACCAAGGTTTATGAATACTTATGGTCAATATTTATCTTTTCTTTGTTAACTGGTTAGCTCAATACAACTTAAAGCTAACTTCCGAAAGTATCATTATAACAGCTTTTTCAGGTCACACCCAAGGGTCTGAATAAGCATCGAAAGATAACGGCAGCAGAGAAGTTCTAAGCAAAGCAAAATATATTCCACTTAAAACTGCCATGTTTTCTGAACTGAAACACTATCCAAAAACTTATTTCCACATTTGAACACTCATATTCCTAACTTGAATCATAACCTGCATTTCACACTGCCGATCACTCCCTGCACATATACTGACCTGTTGTAAAAAATCATCTTTTGCACAGGGTAGCAAGACACTTTTGTGAGCTAAAATAATGATTTTCCAAGAAAAGTTAAACTATTTATTAATCCATAGAAAGTCTGACTCAAATTAGCCCATTAGTCATTACGAGACTATTCTGAAACCTATTCCCAAAGTTCTCACTACAAACACAGTATATACTTACGGTTCGACTGTATCACCAGTCACATGAGTATCAATCAGAATACCTCCCTCCCAACCATATAGCTCAATACTTGTCACACAATATTTGATACATAATAGCAGTTGTCTATGTATGCAGGCAGATAGATTATAAATATAAACTCTATGTTGCTTATCCATTAAGGCTGCACTATACCTAGAACAAAACCACCAAAGCAAATAAATGAAAAACTAAGACACCTAATGGCATGTACCCAATACTTCTTCCCCTAAACATAGACTTCACAGGTCACACCATTAGAATAATCCAAAGAAAATACACGGCATCTTTATTCTACCCATGTAGTAAAGTTATCCATGCAATACCACTTTTCACAAATTTCTGAGCACCATTATTACAGACAGACCAAATTCACCCACTACTATCCTTTCTACATTGTTCTAGAAAATTATATTGACTCATCTCTGAGAAAGTGGCACTATTCCATATATTGGAAACAGAAGATCACTGGAACAAAGTATTTTTAAAGAAAAAAATATCTATTTATTGCTGCACATATGGAGCAAAAGCAGACTTTTTTCCAAACTATTATACCATAACCTCACATACACCTTGCTACCGTGATCCAGAACTTTACTAGAATTTCTTCTTTCTAAGCATCTCCTTCTCATTGACTCACTGATGTCCAGATGATGTTTTTCCACCCTCAAATTTATTATGTTTTTTCAGAAATAAATATAAATATTCTGTCAATATTTTTCCTGGTAATTTTATTTTCTCTCCATTCCTCAGTATTTACAACAATTTGACTTCATTTCATCTGTAGACTTAGGTTCCAATGGTGCTAACTATTGAACAAAGACCTTTCCACAGCTCCACTGAATCCGAAGGGGTTCCAGATATCATTAACGTATTAACAGTCTGTAGGACTGAGGCATTATTTTATATGTTGGTTATCAACAATACCGGGTCATTAAAAGGAAAAGAGCCCTGTGTAGCTCAGTGGACAAATATCAGCCCGCAAGCTGAATCCAGTCTGCCAGGGTTAGCTCCCCACCACTATATTTACCTGCATGGCCACAGGTATCAGCGATCAGCTCCTGTTGGCTGCAGACCACCATTTCTGTCCAATGGGAGCTGCAGGAAGAGGTGTCCAAGTCCAACACCACTTCCTGCCACTCCCATTGGCCGGGAACAGCAATCCTCAGCCAATGGAAACTGTGATCATGGGTACGTGCAGCCTTGCAAGTAAATATAGTGGTGGGGATCCACCAGAAGCTAACCCTGGTGTAGGTCAAAGTCTGTCTCTTTCGTAATATAAGTTAATCCAATAAAAGATATCACCTTATCTACTTTGTCTCTCTAATGTTAAGCATATGTAAGCATAATACTGATCCTGCAGCAGTCTGAGACACCTTCCCATAAGTTAATACATTTGCTTTGTATCATTATCCTTTACTTAAAATTCATGTGTCACTGCTAATAACCAAAACCTTTTCAATTCATTTTCCATGCAGGAATTTGTGAGGTAACACACCAAATATTTTACTGAAGGTTACATATTATGTACTGAATAACCTTTCAGTATTTTAGCAATTGTAGAGGCAAGAAGCCAAATTATGTTCTCAATAAAGTTGCACCAATTTAACAAAGATTAATTCTTGGCCCACATGTTCATATTTATTCATTTTCCATTACAAATATTGGACTAAACTTCCATACATTAATACCAATACATTCAACTAGAAATAGCTAATAGCTAGAAACATAAGGAATTCTTAGCCCTTTCTTAACCTCATTAAATTTTAACCTCATTAAAAATTGTGAAACCTTATGGTGTTAGCTGCAAAACGCAAGATGTAAAAAATAAAGCCAGTTCCTTTATAAAAGGAAACTCCAATCTGTTTAATATTAATGTTCAATAACAATTAACAAGATTTTACCTTCCTGTCTGTTGTTTTTTCTCTTCAGCCATTTTTCCACTGTCTCAGCACTTACACTTTCGGACACAAATTCATCCAGTACCTGGGGGTGAAGAGAAAGATAGGCCTTCACTTTTTCATCTGTCAAACCTGCAAAAGAAAATATTAATTGATTACATTATTGTCATATTGCTCCTTATGGTAATGCTTAGAGACTCCCCATCTAGATCAGGGCTCCCATTTATGCTCAGGGTTGTAAAAATACAAATGTAGACATGGTTCCTGACCTGAAGCATTTACAATCTAAGACAAGAAGTGACATACAAAGAGCAGGAAAAGGGGAAATGGACACATTCATGGAATATATTTCTACTACAAGGTGATGCATGGTAGAACTCACAAAGGTTATTGCAGATGTTGTGGGAGAAAAGTACTGGCAGGAAATCAAGGCTGGAATCACTGGTGCCAGTGATTGTGGGGCTCTGCGAAAAATGTGGAGGCAATAAAGCCATCTCAGAAGCAGTATGGTCTAAACAACAGGTAGGCAAAAGGATCTTAGCAAATGCATTTTGTTAGATTGGAGAACGGTGATGTGAGGGGAAAGACTGTAATAGGTGGGGACATACAGGCCTAAATAGGAGAGATGCATTCTAAACTAGAAGAACCACCAACAACATTTGGATGCAGCCAGCACTGCAAGGGTAAAGGAGAGTGAGGAGTCAAAAGATCACACCTGGGTTATGGGGCTGAATGATAAAGTGGCTGGTGACAGTGCCATCAGCAACACAGAAAGGGAACAGAGATAGTTTTGAATGGCAAATCAAGTTTGGTTTTGGCCAGGCTGAATTTAAAATGACAGAGACACCCAGGATGATGTAATTGGAGAAATTGGCTGAGATGTGGGTTTGGATGGGAGGGAAGGTATTAAAGGGTGAATGTGTGTCTTATTAAGTGCCAAATTCTGTGTCGTCACTTAAAGAGCAATAACAACTACACTAACATCAAAATTAGGCGGAAACTTAAAACGCCAAAAAATTACAGATGTAACTTTAAAAGCTGAAGAAATATTCTAACCTATAGGCAACCATTATTTCAGAAATTTGGTTATAGGCTGTGGTAAATTTCTTTACCATATCTATCAACAGGAAACCAGTGGTATTTTAGTAAATGCAGGACAACCAAAGTGTCACATCAGAAATTCTATAATATGTGAAATTCTTGTTATCACAAACTTACGGGGCTATTCAATTTCATACTGTACCTATTAATTTCAGGGATGTGCAAGTGAAATGGCGCTATAATTTTTCAAGGGAGAAAAGGAAACAAGTGTAACTGCCTTAAGAGAGATACATGTTTTCACAAACACAAGGCATACTGAATACAGAAGTGTTAATTAGTTCTGCTGGGGACTGAAGTAGCAATGCAGTAACTCCTTAACTACTGCTTCTCCTCCAGAGTTGTGTATACATAAACATATTTTCAGTGCAGTAGTGAATTAATAACAGAGTTAGCACAAGTAACAAAAAGCAGGTCAGAGTTAAACAAAACAACTCTCCCCAAATGTTAAATTCATTTTGAGAATACAGCACAATACAGAAACATAGATGCTTCAGTCAGTAAGATTATAAATCTTAATATTCCTTGCTCATTTAAAAAATATCATAGTTAGTGTCTTTCAGAATGAAAATATTTGGCTATTAATAACAAAATACAAAAACAAACACAGCACTATGCTGTCCAGATTTACTCCATTGAATGTTAGAACTGCTACACACCAACACTTGATCATCCACACCAGACCACTACTACTATGAAATTAGTATGAAATTCAGGTCAACCTAATCCATGTCGATGGCCTCCTGCAGCAATCAGTACGTGATGCAGCAGGTAATAGTCTCTAAGCACCACCATTCCATACTTGCACAAATTAAAGTTAGACCACTTAGTAAGGTGATTGATTTTCATTAGCACCTTTATATTTATACCATAAAAAATCTACCATAATCCGGATGTGCATCCTCTGCAGGGATCAATAACCCTTTTCCAACCAATGTACATAATAAGCTCATATATCCTGACAAATTAAATTTGATTACTTATATATATATTGTTTGTAATAGGCTGCATAAAGAAATAAATAATTATATTTGTGATATGTAGTCCTGCTTTCCTTGTAGGACAATATGCTTTTGATTCGAAAATGCTTATAAGTAAGGATATCTGACACTCAACCGTTTTGGAGATTCAGTTCAGTTAAAAGCATCAGAAAATGTACTGAACTTAGCTAAACCTTTCTGATCTAAAATTATGGCTGAGAACTCATTAGTACAGTAAGTGTCACAAAATGTCTACAATGTCCAGATTCTGTGCAGACTACAACTACAGAAAAAAATAGTGTATTGTAGTACTCCTTTTTCAGGCCAAAACTAGGCAATGAGAGGCATGTAACATAGAAAAGCTTTACTGCTATAGGGTGTGATATGAGTGTTATGTGAAAATTCAGATCTCCTCTCATTTTGTCTGGACTATTCAGCTAATTATTAAATTTATATTGCAACATTGTTCAAACATTTTTAATTATGGCCTAATCTTGCAAATCGTTACTTATAAGTAAAGCCCTACTTAATTTCAGATATTGTCAAAAAATGCAGATTCTGTAATATTAGTCTTTTACCACAATACTGACAATTGGAGACCGTACTCTGAGCTATGGGTTGCTGACGAAAAATCACGGAAAAGTAATAATGCACTTTTATTATAGCAAATAATAAGGTCCGTTATTTCTTGTCTTCAATTTTCCAAGGCTTGTCTAAAACTTAGTTATATTTTTGGCAATCAACCTGCAATTCATATTAGAGATGTCAATGGCCCCACAGAAGTGGGGCCGGAGTGCACTGTGGTTATACAACTATTCAGTTATCCGATATCAAACATCCTTAATTCATATAGAATCTTATTTATGAGTCTAGTTCTTATTCCTTTCTTCCAAGAAAACTTACATATGCTTTAAACTTTTATAGCCCTATGTTAACACATGCCATCCATCATTCAATAAAATGTCCCAATGAACTAACAACTTACAGCTACAATTCATAGATTTAACTGTAACTTTAAAAATAATTTTGTCCCAAATGTCTTGCAACTTCAGCTATCCTGTGCTGAGGCTCCTGTTTAACCTCATGGGGACACAAATCTTTTAGTCAATATGAGAATTCCAGAAGTAATCCAAAAGGAGCACACCTGCATTTGACTAAACTGTAGATGACCAGACATGGCTTTTTTTCAGTGTCAGACAATGGAATGATGACCGTGCAGAACCTGAGCTTTCATATGAATGTGTTTAAGTTCCTGAGAACAGGGATAAGGCATAAACCCCTCTTGGCCTTGGGAGTAAGGAAATACTGGGAATAAGAACCTCTGCCCCTGAATTCCTGGGAAACCTCCTCTATTGCACCTAAAGCAAGGAGCAAGCACACCTATAGGAGGAGTTGCTTGTGACTTGTGTCCCTGAAGAAGAATGGGGTCGGAGCTTGGTAGGAAAAGAGGGAGTAGAATTGGATCAAATATCCCTCTCCTACCATGCTCAGGACCCAGCACACGGTTAAAGCGGGACAGATAGTTCTCAAAGGGTGGAGAGGGATTTGAGATTGTGCACCTGACAGCAGAGCACCAGCCACTATCAAAAGTGAGGCTTAGGCCCTAGAGGCTGCTTGGAGGAGGGCTGACACTGAGCAGAGGAGGAGCAGGGAGGTCCTCTCCTATATTTTCTAGATCTGTCAAGCAATTAGAAAATTTAATCGCGATTAATCGCGCGCACTGCCCCTTTGAAACACCACAGCAGAGGTTCCAAGGGACAGTGCCACAAGCCCAGGATCAGCTGGAGTCCCTTGGAAAAAAACTGATTCTTCTAGGAATTAAAAGGAAACATGCATCTCGGATGAACACTCACTGATTCTCTTTATGGACCAGACCTTGCCTTGAGATTCATGCGTATCCTTTTGACTGAATTTTAAAAAAACCACCACAGTGCATCTCTCTTCTAGCTCCCATTTTTCCTCTTTTTAAGATGATAGTCCCATATTTTGGTGCAGACAACCCTTGCCACAACCTGCTAATCCCCTGTTATGTACACAGTTAATATTGGTTCTGGTTTTGTGATTAAACAAAAACAATTATAAAAACCAACTAAAATACAATAAGGACACAAGTATCAGACAAGCATTTCCTTTCTTTATTTCCTTCAGAACTGTAAGCAGATAAACTGTTCAGGATCTGCCCACTGCTTGTGCTAGGTTACCAGCTACTAACTTCCTGACAGCACATTTGATTAGGCTCAATTTGTAGAGCTCACACAGAAATATTCCCTTAGGCTATGCCATCGAGTTCATAAAGTTAATTCATATGTGGGGAAACCATTAATCAAAAGGACTCTCCCCTCCCTGCCGGCTATTGCTGTCTTGATAGCCACTGAACACACATCACTACATCACTGTTGGATAAATGACAGCTCACATGAGCTTTTACATACTTGTGCTATTTATATCTTCCAGGTTAGCTTGTTTATTCTACGGTTGGTACAATATTAACATTTTTGGAACCCGGTAAAATGCAGGAAAAAAAGAGAGGAAACAGCATGGTTTACAAAGTTAATGCCCTGATCCACAAGACTGGTATTTATCACTGACGAGGGACAAACTATGTTGCAATTAGTCAATCCAGTAGCGCTGGACAGTGTCCATCAGGCAAGAGGGGGGAAAAAGGGATAAAAAGATGATTTTTCCTAATACTGTATTTTTCTATTTTGATTTGACATGGTTAGGATGTTAGCTGTGGCCTACTCACAGAGTGACTATAAACATTTGTATATTGTGTCCAGTGCATTCAAGTGTACAATCAAGATATGATCTGTTTCCTAATCGGGAACCAATGGCCTATAGAGTCTATAAGAATAGATTTTTTTTTTTAATTAAACTTCCTGGCCTTGAATGTAACAGGCAAAGGAGCAAAATTTTTATTCTTGGTGCAAGGCAAGAGCAAAGGTTATTCACCATTGAATTTAACATTACAATTGTCTTTATATCAAGGTAGAATTAGGGATGAACTCTTTCTTCCTTCTCTTCCTGTTCATTTTTAAACTTATTATAGGAAAATCTGAACATACATATTTTTCTAATGTTGCTATTTACTGACATAATTTAGTTTTTCTATAAGCACAAAAGTTGGAGCCAGGAATCTCAGTGCTAAGTCTGGCTCTGCAATTCTGTTTTCTTTTGGCCTTAGGCCTATCACTTAAAGTGCAGAACTTCTGTTTCCTCATTTTAAAAACACAGAGAAATCTTATAAAGTTATTGTGATGATTAATTCACGAACTTTTCTAAAGCAATTTAAAGATGAACAACATATATTGAAAGTATATATTGTAAAAGTTAAAAATTTATATTATCATTTATTTATTATTTCATCATTCTACCTGTACTAGAACATTGGAGCCAACAACAAAACTAGAACTTGGATTGTTGTTAGTTACACTATTCCCTACATTTTTTTAAAAAAAGAAAAGAGATTAATTGTAATATTGGTGAAAGGTCTGGTTTAAAAAAGAATGACAGTCCTAAAGTCTGAGATCTTCCACTTGTCCACAAGAAATCCCAGCATTTTGTTAGCTCCCATTTTTCATTTGCAACAGCTATAATGTGACTCCCCAAATCAAACAGAGTGCATGCTATTGACTTTTTATGAGAAAGCCTGTATAAGAAACACAACATGGACTTCCTATAGCAACTGGAGTACTACACAAGTGGAATATGTCCACAGAATCAGTTTCACGGCAACTCTATAGTAGGTCTCCTGTTCATAAACCTTTTCAAAACAGCAGGTCCCGCACAGTTTACATAATTAATAATACAATCACTGTGAGCAAATACTTCAGTCACAGTGAGTTCAGCAATAGTTCACACACAGCCTAGGAAATTCTTATTGAGAGCGGAATGCTGACCATAACTCTGAAACTATCTTTATACTTAAAAAAAAATGTAACAAATCTCTAAATTCCACCTGAAAAATCACACGATCACAGAAAAGATCTTGAGTTATCCATGTGGAACACTGCATCTGTAAGTACAGCCAAGATCTTCACCAATACCTCAGTGTTAGCAGCTCAGAGTGCTAGTGCAAAGAGTTTATGAGACCCCTGAAGTCAAAACAAAATATTTCAAATGAAATGTAGATATTCCCACTTCAATCCAGTGACCAGAAAATAAAGAGTAAAGCAAAGTCAGAGGACAGGCTTACAGAAAAGGAAGACTAATGCGACAAATATATGGGCAGTTTCACAGCTGAAACGCAATACTCAATTTCTGTGGTAGGATTTAGGAGAGACAGAAATTCTAAATACTGTCAGTCTTATACACAGCAATCCCCTCAATATGCCTGCAAAATATGAAAACTAAGTTTAGAGATTTAAATTTAATTGAATCATATATAGACTTGAAAAAGGCACTGAGAACTAAGTATGAAATAGGATTTCTTTACAATAAGCATGGAAAGAAGGAAGTACAGGCAGTCCCCGAGTTACGCGGATCCGACTTATGTCGGATCCGCAGTTACGAACGGGGCACTTCCTCTCCCTGGTCTCGAGCAGACCAGGGAGAGGAAGCAAAGCGGCGGCGGAACGCGCGGCCAGCTGACAGCCCAGACGCATCTGGGCTGTCAGCTGGCCGCGTGCTCCGCTCTGCTCCCCCCCCCGCAGATCAGGGGGAGGGGGAGCTGAGCGGAGCACAGCAGAGCGGCGGAACGCGCGGCCAGCTGACATCCCAGACGCGTCTGGGCTGTCAGCTGGCCGCGCGCTCCGCTCTGCTCCCCCCCCCCTGCAGACCAGGGGGAGGGGGAGCAGAGCGGAGCGGAGCAGAGCAGAGCGGCGGAACGCGCAGCCAGCTGACAGCCCAGATGCGTCTGGGCTGTCAGCTGGCCGCGCGTTCTGCCGCTCTGCTCTGCTCTGCTCTGCTCCGCTCCGCTCTGCTCCCCCTCCCCCTGGTCTGCAGACCAGGGGGAGGGGGAGCAGAGCAGAGCAAAGCCGCGGAGCCCGAGGGCAGCAGGATAGCCACGGCACGTCTGGGCTGTCCCGCTGCCCCCGTGCTCCGCGGCTTTGCTCCGGACGCCTGTGGTACAGCAGCTGGGGCGCTGCCGGTTGGTCCCGTAGCGCCGCTCTGGGTGCCACTGGACCAACCCAGCAGCACCCCAGCTGCTCTGCCCCAGGTGTCCCCTAGTCAGTAGCTGCTGAAAATGACCAGTGGCTGACTACAGGAAGCCCCTGCCCCGGGCTTCCTGGAATCAGCCGCTGATCAGTTTCAGCAGCAGCTGACTTGGGGATGCCTGGGGTTCTTAAGTTGAATCTGTATGTAAGTCAGAACTGGCGTCCAGATTCAGCCACTGTTGAAACTGATCAGTTTCAGCAGCGGCTGAATCTGGACGCCAGTTCCGACTTACATACAGATTCAACTTAAGAACAAACCTACAGTCCCTATCTTGTACGTAACCCGGGGACTGCCTGTATTTACAAAGAGAATGAAATTTTTCATTCCTGCATTTTCCACACACCCCCAACTTCCTCCCCCAATAAATAAAAATCTTTCCTTCAATTATGAATTTACAATAAAACAAAAAATGCCAAATTTAGATTTCTCCTGTTATCTGAATCTGTTTCAGAAGCCATATAAAAATAAGTTCCTTAGACATTTTGTTAGTTTTAGTTTTCACTAACAGCCCAATTCCAGTACTCTTACACTCATTGTGTAGCACTTTGCTCTGGGATTAGCTTCACTGAACTCAGAGTAAGGCACGACTCACTTGCACCATGAATAGGTGGAAGAACTTGGCCAATATAGGTACACTTTAAAAATCTGCTGTCTTTGGCTCCAAGAGTAAGTCACGGCCTTGCTGGCTCTTGCAATTTTATCACAAATCTTGCATACTTGGTGTTGTACAAAAGGTGCCAGCTAATGCAGCCAACTATGTGACTATGTGAGAATCACATCTTTCATTTAAAAAAAGTTTCTAGCCCTGGACAAAGAATTGAAGACATGAAACCTAAAGGATCAAACATCAGGAAACAAATACTAACACAGATTACTTTTAAGATCTAGTGATTTTTCTCACAAACATATTTGGGAATATTGCAGTTACTGCTATGCCTTTAAGCACTTCTGCAAAACCCTGAGTAGTATATCTTGCTGGTCTAGACATGGTCAATCATTTTAATAACCACTGCAAGAAAGACTACCAAGAAATAAAGCAGATTTTTAAATATAGACCAATAACGATGGACCGGGGGGGGGGGGGGGGAGGAACAGCTTCAATTGTTACAACTCCTTTGGCAACAATTAATTTTGCTCTAAAATTGATGGATCACTGCACTCAATGGGCTCGTCTACACTGGCCCCTTTTCCGGAAGGGGCATGTTAATTTCACAGGTCATAATAGGGAAATCCGCGGGGGATTTAAATATCCCCCGCGGCATTTAAATAAAAATGTCCGCCGCTTTTTTCCGGCTTTTAGAAAAGCCGGAAAAGAGCGTCTACACTGGCCCCGATCCTCCGGAAAAAGCGCCCTTTTCCGGAGGATCTTATTCCTACTTTAAAGGAATAAGATCCTCCGGAAAAAGGCGCTTTTCCGGAGGATCGGGGCCAGTGTAGGCGCTCTTTTCCGGCTTTTCTAAAAGCCGGAAAAAAGCGGCGGACATTTTTATTTAAATGCCGCGGGGGATATTTAAATCCCCCGCGGATTTCCCTATTACGACCTGTGAAATTAACATGCCCCTTTTGGAAAAGGGGCCAGTGTAGACGTAGCCATTGGGTATGTCTACACAGCAGCGTTAACATATTGCACATTTACACTACAAGCCTTTAATTCAAAATAATGTCGCGGTAGAGGACTCCGACTCATGGTAACCCACATTTCACAAAGAGTAAGGGAACTTGAAGGAATAACACTCTTCCTTTGACTTCCTGCTGTGTAGTCAGGGCCGAAAGTTGAGTTGAACTATTTCAACTTAAGCTATGCAATTGACGTAGAAAAGTTGAGTAGCTTAATTTGACTTTAGCCCTGCTGTGTAGACATACCCTATTTGACAAGAGCAAAAGCATCACTTCTCCAAACAAGTAAGACAGATATTGTACTAAGCACAAATTTTAGCAAGTGAGACAGAAACACATTAGGACAGACTACAGATTAGAAAATGTTACCTCAAAAAAGGTACACATTTTGTAACAATAATATAAATCCTTTCGTTTGGACCGTAAAAATGATGAACAATGATGAAAAACTGCACTCCCTGTAAATAATTATTTGAACTGGAATCTCACTGTGTATGTACACTATGATATATTTGATGTGAAACATTCTCAAATTAATCCAACAAGGAAATGTAAATGCATTTTTGCACCTATCTTCCTTCCTGCATAATTTAAATAGTCCTGTCCGATGCCCACTCTACACAAAAATCATCTCAAGGTGCTTCATTACAGAACCTTATAACTGTTATTTGTACTCATTCTTGAAAGTATTCAAGGCATGTGTGTACGTTGCTTCATTTGGATTAAACACTAATCTCATTAAATCAATCCCTTCTTTATTCAAAACATCAGGATTCCAAACCACAGACACAGTCAGTTTTGCAATATACTTTTCAAGTCAGTTTTTTTATCTTAATCCATTTAAGAATACAGGAATATATTGCAGCCAAGTGCCCAAACTGCATGATACCTATGATTACACTAGTTTGGCAAAAATTGTCAATTGCTAGCAACCAGAACAGATGAATCTCTTCTTTTGTTTAACTGGCATTCAGGCTATCTATGAACAACTTCATTTAATCTCTTTTCTTTCTTCCTGTCCAACCATGCTCATCCCAACCCTAACCTGACCAAAAACAGAGAAATCATAAATTACTTTTTACACTGACCAGCAAACCAAATCACTTCTATCTTAGGAACAGAGACAAATATATTTGTACACAAAATATTACAGTGCACATATACAGTAAGATATTTGACATGAAACATTCTCAAATTAATCCAGCAAGGAAACAGATAGATACAAAAATGCATTTATCTTCCTTCTTAAATAATTTAGTAATTTGAAAGATCTGCCTGAAGAATAAACTAAATATTCATTCAGAATTTATGCTAAAGATTATTACCAACATTTTAATAAAGAAGTTTCAACATTCCTATAAGTAGCAGAATAACACCAACAGTTTAAAATCATTTTCCCTTTTTCCCTTCTCACAAAAGTATTTCCTATTTCCCAGGTTCCCATCCAACATGCTCTGTGCTAACGATGTCTAAATTAACATCAATTCTGAAGCAATTTTTAATTAATATAATTTTCTTACAAACTTTCAAAGAGGAATACGCTAGTGGAAACTTAGGACCTTTAACTTCATACCTGCAGTGTCCACATGGAGGTGCTACAGTGTAGCACTTTGGTGCACACCGTTATTAATACTTTCATAGTCTGAACTGCAGGACAGTGTAGCCATGTCTTCATTGCACAGCAAGGCCGAATGTACATCTAAAGCTAGTACAACACACACTAACATGTTCTATGGATCCCACTGTTACCCCCCAAAAGCTCCATATTGTGCTTTGTCCTAACCACACTAGGTGAAGGTGAACTACAGAACTGTTAGTGTGTGTTAAAAGTGTCCACTCAGATGAAGGCTAACACGATGTAATTTTGCATCCCAGCTTGCCATGCACTATATCCTCATACAGATAAGCCCTCTGTGATCTTAACCCAATATTTTGACCAAATTCCAGCAAAGATAACCAAAAACACAACTCTGAAAAACAAAACGTATCTGGTTCCACACAATATAAGTTCCCCAAAATTGATTTGTTTGCCATAGACCCTAGATATACTGCATTTTTTGCTACATCTGACACTTAAATAATAAAGTTGCTCATGTCAGAGAAGTTAATAGCACATTCACTGTTCTGAAAACTACTTGCTATTTTGTCTAAATACTGCTGCAAAATATAGATCTCTTCAGATTCAGTGCAGTTCTTGATTGACATTAAAAATAAAAATTACCAGTCAAATTCTTCTGTGGGGAGAAAAATCCCACCTTCAGACTAATTAAGCTTTGAAAGTTAGGCACTAACTCCATCAAACTGTCAGAAAAAAAAGTTAGAAATTCCAATTTATTTTAAAAACAAGAACAACAAAGAACAGTGTTTTCTTTTTCAACACCTAATTCTTCAGATGTGCAAGTAAATGGAGTGAGAGGGGACTCTTCACAGATGTTAATTCTCTTCAATTTTATGATGCCAGATGTAATGATACCTACATGTCAATAAAATATGGCCTAAAAAGAGCAGCATAATTTCAGATATTTCAATAAACACTCTGTTAAAGTGAATGGTGATTTAAAGTGACAAGTACTGTGCTAAGTTTACTTTTACATTACAAATAAGACTAACTTGCACAATCCTTACTTGTGTTGGTGAGCATTTAACTCAGCTCGAGTACTCCCACTGATGTCAGTTCATCTGTGTAGGTAAATGGTCATCAACATGATCAAAGGTTGTGCAACAAAGCCCCAACCATGTTTCATTACATGCATTGGTTCAGACTTGATTTCTTTAATAGCATGTACAATATTACTTCATTAAATCATAATACAAGAAACTCTTCTCATGGACAAAATACAGTTATAGAACTGTTCAGTACCAAGTTATAAATTACATACTCAATTTGGCTCCAACTGAATTCAATGAATAATCTTTCTCTGATTTGTATGGGAGCAAAATGGGTTGATAAACATAATTGCATTTCTAAAGATACATGGTAATTTGAGATGATTTACTATTTCTATTAAGACAAAATACAAGATAGAAAATGTACAGTAAGTAAACTATGGATCTATGCTGAACAGTGTAAAAATTCAAAAGATACACAAAGGCTGTAGCTATTAGAATATAAACACCATTTTTAAGTTTGAAATATGAAAATTATTTATCATCTTAATACTTAATAGCTCTTTAGTGCCCTTCATCATAGAAGATCCCAAGGCACCATATGAACTACAGGAATTTTCCTGCCCTCCTTAATCTTTTCAAAATTCCTAAAGATTCAATGTGCTATTAATTTCATAGGCCCTGAAATATTAAAACAGAATTTTGCAGTAATGTGACTCACATATTTGCAGCTCTGTGAAATTAATAAATTCAGATCAAATTACAGGATATGCAGTTCAAAAAGTTTTCATTAAGAATGTATACCATTTGCTTTTCACTATATTAAATATATATGTGCAGTAAATGCAATTAACCAGTATAGCCATGAGCATATTAAAAAATTACACATTATAGCATTTATAATTTTTTAACAGAAACAGCAATGAAATTTTCTAAATTACAGTAACAAATCAAGACAAGGTGGTTTGCATGATACATGAATGAAAATTTGACTACATCTGGACTAGTTCTTGGGAACTAAACATTTACACCACTACAAAGTACTGGGAGCTGACAACAGCTAGGCTGACAACTGCTAGGCTTGCTGTATCCCAAGACCCTTATTGTTCAGTAATTTGCTCACTTACTGTTCCCTTATCACCATCATTCACACCTTTGGCAACTTCTGCCAGAACTACAGCAATAGCATACCTAGGCTTGATTCCTGCACCTCTAACCATAAAAAACCTGCAGAATGTTTCCTACAGTATTTAACATGTTAGGTGTTTGTTGGAAGTGGTTTGCAGAAAAAAGCAAGATAAATACATAGATGACTGGAACACTCAAAGAGATGGATTTTGAATGGCTTCTTTTTTACAACTTTCAATTGGAGAGGCAATCCTCCACAAATGGCATGATTATTTGGCAAGTGATATTCTAATCAATACCACTTCAGACATGGAGTCTAGCACTACTTTGAATTCTAGCTATTTCCCCTCTCTCTGTACCCAATCTTTAAAAAAAAAAGTCACAGGATTTCAATCAGGGCTCCTAGTTTACCACAATGCTTAAGCAAATGCCACAGAATTAAAGGCTGGCCTCAGACATTAAAAGTGAGTAGCTGTTTCTCTTCCCTCTCCTCGGCTGCTTCATCACTTCCCCAGCCCAGTTTTGTTTGTTTTGGAGACAGTGCTCCTTACCACCATGTGTTGATGTCTAAAAAGTATCTTCAAAGGAAAAAATAGTTGGAAGAGAGATGGAAAAGGAGAAATTGTCCTCTGTGTTTGTTAAGGACTCAGGAAACACCTAAAAATGAAATTACAGCCCCCACCTTTGCACTCACAATGTGTCTTTGTTGTAATGACTTACATAAGTGCCTTTCACTCAGAAGGATGCTAAAGTACATTGCAACGCTCTTCACATACAAAAATAACTTCACCCTCACACACTGCGATACAACTTTAAGATAAATTAGCATCTATATGCACAGAGAACACTTTAAAGTTACAAGCTGATTCCTATCAACTGTTTAGTGCAGAAATGCCATATACAGTTCTGTAGAACATTCACAACATTAGCTAGCCGATAAGCATTGTAAACAACAAAAAAGACTGTTCTGTAACTGGTGTTCTTTCAGATGTGTTGCTCATGTCCATTCAACATAGGTGTGTGTATGCCTGCCACATGCACTGGCGCCAGACGTTTTCCCCTAAACAGTGCCTGTAGGGGCTGGGATCCCCAGCGTCCCCTGGCGTGGAGCATGGATGACGCTCTATATAGGGCGCCCTCCCTCCTCAGTTCCTTTTTGCCAGAACTCTGAGAGAGGGTAGGCGGGTGAGAAACTCAATGGACATGAGCAACACATCTCAAAGAACACCAGTTACACAACAGGTAACTGGCTTTCCTTCTATATTGTATGGACATAAGCAAGCACTTGGGGTATGTCTACACTACAGCGCTAATTCGAACTAACGCGTCTAGAACTAAAAACTAGTTTGAATTAGCGTTTTGCTAATTCGAACTAGCAAGTCCACATTGAGTGGACCCTGAACAGGGCTTAAGGATGGCCGGAAGCAGTGCCGGCAGGGCATCAGAGGAGGACTTAGAGCATGGAGATGCTGTCTCAGGCTAGCCGAGGGCTGCGCTTAAAGGGTCCCGACCCCCACCCCGGACAGACAGTTCTAAGGGGTGCCCCGCTTGCAAAGCAGTCCTGGCTTGGAGTGCCCGGAGTACCCACACTGGGCACATCACAGCACTCGGCCATCAGACCGGCTGCACTTGCCGCAGGCTGCCATCTGGGGAGAGGGAGCAATCGGGGGGCTGCAGGAGAGCTTCCACCCCCAGAAGCCCGCAGAGCCAGCCCAGTCCTCCCCATCGGGGGCTCGTACTCCATTCCTCCCTCACCTCCTTCCACTTACCCTTCCCTAGCCCCCCTTCTTATTGATGTACAAAATAAAGATAACGTTTCTTCCAACATTGACTCTGTCTTTATTGAACAAAACTGGGGGAGACTGGGAAAAGGAGGTGGGAGAGGGGAAGAGAAAGGCTGGGAGAGGGGAGGGCAACTAACATGATCAGGGGTTGGGAACAGGTCCCAGATGAAGAGAGGCTACAGAGACTGGGACTGTTCAGCTTAGAAAAGAGGAGATGGAGCGGGGACAGGATAGAGGTCTCTAAAAGCAGGGGTTGGGTGGAGAGGGTGCATTCAGAAAAGTTCTTCATGAGTTCCCATAAAGAAGGACTAGAGGACACCAAAGGAAAGGAATGGGTAGCAGGCTTCAAACTAGTAAGAGAAAGTTGTTCTTCACAAAGCAAATAGTTAACCTGCGGAACTCCTTGCTGCAGGAGGCTGTGAAGGCTACAACTAGAACAAAGTTTAAAGGGAAGTGAGATCAAGTCATGGAGGTTGGGTCCATGGAGTGGTCTTAGCCAGGGGGTAGGAGTGGTGTCCCTGCCCAAAGTTTGTGGAAGGCTGGAGAGGGATGGCACGAGACAAATGACTTGGTCACTGTCTTTGGTCTATCCCCTCCAGGGTCCCTAGGGTTGGCCGCTGTCGGCAGACAGGCTACTGGGCTAGATGGACGTTTGGTCTGACCCAGGACGGCCATTGTAAGCTCAGGGCTCAGGGTCGGGGGTCTCGGTGGACCCCCTTAATTTTCATGCCAACCTGCTCCTGGGTGGCCAGGCTGGCAGCTCTCCTGCCGTAGACGGCCACTTTCCTGTGCCTAGTGCGGAGATCGTGGACGAGGTCCACGATGTCCGCACTAGCCCAGGAAGCTGCCCGCCTCTTGCGGTCCCGGGCAAGCTCCCGGGAGCCGCCAGACTGGTCCCGGGAAGAGGGGGTGGGCTGGGGGACATCGGGTGGGTGGCTCTGTGCCGTGCCAGGTGCAGGGTCTGCTGGCTGGGTGCTGGCAGGCTTGCACCTGGCACGGGCACTGTAGCCAGCCCGTGCCCCTTTAAGGGGTCCGGGGCCGGGAGGGGGGCATAGAGTTTCCCTGGTGTAGGCCAGAGTGGCCACCAGGGAAACCTGGGGAGGGCTAGCTTCCCACTAGTTCGAATTAAGGGGCTACACACCCCTCAATTCGAACTAGTAAGTTCGAACTAGGCTTAATCCTCGTAAAATGAGGTTTTCCTAGTTCGAACTAAGCGCTCCGCTAGTTCGATTCAAATTCGAACTAGCGGAGCGCTAGTGTAGCGGCTATGAATGTTAGTTCGAACGAACGTCCGTTAGTTCGAACTAACATTGTAGTGTAGACATACCCTTGGGTGACTGTAAGCAGTCTGTAAAAACCACAGAAAGGCTGGATAAGGGCGCTGCTGGACCTTATAATTGAAGAACTGGTTATATGGCAGTTCCAAGATCAGTGCTCAGAGTTCCGACACCTGTCAGGCCGAAGTGATGGTGATCAGGAAGGCTACTTTGAAGGAAAGCAGCGATAAGGGACACGTGGCCAAAGACTTGAACGGAGGGCCTTTGAGCCATGCCAAGACCAGGTTCAGGTCTCACTGCAGGAGAGGGTCTCTGGCCTGAGCATAGAGGCATTTCAGCCCTCTGAGGAACTGAGAGGTGACATTATGAGAGAATACCGAAAGGCCTTGCATGGGCAGATGAAACACAGAAATGGTCACCAGGTGGACTCTAATGGTTGCCAGAGCAAGGCCTTACCACTTCAGGTAGAGCAAGTAATCCAGGATTTCCTGAAGGGAAGCTTCGGCCAGGACGACTTCCTGTTGCTGTGGCCATATGGAGAAATGGATCCATTCGGCAGCATAAGTGGACCTGTGCTTAGGGCTCCCAACTCTCAAGGAGAACCCTCTGAATGTCACCTGAACACACTAGCTCCTGGGGTTCAACCATGGATGAACCATGCCATCAGATGAAGTAGGTACCCTGGGAGAGCAAATCCGGTTTCAGTGGTAGTCACCTGGGTGTATGGACACCAGGTTAAGCAGTGTCACAAATGAATGCTGGCGAGGCCAAGCCAGCGCGACGAGGCTCACTGTCACTTTGTCCTGTTTGATCTTTTGCAGAACTTTTTTGATGAGGGGAAACAGAAGGAAAGTGCAGAGGAGATCCTCTGACCACCGGTACAGGAATACATCTGCAACAAAGCCCCACTCCAGGGCAAATCGGGAGCAGAACCGGCTGCATTTTGCACTGTCTCTCATTGCAAAGTCGTCCACTAGGGGAGAGCCGAGTTGGAGGCACGTGTGAGGAGGAGACTCACATTGCACTTAACGTTCTATCTCGATGGGCCCTTGACAAGCCAGTCATCCAGGTAAGGGTACACTTGTACACCATGACACCTCAGGTATGTAGCAACCACTGACATGCACTTGGTGAAAACGCCAGAGGCGATAGACAGGCTAAAGGGCAGGACAGCAAATTGGTAGTAGATCTTTCTCACTACAAATCTCAGGCAGCACTTGTGACCTTTGAAGATGGTAATATGGAAGTACATGTCCTTGAAGTAGAGGGCAGAATACCAGTTCCTGGGACCCAGGTCCGGATGATAGTGGCCAGGAAGACCATGTGGAACTTCACGCAGATCAAAATTTGTTGAGGCCCTGCATATCCAATATAGGCCATAGGGCCCCCTTTCGCCTTGGGGACCAAAAAGTCGTGGGAGTAGAAACTTTTGTTCTCAAATTCCGGTGGTACACTCTCCACTGCTCCCACCTAGAGCAATTGGGATAGCTCCTGCTCAAAAAGATGCTTGCGAGAAAGGTTCTTGAAGAGGGACAGGCACAATAGATGGGAGGGTAGTGTGGAGGAGAGCTGGAGGGTATAGCCATGTTGGACAATGGACAGGACTCAACAGTCCGATGTAACGTCCCTCCCATGTCAGAAGGAGGGGACAGAGCCTGAAGGAGAATATGTGGGCAGGATCTATGTCATTCCTGGGCGCATCCTCAAAAGGAAAGCTTGCTCTGGGGTTTTCCCTGGCTGGTCAATTGCTGGCCAGATGGAGAGAATGGCAGACCTGTTTCTGCTTGGGGGGCTCCAGGCGTGAACGGGCTCTCTCCTATGGGGATACTGGTCCTTTGGCTGGGAAGACTGGGCTTTAACCTCTTCCTCTCAGACCCTAGGACTTAGAGACTTAGGGTTTTCAAGGTCATACACAAGTCCTTTAGCCCATGCAACTTAGTGTGTGTCTGTTCTGCAAACAGGGTCCCTGTGTCAAAAGGGGGGGGGGGGGTCCTGAATGGAGATCTGCACCTCCAGAGACAGGCCTGATAGAAGCTGAGCCGCATACCTCATGGAAATGGTAGAAGCCATATAGCAAGTTGCCGAGTCCACGGCATCAGATGCCACCTGCAAGGCCGCCAGCGCCATGGAGGACTCCTCTTTGATCAGGGCCTTATACTCCTTGTAGGAGGTTACTGGCAGGAAGATCTCAAACCTGGCCAGTGCCTAACAGGTATTTACCTCATACCTAGTGAACAAAGCCTGGCAGTTTGCCACCCTTAGCTGAAAGCTGGATGAAGAATAAATCTTTCCACCAAATAAATCCAAGCATTTGGAGTCTTTATTCTAGAAATGGAGGCTGACTGGCCCTGACCCACCTAATGGGTGGGTGTAGAGGTAGTCATGGCCTCCTGTCAGGTCAAAGTACTTTCATTCAGTCCTGTTGGCTATAGGGTTCATCCATTCAGGATAGAGGAGAGGGTTTGCAAGAGAGTCTTGGAAATCTTGGTGACCACCTCGTGCAGGGGCAAGGCTGCCCTGCCAGGTCCTGTTTGCCCCAGGACCCCAAACAAGACCGAGGTCTCTTGCACCTCCTCAATCTGGAGACCCAAGTCATTAGCCATCCTCCTCAAGAGGTCCTGTGGATACTCAAGTCCTCCTGGGGCACCATGGGGCGAGGAACCACAATGGCCTCATCTGGTGACAAAGAGAAGGAGGTCACACCCAGTTGACCCTCCTCACAAGGTGAGGGTTGGTCCCTCACCCCTGCCGTCTGCTGAGCGGGGGAGAGAAGGTGGGGGACTGGTATCCCAGCACCCCCTTGAGGCCCATGAGACCCTGGCAGCACCAAGGGGCCCAGAGAGACTCTGGCAACTGAGCAGGTAATCTGGGGATGTACCGGGAAGCCCCAGGGAGTCCATGGGCACCATTGCACCAGTCACTGAGATAGCTGCTGTGGTGCGCCCTGGAATGGCACCTGTGGCACGGACATTGATGGCACTGAAGGTTGTGCTGACTGCTGTGCCAGAGGGATGGAGTCCACCTCCAAAGTCATGCTGCAAAAGGGGACGCTTACTGACACCCAAGACAAGGAGTGGAAGCGCTCACTCTTCTAGTGCCAGAACTCCGCCACCAATGACGACCTCAGAGACTGAGAATGTCCATAGTATCTGGGGTGCTACGATGGCCGAAGAGCTGGAGAGAAGATCCACAGTGCTCGGACTGGGAGAAGTGGGATGTGCCTCTGCAGCCAGGAAGACTCGGGCCGGCGAGTATCTACCATGTGGCAAACAGTTCTGGTGCTGTGGAGAGGAGTCTTGACATCAGCACGGCAAATAGGAAGAATCACTATCCCTTCAATGCCTTTGGTGCCAGGGGGCACATACCTGCACAAATCTTCACAGCAACTCCAGAGATGCGGGAGATTGTATGTTGTGCCTGGTCTCTCACGTGCAGACCTATGGGGAATTCGGAGTGCTCTCCTCTCAGATGCTGGAGAGCGTGACCAGACCATGCCATGAGATTGGGGGCTAAACAGCGGTTTACCCCGTGCCAGGGCCACATTGGAGGCAGTATCAGCATGGCACTTTTGTCCTCCGCAGCCTGGAAGGCCTCCGCTGTGCTGGGGAGACAGACCTCTAGCACCGACAAAGGTGACATGAAAAACTTAAAAAACAACAAATAGTTTAGTAGCACTTCAAAGACTAACAAAACATGTAGATGGTATCATGAGTTTTCATGGGCACAGCCCACTTCTTCAGATGACCAGAGTATTGGAAGTCCAGAATAAAGAATAAATAAGGGAAAGGGGTAGGGAAGAGAGAAGGAAAAACTCAGTGTCTTTTGAGGTTTTTTCAGCCTATCTGCTGGCTGATAACCCTTCTTCCTCTTATTCTTATGAGGCAACTTGTCTCTGCCCAGCTTCCTAGGAGGCCTAGCTAGGGCCTTGGACGACAACCGGAACTGAGCCAGATACGGCGGTGTGCTGCGGATGGAGGCACGGGTACTCGGTGCCAAGTCTGACCACTGATCCTGTGGGGCAAGTGTGGATTCCATTAAGAGCACTCTTAAGACCAATGTTTCACACTTTAATAGTTCTGGGATGGAAGGACCTGCTAATGTGACACTAGTCCAAGACATGTCCTTCCCCCAGGCAACAAAGGCAGTCAGTGTGCAGATGGCTGACTGATATGGCCTTGGGCAGGCTGCTCAGGCTTTGAAGCCCAGGGCAGTGGGGCATGCCTTATCCCCCAGGAAGAGTCTCTTCAAGAGAATTGGAAGTCTAACAATTTATAGGTACTTAGCATAAACTTAAAAACTGCTCTGGTAGCACTTTATAGACTAACAAAACATGTAGATGGCATCATGAGCTTTCGTGGCACAGCCCATGAAAGCTCATGATACAATCTATATGTTTTATTAGTCTATAAAGTGCTACTAGACCAGTTTTTGTTTTTTAAGTTTATCCTGTACAGACTAACTCGGCTACCCCTATAGATACTTAACAGTTCGTTTAGAACTATCAACAATGCAAAGTAAGTGCTTACTATAGTTAAGGCTGGAGCATGCTGTTCCAAGCACCTTCACCGATAGTAAGAAGAAACTGAGGAGGAAGAGGCCGGGGGCACCCTATACAGTGCAGCATACTCCGGAGGAGCTAGGGATACCAGCCCCTTCGGGTACTGCTTTGGGAAAAACTTTGGGCAGTGGTGCATGTGACAGGCACACGTACCTATGTTGAACAGACATGAGCAGGAACTTGAAGCAGCAGCCCAGGATTCTGGTTTTTGTCTGGTGCACTGACCAAATGTAAAGGCACATACATTACAGTGCAATATAAATGTCAAAATAACAGTGAAAACAAATGAGTTAGAAATTGCAACATTAGAAAAATCCCCTGTAGCAGATGTATACTGTGAAATTATCACATATTGTATATCTATTAAAAATTGGTGGAAAAAACCACAGAAATTTAATAAAATGTAGCTTTTCAAAAATTCAAAATTAAAACCTTTTTGGTTGACTTTAGAGACAGCCTCTAGATTAGCAGTAAAATTGCTGTACTTGTAGGCAAGAGTGCATTAATTTAAAGGCAGTTCAAATTAATTGACAATGACAAGAAAGAAGTCTGAAGAAAGAATCACCAGGGATTGCAATTGAAATACTACAAGTATTGCATCTGTGGGATGCAGCACAGGAAAAATGGCATACAGAGGTCTCTCCAGGGTATAGTACAATACATTATTGTTTCTCCTTTTGCTCTTTAGGTTGACCCAGTTTCAAGCTTTGAGTGACAATTTTTGGGACTTCATCCCACTGACATGCAATTTATGTTATCCCATGTGTTAACACTTTGGAAGGCATACCTTACACTTAATTTCCAGTTGATCCAATAAAGTTGGAAGGGACAAACTTTTTCCACTGAAGAATTAGTCCCAAAAAGATACAATATGCTCAAACCACCATGACTTAAAGGTTAGACCTCAAGTGCAAGACACACGTCACGCAATTATTTAATTCAGTAAGTATTATACTATTCAAGAAATGTGTAGGTTTTTCTTCTCAAGTGATTTTTGTTTATTTTTGTTTGGCTTTCTTTGTTTTAATGGGAAAAGTAACCTGGCAATAATGACAATGTGAGGTACCATAGTTCTACTCTCTTAATTGCTCCATATCAAGTGAGTTGACAAAATGCGCCCAACATAATAGCAGCTGGAGACTTCTTAATCTGCCTGCATTTTTAATTGTGAGGGGGCAGACAGAGAGGAGTGTAGAGAATGAAGGGGAAAGAGGGCAGACAAAAGGAGATAATAGAGCCATGCTGATTCACAGTTCTGACACATAGCTGCCTCCCACTGTAATTGGCAGGCCACACAAAGCTTGCAGGGTGCAGCAGGGAATCATCACAGGAATTCTAGGGACCTCAGCTACTATACTGGGAGAGGAAGACAGAGCACAGCAGAAAGAAAGGAGAGATGGGAGAGAGGTGATCTCCAGAAGGTATGCAATGAGCAGGGGGGGTCAGAAAAAATGAGGAGGGGATTTAGGAAACAAGTGAATGAAATTTCTGTGTAAGTGGTGGTATGATCAATGGAAATGGAGTCACAGAGCCCAAATTGCTTGGAGGGATTGTAACTGGTGAGATACTTGTGAAACAGGAAATTCAAGGAATTAGACTTGAAGCAACTCAGCAACACAGGCAGAGAAGTGCACAATTTAATGAAAGTTTCAATTGTTCAACCCAATCTGCATTCAGTTTCACATTTTGCAAATGAAACAGTAAAGTTAGGCAATTCTACCGACGGGTGGAAACAAGAAAAACAGGAGAGAAAGGACAATTCAATTGGCTGTGGACATGACTTCATGAAAAGCAGGGGAAATTGTTTTGCAGGAATAGCAGAATGTGTTAAGGGGAACTGCATAAGCCCTATGGCTGCAGCATTTCTCTCCTTTTTACCCTCTCTCCCTGTACCAAATCTAAAGAATGAAAAAATTAGCCATAAAAACCACACCAAGATAAAATACCTAGTGGAAAACTATATTAAAGGAAAAGGCAAGCAGAAATGACATTAGAGGTGGCAGGGGAGGATGAAAGGATGTAAATACCACAGGGAATATTTTCAATTTAATCTCAGGATTTTATTTTTAATTTTCTCATTTTCTGGCCCCTTTGGGGGCCAGCAGTTCCGTAAAGCTGCACTGAGCCTGCTGTGCTAAAAGTAGTTCCCATCAGTAAAGTAGAAACACGCATAAGAAAGAAACACAGGGAGCAAATATGTAGTTAGATGCCACATAGCCACATTTTTACCTGCAAGAATGCAATGGCTTAGAAAAAAATCACCTACACTTAGTAATCATACATGTATACACAATCATTTAAAAGTTCAACAAGAGTCTTGTACTTAGGAGATAAAACAGATAACCTAACTATGATGTGATCCCAGGGGCTTTGCCGTGCATATGCAAATGAGATGTTAATTAGCATATTGCTGTGTCTCATTTGCATAATTTATGCACACAATTTTTTGCGCAAAAGGCTTTTGCGGGGAAAAAAAGTAGCACGGTCAGGGTTTTTTTGCACAAAAACCCCATTTTCCACCAGATCCTTATGCCTCTCCCAGGGTCTTTTTGTGCAAAAAAAACCCCCATCCACACTACTTTTTTTCCGCAAAAACCCTTTGTGCAAAAATGTCAGGCATACATTTTGGAAATGAGGTGTGGTGATATGCTAATCCGCACCTCATTTGCATACTCGCTGCCTGCAAAACCAGCAGTGTAGACAATGCCTAGAATACCACCTGGAACTGTCTTACAACTATTCCCCATTATTCTTCAGCCTGGGCTGTTTCTCCCACAGCTTTGCTATTGACAAGCCGCAAACCCCTCCACATCCTGTTATCAATTAGTGACTTTCAGACCAAGCAAGATTTGAATCAGGCAGCTTCTCTCAACCAGATGGATGTTGTAGCTCTTAATATACAGGCTCAATTTCCTTCTCAGACTGATACCATTCTCCTCAGTTCAAAATCTTTGTCTTCCCAGTGTTCTTGTTGCCATCAGTGTACATCGGAGAGGAGAGAAGTCATCTCCTCCTGCAGCTGTCCCTTGTTTTAGACTCTCTATTCATGTTCCAGGGAAGATATTAACCCAGGAATATCCTGGTAGCTCTTGCTGAGCCAGAGTCAAGCAATTTTCATTGTGTGATGTTTGCACAACTGTCTTAAAGAATTGTAACTCTCTTCTTCACAATTCCCCTGCTGGTCAATGGCTCATGGTGGTCACAATGCCTGGCTGGGGATGAGCCATCACCTTTGTCATCACTGAAAAGTTAGCAGTGGGTATCTCCCAAATTCACAACATATTTCAATAACAACCATACTGCAAAATGTCATGTCTTACACACAAATGATATACATATTTTGATAGAACAATGAGTTTCAGCAGATCATCACTTGTCATATTATTTTATATGGCATGCTTTGCATGAAATGTCACAACCATATAAAAATGACAAATATGGGGTTTACCAAGTGCTTCATTGAGGTCCAGTGCATCACACCCATCAGAACTCTTCTCACTTAATATGCATAGACTTTATGGTGGCATGAAGAATATATCAGAATTTTTAGTGAAAAATATTCTCTCCACACAAGCTTGAACTGTTTGGCCTTCTTGGCATACAATAATTCATGCATTGTACAGTATTGTGCTCCTTATGGCAAAGTGTTTCTGTGTCGTCAACCGTGTCATCAAGCCATTTTATTCCCAACAGCTGTAAAACTCTTTTAAGCTCTGTTTCTTGTAATGGAGGTGTTTGTTCATATTAAGAAGTGTATCTAAAGGGATCATGTATAAACAACTTGCCTTCTTAATATATAAGGCGAGTATTACAGCTCAGGAGACTTAGATGCAAGCCTCCTCACAACTCCCAGCAACAGAAGGGCCACCTCTAGAAACGACAGCAAGATTTGAAATTATTTGCCAGTGGAAGAATGGGAAGATTGCAAGGCGAGCATGGGGATCTGAGCCATCAGTTATTCAACAATTTAAGCTTTCAGTTAAAAAAGGAATATGTGTTTAGCCCTTGCCATGGCATGAAGATTACATTCCATTCACTTTTTGAAGGCTGACTGATGGAGCCACCATCACTTCCAGAGATATCTACTTGATATTACTCTGTTGTTCACAGCTTTGTAAAGTAGCTTCAGAGTGAAATAACAAGGCTCTGTTCACTTTCACTGTTCTTATTCAGAACCTGAGGGTCATCATGAAACTTTTAAGAATTATATGAGTTTCATGTTGCTCCTCTTTAGGAAAGCTATGAGCAGAGACAGGAAGTGGAGTTAATCACAGAAGAGGAAAATCCCTCTGACACCTTCCTCCCCCCCCCCTCAAAAAAATCCCCACTGCCACACACCAATGGCTGTTTGAGGAGTAGAGCAGTGGAGCTATCATTCCATTTTCATTGAGATAGCAGGAGACTCTCTGGGAATGCAAAGGGTGAAAAGAGGGGGGGGGAGATACAAAGCTCTTTCTCCCTTACACCTGTTAGTCAGAAAATAGGGATAGATTTCAAATTTACAAGATGCCTACTAGCTAGAGCAGTGGTGGGCAATAACCAGGCTATGGGCTATATGTGATTCACCAGGGTTAGTCCCTGGCAGGCTACTACCACTTTATTTACCTGCTTGAAGCAGGTATAGCTGCTTGAAGCTCCCATTAGCCTAAACCTGATGAACTGCAGCTTGACTGTGGGCCATTTGCTCTCCACCACTGAGCTAGAGGACTGATAAGAAAGATGGAGTCTCCAACAAAAAGAGTCCATGGATATCATCCTGGTAGACATCACTCATTTCCACTACCCTGAACCTGTAAGGAAGCATGGCTTCTCGATATGGCATTTATTTCTGAAATTCATTAGTGAGGCCCCCTATTCACATTTATAGTCCTCTAGCTACTAGGTGTCTAGCAAATTTTTGAATCCTCTAGAGAAGACTGTAGCTTATCCAAACCTTAGTCTCTGTGCTAAGGAAGTTATTAATTAGTGCTAATGTGATATATAAGTGGCATGAGCACCAGTCCACTGAAAAAAGTTCCACAACTACCAGGTACTGGCAATTGCAGCTCCTGCTGGCCATGGACCACTGTTTCCAGCCAATGGGAACTGCAGGAAGCGGTGTCCCAGTCCATGCTGCTTTCCACTGCTCTCATTGGCCATGAACAACAATTCATGGCCAATGGGAGCTGCAATTGCCCATATCTGTGAAGGCGCAGGTAAATACAGTGTCAGTGGCCTACCAGGGGCTAACCCAGGCAAACTGCCATCATTTTATTGCCCACCCCAAATTAGACAAAAAGAGGATTGTATTTTGGATAAGAATTTTAAATGTGGATTTAAGGTAACTTTATCTTTATGAAAATACAGGATATGCCAGGGGCATGCCAATATTACCTACTCATTGGGCAGAGGTGATAGTGACAAGAAATGCTGTTTTCCTGGTTATATGTATATAAGAGCATGATGACATAGTTTTGAATGGTAGTCTAGAAAAAAAAATGCAAAAACACACCAGTGTCCCAAAGTGGATTTGAAGCCTGTTGGAAATCTTTTCATGAGTGGATGCATGAAAACAGAGTGGCCATCTATATCAGGGTGAAAGGTCAGCTAAATATACATGAATGGAGCTCACAGATAAGCCTGATCTTTTAAGTAGTAAAATATAGTCTAAGTTAGGCAGCACTGGAGTGCTCATTGCTTTGACATGACTGGAGGTGCACCAGGATTAGAATCTTGTTCATTTTTGGAGGTTTAGTGCATCAAGTCGTGTCACATCTTCTATTCAAAAATACTTCTTTTATGGCCTCTAAACAGGTCATTCCCTGAATCCTGAAACCATGAAGGAGCCATATCTTTAGAGGGAGTAACTATATATTGGAATGGAGGATTTGACCCGTATCCTGCAAGATTTGTCAAGTCAATTGCAGAATAATAAGAGGACACACAACCATGCAAATAAGGTAAGTATAGCTTATCTGTCATGACCATGTTGGAGCTTTAAGAGTTCAGTCCTTTTGGATGTTGTGGAGTACTCTCAACATAAGGGGAAAGAGAGTAAAGGTAGTACAGTAGCTGGGTATTCCGTGTGAGGAGGAATGTGTCTCCCAAAGGATCCACAGCCTAGGCCTAAAGTACAGCAGAATTGACAACACTGAGCATTCTCCTGTGTTGCAAAGAGATTTATGGTGGAGAATCCCCAGTGGCTTGTAGGGCTTATGTATCGAGCTCCCCGTCATGGTCTTGGGAGAATCTCTTGCTCAGTGAGTCAGCTGCAGTGTTCTGGTATCTCTTCTGAGCACAGAAGGTGGGACTTCATTCCACCTTGACAGTTGACACAGAACATGAAGGTGATAATGTCCATCATAACTCTTATACTATCACATCTGATTGATGGTAGAAAATGTCAGTAGGAATTGCAGATCGCTTATAGCTTTATCAGGTTGGTCTGCAGACTGGATTCAATTAAGGGTCATCTGCCTTACACTGTATGTGTCTGAATATACACTCTCCAACCAATTAAGGAGACATTGGTTGCCAGCATCATGTTGAAGGAAAGGGACCCCTATACAGATATTTTTGGGTTGTGTCCACCACAGTAGTTAATTCTTGACCTTCATAAGCATGGATAGGATCTTGTACAGGCTTTTTCTATGAGGTACATTAACTTTATGTAGCTATGTCTGGAAACAGTGCATGTGCGTCCTCTTGGTCTTTACCACAAAAGTGGTTGCTGCCATGTGGCCAAGTAGTTGGAGACAAGTCCTGCCTTATTTCTGGGGACAGCTTCTCACCATGGATATGAGATTAACTATTGTTGAAAACTTTAGAGGTGAGAAGAAAGCTCTATCTTGTATGGCATACAATTGTGCCCCTATAAACTCCAGATATTGCACCAGCAACAGTATAGATTTTTCTATATTTATGCAAAAGCCAAGGTTTAAAAAAAGGTCCATTGTCAATTGTATGGCATGGAGGGCATCAAGCTCAAGGAGTATGGAAATACGACGACGCCCTACTTGCATAGGTACGCAGCCACTACTGTGGGGACTCTGGAAAATACTCAGGAGGCTTTAGAGTATCCAAAAGGTAGCATCCTGTATTAACAGTGATTGATCCCCATATTGAATTAATGGAACTATCTATAGACATAATTTAGAGTGTCATGGACTGAAAACCAGTTCAGCAAGGGGAGAATTTGACCAGAGTTGTGAAAGATGGGCAAAGAGAATATCTAACCAAACAAGAAGGTTTAAAGTACTTCTTTTGAAGGTGGGCAACATGTTTATTTATAATGTCAGAGAGACTGGCTGCCACCCTTTCCCAAGGATTCTGACAGTTTTGTACCTGATTTTTTTTTTAAAGAAGTTAGCAATTATTTTCAGTGGTTGTCATCCTTCCATGGTGCTGTATTTTTTGCTTATGAGCTATCAATGGCTCTTTCTCAACACAGTATTTTCTTAAGACAATTCCAGTCCTAAGTAACTTATAATATAAGGGCCAGATCATTCAAAGCAGTGCATGTCAAAGCTGGGGCCACTCAGGATTGGTACCTAAGGAAGAGACACAGAACAGTTCAGACACAAACACAATGAATGACACGGTGATGGTCAAATCTCAAAGGAGTATATAATGGGAGAATTACTTTTTTAGCCAAAAGTGGCAGAGAAATGTTAACTCCCCTTCACTTGATACACGCAATTAAAAGGAAAGAAGGATGCCAGATTGCTAGTGGAGAAGTTAATCCTGGATTCTATTTAAAGGGGTGAAAGGCATTTGTGCTAACTTGTCATATTCAATATATGTCTACAGTCCTATGTTTCACAAACTGAGCTGAAGGTCCTCTGATCTCTCAGACAGAATGATGCAATGCGCTTTTTGCAAAACATTCAAATTAAAGGAGCATAGTTTTCACACAAAATCTAAGCTTAAACCCTTCACTCCAGGAGAATCAGCATAATGTACACTGGAAAACACCATTTTTCTTGAGATTTCAGAACAAGACATTAATATTACTATTACATGCATCATATGGTAAAACACGCAGGATACGCTAAACATTATGCAAATATTAAGATTATTAATAAAACAGACTCAATCAGTATTTTGCACTATAGACATGCAGGTATTTTAAAATTCTACTGTCCTAAAGGAAGGGAAGCTTTTGCTTTGTTCTTAAACAGGAACCCATTAACACTTAATAGTTTTTTTCTTACAGGAGAAAAAAGTTTCCTGCAAGACAGGTAGAATTTTATTCTTCAGAAGATTTTTCATATATCTATAGCTAGAGAAAAAGTGAGAGAGTGATAAAAATCCTTAAGAGTAAAATATGTACATCAAAATAAACCACTGTTAAATACTAGTCTGGGATTTTTGTTCTAGTTTTTTACTAACTAGAGAAAAATACAGTAACAAAATAGAGATCCAAATGTGACACACATTTTTTGCAATGAAATATTTATTCAATATTTGCGCCTAATCCTACAGACTGGGATATTGACAGGCAGGTCTCGTGACTTCCTACAAGAGCTCTACATATCAGCAGAGCACCACAAAACAAACACCTTCCAGTAAATCTAGCTAGTGAAAGATAGTTAACATGTACAGTTATCAAGAACATGAACAGGTTTCAAATAACATCTTGCCAAACAGACACGTTTGGCTGTGTTAAAGAGACCATGTGGGTGAGTTCTTATCTGACCAGTTTCTGTTGGTGAGAGAGACAAGCTTTTGAGCTTCCACAGAACTTTTCTTCATGTCTGGGAAATGTCCTCAGAGCATAGAACTAAATACAGGATGGAACAGACTGCTAAGTATAATAAACATATATCAGAGAACCATTGGCGAAGTGATCTGTTAACACTTCTCCAATCATAGGGGGGAAAGGATCACAGGGGTGATGGAAAGGCCAATAGGGAAAAGGAGATTTTAGTAGATTATATTGTTATAAGCCATAAATCCAGTTAATGTAGTCCATGATTTTTAATGTCTTAATAAATTTATGAATTTAAAGCTACCAGGTTCATCTTTTGAAAGCACATAATGGGTTTTTTTGAAGATAAGATCCAAGAGATCAAATAGGAGTGGTTGCTTTCTGCAAAGTGTTCACCCACAGGTAATAAGATGTTTTTGTCTTATTATTTTCCTACACGTTCATTCGAGACCACAGTGATTGTCTAGTTTTGCATAAAGTTGTTACTGGGATGTTTAGTGCACTAGCTAAGATGCACTGCATGTTGTCAGAGTTGTATAAAATTCATGGATCTTGACAGGTGTGCTGTAAGCAGAGTTGATCATTGCAGCATTGGTGATATGTCTGAAGGTTCTGCATGATCTAATGCCGCTTTGAGTTTGTGTATTCTGATCTGTAAGGAGTTTGCTTCTGATGATGAGCCTGGAGAGGTTTTGGGAGCAGTGGGGTTTGAAGGCCAGAAGACAGAATTCAGGAAAGGTATCTCTTCGGATGGGGACCCCTTTGATTAAGTGCAGTAATTATTTGATTATATGCGTTCCAGGATAGGGAGGCATATGACAACTCAGGGTTTGTGGTCAAAGCAGGGTTTATTTCTATACAGCTTTTCCAAGGTTATTTGGTGGGCCCTTTTCCATGATGCAACCTAATTCTCTGATGGATTGTCTTTGTTGAAATCAGTTTGCATTGAAGTGCATATTTTGGTTTTTCTTCCTTCCCAGAGCATATTCTCTGGTATCAAAGCACTCGGCTGTAGATAACATGTATTGATGTGATTGAGATGGTTACTGGATCTATGAAGATAGATGTCGTGACAGGTAGTTTGTCTATAGAGCTCCATTGTGCAGCTGATCATGGTATCCAGAAAATTACACTAGTTTAGGAGTGTCACAGGCACAGTTTAATGGATAGGTGGTAGTTTTTGAAACTGGGGGGAGGAGGGGTAGATCTGAAGTCATCTGTCCAAAGGATGAAAATATCATCACTATATCTCAGGTTTATCGTTGATTTTATGGTGCAATTGTCCAGAAATTCTTTTTCAAGGTTGCTAACCTCTTCATTGGCCATCTTGGTGATCTTGATTAGGAAAGGTTTATAATGGATGTAGGGCAGTTGTTAGCATCTAGGCCTGGCTGCTTCAGAACCACTTTGATTACTGCCTACTTCATGGTAATAGGCAGATTTTGATTACACTGAATACTAGTGGGTACAGATGTTCTTAATTGCTTTTCATCAACCAGGAGTGGCAGACATCTGTTTCACATATGGTGATCTGGATTTGCCTCATAGCATAGCCAGCTTCCAATGTGTATGATCAGAATGAATTCCTGCACAGAAGATAGGGTGCTTATCATTCTGTAGTAAGGTTTCTATGATTTTGAAAAGTTGTTGATTCAAGTTATTTGTTCTAGTTGTCAAAGAGAAGCAGACCTTTTTGTAAATGTGAGTACCATCCTAATTGTAGAAAATATTTGCCTGAAACACTTACATTTGTGTTTCTTCTAAAAGAACAGAGCTATGCTGGACAAACATACATCCAATTCGAAACCCCACAACCTCAAAAATGTTTCCCAAAAATTGACGCACACCAAAAAGTGAAAGGTCACATAACTGTTCGGCTGGACGCTCAGCCAAAGCGTGTTTATGGTTATCAAAAGATTAGTCTCCAAATGAAAGAAACTAATGTCAGATTTTAGGGATCTAAAAGGTTAACCTGGAGGACTGGGTGGGGGGAGCAGCTCATCAGGAGCAGTGCCCTGCACATGCTGCACCACGTCAGGACCCTGGCCAGCCGCAGCAATCTCCCACCCATGCTATGCCACAGCGGAACCCCAGGTGGCCAGAGCAGTCCCGCGCCCGTGGTGTGGCAGGATCCCACCCACCCAGAGCAGTTCTCCGTCTGCAGTATGGTGGGATCCCAGCTGGCTGGAACAGCTCCCACCCACAGAGGGCCACACTGCAGGAGCCCCCCACCTGTGGCGGGCTGACTGGATCCCAGATGCAGGACCCTAGACGCATAGTTAGCCAGTTAAACTATTAGAATTATATCATTTAACTAGTTCACTTTTTAAAATGGATATTTACATCCCTACTGCATTTTTTGGCATATTGCATGCATGTCATAGTTAAAAATCAGATGTGCGATACTCTTCACTTTACTGATATACATACCATAAAAACCCTTCACACACTGGATAAACAACTTCTATTGCTGTCGTCTCATAAATGTTCAAATACAGAAGTACTCTTTTTGTTTGGTCAAAAAGTGTGACGTATCAGCTGTTGCCAAATACATATTTATACTATAAATATTTCTGAGCTTGTTTGGGCTGCATAACAATGGCTATTTGTGTTCAAAAGGTACATATAAATTCAATTAGCAGCTACACATATGCTCATTATTTAAGGCTCATATAAAAAATTCCCTACCAGTTCTCTAAAGTGTCTGCCAAACTATGCAATCAAATGTTACTGGTTTTGCTTTGGAGACATATACTGGAATGTGCACATGGGTACTACAAAAAACTTGAAGCTCTGACAGCTACCCAAGAATATGTGAAAAGCTTCTAATTAGCAGAACTTTATTAATGGTGGACAGAATATAGAGTTAAAGAAAAGTACATGTATTTTAGATTGCCCCAAAAGTGCCTAAAGGAAAGTTTTGGAAGTAATATGCTCCCAGAATATCTCAAATCCATGTAAGATGAGCACTGAACTCAGAGTCGACTCTTTACCAAAGTGCAAAGCCCACAGTAAATCAAAAATAAAACCTGGGGAAATTTACATCCCCAGCTCACATTTACAGGAAATCTCAAAACTGGAAACGCACAAGGACAGTCAGGCTCGCCAGTCTGAAAAACAGCTTACCATTGAGACTCACCCTCCCCCAGAATTTACCATTCAAAGACTTTTGGAAGCATTCAAGGGTCTCAAGACAGCACTGAAAATTTTCGAGACAGATTATCCTAATTGCGAACACAGTTTGAAGGTTATTTGAACCATCAGGAATGCCTACACTTGCTACAGGGAGATTTTCTATGTAAAGAAGGCATCTTCAGTCCAAACCTGATTGGATTCCTATTTTAAGAAGCCTCAGCCAGTCCAGTCTGTTGAGAAAAGTCCCCCAGAAATTAACCATCTCAACTGAGCACCCTCACTGTGGCCCTCCTCCTCTTGCAAGAAGATTAGATTTTAATGATCCACATGACCCAGATGCAGTCCCAGTCCTGGAACTTTTGTGATACTGTATGTACAGTATTGTATATTTAAGATTTTTCAAATGTATTTTCTGTGCTTTTGTTTTCATATTGAATGTTTATTTTAAGTTAATAAATGTTTGTAAAGGTATATATTAGTGTTATTTAGTTTTTCTCCATTTCCATAGTCAAATTTGGTATTTTTATGGTATGAAATGCATTTCCGAGAACGGAACCGCCATTTATAACACTGCACCTACGGAAAATAAGGGTTCAACTTACGACGATTTGACTTACGACAGTTCTCCAGGAACCAATTAGGTCGTAAGTGTGGGGGTCGCCTGTATTAAGAGCATAAGAATGGCTATACCAGTGGTCCCCAACCTTTTCAGGTTGGCGGGCGCCAGGGGGCGTGGCCGTTCGCCCGCCGGGCGCCAGGGGGCGGGGACACTTGCCCGCCCGGGGGCGGCCCCCCCCCAGCCGCATGCCCGGGGGCAGGGCCCCCCCATAGCCACGGGGCCGGGGCCGGGGCCAGGCCCCCCCCCGTAAGCGCCGCGCGCCCGGGGCCGGCGCCCTCCCCCCGTAAGCGCCGCGGGGCCGGGGCCGGCGCCCTCCCCCCGTAAGCGCCGCGGGGCCGGGGCCAGGGCATGCGCGGTGCTCCCGGGGGCGGGGCCAAGGACGGCGCCGGAGCTGGCAAGGGTACGCGCGGCGCCCCCGGGGCCAGGACCGGCCATGCGCCCGGGGCTGGCACCTGCCAGCCCAGATTGCTCCGCGGGCGCATGTAAAGAGCCCGGCGGGCGCCATGGCGCCCGCGGGCACCGGGTTGGGGACCACGGGGCTATACTGTATCACACCAAAGGTCCATCTATCCCAGCATCATATCTTCCGATAATGGATAATACTAGGTGCCCCCAGAGGGAATGAACAGAACAGGGAATCATCAAGCCATCCAACCCCTGTAATCTATTCCCAGTCTCTGACCAACAGAGGCTGGGTACACCATTCCTACTCATCCTGGCTAATAACCATTGATGGACCTATGCTCTGTGACAAAGCTTTTACTTAACTTAGTGGGTCCTGCACTTTCAGGTGGGTTTTGTTTGCCTCACACTCACAGCAGCCCTCAATTTTAGGCCCCATGCTTAGGGCATTAGTTTGCTATTTGTTGAGCTCTTTTCATCATTCGCCAGCGTATGATATAAGGGGAGAATAAACTCCACAGTCCTTTTACCCGAGTGAAAATGGGGTAGTGGGTGTCGAGGGAAACCTGGGCCCACCCTCCACTCTGGGTTCTAGCCCAGAGCCCTGTAATAGCAGCTGCTAGAGTGAGTCCCTGCCACCTGCCACAAGACAGCTCCAAGGCCCTGAGCTACTTTCCCACATCTTCCCCAGTACTTCCTTTTCTCTGGTTCATCCTCTTAATGTTCACTTGCTCTCTGTTTTCCTCCTACTCCCAGCAGCACTTTGTCCTGTCAGCTACACACACCCACCACCAACTGCAGGCAAGCTCCTTTTACAGCCAGTCTCAACTGGTTTCCCTAATTAACACCAGGTGTCATAATCAGCCCAAGCTGGCCTGACTCTGCAGGCCTGGTCAATTATCCCAGATGTTCAACTAGCTCTGCTTGCCACTGCTGGTTCTAGACCAGCCACTTCCTGTTATCCTGGGAACAGAGATCTCCCCAGTTTGCAGCTAACATACTTCCCCTCCACCACTTTTTTGTAAACTTCTGCTCTGACCCTGTTATACCTCCGTAAATTTATTTAGCTCTTTTTTTGAATCCTGTTAATGTCCTGGCCTTCACAACATTTTCTGGCAAGGATTTCCCAAGCTGACTATGTGTTGCGTGAAGAAGTACTTCCTTTTGTTTTAAATCTGCTGCCTATTCATTTCATTTGGTGCCCCCTAGTTCTTATGGTATGGGAACAAGTAAATAACTTTTCCTTATTCACTTTCTCCACACTAGTCATAATTTTAAAGACCTCTATCCTATCTCCCCTTAGTCTTCTCTTTTCTAAGATGAAACATCCCCCTCTTTTTAATCTCTTCATATGGAAGCCACTCCAAACCATAATCATTTTTGTTGCCCTTTTCTGAACCTTTTCCAGTGTCAGGACATCTTTTTTTGAGATGAATCAACCACATCTGTGCACAGTATTCAAGATTTGGACATACCAAGGATTTATACAGAGGCATTAAGATATTCTCTGTCTTATTCCCTATCCCTTTTTAAATTATTCCTAAAATTCTGTTTGCTCTTCTGGCTGCTGCTGTGCATTGACTTGATGTTTTCAGAGAACTATCCACAATGACTTCAAAATCACTCTCTAATGGTAATAGCTAATTTATTCCTCATCATTTTGTACATTTAGTTGGAATTATGTTTGACGATATGCACTGCTTTGCATTTATCAACATTAAATTTCATTTGCCATTTTGTTGCCCAGTCACCTAGTTTTGTGAGATACTTTTCAAGCTCTTCACAGTCTGCTTTGGTCTTAACTATCTTGAGTAATTCAGTATCATCTGCAAACTTTGCTACCTCGCTCTTTGCCCCCTTTTCCAGATCATTTATGAATATATTGAATAGGATTGGTTTCAGTACGAACCGCTGTGGGACACCCACCAGTTACTTCATGCTGAAAAATGACCATCTATTCCTACCATTTATTTCCACACTTTTTACCAGTTATCAGTCCATGAGAGCACCTTCCTACTTATCCCATGACAACTTACTTTACTTGTCAAAGGCTTTTTGGAAAGCTAAGTACACTATATCCACTGGATGCCCCTTGTCCACCTGCTTGTTGATTAGGCCTCAACTGAAGTACTGTATCCAGCTCTGAGCACCACATTTCAGGAAACGTGGATAAATTGGAGAAGAGTACAAAATTATTAAAGGTCTAGAAAACATGATCCATGACGTAAGATTTAAAAAAATTGAGCTGTTTAGTCTAGAAAAGAGCACCATGAGTGCAGCTGACTGGACTGGATGACTTCTCAAAGTCCCTTCCACTAATTTGAAATGTAAATTAAAAAGCTAAGATTTCTACATTTCTATCAGAAATGCTCCATATACTCTGGAAAGGAAAAAAAAAAGAGAAAAAACCTTGATGCCAACCTAAGCTAAGGAGTTGCATAGTTTTAATTAAAACAGGCACCTTAATTCCACAATTAAGAACACTCTTGTAACTCTCTTCTCTGGTGTAGGGATGTATGTGAGTAGTCGAGTCTCTAGGCAATAGGGAAGGGGGGGTGCAGAGACAGAAGCCAGTGCTGGGGGGAGCCAGCTTAAAAGCGGGTTCCTGCCAGCACCGTCTCCATGGTGCTGCCTACCTCCCCCCAATGCTGCTGCCTCTATCAGAGACAGCAATGCGGAGGGATGTAGGGGGCTGCTTGGCAGCCTCTGCTCACGTGGGCAGAGTGCTCCACGTCCCACGGAACAGCCCCTGTCTGCAGCAGCTGGGGCTGGCCATGAACAGAGGCTGCTCTGGTAATTCTGCAGGGGGAGTAAAGGGGATAACTCCTGGAGGCTTCCTCCCTTATCGACTAATGATGTAGTCGATAGAAATTCTATCAACTATATGATTAGCTATTTACTCACTTCCTAACATCCCACCTCTAGTCCTTATGCTTTTCTTTTTGTGAATTAGCAAGTTCAACACAGTACATTTCTCTATGTGAAGCCACATTGCTAATAAGCTACTGTAAATATGCCCACTGTGAAAATGGTGTACATACATGGCCAATTTTTTCCCTGCTGTAGCTCTACTGAAATCAACAGAACTACAACAAGGATGAAACTGCACTTCTGTCAATACTTTATGACTGTTTCCAAGAATAAATATTTATGCTCTCAAAGTTAATAAAGTATATATGTCTTAATGTCTTTATAGGTATATACGCTTATTTGTCATTACAGGCAGTCCCCGGGTTACGTACAAGATAGGGACTGTAGGTTTGTTCTTAAGTTGAATCTGTATGTAAGTCGGAACTGGCATCCAGATTCAGCCGCTGAATCTGGACACCAGTTCTGACTTACATGCAGATTCAACTTAAGAACCCCAGGCGTCCCCAAGTCAGCTGCTGCTGAAACTGATCAGCAGCTGATTCCAGGAAGCCCGGGGCAGAGCAACTCTGCCTCGGGCTTCCTGTAGTCAGCCGCTGATCAGTTTCAGCAGCGGCTAACTTGGGGACGCCTGGGGCAGAGCAGCTCGGGTGCTGCTGGGTTGGTCCAGTAGCACGGCCGCTCCTCGGCGCTACTGGACCAACCCAGCAGCACCCCAGCTGCTCTGCCCCAGGCGTCCTGATTCAGCCACTGCTGAAACTGATCAGCAGCAGCTGAATCAGGACTCCTCGGGCAGAGTAGCTGGGGTGCTGCCGGGTTGGTCCAGTAGCGCCAAGGAGCGGAGCTGCGGAACCAACCGGCAGCGCCCCACCTGCTCTACCACAGGCCTTGGGCTTTGCTCCACATCTCCCTGGTCTGCTGAGGGGGGCACTAGCTGCGTCCCCCCCCCCCATCAGACCAGGGAGACGCTGAGCAAAGCGGCGGAGGACCCGGGGCCGGACCCGCGGCCGCTTCCAGATCAGCTGGAAGCGCCGGGTCCAGCCGGGTCCTCCGCGGCTTTGCTCAGCGTCTCCCTGCTCTGCAGACCAGGGAGACACTGAGCAAAGCCGCGGAGGACCCGCACCGGACCCGCGGCGCTTCCAGATCAGCTGGAAGCGCCGCGGGTCCGGCCAGGTCCTACGCCGCTTTGCTCAGCGTCTCCCTGGTCTGCAGACCAGAGAGACGCAGAGCTAAGCGGCGCAAGACCCAGGGCTGGACCCGCGGCGCTTCCAGATCAGCTGGAAGCGCCGCGGGTCCGGCCCCGGGTCCTGCGCGGCTTTGCTCAGCGTCTCCCTGGTCTGCTGGCTCCCGCAGCAGACCAGGGAGACGGGGAGCAACTTTTCTCGCCCCGGAGGAGGCGGGCGGCGGGACCAGGCGTCCCACCGCTCCAGTCCTCCGGGGCGAGAAAATCCCCGTTTGTATCTGCGGATCCGACATAAGTCGGATCCGCGTAACTCGGGGACTGCCTGTATAATGATACACAGAACATGGCTAAGTTACTCAACAGAATAATGAAAGTGTCCATCAAAACATTATTATTAATCAAATATAACACAACAGATGTGTATGGCACTTGACAGGAATGTCTTTGCCCATAAGGATTTACAATTTAAAATACAACATACCAACAGGACAGACAGAGGGGAATAGTGACAAGTAAATAGGGAACAGTAAAGATATACTGAGAGTTAGATTACCATAGCTGTAGATCTATACTGCAAATAGGAGCTTCTCAACCCACTGTGGAAAGATACGCATGAGTTTTGCTGAAGTTGGGGTGCTAAATATAACAGCGATGATGTTGCAGCACAGGACGGAGGTCAAGCTAGTCACACAAGTGTGTTTGTTCAAAGTTAACAGCCTTTCTAGAATGCTATCAGTAGCTATACTGCTTTGAATGTTGGCTTATTGTAATGTTATGAAACAACGCTACCACCCATCACTTAGAACACACAGGGGTACGTGTAACTTCACCTGGAGTTTTGAATTGTGCGGACAAAGGGGGTTTTGCTGAGTATTGTTACGGTAAAGGGTGTGTGTGTGTGAGAAAGAGAAAACAGGCAGAAAACAGATCCAAGAAATCTAAGCAGCAGCTTGTAAGTACAGTATGTCTTTGGACAAAAATAAAGAGCACACTTTTGGATCTGGACAAATGGCAGAAGAGACTAAAGTAAACTAAAACTGCTCCTTTTGCCTTGGTTCCTCCTGCATTAATGGAAGCAGAATTAGGCTATGCCTTACAAATACATAAGATTGAATCAAAGAAAATACCAGAGTTCATCATCAATTCTACTCCCAGTGGAACATCTCCGGGGCCTCAAACTTTGACTAGCTGCTCTGTTCAGAAAAAGCGTAACAGTAACTTCAGAGGCAGTAGGAGTTTCAAAATATGGTTAGTGTATTCAAATAATAAGAAAACTAATCTGAATCACTTCTTTCAAAAAAAAGTTAGAATATGAAATTTGGAAAGCCTTAACTAACATCAATGTTACAATAGTCTACATTTCTACTGTGTTCTGTCACTGTTTTTAAACAATCATATAAATAGTTTGTACTCAGCAATTAGCTTTTCTAAGTATTTTGTGTATCCGCTCCTAAACCAAATCAACATACATGAAAATCATATTAGTGACCACTGCCCCCATAATTCTGTTATATCAATACCAAAACATGGGCTTCCCTTGTTTTATCATAAAGAGAGACTCCACACTATTTTATAATTTTTTAGCTGACAAATAATACTTTGCACTTAAATAGAACTTTGAAGCACTTTAAAACACATTAATTAAGCAAGCCTATGAAGAAGGAAAGAATTACGAACTCATTATAGATATTTTATAGAAGCAAAAACAGATACCAAAAGACTAACTAATTTCACCAGGCTTACAGAGAAAGAGCTAAGAGCAGAATCCAGAAGTCCTGATTTCCACTTCTTTGTTTTAACTACTCAACAACTCCATATTATCTTGAGGAAGCTAACAGTACTTTCAAGCTACTGACAATTGTTTATGTTAAGATCCCCGCCAAAGCTTCTTAAAAAACATTTTAGTTTACAAGGCTTTGACATCACTGACACAGAGGGACAAAACTTTCATGAGAATTTTAGCTTTAAATGCTAAAGCTGTGTTCTCTCACAAGTCCAAAACCATTACATCATTAGCATTTAACTCTGGAAGGCATATACAATATTTACAACTCCTAAGAATATGCCTATGAACATTTGAGATAAACCAAATTCTATATGTAATGACACTATTGCTGGGATCCTACATGACATGAAGTAAGTATAAAAATGTTCAAGATCTTTCAATTAACAAAAATATCTTCTTCCTTGATAGCTTCATTCAAAAAACTAGTAAGGCTAAAATATTTTAGGTACAAGAAAAAGCAGAAGCACAAACCCTATCTCCCAAAATAATTGTATGGGCTGCTGCCTGCAGAGGGAAGGAGTAGTGCACCCATTTTTACTGGTAGCAGCCTGATCACAGACCTGTAAAAATAAAGAGTCTTGAGTAAAATGTAGTGTGCCTCTATGCTGCCTCAGGAGTATACAAAAGATTTAACTATGACTAGGGGCAGGTCTACACTATGGACTGAAGTTAACCTAAGTTTTAAAACTCCAGCTTTGTGAATAACTCTCCCGTCAATTTACCTTACACATCTCATTCCGGTGGAGAATGGAGTTGGCGGGAGCATGTTTCGCAGTCAATATGGTGGGTTTTCACTAGACCTGCTAAATCAACCCCCTGATGGATATATTGCTGCTGCATAGACCCTACCCAGAAACGGAGACAAGTCCTGAAGTAATATGTGACAGCACTACCCCTGATAAAGACAAATTCCCCTCTGTGCTGATGGGAGCATTTGGAAGGCAGAATCAAAGCTTCACACATTTCCCACGCCTGTCAAATCATTCCCTATCAACCTGTACAGGAAGAAACTCCATGAGAGCTTCTCCCCGAGCTCACTATAGTGGTAAACAGTGCAGGGGGTCTATTCCCAATTGCTGAAAACTAGGAAGTATTTGAGAAAGGAAAAACATTTTCAGAATAGAATCAGCAACAAGTTACTAACTCCAGTACATTAGGCCAAAAAATTAAAAAATGAGGACCTACAATTAGGGTTCTAAATTCGTATTTGAGTTCCTAATTAAATAGCCTGATTTTCAAAAGCCTGAGCACATGTCAACTCATCTCAAACTCAACAAGAGCTCCTGGGCTCATAGCACTTTGGAAAATCAGGTAACATGATGGCCTCACAAGCCGAGTTGAAGCATACATTTAAATTATGTATGTAGGTATTCTTAATACTAATACATCACAATACTATAAGAAAAAAATATGACATAAAACAGAACCAGGCATGGAAATCAGCCCATAAATACAAGACAATCATGGTAAATAATTTAATGAATTGGGGCTATACTTAAACCAGTAGGGGAACACTTTAACCTTGCTGGACATTCAGTAATGGATTAAAAGTAGCCATCCTTCTACAAAAAATCTTCAAACACAGACTACCAAAAGAAACAGCAGAGCTGCAATTCATTTGCAAAATTCACATCATCAAATTAGAACCAAATAAGGACTCAGAACGGTTCTCTCAGAACAAAGGCAATTTCCCCTCTCTGAGTATTCGCAGCTCCTCATCAGCTGTTGGGTGTAAACAATATCAACCATGACTGCACTGGCCCTGGTCTTACACTAGATACATAACTCCCTTCATTTGCTATACTAGTACAGGGCTACTCAACAGGCGGCCCAGGTGCAGTTTGGGTTTATGCGGGGCTTAACACACAGCCCGTGAGTGGGAGCCAAACAAAAAAAGTAGTCAATATAATGGGTCTTCTGTTGATATGCGTTTTAGCAGTTAAATTCCTGGACTGTCATTGCTCATTAAAAGGTGGAAATCCATATTTCCATATGGGTAGAAATCAGGTAAATATTGCATTTTATTAATATCAGAAGAACTGACTTAAATGGGGCCTGTGTGTTGTGTAGTCTTGCCTTAATCTTTGTATTCATGTCTGTCAGTGTGAAAGAAGCTATTTGCATATATATTTGCACATATATACAACCACACTTAAGTTGCAGCCCTCAGCAAGTAGTGTGAGTGTCATTCTGGCTCCGGAGGATTCCCAAGTTGAGTAGCCCTGTACTAGTACATATATATCCCTGCCTCTGTAACTTCCATTCCAATGTATCTGATAAAGTGAGTTTTACCCATGAAAGCTTATGCCCAAATAAATCTGTTAGTCTTCAAGGTGCCACAGGACTCCGCATTGTTTTAACTCATAAATTATGTTTGATATTGTGAATTTGAGAAACTGTTTTATCATCTGTGCTGACATGTTTGAGTCCACCATTACTAAGACGACCTACAGCAGAGATGCAACAATCATGATCAATGGGAAACACTTACGGTTAACACTGATACTTAAATGTGACAAAAAGTTATGCTAAAAAGCAGCTGCAACCTTAGAAAAAACAGTTTGACTGATTCCTCTGCCGAGATGGAAGAAAATAGTAGTGGAATGTTACCCTCTGTAAAGCCGGCCCTGTGATTCTCTCTATTCTGTTGTCTGAAATGATTTACTTATGTTTAGATAATTAATATCTAGTTATGGCAAAGCATTGTAGTAATCCTGTGCCTTTCATAAAAGGATGACTATCAGTTTAAATTACTTTACAAAGGTGCCAAAACATTTTTGCTGAGTGGGCAGACCACCACCACCGACAGGCAAGCTCTGGACAACAACTGTCTCTTGGATGCTTTTCAGCCCACACGCTATACTCCTTCACGCCCCTGACTAAGCTTAACTGCCTCTTGTAACTGTAACTCCACACCTTCAAATCAAACCTTTAAACTAGGTTCGACGGGGACAGGTGAGCAAAGCCCACAGGTAAGTGCTGAATGTGCGGGACTGGGAGATTGGTTGGAAATGGGGGGGGGACTACGGCCTATAATGGCAAGGAGAAAGGAGGGTCAGGGCACAACAGGGTGGCAAGATCAAATCAGTATCTTAAATGCCTATATACAAATGCGAGAAGTATGGGTAATAAGCAGGAAGAACTGGAATTGCTAACAAATAAATACAACTATGATATCATTGGTATTACAGAAACCTGGTGGGATGGGACACATGATTGGAATGTTGGTATGGAAGGGTACGGCTTGCTCAGGAAGGACAGACAGGGAAAAAAGGGAGGAGGGGTTGCCTTGTATATTAAAAATGTACACACTTGGACTGAAGTGGAGATGAACGTAGGAGATAGCTGTGTAGAGAGTCTCTGGGTTAAGCTAAAAGGGGTAAAAAATGAGGGTGATGTCATGCTAGGAGTCTACTACAGGCCACCTAGCCAGGTGGAAGAGGTGGATGAGGCCTTTTTTAAACAATTAACAAAACTATCCAAAGCCCAAGATTTGGTGGTGATGGGGGACTTCAACTATCCAGACATATGTTGGGAAACTAACACAGCGGGGCACAGGCTATCCAATAAGTTTCTGGACTGCATTGGAGACAACTTTCTGTTTCAGAAGGTTGAAAAAGCTACCAGAGGAGAAGCTGTTCTGGATTTGATTTTAACAAATAGGGAGGAACTAGCTGAGAACTTGAAAGTGGAAGACAGTATGGGGGACAGTGACCATGAAATAATAGAGTTCATGATATTAAGGAAAGGCAGAAAGGAGACCAGCACAATTGAGGTAATGGATTTCAGGAAGGCAGATTTTTATAAGCTCAGAGAACTTGTAGGTAAGGTCCCATGGGAAGCAAGACTGAAGGGAAAAACAACTGAGGAGAGTTGAAAGTATTTCAAAGGGACATTGTTAAGGGCCCAAAAGCAAAAAATTCCGCTGTGTAGGAAAGATAGAAAATATGGCAAAAGACCACCTTGGCTTAACAAGGAGATCTTGCATGATCTCAAAATAAAAAAGGAGTCATATAAAAAATGGAAACTAGGACAACTAACAAAGGATGAATATAGGCAAGCAACACGGGAATGCAGGGGCAAAATTAGAAAGGCAAAGGCACAAAATGAGATCAAACTAGCTACAGGCATAAAGGGAAACAAAAGAAGACCTTTTATAAATACATTAGAAGCAAGAGGAAGACCAAGGACAGGGTAGGCCCACTGCTCAGTGAGGAGGGAGAAGCAGTAACAGGAAACTTGGAAATAGCGGAGATGCTCACTGACTTCTTTGTTTCGGTCTTCACCGAGAAGTCTGGAGGTGTGCCTAACGTAGTGAATACAAGCAGAGAGAGGGTAAGTTTAGAAGATAGGATACACAAAGAACAAGTTAAAAATCACTTAGGAAAGTTAGATGTCAGCAAGTCACCAGGTCCTGATGAAATGCATCCCAGGATACTCAAGGAGCTGATAGAGGAGGTATCTGAGCCTTTAGCTATGATCTTTGAAAAATCATGGAAGACAGGGGAGATTCCAGAAGACTGGAAAAGGGCAAATATTGTGCCCATCTATAAAAAGGGGAATAAGAACAACCCAGGAAACTACAGACCGGTCAGTTTAACGTCTGTCCCAGGGAAGATAATGGAGCAGGTAATTAAGGAAATCATATGCAAACACTTGGAAGGTAATAAAGTGATAGGGAATAGCCAGCATGGGTTTGTGAAGAACAAGTCATGCCAAACTAATCTGATAGCTTTCTTTGATAGGATAACGAGCCTTGTGGATAAGGGAGAAGCGATGGATGTCATATACCTAGACTTTAGTAAGGCATTTGATACGGTCTCGCATGATATTCTTATTGATAAACTAGGCAAATCTAACTTAGATAGGGCCACGATAAGGTGGGTGCATAACTGGCTGGATAACCGTAGTCAGAGAGTTGTTGTTAACGGTGCTAAATCCTGCTGGAAAGGGATAACAAGTGGAGTTCCTCAAGGGTCTGTTTTGGGACCCGTACTGTTCAATATCTTCATCAATGATGTAGATATTGGGATAGAGAGTACGCTTATTAAGTTTGCAGATGATACCAAACTGGGTGGGGTTGCAACTTCTTTGGAGGATAGGGACATAATTCAAAATGACCTTAGCAAGTTGGAGAAATGGTCAGAGGTAAACAGGATGAGGTTTAATAAAGAGAAATGCAAAGTGCTCCACTTAGGAAGGAACAATCAGTTCCATACATACAAGATGGGAAGCGACTGTCTAGGAAGGAGCATGGCGGAAAGGGATCTAGGGGTCATAGTGGACCACAAGTTGAATATGAGTCAACAGTGTGATGCTGTTGCAAAAAAAGCAAATATGATTCTAGGTTGTATCAACAGGTGTGTTGTAAGCAAAACTTGTGAAGTCATTCTGCCGCTCTACTCTGCACTAGTTAGGCCTCAGCTGGAGTACTGCGTCCAGTTCTGGGCGCCACATTTCAAGAAAGATGTGGAGAAATTGGAAAGGGTACAGAGAAGAGCGAGCGACAAGAATGATTAAAGGTCTAGAGAACATGACCTATGAAGCCAGGCTTCATGAACTGGGCTAGTTTAGTTTGGAAAAAAGAAGATTAAGGGGGGACATGATAGCGGTTTTCAAATATCTAAAAGGGTGTCACAAGGAGGAAGGAGAAAATTTGTTCCTCTTGGTTTCTGAGGACAGGACAAGGAGTAATGGGCTTAAAGTGCAGCAAGGGAGGTTTAGATTGGACATTAGGAAAAAATTCCTAACTGTCAGGGTGGTCAAATATTGGAATAAATTGCCAAGGGAGGTGGTGGAATCTCCCTCTCTGGAGATATTTAAGAACAGGTTAGATAGACATCTGTCAGGGATGGTGTAGACGGAGCTTGGTCCTGCCTTGAGAGCGGGGGGCTGGACTCGATGACCTCTCGAGGTCCCTTCCAGTCCTATGATTCTATGATCATTTCTTATTTGTTCTAGTCCTGTCTCCTTCGTCTACCACTATATTAATATGTGCCACCTACTGAACGAAACAGCAGCTAATTGTACACTCAGCTAAGTCTAGATATTGTTTAGATAACTGAACATGTCAAAATTTCAAATGCATGTGGACTACAATGAGTGCTTGAAGGCTTATCCAATGTGTCAGCCCAGTCTGACAAAGGAAAATATTTGTTTTCTGTTAAATTCGTTACAAAGCTCATAATATTTATCAGTAAGGTTCCCTGCTTTACATACACTACTGGGTATGGCAAAGTACTTACAAAACCAATAAAATGCTACTAACATACGCTACAGTGTTCTCTAGACTTGGCCTTCCAATTTTCCATAGATGGGAGTAGGGGATGTCACTCTTTCATTTGTCTCAACCATAATTCTGGAATTCACTCCCCTTTCCCTGAACAATTGAGTCACTGACTCTTCAAAACTTGTCTACAGGAAAAAAAAACTTTTCATGTTCTCCTAAGATTATGATTGTTTAACTTTGCACAGCAATTTGTGATAATGGCTATGAAAGGATTTGTATAAAAAAATCCAGTGTAGAAGTGAAAGAAGTTGCTCAATCACATTAATTTAACTGATGACATGTAAAATACTGTACATCTGTTTTTGCTGTTCTGGAGGGAGTAGGAAAGCTGTGAAAGGAGCTCAGTCTATTGTTTTTTGGAGAAGAAACAGGAGGGATTTTGCAAAATGCGTAACACACAAATTATGAGTTTTAAGCAATATGCTGCCAAAAGATTCAGGCTAGGGGCCAATATGTAGGTTGGTCTCTAAAGTTCTCACATGAATTACTAGGAAAAAGGCAGAGTTGAACACATTTTTGCATCATTAATAAAATGTTGTAAGCTTACAGAGTTAATTCTTTATTTTTTATGAAACCATCCATGTTACTCTATTAAAGTTACCAAAGGGAACGTAAATATAGAATAAGCTGAAAAAAACTGTTACTAGCCTTTCCATAACTATTAATCGAGATGCCTTGCTCATGTCCATTCTATGCTAGGGATCTGGTGTGCTCTATCGCTGGAGATTTTTTCCCTCAGTGGTATCCACAGGACCAGCTCTGGCAGCTGCTGGTGCCCCACACCAATACGCTGATATTATGGGCACTGCCAACCCCAAATCCCCCTCAGCTCCTTGCCAATGAACTCCAATAGAAGGGCAGGCAGGTAGGTCATGAAATTGACAGTAACAGCACACCTTGAACAACAGTTAGAGAAAGGTTAGTAACCAATTTATTTTCTTTAAAAACAAGGAGTCCTGTGGCACCTTAGAGATTTATTGAGGTTTAAGCTTTCGTACGTAAAGTCCACTTCAGATGAAATTGGAGTGAAAATTAGAGGCAGGTAGGTGTGTGCGCGCACATGAACGTGTGCATGTAACAAAAGGAAGGAGATATTTATCAAGCGTAGGACCTCAAAGGAGGAACCATGAGTCTTGACAGGTCCCACAGTAGAATCAGTTGGGGAATTTGAGGGTGAAGACTTTTTAACATCTTAAGAAAGAAAATGGACATCTCATGCAAGAAGACTGACTTGTTGCTCACAAGAAAGTAAAAGGCTGAGATAGCCACTAGGTGTATCTTGATAGATGCTAACTCTTGTTTCAGATGGAGCAGGTATTCAAGCACAGATTCAGGAAGGACCAAGACTGAAAAAGATCTCATTGGGAAGACCAAACGGAGAAATATTTGCATTTGGCCAAGTCAGTAGCTTGGGTAGAAGGCTTCCTAACACCTAACAAGACCTGGTGGACTTGCTCTGAACTGGCTGGCTCCTCCCATGTTCAACCATGGATCTTCCATGAAGTCACATGAACTGCCCCAAAGTTCAGATAGAAAAAATACTAGTAGTCTTATGAGCTCAGAACCAGTCAGAATGGAGGAAGCAGTGGGAATATTACTGACAAATCTAGTATTGTGCCAAACCAGTATTGGTGTGGCTATGCAGGAGCCTTTGCTTTGTCCCGTTCGTCTTTCAGAATGACCTTGTGCACCAGAAGAAACAGGAAAACTGCACAGAATAGGACCTCTATCCAAGCAAACAGGAAGGCATCTAAAATAGAACCTGAGCTGAAACCATGTAGTGAGCAAAACTGCTGACATTTCTTATTCTTCCTGGTTGTGAAAAAGCCTATGTAGGGAGACCCTGCAGCTCTGGATGATGTATCTGGTAACCTATGAATGAAGGGACCACTCATGACGAGAAAAGAAACATCTGCTGAGTTGATCTGAGAAGGCGTTCTGGGCTCCTTGAAGATGGGAAGACAAGAGGTGAATGGAATGCTTTGCATAAAAGTTTCACACGCAGATGGCCTTGTGTCAAAGGGTAGAGAAACACACTCCTTATTGGGGATGTGAAGGACTAGTTGTTTCTCCCACCCACTTGCTCCCTCAGCTAGGGAGCAAGCGAGGTGGAAGGGGGGTACTTCAAAGCGGCAGTGCTACATGTAGCCTGGAGTCAGCTGCTCTGTGCAGCTCTGCCACTTTGAATGCCGCATAGAGCCAGGGATCAGTTGGGGACTCCTGGCACTGCTGCTTCGAAATGCCATGAGGAGTCCACAGCTGAACCCGGGCTCCATGCAGCGCTGCCTGCTTTAAAACATCACCACGGTGTTTCAAAGCGGCAGTGCCGCACAGAGCCCCAGGTCAGCAGGGAAGTCCTCAGTTAACCATGGGTTTTGGCGCTTTCGCCTTTGAAATGAAGCAACAGACCTAGGGCTGTTACTACACTTCAAAGACAGAGGCGCCCTATTAACTAATCAAATAGTCGATGCAAGAATGCATCGACTATTCGATTAGTCAATTACCTGATACTTAACATCCTTACTCCTTATCTGTTAGGGCTAACGTGGCAGCTGTGTTTTACACCAAGTACTCAAACTACTTTGCCTCTGACCTGAGGAAGAAGCCCTTGACAAGCTAAGTGGACCTCTCTGATCTCCCAAACATTTATGTGCAGGGAGAGCTCTTCCTGGGAAAACAGGCCGGCATCCTGAAGTATCTGAGATGTGCTCCCCAATCTAGATTATAGGTGCCCAAAATTATGGATTGTAAAAGTTGAGGGGTGAGAAATGGAATGCCTGCAGCTACCAAACAGGGATCCCTCTACCAGTCCTAAGGAAGGACCAATCAGCACTTATTCCAGGTGGCATCTGTTCAATGAGTCCATACAGGCCAGCCATGACTGCAGGGATGTGAGACACAGTGGATGCAGCCATGTGCTCCAAAAGCTTGAGGCAAAACTGGGTAGTTGTGATGAGGTGGACCTTGACCTGGATATAAGATCCAATATCATCTGGAAATGGCCTCTGAAAGGAAAGCTGTGGCCTAGGCTAAATCTAGCATTGCTCCGATAAAATCTATTTCTGTGCTAAAATGAAAGTCAAGAGACTGCAGGCAAACCAAAGGGGAAGATGGTCAACTGGTAATAAGCATAGTTTACAATAAACCTGAGGAACCTTCTGTGTTCTCAGAAGATGGAAATGTGGAAATATGGATCTTCAAGTCAAGGGTCATGTAACAGTCTCCTGGATCCAGGGAGGAAATGATGGAGGTCAAGAAGACTATATGGAGCTGCAGTTTCTTAAGAACTCTTGAGGCAGAGGCAGATGCAGATTCAGGATTCTTTGAAGGCCTTGTGCTGGAGGGGGGAATTGCACTGGGGTTTGGTGGGATGTAGGCTAGGGAGTGGTGGCAGCTATTGGGTTGGGTGTGCTCCACCTCAGACCCCAAAGAAGAGTCCTCCTGAGAAGACCATAGGGAAGTAATATCCCTTGCTTCCATCTATCAGTACAAAGGGTCCAGTGACCAGTGCTGTGTCATCGAAGACCTCACGGGTAATAGCAGAACCAATTTGTCTCTGGCCAGTACGTAGGGTCCTGATGCCAGGTAAGAGCTGGGGAGAGGATACCTGGTAGAAGAGGCAGGGTGGATGTGAAGTCCCAGGAGCACAGCCCTATGGGAGTGCACCGAGCCCCATGGCAGCCAAGCTGCACTCCCGGCCCCTGCCACCAGCTGTGAGGTTTTGCTTCTGGCCACGGGACTGTGCAACCTCCCTGCCTCTTCCCATGAGTGTCCCCCGCCCCTGTGCAGTCAATGGCAACAGAGGAGCCAACATTGACCTCCCCTGGTCCTGCAAATTCACTGGTTTGGGACCAGACAGGTCCTAAGGGCACTGGACCAAGTATACCCTACTGCAAAAGGATGGAAACTCTTCAGTCCAAAGGTGTAATCGTGACCTCACTAAATTAAATGGGAGTTCGTTCTGCCACTGTCTTCATGGGGTCAGGATCTCACACCTAATTTACAACATCAAGTTCTACCTCCTGTTTGAGAGTAAAATTAAAGAGCAAATCCATAGACAGTAATGATTGAAAAGTTATGGAGATGATGAAATAGTATTATTTTTTGTATTACATTTTTTCAACTGTCTATTGATCATAACAGTTTTTCTTTGAAATAAAAACTTCATGCAAAAGTTCTAAAATACTTACTTATCCATCAGACCAGACTGCTCCAAACACCTCAAGTAAACTGTATTTGAATAATTTATTCGTTAAATGAATGCGGCATATTCTGTTTTTATTTGAGTAAATAGGCACAAACAATTTGACGAATGAATGGAAAAGTTTTTTCTCCCTGAAAATACCAATAGGGCTACCATGATGAGCTTACACAATAGATTACCTTATGCTAAATTTAATTTCAATATCATTCAGATTAATGATCCTGCTGAGCTCCTCACTTCAACAGTCCCTAACTGACTGTTCAGTTGGGAAATAACATGATATTTTTAACAAAGAGATAAAAACAGTGTTCAATCCAACAGTCCCACTCCGAATAAAATCCGTTTGAATGTATGAGATTGGGTATCAACTGCTATCCATACAGTCATTCTTATTACCCTCAAATCAATCATTATGAGCCTGATCCTGCAAGTAGTCAATGGTTGAAATTTCTGACTGATTTTACTAGGAGTTCCCCAGCATTGTAGGATCAGGCTCTGGACTGTCATATAGTAAAGTTGCATTTTGAGTTACCCAAAATATGAAATGAGACTACATAGAACTAAATACTACCATACTGGTTTTGAAAAATATGTCTAAGAGGTTTTTCCAGACTACTGTGTGTTTATAGGCAGATATGCATTGCATGGGTAAAGCTGAATTGAGTTTTGTACTTAGGGGCAATTCAACTGTGTGCATGGCAAAACACAGTATATACCCTTTCGAGTTACAATATTAGCTCTTTAAACGCACAATGAATTTTCTGAGAGCTTACAAGCAACCGGATTTATGTTAAAATTAATATAAAATGGTCCTTAAAAATACAGCACACTGTGTTAAACTTTTTTGTTCCAAATGATCTTCACAGTGGAATAACACAGACTTTTTAAACTTCCCATGAATTAAAATGCACTAAAATCTCAGTGCATTTGGTAATATTTAAAACATTTTTTTAAGATTAATGGTCATTTTTGCCATTATTCTTTACACAAAAAGTGGGTTCAGACATCCCATTTTAAAAACAATACATGCTGTATTCTGCATCTGATGCGACAAGCATTATGAAGTACACATTATGCATAATGAATTAAACACACTTTTTTCTAGAGGACATTTATTGTTGCCAATTTAAAAATAATACTAAATAGTTTAAACAGACAGGACCCTGGCTTCCATTCAAGAAAAGCAATAAGATGTTAAAAAAATACCTCAACAGAGCTGCCTTTTTCAGACAAAGAGCCTTTTTCCCCCCTCTGGCACAGAAGTTTGGGAACAGAGCCAAAGTGCTTACTTATCAGCTGTTTGACATCAGGGGAGAACTGTGTGCGTCAGTAGGCCCAGTAGGGACCCCTAGCTTATGGCAATAGACCATGTGGTTCTTATCTTATCAGTTTGTAGGGTCTGGCACTTCAACCCCTTGCAGTGTGAACAGGAAAAAAAATAAATAAAAGCAGGAAGGTGTGTATAACTAGGAGGGAGGAGGTGAAAGACACTAGTGACCCAGGTTATAATGTGTTACTGCCAGTGGCCCAATTCTTTCAGGGCCTTAATCTGTTATACAGTGCTGGGGAGAGGACATAAGATTCCCTCCCCTTCCCACCACCCCCCACAACCCCTACATAAAGGTCAGGCCAAACAGAAATGCCTGTGTTCTCTGTACAGAGACTGCTCCTTCCCTGTGTGCCAGGGAGCAAGCAGGACAATGTCTCTGCACCCTCATATATACCAACTAGTAGAATTTGCTACTTGGACAAGAGGGAAAGTAAGCTGCACCCCATAATCAAGTGTTACAGAGCAAGCACTGTCTCTCCTTCTTCATGCTCCAAAGCTTTCTGTGGCAGTACAGCACCACATGACCCTTACTAAGGGCTGGAGTCTAAATGGCACAGCATAGTCCTTAACACAGCTTCAATAGGACTTATTACTAAAAAATATTACTTTGGGGGCCATACTATGCCACGAGTTTTAAGCATAACTCACCATGCATACGACCCAGTTACACAAAATGACCATTTGTTTTTAATAAATAGAAAAACATTCACCCAGAAAAACAACCATAAAGTATAAAAAGCTTCCTTTTCAACAGTGCTATGCTTACTGAAAAATTAATAGCTTACACACACTCAGAAAAATATAAATCTCTCTCTCACTGCAAATATTATTCAAGCTTCACTGAGAAGCTAGTTAAAATATCTGTGGCACTAGCAGTTGTATGTCCTTGACTAATTATAATTCGGTTCAGATTTTTCCCTCCAAAGATTTGTTACCTTACACTCCAGCAAACCAGACTAACAATAACAGCAGTACATAATACAGTGGAATTGCATAACATGTTAGCAGCTGCAGAGAAACCTTATTTATTAAAGAGTGTAAGGCGTTTTCTAGAACTTTTATCCCCTCTTGCCAAAGTCAGAATTAGCAATGGGCAGCTTATGATGGACCTCTGATTAATAAAGATTTTTTGCTTTGTTATTGCAAATATTTTATATAAGCAATTCCACTAGGAATTTTTGTTGCACATAGCCATCCTTTACTCAAAATAGAATTTAAGTTTTGTCCACCATGTTAAGGTATCTCTCTCAACCATAATAACCTCATGTAATGGGTGATCTAACATGAAGCTCTCTAGTCTGGCAGTCTCTGGTCCGGTAATGACTATGATCTGGAATGATTTAAGTGAGCTGGATGTCCACTTATCATAGGTGTGGCCAAATTTCCCATGGTCCCATAAAGTTTTACAGCCACCAGTCCTGGCTCTCAGTGTTCTGTGCTGTTATTTAGTTCTAATTTACCCCAAATGTCTTCTAAGAGACAATAAGCAGCGGAAGTGTGGGAATTTTGCTAGATTATACTGACCTCCCATGGTTTATCAAATTCTCTGGTTCAGTACCAGTCAGGTCCTGAGGGTGCTGGACTAGAAAGGTTCAACCTGGACTATTTATCTGAAGAGGCAATATACTTTTATGGCCAAAATATAATACAAATAATCAATTAAACAAAACCATGCCTGAAACAACGGTTACTCACCTTGTGCAGTAACTGGAGTTCTTCGAGATGGTGTCCCCCTCTTGGTCTTGGTGCCGTCCTAGCACCTGGATCAGATATTTCCCAGCAATCCCTGCCGGGCAGCACATGCATGGCGCAAACCAGTGCATGCCAAGCTAGTTGGCACCGTGCATGCACGGCCCGCACCCTCCAGTTCCTTCTCCACCCCAGAGGCCCGAGGTCCGAAGCAGAGGAGAGGAGGAAGGGTCATGGAGCATCCACAGGGACACCATCTCGAAGAATTCCAGTTACTGCACAAGGAGAGTAACCTTAATTTTTTCTTCAAGAGGTCCCCGTGGATGCGCCACACAATTAACAAGCAGTTTCACCCCTTGGTGGCTGGAGCTTCAGAATATTACGGTAGGCAGATGACAGTACTGCTAAGCCCACTGCAGTATCGACCGTGTAGGAAAGTGCATAGTGCTTGGAAAAGGTAAGATGCAATGCCCAAGTGGCTGCCCTGCAAATGTCTGTTAATGGCATGCTGGGTAAGTACGCTATGGAAGCAGATACAGCCCTGGTAAGAGTGAGCTATGAAGCACAATGGTGGCTGTCGACCCTGGAGAATGTAAGCGGTTCTTATGCAGTCCGTAATCCATTTCAACAACCTGTTTTGATATGGGGTGTCCCTTCACTTGCTTGGCAAAGGCGAGGTGTTTGTCTGAAGGGTCTAGTTCTCTCTAGGTAAAAGGACAATGCATGGCGAACATCAAGGGTGTGCATGGCAGACTCAAAGGAGTTTGCATGAGGCTTTGGAAAGGACGGAAACTTCGTTAGGTATTTTGGATGTGTATGAAGGGTAATCCTATCGTTGTGGAATACTGTAAATACTACTTCCGATTCGGAGACAATTTGTATCTTCAAGTCAGTGACACAGCCATAGGCATCCACATGGCACCACAATATGCCAACAACTTTATGGCTGACCTGGAACAACGTTTCCTTAGCTCTCGTCCCCTAACACTCTTACTTTTGCTACATCGATGACATCTTCATCACATGGACCCATGGGAAAGAGACCCTTGAAGAATTTCACAAGGATTTCAACAACTTCCATCCCACCATCAACTTCAGCCTGGATCGGTCTACACAAGAAATCCACTTCCTTGATACTACAATACAATTAAATGATAGACAAATTTCCACCATCCTATACCAGAAACTCACCAACCGCTACACTTACCTTCATGCCTCTAGCTTCCATTCCAGATACATTTCTCTCCCTAAGATACAACAGGATTTTCTCCAATCCCACAGGCAGACACAAACACCTACAGGATCTATATACAGGATTCCTAAAACTGAAATACCCATCCAGAGAAGTGAAAAAACATTGACAGAGCCAAAAAAGTACCAGACGTGAACTACTTCAAGACAGACCCAAAAGAGAAAACAACAAAATTCCACTTGTCATTCCCTACGGTCCACAACTTAAACCCCTCCAATGCATTATCCACAATCTACAACCTATCTTGGAAAATGACTTCTCACTCTCAGAGGCCTTGGGTGAAAGGCCTATTCTCGCTTATAGACAACCCCCTAACCTGAAACAAATCCTTTCTGGTAACCATGCTACACAGCTACATGATAAGCATCCAGGAACCAACCTCTGCAATCAACCCCGGTGCCAACACTGTCCACACATCTATACAAGCAATTTCATCACTGAACCCAACCACATCAACCACCAAATCAGAGGCTCATTTAACTGCACATCCAGTAACGTGATCTATGCCATCAAAGCCCCACTGCGATGTATATTGGACAAACTGGACAGTCCCTACGGGAAAGAATTAATGGACGTAAATCAGATATCCGAAAAGGCAACATACAAAAACTTGTTGGGGGACACTTTAACCCTCCTGAACACTCATTAAGGGATCTCCAAGTTGCTGTTTTGGTACAAACCAATTCCATAAGCCAAATACACAGAGAACTGGAACTCCACTTCATTCTCAAGTTTAACTCTCATGCAAATGGCCTAAATTGCAATATTGGATGGCTCCCACATTATCAACCAACCAAACAATGAAGGTGCCAATGGTTCTTTATGTCCATGTAAAATCTGATGTTAGTACTCTTCCTTTCCTAGTGCAAACTAATGGTTCTTATCAGCCTCTTTTACTATTTAGTCTTTAAGGTGCTAATAGACTATTTGTTGTTTTTTAAGTTTTTCCTGTTACAGGCTGGCTCGGCTATCCCTTGAAATTTATCTACCCAATGTCCTCTTCCTCCCCCCTTCCCATTTTTTCCTGCCTTCCCGCCTCCCCCTCCCTTCCCTTATTTATTCTTGGTTCTGGATTTCCAACATTCCGCTCATCTGAAGAAGTGGGCTGTGCCCACGAAAGCTCATGATATCATCTACATATTTTGTTAGATCTTTAAAGTGCTACCAGACTATTTGTTGTTGTTTAAGTTTTTCCCGTTACAGACTAACTCAGCTACCCTTCTCTATCTATTGACAGTCTGCCCTATGTTTGGCAGTATCTGCATGTTCAGGATCTAAAAGGACAGAAACCAAGAAGCCATGATGCATTGAGGAACTCTCTGGAAGAGTTTGCAGGTTTGGGAGTTATGCTATCTAATCTTTACAAGATAAGTGGCCCCTTAACATCTTTCATCCTAGAACCCCATAAACTCTTGTTTGCAGAGAACCTCACTGAAGTTAGTTCACGTGAATCAAATTACAGCATCATTGCCATGTAATGTTCTGGAAGGAGAGAGGTATAACAGTGGATCAGTGGTCCCCAATGTGGTGCCCGCGGGTGCCATGGCACCCACCAGGCCATTTCTGTGTGCCCGCCGAGTGATCGGGGCTGGCCTCGCTCCCGGACGCGCAGCACAAAGGCTGTGCCGGCCCCAGGCATGCCGTGTATGGGCGGCGCCGGCCCCTGGAACGCAGCGTATGGGCTGTGCCAGCCCCAGGCGCACAGCATATGGGCATCCCCACCCCTGGGCGCGTGGTACAGGAGCAGCGCCGGCCCCGGGTGCGCAGCGCATGGGTAGTGGCGGCCCTGTCCCCGGGTGCACGGCACATGGGCTGTTCCGACCCCGGGCGTGCAGCGTATGGGTGGCCCTACCCCTGGGCGCGCAGCACAGGAGCGGCGCCAGCCCCGGGCGCATAGCGTATGGGCAGCCCCACCCCTGGGCGCGGGCGCAACCCCACCCCTGGATGGAGGTGTGGCCCCGCCCCCAGGCGCCCGGCAGCCCCAAAAGGTTGAGGACCACTGCAGTGGTTAGTTTATTCTTTGAATTAGGGATTATCTACATCGGAAGGAGTTAATCCACAGCTTTTCAAAGTTAATTAGATTTTACGACAGTTACGTACACACAATCTGTCACAGTGTTCTGACTCCACATTTATCACAAGCTCTGAAGTCTTCTTTCAAAATGATCTAACTTTGCTGTGAAGCAAGTTAGTCCAGTATCTGGTTCATGTGCCTACAATGCTGCTCAGTCTCTCAGACTTCAAAGCCAGAAGGAACCTCCATCATCATCTAGTCTATGGGTACGTCTGGACTGCAGAGTTTTTCCGGGATAACGAAAAAGCTCTGTCATATCCAGGGAACGCATTTGCTTTTCCGAAAAAAAATTTCAGAGAAACTGATGTGTTTTTTCAGCATTCCTGTAAAGCTCTTAAGAAGGGATGTTCTGAAAGGGACTTTTTTTCCCTGACATTTGGCCCAGTGTAGATGGGCCAATTGTCGGAAAAGCCTCTTTTGGAAGAGAAGCCGAAAAAGAGATGCAAATTACGGCACACTGCAGGTCATAGGACCATCCCTACCTACTCCTGTATTAGAAGCAAAATGCAGGACAATGTAGCACTTTAAAGACTAACAAGATGGTTTATTAGATGATGAGCTTTCATGGGCCAGACCCACTTCTTCAGATCAAATAGTGGAAGAAAATAGTCACAACCATATATACCAAAGGATACAATTAAAAAAAAGTGAACACATATGAAAAGGACAAGTCACATTTCCGAACAGAAGGGGGATGCGGGGGGGAGGGAGAGGAGGAAGGAAGGTAAGTGTCTGTGAATTAATGATATTAGAGGTGGGGAAAGTTAGATGTCTGTGAGCTAATGGTATTAGAGGTGATAATTGGGGAAGCTATCTTGGTAATGGGTAAGATAGTTTGGGTCTTTGTTCATTCCCTCCCGGAGAGTGTCGAATTTTAACATGAATGACAGCTCAGTGGATTCCCTTTCAAGTGCAGATGTAAAAGGTCTTTGTAGCAGAATGCAGGTGGTTAAGTCATTGAGAGAGTGTCCTTTCAGGTTAAAATGGCAAGAAACTTTTTTTTAATTGTATCCTTTGGTATATATGGTTGTGACTATTTTCTTCCACTATTTGATCTGAGGAAGTGGATCTGGCCCACGAAAACTCATCATCTAATAAACCATCTTGTTAGTCTTTAAAGTGCTACATTGTCCTGCATTTTGCTTCAGCTACACCAGACTAACACGGCTACATTTCTATTACTACTCCTGTATTAGACCCATAACCTGTACCCACAGAACATTACTTTAGTAGTCTTCCAGCAGTGGTCCCACACTGCTTTGCAGGCTATTGTTATTGACAAATATTGATGTGTGTGCTCTCTCCTCTTCCCATTTATAAGCTAGCAGTGTCAGATTTTTGTCCAATTGTTTCTGTATTTTGTCCAGTAACTGCCCTATTGCCCCAGAAGCCCAACAACAGCTGTTTGGAGCTGCACAAATACTTTAAATCGCACCACCAAGGGAAAAGCATCAATGTAGGAAGTTCTTGTGGCCGGCTACTGGAATTAAAGATCGTTCTGTTGACATTGTTAGGTGGATGGCCACAAGGAATCACAATTAGTACTCTGACCTGTGCCAAGCAAAAAGCCAACAGCTCAGGAGTCCATTATTTTAATATAGATCCAATAGGAAAAAATACAGCAGGCAACATGTAATCTGTGCATTTTTTGAAGAACTGGGCAGGATTTTACATGAACACTCATCCCAAGCAGCTTGTGTCTACCCTCTCACTGGATGAGCACAAGATCACCCCAAAAGTCAAGATCTCTCTGGGACTCAGTCCCGGCCAAAGTAGAGCCTGAGTCTTGCCTTGTAGCACAATAGCCCCAATTCCCAGGTGGCTATCCAGACCGGGACTAAGAAGCCTGATGCAATGAAGGGAAACTCGGCATGTAATTTTGTTTTTAAATAATTCCCAATTTAAGTTTTATTACTGTGCTATATGGCAATGCTAGCTACTGTTTTGTGTGCCCCATCAGCACAGCCACTGGTATGCATACGTGAATTAGAAGCTTGAGTGAGCCCCCCCCACCCCTTTCCTTCCCTAAGCCCACACTATTCATTACCCACAACCCTGCTACCTTTCCAAAATGGCAGCTATACCAGCCAGGCTATCAGTCTTTGTATCTTGCTAAATCCCCAACTACCAACCACTTTCACTCACATGTCCATGTACCTATTTTCCTTTCCCTTTCATTTAATTGTCCTTCCCAGTGAATGTCACACTCCCCACACCCACTCCCCACACACTCACAAAATACCCTCATTTGCTACCTCCAAAATGGCAATCAGCTGCTAGCATGGTATGGCTATAGCCTCTACTCCATCTCTTTTTGCTCTAGATTTGAATATGGAAAACATTCTTCTGTGCAAACCACAAAAGTTTATGGTGATAGCAGTTACAGGAATAGAAATCTGATTGGAGTTTTGACCCTACATGAGGTAAACATGGACACTGCATTCCCATGAAGCTCCCCTACAAATGTCTTTCAATATTTATTTGTACATACTGGAAACAACAAATGTTACAGGCAAACACTGCAGAACCCAAGCTATTTCTGACCTTTCAACATAGGGAGACAAAACAAAATTTAAGTCTGAGAAATTGCTTAATTTTTGTTTAGAAATTTTTAAGGAATAACTGCACAGTCATCCCCTACGTATAGTTTGCAGTTCCCTTGAACTTCTTGCAATACTTTGTGTGTTGGGGAAAGGGGGCACATCAGTGAATATAATATCACTTGCCTGCCCCTTTGTCTTTTCAAGTAAAGCCATTTTGTGCTAACTACCCAACTCAGTGTAATGTCATCTGTAGTCAAGACACCCTAATGGGAGTTTAAGGAGACATGGCTACCCAGCTGACTCCCAGATGCACTCTGCTAATCCCTGCAACATCATACAGGCAGGCCAAGGTACAGCAAAACTATAAAGACAGACCAGGAACCTAATTCCCTACCCCATCTCCTGACCAGAAATAGCATTCATAATCCTACTCCAATCCCAGGAAGTGTCTGCACTAGCCCCCTAGTTCGAACTAGGGAGGCTAAGGTAGGCATTCGAAGTTGCAAATGAAGCTCGGGATTTAAATATCCCAGGCTTTATTTGCATGTTCCCATCCAGTCGCCATTTTTTAATTGCACTAGTCCGAAGTAATTGCCCACGGCTACACGTGGCAGTGAAACGGCAATTCAAACTAAGTCCTTAGTTCAAATTAACTGTTAACTCCTCACGGAATGAGGAACTAAGGACTTAGTTTGTGAATTGGGATTTTTGTCTATGCAATGTACGGGGTGTGGCTTTTGGTGTGGCTTTACCATTGGGCCTCAGAGTCTGGGGGTATGTCTACACTAGCCCCCTAGTTCGAACTAGGGAAGCTAATGTAGGCATTCGAAGTTGCAAATGAAGGCTGGGATTTATATACCCCGGGCTTTATTTGCATGTTCCCGTCTGGTCGCAATTTTTAAATTCCACTAGTCCGAAGTAACTGCCTGCGGCTACACGTGGCAGTGAAACGGCAATTCGAACTAAGTCCTTAGTTCCTCATTCCGTGAGGAGTTAACAGTTAATTCGAACTAAGGACTTAGTTTGAATTGTCGTTTCACCGCCACGTGTAGCCGCAGGCAGTTACTTCAGACTAGTGGAATTTAAAAATTGCGACCAGACGGGAACATGCAAATAAAGCCTGGGATATTTAAATCCCAGCCTTCATTTGCAACTTCGAATGCCTACATTAGCTTCCCTAGTTCGAACTAGGGGGCTAGTGTAGACATACCCCCAGACTCTGAGGCCCAATGGTAAAGCCACACCAAAAGCCACACCCCATAGATTGCATAGACAAAAATCCCAATTCACAAACTATCTCCAAGGCTGACTATCTCCAAGATTCACTCAAGACTGGGAAGACTCCAAGAGAGGTAAAACCAGACATACAATTAAAACAATGCTATCACAGATACCCTATGAATATGAACAGTAAGTGCTGATCTTTTTTTAATATTTCCACAACTAATGTAACTACACTGACCAGACCTTTAAGGCCAGGGGCCTTATCAACGGCAGAGCAGCTGGAAAATCGTAGGAGGAAAAAGCAGAAAACTTGTGATGAACTGTTTGTGGACATCATTACGGAGCCCCTCCAAAACTAGCAAAATGCAGAGGTAGAGGCAATGTGTGAAAACAGAAGGAATCTGATAAGCAACTTTCCAGGGAGATCATTGCAGTGACCAATGACAGCACAGCAGTTTCCAAGGAAAGCATGGTCCTGGCCAAAGCCAATATAGAAATAGATAGTGAGACACAGAGGTAATTCCTGAAGGCAATATAAAGCACAAATGCCCTGTTACAGCACATTACTATTTGGGCAGCAGGCAAAACAATCCTGTAAACCAGGGGTCTCCAAACTTTTCAGCCCGAGGGCCGCATTAGCTATCAAACAGCAGTTCGGGGGCCGACTACACACTTGAGGACCAAATAAAAAACAATCAAAACATGGATGTTGTTTTTAATTATGTATTTAATATTATTTTATTCAGTTATTATTTAATAACACATTCATACACTACACATGAACACCTGTATTAGTGTGAATGGTGAAATTGTTTCCTGGATGCCAAAATAGCAGACATTTCTGGCTTTAGATTTGTTGTCCCTAACATCAACAGTGACCTGAGATTATCATCGGACAAGTTTGTTCTCAAATTGTTCTTCACGTATTTCATTCTTGAAAATGTTTGTTCACACAGGTATGTTGTTCCAAAGATTGAAAGGTACCTTGATGCAAAAGTTTTGACATTAGGAAAGTCTTCCTTGGGCAAAAACTGGTAAAAACCCACCAGTCCTATTTTGAACTTGTCCCTAAGGAGATCATTTGCTTGCAACTCAATGACTTCCAGCTGCAGTTCATCTGGGCAACTGGCCACATCTGCTTCAAATGGGTTTTGAAACAATCTCACTTCTTCTGCCTTTGAATCCAAAAAGGTCTCCACGGGCCGGATGAGAGGGCCTCGCGGGCCGCATCCGGCCCCCGGGCCGTAGTTTGGAGACCCCTGCTGTAAACCAAAACCCAACCATGTAATACAGCCCCTAGACCAGGGTGGGCAAGACAACCTCCGCAAGCTGGATCCGGCCACCAAGCCTGTTGATCCAGCCCACAGCTGCCCTGCCACTCCCACGTTCCCCAGGCCAATCAAGATCTGGAGACAGTGGAGTGTGCCAAGTCTCCTCCCCCAACAGGAGCTCCTGGCACCAGAGGGAACTACCAGCTGTTCAAAACAACTGATGGCTCCCTCTAGGCACTGCACACCTCTGACAGGCCAGGGGCAGGGAGCAAGAGACTTCATGAGCTCCCACACCCCCAGGCCCTGATAGGCCTGGGGGTGGAGGGAACACACAAAGTCTCCTCCCACTGCCAGGGGCACACGAAGCCTAGAGGTTCAAAACAGCTGGCGGTTCTCTCTAGCTGCAGGGAAAGGGGGCAAAGACTTCATGCACTCCCCCGCCCACAGGCCAATCAGAGTCGGTGGGCGGAGGAGTACAGGAAGTCTCCCGGCCCTGCCCCTTGTGACTGAGGCCCTGCCCCTTCCGGGGCACTTAGAACCACTCAGGAATTTGTGAAGTGGCTCTACTTAAAAAATTATTGCCCACCCCTGCCCTAGACAATACAGGCTAATGAGAATAACAGAAACTCTACCTTTCTGTACCTCTGCTGCACTGCTCCCATAGGCCATTCCCTTCCTAAACCCCAGCTTAGGGCACCAAGAACAGTGATAACTGAGACCCCATCTCTTTTGAGCCCTCTAGCACAGATGGTAGTTTGGAACCTCAGCATGCCAGGCCAGAAGTCCCTTGAGCCAAAAAGAGGCAAAGCCAAGACATACACTTGCCTGTGACTTTAAGCCCCCTTCTCCTTGCACTGTGCCATGCACTGCACTATTGCTCTTTACTATTTTGTTTCACTGCCAATTTAATGAAAGGGTTCTTTGAATAAGATAATAGAGTCATTTATAATATATTGCTTCATAATTATAAGCTGTTTTTCATTGACGCTGAAGGTTCATCTTGGCTTGTTACATTCACAGAGATTCAACAGTCTATTTTATATAGAAAATAATTAAGTTTGCACTAATTCATAAGGTTTTGCAAAGACAGAGATACAAAAACACATGGTACAATCAGGAATTGCCACAAAGTTGTGCTTCTATTGCAACACTCAACTAGGGATGTTAAATTGCGGGTAACTGACCAATCAAATAGTTGATGCATTTTGCATCAACTATTTGACTAGTCGATAGGGTGTCTCTGCCTTTGAAGTATAGAAACAGCCCTAGGGCTGTTGCTACACTTAAAAGGCAAAAGTGCCATGTTGAGCCTGGCGTCAGGCTCCCCACAGCATTTCAAAGCGGCAGCGCCGCGTGGAGCCCGGGGTCAGCAGCGGAGTCCAAAGCTGATCCCAGGCTCCATGCAGTGGCTGCTGTTTGAAACGCCGGGAGGAGCCTGATGCCAGGCTCCCGTGGCACGATTTCAAACCAGCAGCACCACATGGCGTCTTTGGTCTGGCCCCAGGCTCCACGCAGCACTGCTGCTTTGAAGTACCCCCTCTTTCCCCCACTTCCCCCCGCTGCCTCTTTCTGATAGAGGCAGCAAAGGGGGGGAGGGGCGACTACACTACACTAAACTGCACACAAAAATTCCATTCCAGATGTTAACCAATGAAGGTACAGCTGCACCGTTTCATGCCTGAGATTCAAAATCAGAACAACAGGCATCCCTAACAACTCTGCTCTTCCTATTTCCATTTCATACTGGACACCTTGCTCGCTGCGCAAACCACTGAGCAGGTCTCTGCACCTCAGCCTCACACTTATTACTAAAGCATTTTCCCTTACTCTCACAATAATGTCCAAAGTACTACAAGCTGTGATAATCTAAGATTTTTTTTTCTGCCTGCAACCTATTCTATTAAAAACACCCAGCTCGGTGCACACTCCACTACCATTCTGCAGCTACTGAGACAATAGTTAAACAGCTCCTTCCTTCAGTCCAAGCAGCTTGTGAATAGCCTCATTAACCAGAAAAGCAGAGAGTAAGCCTGAGTATCTGGGATAACCAAAGCAACGTCCACACGAAGGATGTTAAATTGCGGTTATCTGGCTAATTGTAGACTGCACAATTAGTTGATAAGGACTGCTCTGCAAGAGCAGCAGCTGAGGTAGCTCCAGGAGCCTCCCACACTAAGGCTCTGCATTTGCAGCATCCCGGACCTGCACAAGTCCAGCAGCCCCTGTGCACAGCGGTCAGCCCTGCCTGCTGCAAACAATGGCTGGGTGGCAGCAGCAGCCACTTGTCCACAGATGGGGAGGGCAGCAGCTCCCCGCTGAGACCCCCACGGACAGGGGCTGCTGCTGGAGCAGCCTCTGCCCATGACAAGCCTCAGCCCACTGTGGACAGTGGCAGCCTCCCTTATCCCCTCCACCCCACTGCCTCTGATAGAGGCAGGGTGGGGGCAGGCAGCACCACAGAGACAGTGCTGGTGGGAACCAGCTTTTAAGCTGGCTCACCCCAGCATTAGCTCTTGTTCCCCATCCCTCCTTGCTGTCTCCTATAGAGACAAAGGTGGAGAGGGGGTGCGAGTAGTTGATATGCCACTTGACTACCCAGTAAGTTTATGCTTATCGGCTAGTCGACTACTTGCTAACATCCCTAGTCTACACAATTAATATCTATAGAGTTCCCAGGTGCAAACACTCCTTTCTCCATTAATCCAAACATCGCTGAATTCTGCAAAATGCTAGTATCGTGGATCCTTCCAGAATGCCTATCATCTATGTCTGTAAACATGCCACAGTGGTCAACCAGCCCTTGGATCGCTGTGAAGAAATATACTTTCTGTTTAAGAATTCTTAGCCAGGAGAGAGGGAGAGGAGATGGAAAAGGGGAGGAAAACAGATAGGTAGATGGTTTCCATCAACTGCCTTAAAGAGGTTTGGAAATCCCACACATGCAAAGCCAGCAATAGCATCCTGAGCATTTCCAAGCTTTATAACCCGGTGCAACCATACCTCTTCCATATCATCACACACCTGCATAACAAAGGCCCCTACATCTCTCCTCAACCCAAGTTTGTTTGCTACAGATCCATGGCATTCAGCATGTGGCCAGCTTCCAGATGGGAATGGAAACCGACTTGTACATGGATATGGGGCACCGTGTATTGACAGGCTGTCACTTGGAATTAATTCAGTCTCCAGAATATATCTCCAGAATGGTTACCTTCCCTCTCTGAAATTCTCATCACTGTTGGTGATCTAGGCTTGCAGAAAATTCTTTCCCACCAGAACATGCCCCAAAAACAATGCTGCACCCTGTGAAGCTGCTCCAGGAACCAGTCACCTGTCAGTTGCTAGGTGTCTTCCTCAAACACATCTGAGTGTCACCACTAGTGAAGACCCTGCTTTTGCTAGATACGCTACTGCCACTGCCGCATCATCTGTTCTGATGATGGCCAAGTCCCAAAGCAAATTCATCCAATTTTGAGTGCTAAAATAGAGTCCAAGAAGCCTCTTATCACTGAGGGTGCCAACATAGCAGCACGGAGCTTTGTTGAGTCTACACTGGCCAAAAGCAATTAGAAAACAACACTAGCTAGCTATAAAGGAAATACAGAGCAGAGCCAGATAAATCATGGGATTTTTTTAAAAATATGAACAAGCCTGGCTTCCATTACGCGTCCCACAATGCAAAGCAAGAAAAATACCAGAGACACTGTACTTAGCAGCCAACGAAAGGACAATCCAAAAACACCACACCCCAAAACTATGGGGCAAACTGCTATCACATACTGAGAGATGGAGTATCATCCTGTGTACATTACTATTACTGCAACTTGGGTAATATATATTATTGTAGACTAAATTTCTGTCATACTATCTGACTGCATGTAAGAATAAATAGGAAAAAAACAAATCTTGTACAATATATGTTTCACAGGCCTCACAACTTTATTTTAATTGGAGACCAACAATAGAAAAGATTTTTATGCAAGTATACAATACCAAAATACTATTTGAAAAATATTTCTCCTCTATAAAAAGTACTAAATTAAAAAAGAGTCATATACACAATTATACAGTATGTCTTACTACTATTCACGTAAAACACGAACTTTTTTTTTTTACCAGAGCATTTAAGAACATCAGGGGATTCCATGTCATGAAGAAATAATTTGCATTATATAATGTGATCTTAGTTTGACATGCAGCAGTTTAAAAAGGCACAGATCAGTCAGATTTGCTTACTTCAGTGACCAAAACAAGTTTTGGTGCTTTTTATTTTTGTGACACAATACAGCTAAGAGTTCTGCAAAAGGGAACCATATTCTGTTCCTTTGAGCATTGTCCACAGTATTGTTACTAAATTCTAATCAGTTATATGTTGACACATCTCTTGAAGACAATGGGTTTTACAATGCGGCGAGGAGTCCTGTGGCACCTTATATACTAATTGAAGTGTCGGAGCATAAGCTTTCGTGGGCAAAGACCCACTTTGTCAGATGCATGGTTTTACAATGGTGTTGCTGTACGTCAACCTGTACCCACAGAATATTTATTACAAGTGATAACATAGAGGAAAGAAGGAAAACAACTTGATTTTCAGGTCTTGCGTTGAAAATGTATATTCTTACCCGACAACTGGGCACACCAGACATGCAAAAGGCAGTATATTAAACAAAGAATCCCAGAGTGATATTTTTACAGCATCATTTTTCAAAGCAGAACTGCGTTCTAAAGAAAACCAGTTTGGTGACTGAAAACACTGAAAAATGTTTACGGGTAATCAGTGTTTGTCCATCAATGGTAAAGCTAACTTAAAAAGTGAGGACAGTAGTAACCAGTCATCTTTACTCATAGCAATCTGATAATACTCTGTAGTCCTGAGTTGTACTATACTTGCTAGTGTAAAAGCAATGTCTATATTACAAACACCACAGGGTCATAGCTAGAAATCACTGATGAAACAGTACCTTGTTGTTGAACTTAGACATCAGATAAAGGACTGGCTTGCTGTGCTATTCAATGTTCCAGGCAAAAAGCTTGATAAAACTAGAGTGAGTTTTGAAAAAGGAAGAAATGTCTCATAAATGGGGAGTCATGAAGATCTGAGTTCAATGTTCAGTTGTGTCTCAGAATTAGTTGTGTGACCTTGGCAAATCACTTAATCTCTCTGTGGCTAATTTCTATATCTGTATGATGGGGAAAAGACTTCTTTTCTCCCACACTTTTCCTCTTCTACTTGGGCTATTACCCTCCTAACATTCATACGCTTAACTTGACTTTCATGAATAGTCTAATAGTCCACTCGTGCTTAATGGTAACAACCTAAGGAGCTCTGGACTGGAAAAAAGGACTGTATCTCCCAAGCTGTGTGTACAGCACTGACAACAATAGGGCCTCAGTCTTGATTGTGGCCTCTAGGCACAACTGTAATGCAGTAAATAATCTTGTAATTAAAAAGCTTCTTAGAAATAATAAAAGAAATTTTATATGTTCAAATCAAGCTTCTCCGCAGGAATTCAAACTGCTATACAGACTAATTAATTTAAGAGGCATAATACCCTTGTGAGAAAGATAAGGGAGATATACTAAGCATTTCATACACCAGTGAAATATATCACATCACCCAGGTTAGAACCTTGCATCATTTTAACCCCATACCACAACACTAGTAAACAGAGATGAGCAAAGACGAGAAAAGTATCTTACTGAAACTGAGAAGGGAATTTACATAGAAGAATAAAGTTATCTGAGTTTCAATCTAACCAGATCAACTGAGGTAACATCTCAATCTCAAGACTGCCATGAGAAAGTCAATGACCTCTGTTATGGACTATTGTTTTACCCAGAAGTTGACACCTTCAATACCAAACTTCGCCTAAACCACTGGTCACCAACCAGTAGATCAGGATCTACTGGTTGATCTTGGAGCCTCTGACAAGTGATCCTGACTGGTTTGGCCAAGAGGTTATCAAGCCCAGCATTACAGCTGCTCCCTCCATACTGTTGCGCATCTGCTGCCCTTTGCCTTGGAGCTGTTCCCCCAGGAGCCTCCTGCTTGCTGTGCATGCTGTGCAGGGCAGGAGAGGGAGAAGACGGAGGGGTGCTGATGTCAAGGTGCCCCCTCTCCCACTCTGTATCCTATCTCCACAGAGCAGAGAGGGGGCACAACAGCACTAGGGCTGGAGTTTGCTGTCTGCTTTAGGAAGCGGTATAGGGCCAGGTCAGGGGAGAGCCTGCCTTAGCCCCACTGCACCATCACCCAGGAGCCACCTGAGGTAAACAGTGCCCGACTGGTGCCCACATCCCAGAACCCTACCCCAGTCATGAACCCCCTCCTGCACCCCAAACTCCTGCCCTAGCCCCAAGCACCCTTGCATCCAAACCCCCTCCAGCATCCCAACTGCCTGCCCTCAGGCACAGCTCAGAGTAAGGATATTAAGAACTCGTCGATTATCCGATAGTTGAGTAGACTAGCCAATCCCCCCCCATCCTTGCTGCCTCTATCAGATAGAGGCAGCAAAGGGGGGGGGGGGACTTCAAAGCGGCAGCACCATACTGAGCCCATACTGGGCTCAGCTGTGCGGTGCTGCCCCTTTGAAATGCTGCCGCAGCATTTCAAAGGGGCAGCGCCGCATGGAGCTCGGGTCAGTGCAGAGCTGCTTTGAAATGCTGAGGTGGTGTTTCAAAGGGGCAGCACAGCACAGCTGAGCCCAGGATCAGCTGTGTGGCGCTTCCCCTTTGAAATGCTGCCACAGAGTTTGCATGGAGCCCGGGGTCAGCTGGGGAGTCCCCAGCTAATCCTGGATTCTGGGGAAATGCCATGCAGAGCCCGTGGTCAGCTGTCGAGTCCCCAGCTGACCCGGGCTCTGCATGGCATTTCAAAGCAGTAGCGCAGCATGGAGCCCAGGGTCCCCGCTGGGGACTCTTGTACATTTCAAAGCTGGCATGCCTGCATGCAGCCCACAGTCCATAGGACTTTCCGCATGTTCAAGAGCCCCAGTGGGGCTTTGTACATTTCAAAGGAGGAATGCAGGGGTGCCTATCGACAAGTTGAGTAGTCGATGGAAATTCCATCAATATTTAACATCCTTAGCTCAAAGCCCCTCTCACACTCCAACTCTCTTAATCTAAGACCAGAGCCTGCACCCCAACCTTCTGCCATGGACTGGTAAAAGTGAGAAAGGGTAGGGAAAGAGGGAAGGAAGCTGGAGTGAGCAGGGGTGGGATCTCAGAGAAGGGGAACAAAGGAGGCAGGGCAAAGTTATTTACGTTTCAGGTAGATCTTGAATTGCACTTAAATTCAAAAAAGTGATCTCATGCTAAAAAAAGGTTGGAGCCCATGCTTAAAAAGGTTGGAGCTCTAAACACTATGCTGGAACAATGATTCGGTAGTGACTCAAAAGGAGAAATGCCACCTACTGAATCACCAGCATGACTTCCTTCATCTGCATGTTTCTTGGAAATCCTCCACTGAAGTTCTAAGCCAGCATGGCCCTACTTGGTCTGTGACATCTGAAAAGATCACAGCTCAGTTAGTACAGTTGCAAGCAAGCTGTCTCAAATACAAACTAGAACATGCACATCAAATATTCTAAAACACAACGGAAAAGTTATAGACAACTGTGCTTTTTACAACCTCACCATGTTTATTTTTCACCCAGAAAAGATTTGTGAATTTTAAATAGTGTTGGAACCAAATAAGGTCAGGAGCCATTTCAAAAAGTGGGAGGCACAATTTGGAGGTGACAGGGGACAGCATTGCCCCCTTGAATTGCAAATGTTGAGCAGGCATGGAACAATCAGCTCCTGCAGCACAAAGCTCAGCCTGTCCCAGTACTGCTTCAAGCCTGCCCAAGGCTTGCAGTCCAGGGGAGAAGGGGAGGGGCAATACTGTCCCTTGTTCCCAAACTACACCCATGTTAAGAAAAAAAGCATGGGTTCCCCTTCTCCTTTATTCCAATAGTGGTGGCCCTCCCACTTCTAGAAAGGTTTTAGCCCCTGTGACTTCAATAGCTTTCATATCAAGAAAGTTTGTCGTAAAGGATCCAAGTCATTATTTTTTCCTCCAGAGTAACAAAAGCTTTGCTAATACAAGCAATGCTGTCTTTCATGTCTGATGCTGCCACGTAACAGATGTTATTCCAGGCCTACACACTGCATTAGCTGATCATTCTGCAAATTTATGTTGCGTGTCTGGTGCATACTTTTTTTGTAAAGGAAAGCCTTGTCCACACCAGAAAGTTTTACCAGCTTAAGTTCTGCCAGTGCTCTAGTTATTTCAGCAAACTACATTCATATTTGTCTGCCTTGGCCAGTTCAGTATGCCTCTTCAGACCATCAGAAAGTACATGTGGCACTGTCAGCAGACATACCAATGTTCCCTGCTCGTAGGCAATATTTACATTTTGGGGCTGCTGCCCTATACTATGAGATATCACTCCTTCCCAGGGAGCTTTTAATTCTACCATAAAGATTGAGAACCACTGAGCTAGTCTTTTTTGTGCCATTTTTCCATTTTACAGCTAAAATACATGGATGCTAAACAGATCTGCAGACATCTCAACCAATTTGAAGACAAGACACATAACTGCTGCGTATTTGTGGAATCACAGCTAGCACACAATACATGCAAATATAATCTCTTTGTCTCATACATGATCAGCCATCATTTTGAGAGAGTTTTGGGGGGAGCTAGGAGAAAATAAATAAAATGGCCAGTATTAGAGGAGCACTCTTAATAAATTACACCTACCAGAGCCCCTTCCTCATAACTGAATCTGTACAGCTGGCTGGGTTTCTAAGAGTGTGTCTAGACTACAGGGTTTTTATTTAAAAAAAGTGGCCTTTTTTCGAAAAAACTTCATCTGCATCCAGACTGCTACTACGTTCTTTCAAAATTAAATCGAAAGAATGCGGCAATTTTTTCGATCATGGAAAACCTCATTTTACGAGGAATAATGGCTTTTTTTGAAAGGGCTCTTTCAAAAAAGGGCGTTATTGAATGCAAACAGTGTTTTTTCGAAAGAGACCATCAGACTGCCTAGGTGCTCTTTCGAAAAAGTGGCTCTCTTTTTAAAAAATACTGGTTGCTGTCTAGACGCTCTCTTTCGAAAGAGGCTTGTAGTCTAGATGTAGCCCAAGGGTGAATCTACACTGCACCCAGAGCTCAAAATAAGCTATGCAAATTGCGTACCTTATTTCGAGTTAATTTTGAAATAACTTATTCTGAAATTTGGCACTGTCTACACAGCACTTAGCTGGAAATAAAACATTATTCTGAAACACCCCTTAATTCTCATGGAATCAGGTTTACAGAGAAGTCGGAATAGCGAGCCCATTATATTTTGAAATAATGGGCATGCTCAAAAGGCCCGAAATAGCTATTTCAGGATACCTCCAGTATTCCGAAATAGTGCTGCAGTGTAGACATAGCCTAAAAGTTTCTGTCTGTTGGATTGGTCCAACATAGTTCATGTCCCTGTTTTCAGTGATTTCTTCTTTGGTTACTAGTTCCAGGGTGCCTTATACTGCAACTGACAAGATGTCCACTGTTTCTCCCAGGGGAGAATCCCAACTCAGTATGGCTCTTATAGGAGCAGGTCTTGGGGATGCCACTAGACTTGTGTTTGTGCTCCTTTATCTTCTAGTAAGCTTGCACAGCTTTCCCCCCGCCACGCTTTGCCCAACATTCGCCCTTGTCCCTACTGCACCCCAGGTTCCCAATGGTCCTTACAATATCTGTATATCTTTATTCCTGTGGGAATGCTGCAGCTGCATCTGCAAATGTTCCTCCCCCAATATATGGTCTCACTCCTGGACTAAGAAGCTGTATGAGGACAAGCTGTTGCGATGCTTGTACAAGTGCACTTGAAGAGGTGCAAGGAAAGGTCTTGTCAAAACACAGTGGAAGTTTTAACTGGGAGGTTGGCTTCTGATCACTGTGACCCCTGGGAAGCAGCGTTCAAAAATTTGGCCTGACTGGTCATTGCTGCCAAGACAGCTGCACTGCAAGCTTGTTTTGTTGCTGAGGGACTACTTTTACCTCAACAGCATTACTTCCATGTCCACATAGGCATGGTGCCAGTCAAACTATACCAGTAGAGGGCTTAGTCCATCCAAGGAGTTTGTGAAATTTTGCTGGCAAATGCTGAGGATGTTGACAGCAGACTTGGAGCATGAATGCTGCCAAAGTTGTGCTGACATAAAAGTTTGGCCTGTAAAGCTTTCTAACGCAGACAGGCCTTATGCTCCAAAACTTCAAACACTTTGCATGAAAAATCCCTGAGCATAAAGATACCAAAAATGTGCTTAAAGTTACTCACATGTGAGGTATTTACTAGACTGAGGTCTTATGCTGTGTGTCCAAGGGTGCTAAATTTTTTAAAAAGGGATAGCTGATAAACAAAGACACCTTTTCATAAGGGCTGTCAAAATCTTTCAAGACTTCTCATTTACTGCACACTTTGCACAATATTTCTTTTTCAAGTGAGACATATTCAAAAGTGATATTTATATGTGCCTAATTGAAAATGTCCTTTTTCAACTAGTGAAATCCAGAGATCCTAGCAGGTTTTCTACCTGCTTCCAGCTCTGTGCCTAAAATTTACATAATCATGGAGACATACCACACATAAGAACCCAGCTTGGACTTGATCCTACAGTTTTTGCATGTCATTATGAATCAGTGAGATATGTTTGGGGAAGTGACAAAGCATTTTTGTCTTCCAAGATGATTGTACCTTTAGTTTGCCCTACAGGGCTAGTCAAATCTTTGCTATCTTTATTTAGGCAATAAGACTTAATCTAGGTTAAAATTTGTTATTACCTATTATTCTAGACAAGGCTTTAATTATTATTTTACCTGACAATTAACTAAGGTTGTTTCCAGTGTTGTATCAATTTTGAACCCAGGATACTAAAATGATGGGAGGAAGAGCTCTGTGTGGCTCAAAAAGCTTGTCTCTCGCCAAAAGAAGTTGGTCCAATGAAGATAGTCTCATCCACCTAGTCTTACTAACTCATGGTAATTGACACATTTGTAAAGGTTAAATCTGGACACTCTTCAAACATTTATTGCAGACAAAAACTGTTTGAAGAGAGTCCAGAGCAGCCTTTAAAAGTGTTGACAACCTTGAGATAAATGACAATCAATTAACCTAAGATAAATTTCTAGCGTAGTTAAAACCTTAGAGGTAAATTCTGAGAGAGAGATGCTGACACTTGCTTGGGCTTCTCCATGGGAATTCTTGCCCAGGATGGAGTTTTAGAGAACCCTAAAGGTTCATATCAAGTGTAGCTGCGCTGCTGTACTGCTTGGGACAGCCTCCCCCATCCATGTAATTAATTCCCCTTTCCAAGTGGCAGTAACTATCTCATCAGCAGAAACCTTCCCATTGACACATATGCAGGGGGTGAGGATTGTATAACTAGGCTGCACAAGGGTGCACATTCTTCACACTCCTGATTGATGCCATTATACCAACATAGGTCGGTAGTATAGACCTGGCCTAAGACATTTCTCCATTGCATGCTTCTGCTCATATCAACACCTCCTGATTTCAGTAGCCAATCAGTTGCATCTCAAACTGCTGCCACCAAAAAGACAGTGAGGTCTGAAGAAGTCACATTACGGGCTAAGAAAATTGCAGATTCATGCATGAAAAAGGAGAAACTGTTTCATGAGTCATGGGAAACAAGAAAAAATAGTCTTATTAATTATGCAACAAAGGCAAGTACTGACGTCAGAAGATGAATAGATAAGTCAAACACTGTTGACAAATGTGATTGAAATCAGTCTGTATGTAGCCATTATGCAGCTACAGGAACAAAGCTTTTTACTGAACTTAAATTATAACACACCATTAAAAGTCATGACTTCCAACCATTAAAATTGTCACAAATGTCATCACAACTAAAAGGTAATTCTACAACTTAACGTAACAGTTCTTTACTTTTTAGTTACCTACTTTCATCTGAATAGCAAGGGAAGGGGCAGGGTTGGATTAAGGCCAGGATTTTCCATCAATTTGCATGTAAAGAGACTGTGTGTATAAATAAAGATGGCAAATTCCTCAAGTGCCAAGGATCACACATGGGAAACAAGCTGTAAATCTCTAGGGCACCTTCTTTATAATGACTAGGTAAGATCATCATGCTGAGAATGTAATGCAAAGAATAAAAATGGTGTTCCTGAAAGAAAGAGTGTTTTGGGTCTACATTTGAGCCAGATCAGGGCTGTGCTTGGCAACAATGTGTGACACTTTTGCCCAAGCAGACTGAATAAAGCTGCAGTAATAAATCCTATGATAGTTGGTGGCCTGGAAAATAATAATAAACTATTAAATGGCTGACACACCTTTGCATGGTTGGCTGGAATTTAAGATTCAAAGGACTGAAATCATAATGTTCATACTATGAGCTAAGTGCCAAGCCTTTCTAGGGAGTTTATGCCCAATTGCTTACTTCCTACAAATAATTCCATCTTTTCTCTCCCTGCTCCATTTCTTTCTCCCCAGTCTAGCTGCATTTTTTAAAAACAAATCCACTATATTTGATCTCTATTTTAATAAAATGTGTTTTCTTCACCATTTTAAAACAGACTTATTACGAGGGCTTTAAAATCCTACAGGTTAAGAGCACTGTGGCCATGATCCTGATGCATGTGTTCAACTGTAAGCATGCAAGTATTTTCCCTAAAGCTCTGTTGGGACAGGATAAAGTACATAGCACATTACATGATCAAGCTCTGCATTTATAATGGAACAGAAGCCAACATTGGTCTGCTGTTTACTTTTACTATTATATTAATTTATCATCCTTTCCACTAAGAATTGATGCCAATTCTCACTGCTGGTTTGCCCCCTACCCACCACCGGAGTAGTATATGAGACTAATCAGAAATTGTACTTAGCAGCCTGACCAAATTGCCCCAAGAAAGGAATAAATATGGGATCAAGAATGTTAAGGAGTTAAAGTGGTATAAAGCTGCCTTTCTTCTCCAATCTGCACACTGAATATTTCTATCAGGAAGAAAAACACAGAATCCAGTCCAATACATAAACACAGATGAGATACTGCATTACATTCAAAATGATTCATTTCAACCCTACGTAATAAAAATAGAGCAAATTATTAATATTCAACTTCAACTCCAGGCTCCTCAGCATGGGGTAAGGCAGGAAAAGCACATGTTAAATTAGTGACATAATACCTCATAGCTACATATATGTTCTCAGGCAAATGCATAATTAACTACACACAGACATTTCTTGGGTTCCCTTTATCTTCATGGCTCTTACCAAATGTCTGCACTCATTTGTAAAAAATACAACCTGAAGCCACATTAATACGCACAAACTAAACAAAAATGTGTGTTGACTTCTCTTCATATCTACAAACAACAACAGTCATATTTAACAGGACTGATAAGTACACAGAACTGAAAATGCTAATGTATTACCACACGTCAGGGGTGTGGGGCAGAAATTATGTACATTTTAAAAAATTAATAAAGTTACAGTTGAATATTGCTTTAGTGAACATTTCTGTACCACTAGTTAATCTGTCCATTATTAAGAGAAATTATCCGATACCGTATTTTCTTTATGTGGTAATGCAAATCCTAAGCCTCCCTAAATCCCCAGTTGCCTATACAAACATAGAGGACTGAATGTCAATTGTAGCATAGGTCAAATTCCTTCCTTTTCTACCAAGAGTGTGGACTCAAACTGGGTGGACAGCATATAGAAGATGGGGGAAATGTTATTTCAAAGTTATGTTTTCCCCACTCCCAAAAATGCTCTTCTACAGGCGCATTATGGTGTCTTCATGAGTCCAGAGAAATACCAGTGACAGGAAAAAAGGATGGTCATTATGTGGCCTCACTCACCCTTCCTTATGGTCCTCAGGGATTCCAAATGTGAAATAATGCTAAATTACAGAATTATCTTAAGTGAAGGGCTGTTCCACTCACTCACAGGAGTTACAGCTATAGCTAAAGCAAGGAGGTACTGGCAACATAGTGAACTGAGAACTCATGAGTGACAGAGAATGAGATGCAGAGATGAAGATCTCTGAATTATGAGGCACCCATGGTTTTAGGTGTAGCAAAGCCCTTTTCCCAGCTCCCTATTCCTCATGACAGCAAAAGAAACAGTTTGAAAGAAAGTCTATGAATTAAAATTAAAATTTCATTCCTTCTTACATAGCTTTATTGTCTCATGTAGGATTTGGCCTTAAATGTAGAAAAGGAATCTTCTTAATCTGTTGAAAACTAATTTATTATCTACTTTTTTAATTTTCTAGAGGAATGGTCTTGCTGGCCCTATATATTAAAATTCACAAAGTTATTTCTTGGCAAATTAAAGTATGTTAAATTTCCAAACAAGCAACTTCATGCTATGTCTATGAGGAGCTCCTTACAAGCGTCCATAAAGCTACCTCATTATCCTCCTCAAAACTCTACTTTGCTATAATGCCTGCAAAAACAAATTAACAATGGTTAGGCTGTTGGTGTATAGAGACCACTGTCTATCATGATGACCAATGTTCTCTAATTGTTTCCTTCTTTCTGTACCCATCCGTCCATCTGCCTAATACTTGGATTATAAACTACTTGGGGCAGGGAATGTCTTTTTGGGATCTGAGTCCATGACTAATGTTCCTTGTTACTTTGGCCATTCAAATTATTTTGACCTAAAACACTAAAAAGCAATATGCTCCCAAACAAGCAACCACAATTTTGTGAATATGTATTTTGGGAGATCTGGACAAGACACGTGATACCAATGCTGCAGAAGCCACAATTTTAATATGGTCAGGTTTTGCACTGCTGTAATCTCTTTGTGTGGAATAATTAATATTGTTCTTAACTTTGTTCAAATCAAAAATCAAAGCAAATGCAAAATTCAACCATGATAATCCATCAAACATTGCCTATTCAAGATTAAAAACTAAATAATGTGATCTTCAGAGAAATAAATGAAATGAACATCTGTGAGACTTCCCCCCAAAATGATTTACAGCAAACTTCCTGTCTTCTTTATGAATTATAGTATCATCTGTCTTTATTTTTCTTTGGAAACTGCCCACTGTAATATGAACAATTAAGATTTATTGTAGGATTGATGCAATCCTTTCTAAACAACATACTTTATCCAAGACAATGTGTGGTATCTGTTATATTGCACCATGGAGTAAGAAGAAAAAAACTGAGTGCTTAAAACATGTATTGTGTAAAACATTCACATACAATTTTGCTGCCTGCAACAGAGATAATATTGATATCTTTTTATGAGGGGGCGGTGCCCCCTGGTTGCTACAATCACCAACTTCCTGTCTCTGGGGGTAGGCAGCCTCACCTCTCCCCCCGATCCGCAGAGAGGGCCACGCTGAGACGTGGCAGCCTCAGCCTCCCTCTGCCCCGGCTCTCCCCGCCCCAGTTGTTGGGCAGGGCTGAGGCCCGGCCAGCCCCAGGTTCGCCACCCCCGACCATTCAGCAGGGCCGAGGCCAGGCCAATCCCAGCTCTCTTCCCCCAGGCCATTCCCAGCTCTCCCACGCCCCACAACTTGTATTTCAATTTGATCCCCCTGCCTCCATTCCTGCACTCACCAGCCTCTCTAACCCTTCCCCCTCGCCACCTCACACTGCCTACCCCCCTGCCTCTACTCCTGTATATCACAACCATTCCTACCATCCCCACATACACCCTTATCCCCATTCGTCCCTAAACACACTCTGCCCACTCCCACAAATTCATCAAGCTGCATGTTCTTCCGCCCCAGGAGCACCACTGGGGACAGGCAGCATGAGCCACCACCCACCCCCACCTCAGCCTTTCTACATGGACCCATTGGGGCACCTTTGCTCCATGGCGAACCCAGGGAATCCGGAGCGCAGAGTGACCACTCCAGAGAGCTGGGGAAGTAGCCAGGGTGCAAGACATGACCAGCTCAGGAGAGCGCACCTGACCAGAGGACGCATAGAGCCAAGCTGTGCAGCAGGCATGTGGGCTGGGCAGGCCAGGGATGGGGCCCAGAGGCAGATGGATGCTGGTCATGGGGGCACGCGGGGATGGACCCACTGCCTCCCTCCCCGCATTTCATGGAGCGGTCACATGGTCAGGGCTCCTGGGACATCACTCTGTCATCCTGCAGGAAAAATTTTTATATATATGGACAGAGGCATGGATTTGTCAGCCCTTACATTTATTTGAAAACAAATGCTTGTAGAGAGCATGTTGAAAATTGAGTTCAAATTTCAAATATATTTGCTGCATTAACCCACTGTTCTAATGTACAGTAGAAGTGACAGATGCAATTCAGCACACAGACACATGAAAAGGAAGGCCGATTGGGAAGGAACCACTTCTCTAATGCCATAGGCTGCTCTGCAGTCACTATTACAGCTCAAGCTGCCAGTAGCATCATAATGTCACAAGCAGATTGCCACCTTAGAGTTAAATTTGGTATAATATCGGCCATCAGTTTACCTCCTTTTACAAAACTGCACGATTTCCACTACCAAGAGGCTCTCTGCACACAGGGGCGGAGGTAGCACTTTTTACAAAACAAGAACCAGCTTCATCTTCATAAGGTGCAAAGGAAACTTCACTAAAGCTATGTGACGTTTAAACGGATTAACAAGTTGTGATCTTTAGTATAGTCTAAGACAGGGTTTTCAAACTTCTTTAACATTTTAATACAGAGATGTTGGCATGCACTGCAGCCTTTTCAATTGTACAGACTATTTCCCCTCCTATTCCAAACACATAACACAGAACCTCTCTGGATCTACAGAAACTGCCAACATAGAAAAGTCATATCAGAAAATCATCTATTATATATTCTGAAGAGTTAGTTTGTGGATTTATTTGTGTAAAATAAAGTTATAATTGCCAATTACCAAATTTTGCATATACAATCCTGCCTCTTAAATTAGCTGAATGTACTACTATTTACACCGGAATATGATAGCTATTATATAATAATTAAATAATTATTTTTTTCCATCAGAAAAAAGTCCTATTATGATTAGAGTTCATAAAAAATACTCGCTAACAAAATTAAAATAGAGTCACCTAACAACTGTATTTTAGTGCAAAGAAAATGTTTACTGTTACAAATCACAAAATAATCCAAATTACTTATGGAAAGAGTAATGGAAGCTTTCTGAGTTTCTGCTTCAAATTTACTATGTATGGTAATTATTCAATAAAATGAATGTTTGAAGTTGGAATCCTATAAATTTAAAACTGTTTACTTCCCTTTTGCAAGTACATTAATAAAAACAATCTATTGCATATATTTAATTTCTTGAACGTCCCTGTAAGTGTAATCCATGCAAAATGACTTTGCCTGGTCAACAACAGGCCTCACTTGCTAGTTTAATATATTTTACGTCCAGCGCCTTGTCATCATCTGGCTGCCTCTACAGATTACCATTTTGATACTCTAATATACAGTCTCTATTCCCAACACACACAATGGCAAAACTAACACGAGGAGATCAAGTAATCTCGATAGTTCCCCAATTATCTTGTATTTAAAATGGATCTGAATCAAAACCAAAGTTTAAATCATCTCTGTATAATGGGCCACATCACAAATGAACACACCTAAATATGGAGGTGCAAAATCTGTATCCAAACTTGAATGCCACTGAACAAAATATATTGGTGCATAGATTCCATAATCATGCATGGCCCAACTGAGACACAAGTCTGAATTACAAATTTAGACCTGGTCCTAAATCACTGGTTTAGGCCAAACACTAATTTTAATATAAACCCAATCTGGATTCCAAACACACTGTCAATCCCTTTGGAACCACAACAGTACATCTCTTTATCTCTTTGCCCCTGTTTTGTTCTCATATTTAGTTATTTTATTTTCTCTGCATCCATTCTCAATCATTTAGAAGACTACCCTGTCCTCTTTTCTGTGCTATACCTTTATCTATTCTTGACCACATTTCACATTTTCCCTTTGCTGTAATGGATGGGTCCAGAACTTGATGTCAGAATAAAAAGAAACAGATGTTCTTTCTAAATAAATAACTTAAAGCATAAAAGCTCAACTTATTAATAGAAATGCCTAAGCTTAAATATTACAAACAAATGCATTTTAAATACAAGATGAAAATACTTTTTACTGTCAAGTAACTGACAGTATTTGCATTCAGACCTTTTGAGTTCTGGGTTCCCTCTGTTTAACTGGTAGCACCATTAATGTCTAAATCAGCAAAAGCAATGCAACTCCCCCAGTTCTGGTGTCAGTGATGTCACCAGTTGATATGGGAGAGAAACACAATCCTGGTGGCCTGAACTCTGCTCTTCGCAGGAAAAACCCTTGTAATTTCCTTTAAACTGCTGCATTGCTGACTTTAAATCATAAGGTGAAAAGTAACACTACTTTTAGCTACACAATATGCCATAGCATTTAACTGGTTTGCATTAAGTTTAGGTTAAAAATACCAATGCTGGTGCAAGTTGGTATATAGCTTGGGTGCATTGTGTCATCCCCAGTTCTTTTTACTTTCCAGTAGAGAGTAAATCCATGTGAGTTACCTGCAATATCTTTGAGTAACTTATGTTATTACGTTTATGTATTATTGTGGGCCAGGGCTGTATGTAATCTCTCAAAGGGAGAGGTTTAGTGGGAGGAGTCTAGGTTGGATATTAGGATAAAATATTTCAGTAGGAGTGTGATGAAACCCTTGAATGGGTTACCTAGGGAAGCGGTGTAATCTCTATCCTTAGCAGTTTTTAAGTTCCGGCTTGATAAAACTCTGACTGGGCTGATTTAATTGGAATTGGGATTTTAGCAGGGAGAAGGACTCAATGACCTTTTGAGGTCTCTTCCAACCCTATGATTCTATGAGACAGATATTGCAGTATCTTTGGGGCCCATTGTGTTAAATGGAAGTTTTATGCAGGTCTGTGTTAAACTCTAGGGCTACGTCTAAACTACGATCCTCTTGTGGAAGAGCAAATGCAAATTGAGAGCTCATTTGCATATGTCATGCTCTCATTTGCATTTCCTCTTCCTTTCCCTTTTGCACAAGAGGTTTTTGCACAAAAAAAGCGCTGTTTAGATGGCACCTTTTTGCGCAAAACCCCTGTTTTGCGCAGGAGCAGTTCTTCCTCATTTTTTGAGGGTTTAGACATAGCCTAGGAGGGTGGGAAATCACAGCTCTACTCTAGGAACTAAACACTGTGGGTAGTGATTATGGTCAATCAAGTCGATTGGAACCCTCCCCCGACCAGCGCGCGCACACACACACGTGCACAACCTCTCCATATGGCAAGGTCAAATGGCTTATCGAGAGCCCAACACACAAAGAAAGGATTTTTGAATAAATAGCCTGCTTTTGAATTGCCTAAGGGCCTTCTTTCTAATACAGCTAATGAACAGAACCTCTGGTTCAAAGAGGGTCCCAAACCTTGTGAAGGGGTCAGAAAGGCTTTGACCTACCGAGGTCTAAGATTAATGGGTGACCCCTGGTAAAATGTTAGCATGGGGTTGGGAATATTTAAAGAGGGAGATGTCTTCTCTGTAATGATTTTTACCTGAAGAATAAATGTGCTTGCTTAGAAGGAGCTGTGTTGCAACTTAACACAGATCTTAGCCTCTGGAGAGGAAGCACAGATGCTGGCCAATTTAGACAGGTTGGCTTGTGGGGGGTATCAGAGTCCAGGGGACTGTGAAAACTTAAATATTTCTGTCAGGAGAGACTAACATGCTGCTCTTTACGCAAGAGAGGAAATGGCTGGGAGCTGGGAACCTTTAAGTGGGTGCCCTTTCCAGACCACAGAAAGGGAATCTGGTCTAGTTGGCCGTAAACTGTGGCACAGTACACCAGATTTTCTATCCATATTGTAACTCCAACTGCAGAAAGACATGAATGCCCTTTGAATGCACTTTTATTATAGCTGAAGCACATATCACAACTATAGTTGTAGGTACACTGGCAATTTAAAATCTACTTCTGGCTGATTTTATTTTTAACTATTACTGTTTCAAGTGACACAAAACATAACATTACAGTATGCCTATATTGCAACTGGGAGCATGTGAACATTGTGGCACAGACAGTGGCAAAGGCTAGCCACCTGAATGCAAGCCTGCTGCAATATTCACGATCCTATTTTTAGTATGGTAACTCAAGTAGAGGTAGCACATCTCTGTCTTCTCTGGTTCAGAATCACACATTCTCACCTGCACTATCAATACGCAGTATCACATTAGAAGCACAACAGAGGCATGTAGATTAGGCTACCAGGCATAGGAAAATGAAGCGGTGATTTAAATAATCACTGCTTCATTTAAATTTAAATGGCTGCCGCACTGAGCCGATCAGCTCAGCATGGAAGTCTGGACGCGCCGCGGTCGACATCAAAGGCATTTGTCGACCTCCCAGGTAAACCTCATCCCAGGAGACATACCTGGGAGGTCGACAAATGCCTTTGATGTCGACCGCGAAGCGTCCAGACTTCCATGCTGAGCCGACAAACAGCTGATCGGCTCAGCGCGGCAGCCATTTAAATTTAAATGAAGCAGTGATTATTTAAATCACCGCTTCATTTTCCTATGCCGGGTAGCCTAATCTACATGCAGTCTAGACGTACCCTAAGAGGAGTTATGTATAAGTCTCCCAGTAACAAGCTGGAGTTTTATCTGTACTGCTAGCAGATGGGACTGATAATTTTTTCTTGATCCAAGGCCATGAGTGCATTTAAAAATTTTGGATTGTGATGACCTGAACAAATTCCTTTTAAGTTTTTTTTTTTTTTTTTAAAGGAAAAAGAACAAGCTTTCTATTCTTCTGCAGAGTGTGTGTACAGCACTTGAGCAAGTGAAAATATTAGGAAACCTCAGACATAACATCCTGGTGAAAGCGTTAACATTTACTTTTCATTTGGCCTGGCAAACTATGCCTTTTTTTAAAAAATAACCTCCTCCCATTTTCCATCTGGCTGTTTTATATTGCATACCGTTTGTAGAAATCCATTACAATACAGCAGGTTAAGGTAAAATGAGGGGGGAGGTCTGAAGTCTAGACATCAATATCAATAAACAAAATCTTGGTGAAAGGGAAAAATTTTGTTAAAAGATCCCCTCAATTATCAGGTATATTGAATCAAGGCAATTAAAATAATGATCCAGAGCTTCATTTCATGGATTTCATCTGATTGTGTTTTTCTTTTTATTAGTCATGTGCCTGAGAAGTGAAGCCCAGCAAAGAAAGAGGTATTTTCATAAAGCAGGAAGCGCATGTTTGGGAGGGAGGCAATTTAAAAGGAACTATGCACAATACTCTCTGGATCAGACAATTCTGTCAAAAAGGAATTATGTTGCTACCTTCCTGAACAGCCAACACAAAGGTGCTTTTATTTTACAGCCCATAATGAAGGGTGAACATTAGAGAATTTTATTGCTGCCAAGTTTTTCAAGTTTTTTTATGGAAGTAGCAGGAGAATTGGAATAAGTTCTATAATAGAGGCTCTCAACCTTTCCAGACCACCTTTGTCTTGTGTACCCACAAGTTTCACCTCACTTAAAAACTTCATGCTTACAAAATCAGACATAAAAACACAAAAGTGCCATTGTTTCAGAGGGGTAGCTGCATTAGTCTGTTTCAGCAAAAACAATGACTAACATTTATTTGGGCATAAGCTTTCATGGCCAAAAACCCACTTTGTCAGATGCATGGCGTGGAAACTTCAGTTTGGCAAGAATATATACATATGCAACAATGGGCATTATATAACTATGCTGAAGACCAGTGACAGGAAAGACAACTCAGTCACACCTTCTGTCAGGAATGGGCCACATCCATTCTAATTGAATTTTTCCTCCTTTGTAATTCACCCCTTCTCAATCCTGGTGAGAAGCTGATATCCCATCCTTCCAATGGAGCAAGACAGCTGCATCACTCTCCTTAAATGTGGCAAACCACCTCACCTTCTAACAGGGTTCATGTGGCTCTGCTTCCCTCCTTTCACTTAATGCATCTAACCTTTCGCTGCTGCTTTCTGATAAGGCTGGCAGGTGCCTTGCTTCTCCCAGCCTCCTCCCCCCAGGTCCAGTATTCTCAGTTCAGCAACTATCTCTTGCACCTTCCAGGCTCCTGCAAAACCTTTCTGACAGCTTCTTTGTCACCCTTCCATTTTCTGTAGATCAGCCTCCTTCAGCAGTAATTACAGGGTGGAGTGCCTCTGCAAACCCTGCTGGCGAGGGCCTAGTTACAAAAAAGGAAATTAAACTTTAGCTCTGTCAATAAAATAGTCTCTTAGGAAGACATTTTAAAAAAATGACATAAAACATCTGAAAACTATCAACTGGGCCATCTGAGGAAATAAGTAAGGACATGGAAATATAATAGACATGGGGAGCTTTTGAGACAGAACATGGAAAAAAGGTATGTTATCTGACTTGAACAATAAGGTCTGTCCCTCCAGCTAGCTGTTTAGCCAACACGGGTTTTGCGGCCTCTATATACAGAATACAAATGTGTTAATTAATACAAAAAAAAAACCCCACACTCACACTTGTGAAACTACTTCCCATTATGCCCTGCCCATCTCGGCAACAAAACCATGTGAGGCTGAAATATTCAAATTTGATTTCTGAAGCTCAGTTTCTTTGTTGTACCTATTATTATTTTCCACCATTACAACAAATATGCCCCCTCCTCTCTCACATGCCACCACCTCTCTGCTCCCACGCCATAGTATGGGACACAAATGCATCGCCTCACCAAAGTGTTTTCCAGCCATTTTATATATGCTCTGGTTTTTGGTTTTCTGGTCCCTCTTACATACTGCAGCAGGTGGCTCTGGTGTTTTGAACATGCCAGGCTTGTCCATCTTGCCCCTCTTCTCATTGGTGTCGTCGATGCACTCGCGCTGCGTGTCTGGGGCCCAGTGCTGCTTGTGACTGGGCTGGCAAAGCGCAGGGAATCATCAGATAATGGGCGTCTTACTTAGTGTGGGATATGGGTCGGGACAAACAGATGCCAAGACCTTGGCTGAGTGACAGACACACAGACAGGGCCCTGCCCAACAGACGGGTCTCCCTCTCATTGACCAACTGACTCTTCCTAGAACTCTCTCTTAAGGCCACTGTGACATCAGTGTCTCCTCCCTTTCCCACCCAGGGGACTCTCAGCTACTTCTCAGTACCAGGTGACTGTAAAATAAATGTTTAATAGGGGGCACTGCAAGACTCAGTGTCATAAACTTACAAAAACTTTCATTGTGCTTACAGTGTTATCTGAGATGACTAAAGCTAATTTAATTTTCTTTTCACTAGCCATGCCATTGATTTGTGTGTCACATTTCTCTTAGCTTGGGTAATATACGTCACATTGCTTACTGCTCTGTGATTATGTAATGAAAGACCTTACTATATGTGTATATGAAAGGGGGACAGAGGTCAGGTTTTTCTAGGAAGCAAAATTTAGTGAGTGTAGAATTGCAACCTTAAAGATGAATCAACTTTTTTGGCATGTTATTTTTCATAGCACCAATCATGTTAGTTCAGTGTTTCTCAAATTTTTCCCTAGTGTGATTCCCATTTCCATATCAGAACAACTTTTTCCATGCCTCCTAGCTCTAGTTCAGGGGTGGACAATAACATGGCAGCAGTTCACCAGGTTAGCCCCTGCCAGACCACTGCTGCTATATTTCCTTTCATGGAGGCAGGTACCACTGATCATTTCTGTTGGCCGCAGATCACCATTCCCAGTCAATGGGAGCAGCAGGAAGCAGCTCGAACCAGGAAACTATGGCAATTCAGGGTCAACAGGGGCTGCTATCACAAGTACCTGAGACCTTGCAGGTAAATATAATGGTGGGGGCCAACCAGGAGCTAACCCCGGTGGACCGGAACCAGCTCACAGGTTGGTATTTCTCCACCCCGATTGGACCTAGCTGACAGCATCCTTCCATATAATGGTATGGAAAGGACAGGTTTGACAGAACTTCTGGATACCTGTTTGCAACATGCTTTGGCAGTGTGACTTCCATATTGAGAACTCAAACATAAAGCACTTCACAAGAGTAGCAGGAATAGAAACAAAACTACAAAAAGATCCTGCAGGAGACAATACCACAGCTAAAGTGTAATGTAGAAAAGATACACATTTCACAGGATTCTTCCACTTAAAAAATTGCCACTCTCTATCCACAAACGGGCCATGCTTAACTTTTCCTAGCTGAGAAACCTGACATAGCTCATAGTGGTCCAGCTACCAACTAGCTTTACAATAAAATGGAACAATTATTAAATTCTGGGGAGTAAATATGAACACCAGGCATCAAACTCAAATAATATTACAAATAACTACTGCTAGACCACAAGGCAAACATTCAAATATACAGGCAGTCCCCGGGTTACGTACGAGATAGGGACTGTAGGTTTGTTCTTAAGTTGAATTTGTATGTAAGTCGGAACTGGCGTCCAGATTCAGCCGCTGTTGAAACTGACCAGCAGCTGACTACAGGAAGCCAGAGGCAGAGCTGCTCTGCCCCGGGCTTCCTGGAATCAGCCGCTGATCAGTTTCAGCAGCAGCTGAATCTGGACACCTGGGACAAAGCAGCTGGGGTGCTGCCGGGTTGGTCCCGCAGCACCGCTCCTCGGGGCTACTGGACCAACCCGGCAGCACCCCAGCTTCTTTGCCCCAGGCGTCCTCAAGTCAGCCGCTGCTGAAACTGACCAGCGGCTGACTACAGGAGGCCCGAGGCAGAAAAGCTCGTGCACCCCAGCTAGTGCGCCCCCCCCAAGCAGACCAGGCTTTTCTCGCCGCGGAGGACGCGGGCAGTCCCGCCGCCCCTATCCCCCGCGACAAGAAAAGCCGCCCCCTGTCCCCTGGTCTGCTGGGCAAAGGGAGACGCGGATCAAAGGGAGACGCGGAGTGGCTTTTCTCGCCGCGGCTTTGCTCCACGTCTCCCTGGTCTACTGGGGGGGGGGCAGCAGACCAGGGAGACGCGGAGCGGCTTTTCTCGCCGCAGAGGACGCAGGCGGCGAGACTGCCCGCGTCCTCCACAGCGAGAAAAGCCTGGTCTGCTGGGGGGAGGCTCCCTGCTCGGAGAGGGGCGCAGCTAGTGCGCCCCGCCCCCCCAGCAGACCAGGGAGACGTGGAGCAGCTTTTCTCGCCGCGGAGGACGCGGGCGGCGGGACCGCGGCGCGTCTGGGCGGTCCCGCCGCCCGCGTCCTCCGCGGCGAGAAAAGCCCCATTCGTATGTAGGTATCCGACGTAAGTCAGATCCACATAAGTCAGGGACTGCCTGTATAATAAAACCTCACAAATTATACTAGGGATGTTAGATGTCATGTAATCGAATAGTCATGTAACCGCATGAAATCTTAGAAGTTACATGACTATTTGATAGTCCCTGGGGGCAGGGCAGCAGCCAATTGCTCCCAGCCCCACTCCCGGGGAGCCCCTTCCACCCTGCACTGCTGCCTCTATATCAGGGACAGCATCATGGGGTGCCAGGCGGGAGCCGAACTGTGAGGGGAGCCATTTTAAACATCAGCTCCCCGCGCAGACTGGCTACCTGCCACCCTGTGCTGCTGCCTCTGATACAAAGGCGGCGGCAGCCTCTGTCCACCGGGGTCTGAGCTCCCTGTAGACAGAGACTGATGCAAGGCAGAAGACCATCTGCAGGGAATCCAAGCTCAAGCTGGTGGGTGGCTCTTGCTACATTTCAAAGACAGAGGCAAGGCAGGCAATTCAGTACAAGAGGGGACTGAAGCAGTCCCCATTGCTGCGCCTCTGCCTTTACATTTCAAAGGCTGCACCAGTCGGGATTCAGTGCAAGCGGGGACAGCTTCAAGCCCTGCTTGCACTGGGTTCCCCACTGAGCCTCTGCCTTGCCTGTCTGCCCTCTGCCCCACACCGTGAAGACGGTGCTGGGAGGAACTGGCTTTTAAGCTGGCTCCTGCTCCCCCCCCCCCCCCCCCGGGGGGGGGAGGATGCGAATAGTTGACTATTTGACTATTCTTTTACATTCCTAGTGCAGATCTGACTAAACGGCTACGTCTAGACTGGCATGATTTTCCTAAAATGCTTTTAACGGAAAAGTTTTCTGTTAAAAGCATTTTCGGAACAGAGCGTCTAGATTGGCACGGACGCTTTTCCGCAAAAGCACTTTTTGCGGAAAAGCGTCCATGCCAATCTAGACGTGCTTTTCCGCAAAAAAGCCCCGATCGCCATTTTCGCGATCGGGGCTTTTTTGCGGAAAACCAATCTCAGCTGTCTACACTGGCTTTTTTGCGCAAAAGTTTTGTGCAAAAGGACTTTTGCCTGAATGGGAGCAGCATAGCATTTCCGCAAGAAGCACTGATTTCTTACAGTAGGAAGTCAGTGCTTTTGCGGAAATTCAAGCAGCCAGTGTAGACAGCTGGCAAGTTTTTCTGGAAAAGCAGCTGATTTTCTGGAAAAACTGGCCAGTCTAGACACAGCCAACATGTCTACGTTATAACCAGCAGAAAATCACCCACTGAACACTTACAGAACTTAGTCAACACTTGTCCTTTACCTTTCTAAATGTTGTGCCTAAATTTCACAAGTTCCCAAATCTGGCTGAGCCTTCTGCAATATTCACAGCTCCAGACAGGTAACAGAAAAAACGTATGCTCCTGCTCCTTATGAAAATACGCTTTAGCCTTATGGAAGATGCACTGTTTTGGAAGCCACAAATTCACATATTCTGCTCCAGTAGTCCACTGATTTCTGCTAATACTTCTATGTACTTTACAATCCTGGTTATTAAGCAAAGCCTTACAATACCCTTAACTCCTGCGCCTGGCATACCTACCATTTCCCCTCATTCACAAATGAAGTGAGGATCTCTTACAGTTGCAAATAATGGAATTGCTTTGATTTTTCAGTTTTTTAAAATATTATTTGAAAAAAATCTGAGAAGGCTGAATTATCGTTAAATAAACACGTAAATAAACAGCAACTGTGTGCCGTGGGTATCATTATCTAGAAGAATAAGAATTATGAAAGCACATCAGATGCTGTTAGCACAGACACCATTTCTACAGAAGAGTTGACCTCTACATGAACTGTAATAGTACCATCATTGCTGAAAAAAGTTTATTAACAAGGTAGCTTAGCTTGTTAAGGTGAAAGACTGTCTGTGACTACTATAAATTTGCCTACCTGGCAACATAAACCTAGCTTGTACCATAAAACTCTGAAGCAAAGTGTATCACATAAGGATTACTGGATTCACAAAATCCTGACACCGAAGTCCAAAACTAAGGAATGATTACTGTCACAACAGTGGTATTACCAACCTTTAACAAATGTTTTAGACATAGTGAGTTTAGAATAAAATTATTCATCATTGCATTCATTTACTGAATGTGATTGCTGTATATCACTGAATTACAAGTATAGCTTTTCCTCTGGAAAAATTCTACTACCCATACAGTCTCTCAAAAAGTATAATTTATGCCAGGGATTATTATTATGCTGCTCAGTGAAACACCTAACACAGAGAACCATTTCTGATCAGTGCTGTCATACCCCTACAAATCACTACAGCTAGGGTTGGTTACCCGTTACTTCACAGACAGGAGAATGGCTTGCATCTGCAGCCATTAAGTAAGAAAGAAGGGGAATAGTATATCTGCATTGTTTAGGAGTAGAATTAAATTAATTACAAAACATGCCCAGAAGTTACTAATATGCCTTCTAAAGTAGTCTTTTTCATCAAAACTATTAAGAATGTTTCTATTTATACATTAAGAAATAAATCCCAACAAGACAGGTAAGATTCCACCCAGTTCTTATTTACTAAGTAATTGAGGCTCCACTAGTCCCCTTGTAGTCAACATAAGTTTTATTGCTGACTTGATCAGGCCTGTGTCTTTTACGGTATTTTGCATATTTTTAAAACATTTTCTGGACAACTAAATAACATTAAAACGACGTTTAACGGAGTATTGACACCACATATCAGACTGTAGCAATTTTTAAGATAAACGCTGCTTTCTTTGCATAACAGCTGTCATACTGAGTACAGGCAGTCCCCAAGTTATGCGGATCCAACTTACGTCGGATCTGCAGTTACGAACGGGGATTTTCTCGCCCCAGAGAACTGGAGCGGCGGGACGCCTGGTCCCGCCGCCCGCCTCCTCCGGGGCGAGAAAAGCTGCTCCCCGTCTCCCTGGTCTGCTGGGGGAGCCAGCAGACCAGGGAGACGCGGAGCAAAGCGGCGGAGGACCCGGGCCGGACCCGCGGCGCTGATCTGGAAACGCCGTGGGTCCGGCCCCGGGTCCTCCACCGCTTTGCTCCGCGTCTCCCTGGTCTGCTGGGGGGGGGGGGGGGGGCCGCAGCTAGTGCTCCCCCCCCCCCAGCAGACCAGGGAGATGTGGAGCAAAGTCTGGGGCCTGTGGTAGAGCAGGTGGGGCGCTGCCGATTGGTCCCGCAGCACCGCTCCTTGGCGCTACTGGACCACCCTGGCAGCACCCCAGCTGCTCTGCCCCAGGAGTCCTGATTCAGCCGCTGCTGATCAGTTTCAGCAGTGGCTGAATCAGGACGCCTGGGGCAGAGCAGATGGGGTGCTGCTGGGTTGGTCCAGTAGCGCCGAGGAGCGGCCGCGCTACTGGACCAACCCAGCAGCACCCGAGCTGCTCTGCCCCAGGCGTCCCCAAGTCAGCTGCTGCTGAAACTGACCAGCAGCTGACTACAGGAAGCCCGAGGCAGAGTTGCTCTGCCCCTGGCTTCCTGGAATCAGCTGCTGATCAGTTTCAGCAGCAGCTGACTTGGGGATGCCTGGGGTTCTTAAGTTGAATCTGTATGCAAGTCGGAACTGGTGTCCAGATTCAGCTGCTGTTGAAACTGATGCCAGTTCCGACTTACATACAGATTCAACTTAAGAACAAACCTACAGTCCCTATCTTGTACGTAACCCGGGGACTGCCTGTATATACGTACTGACCTGCCTACCTGAAATTATTATTTAACATGGCTCTTTCATAGTTCTATGCAGTAAACCTCCTGTGCAATTTTACCACATAGCTTATAAATATTGTAATACTGTAATCACTACTTTAAACATACAAATTAGAATTGTGTTTCAAGTGCTATCTCAATTATCTTTTCAGGCACACACATGGCTGGCTCATTTGCTGAATCTGAATCCAACTTTGCACTCTGTCCAAAGTCATTCACATTCCTTTCATGGGTAGCTTACTGTTGAAGACATTCACAAATCCTACAAATGCACAGAACAAAATCAACTTTTTATTATGTACTGTAAATACAAAAGCAGCTAAATATAATCAGCATGTTTGGTGAATACAAATCACAATTACCGAACAAAAATGCACGTGCCATTTAACGAATAAAAGTACTGCATAATGAAATATCAGAACCTTATAAAAATACATAAGATTTTAAACAAATTATTAAACTTAATACTTATCTAACCATTTTTATTGTGTCAGTTTCCTAAACAAGTTTGTACAACCCACGTAACCAAAACTGTGTATTTTAATATTCTCGGGATGACAGATGTCTGGGATTTCATTCATGAGTGACACACAAAGCAAGATTTTGAATCTGTGATGAAAGTAAGTAGATATCATCGGGTGAATGAGATAAGATAAACTCTGAACCTCAATAATTGTAGTTACGTAACTCAATAAGTTACAATATTAGGCCAAAATTCTACAAAGAGATCGATCAGCGTGCATCCAAAATTCAACACTTACTTGCAATACTTTAATAGGACTCCAGTGAGCATAATCACATCCTGATCCTTTTGCAGGATTGGAACCATAAATTGCCATTGAAAGTCAAGAGCAAAATGTGTACATGTTTTGCAAATAACTGCAAAACAGTTAAAATACTAACCAAAACAGACAGGAATTAAATTTTAGCTTTTTAAAATTCTATTAATTTTGTTGTTCATTCTCTGCATTTTATTTACCCTGGATAATGATACCCTTGGTCACTTCCACTTTCTTGTTCACAGGCAACAACAGCACAAATCCGAAAGGAATGGTTACATTAAAAACAAATATTAATTTCCCTGAAATTATATTTTAAAAAATTAAAACATCTAGAAATTAGATTTCATGAGCACATTACCTTTTTATTAACAAAAACGTACATTTGGAGCCTAAACGAAGCACCATATGACACTGTCCTTGTAATTCCTGGTTAATGACTAGAAAGGCAAGTTTTCAAGCTCCTTAAGTTATTTCAACTTTGTTTTTGGTCTGCATTGCTTTCCCAGTTTCCTCTATACATTGCTTTCTAAGCACACAAAAGCACTGTCTAATAGTTCAGTACTTTGAAAATTTATTTAGAAGAAATGCAATAACTATTTAGTATTGCACCTGGCAGGCATTCACCAGGGGAAGAAGGCAGGAATCCAGTAGCGCTATACGGGGTGAGGATATGGTCAGGTTGGAGTGGGACAGAATGTGCATTATCCCTCTCTTCCTTAAGAAATCACATTCTAATACTGGAAGGGATTCTCACAGAATAAGAGAAAGACTAATTTTAGTCATATCTTTTGTTGCTATTCAAATTAAACTAGAATAGACCCTAGCAGAGTATGCGCTGTCAAATTTATTTTTTAAAACAATACAAGATGTTTCAATGCCCTGGTGGTGGCATTATGCAAGGACAACTAGAAAACCTAACTATGGATCTCTGAAATAGCCTTTTGCTTCTTAGGCCAGTAGCTTTAAATTGATGCAATAAACTCCTTTGAGCAAGAGATCCTTATGTTGCTTTAACATCAGTTTGCTCCCTTAAATGGCTGCTTTATGAGCACTTTCTGTTTGGAAGGGTAATCCACGTCCAGTGACATGACCAGAAAAAAGGTTAGGGGAAAGCAAAGCCAGAACTATTTATTTGTACAGCAGATACTTCTGAAGATCTGGATAGAAGGACAGATTCAGATTGTGATTTCTCCAGTTTAAATTTCGAGTTACTTTGTTGAAGTTACTCTGGCTGTAGACCAACGTAACTGAGTTCAGCATCTAGACCAGTTCCAAAAGGAGAATGTGTGCTTTTCAGACTCCTGACATTCTGTTTCCGATTAGACTAAGTATCCCCAAAAAAGGAGAGACAGGTGCTTTCTCTGTCAGCCACTCTGAGGAGATACCTTTTAGATGCAGCAGAGGTGTTTAATAAAGGAAATTAGAATATTCATATAACTTTGTCCTCAAGACTAACCACATCTAGCATTATTATTTAAAGGGTTCTATTATTTAAAGGACTAGTCTAGAGACTCCACTCTAGCTCATCTTAAGACGTAGTTTTGCCTACGAAAGCTCATGATACTAAACACACACACACACACACACACACACATTTTTAAAAGTTACAGACTAACACGGCTACCACTCTGAAACCTTCTGAAAAAGTTAAGTGTAGCACTGAGCTAGACATAGCTTAAGGCAGACATCCGGAAGTAGATTTTTGTTTTATACTTTCAACTTTATGATAAAGTACCAAACTGAACTTTTACCCAAATATTTCCTACCCTTAAGAAAGATTTTTTGGAAATCCACAGGTCCCATCTGTACCAGTGGCAATGTTGATTTTCCTCAAAATAAAAACCTGCCAAATAACTAGGGTCAGAGTAAACATATTTATGGGAGTCATTTACAGCAGCAATTCTTCAAAACAATCTCAGACTACAAACTTCAATCCACTCTGTTTTGAACATCTAATAGCCCATTGTTTTAAGCTGGACCTCTGCTTACAAACCCCACACTTTCCAAAACTCTGTAACAGTCTATGCTTTTCTGAAAAAATACTGCTTCTACTCAAGCGAGGCAGAAGATTTATCCATATATGGACAAGTGAGAGGACAACAAATGGCTCTTTTCCCAGTTTATCAAGACAGGAAATTAGAGGGCCTGAGGTAGTCTGACTTATTTTGTTCAGAGCCCTGTCGAAAAAGTTCATAAATTAGTAACTTTCATGAAGAGATGGATACCATATGATATTGGCTGCTATCATCATTGTCAATTTCACAGACGAGCAAAACATATGGCTCTCATATAGATAGAGAACTTATGGTGATTGCTGCCACACTCCAGCAAAGAGTATCTCCTGATAAAAAATGTCCATCAATAAACCCAGCAACACAGGAAAAAACTGTCATCATGAAGAAAGCCAATCCTTTATTTGCTGCTTAAAGTGCTTCAGAACTTTCTTCTTGATTACTAAAACTTTGCTTGGTTCTTTGTAAACCGAAAATCTGCAGAATTTGACCAGCATGCAACATTTTGTCCACTGACACTGGGTTATCTGTTAGACTTTAATTTTTTGCAGTGAATTCTAGTTGAAATTGTTTTCTTCTGACATCAAAAAGTGCACTGGCTAAAACCAATAAACTTAAGGTACTTTGAACCAGTCTCAAAACAGATTTAAGATCTAAAATAGGCCAAAATTTCAGAGGTAAGATCAGAAAGCATTTCTCACTCACACCAGGATCTTGGAAAGAAATTCCCTTCTGAACAGTCAGCTCAGCTGCCTAGAAACTTAGCAGTATGCTGTGCTTTGCCTTTTTAAGCTGCAACAAAGGAAATGATTAAGGAAGCATTAAAACCTAAATGCACCATAAAAGGTATCTGCCGGAAAACTAGCTGCTATTTGCAGTAGGGAAAGTATATTATTCACACAGCATAAAAAAACAGCAGCATTGTCTTCTAAACGTTTCTAACGAAACAAACATGCCACATGAAGCATGAACCGAGGTTGGTATTTCAGAGTCTCTGACTGACAGAGTTTATTTTAAGAATGTGAGTAAGTGGGGCAGTATCTCTCCAGTGACAAAAAAATAGGAGTCAAAGTTTTAAGAAGCTTCATGCCCCAATTTTTTTTAACCTTCTGCCACAAAATCCTTCTCTCCTTTTCAATTTCCTGATGTCGATTTTTGGCAGTACTTATTTTCTTATTGGCAAGAAAGCACCCAAACTCCCTGCCTTGTTTCTTTTTGTGTTCTTGGTCTTCTCTTCTGTTTTCCGACAAATACCCCATCCTGCCAGTCATCCCACATTCTACCTTTCAAACACATCTAATGGTAAAAGTTAGCAGACATTCTAGTGTCTTAGCCAGCCAGCATTTAACACTGCCAGTAGTAGGCTTAAAATATTGATACAATTGCCACCTGTTATAGGCAGACAATTCATTACTAGAGAAAGATTCTTGCAATTTTTTCTTAAACCTCTTCTGCAGCAAGAAAAAAATTAAAATAAGCCAGGAAAATAGAAATCAATGAAAAGCATTTGAGTATTCCAGTATACATTGGATTTGATCAAATGGATGACATATTTGCACTCTGCATAAGGGAAGTATATTTTGTATGTGATTTTCTCATACGCTTCATAAAAGCGAGGAAGGCAGGCCATTGCGCACACAATGCAGGTCATGAAAAAACACAGTGCAAGTACAAGTGCATAGTGCAGGAGGCAGAGCTGTGCATAGTAATCTTAGCTTCAAGAGTTAATAGCCTCACCAAGTAAGGTCAGATAAGGTGAGTCCAAGAGCTACTAAAGAGAAATCTCTGTACTGCACAGCACTGATTTAATAATAAAAGGGTTTACAGATTCATATATTCATATTAAATTAATGCTACTATTAACAGGAGAGACTGAAAAATCCGCTTACAAAATACAAGACTAAGTGTGGGGATCTAAGTCATTAATGATGGCAGCAGTTGAGCTTTCTTTTCTTTTTTTTTTAAATGCATTACCCTTCGTGCATCCTCCATATGGAAGCTTACTGTAAACAAAGTTCAGTGCCATCTTCCTGAATCTGCAGACAGCTAGACAGATCTACAGAGCAAGATTAACAAGATTTTGGGAAATTTCAGAGCTGCTATGCAAAATATTTTGGGTAACCATAAAACTTCCAGTTTTTATCAATTTAATGTTGTTTCTGTTTGGGAAAGCTGTTGCAGAAAGCTCTAGAGAGCAGGTGAGGCAGAAAACAGAGCTGTTGGAGGGCAAGACCTCTAACATTCAAAAAATAGAAATTGGGGAGGGAAAGAAAAATGGAAACCTGCCTCCAACCCCCAACACTGCTCACCACCAACAGGAGGCTGTGGAAAGATGATGTTAACATCAATAGACACATCTGGCAGGAGTTCTAGAAAGAGAAGAGGAGACAGAAAGCTCCCTTTACATTCCAGTTGCTAGAAGGCAATCTTATAATGCACCTGTCAGCCACAAGTGCATATGAAAGATGAAACTGTTAAGCTGGGTTTAGGAACAATATATAGTGGTAGAAATCCCAGCACCCCATTTTCCCAGTAGCTGAAAGTAATATAAATAGGACAAGGCTGCATGCAAGGGTTACTCCTCTCTCTCATCTTTTGCTAGCTGTCCAGCTAGTAAGTGTGTCATAAATCAAGAACATAAAAGCTAGAAGTTAAAAAAAAAACACATACACAGCAGGAACCAAACACATCACAATCCCGTATCAATGCTATGTACAGGGGCAGATGACCATTTCGCGGGGCCCAGGGCAGCACAATTTCACGGGGCCCCCCTTTGCCATGGCACATGCGCGGTGGCGCCACGCGCAGGGCTTCTTGAAGCGCGGGGCCCAGGGCAGCCGCCCCGCTTGCCCTGCCCTATATCCGCCCCTGGCTATGTATATTTCTCATTTAGTATATAAATATTCAAGAGGGAGAGGGTGAATAAAGATGAGGGTAATTCATCAATTCTAGTGGTTAATAATTTAATAAAACATTTACTTTTTAAAACAAACTTTTTCTTTTAATTGTTGAACCAGTATTATCACTCGAAGGCTGCAACATACACCTGCCATGGCACTTAAAACTGGAAATGCCAACACCTCAAAAAGAAGCAGATGCAGTCCATGCAGAGTCACAGTTGTAACAAATGAAACAACAAAAGGTAAAGCAGTCTTACGCCACATCCCCCATTCCAACTCTAAACAGTGGCAGTGCTTTTTTAGTAAGATGGCAACCTATAGACACAAGCTCAAAATGAAATGTCAATTACAATTTCTTTTAAAAAAATGATTACTTATTTCACAGTTCTATTCATGGGGAGAAGGGAGTCTTACTTCTAATATATTCACACTGAGAAGCTTGGGTTGCAACTGCTTTGGAGGATCAGATTATAATTCAAAATTACCTGAACAAACTGGAGACATAGTCTGAGGTAAATACAGCAGCTAGCAGAAAAGACTTAATCTTGGATAAGGGACACTGGGCACTACTGTAAAACAAAGGAATATTTAACAATAAACTAAGCAATATTCATAACCTCAATATATGAATAAGGATTTTCCATGGCAGTCATGAAGTCCATGACTGATTACAATCATGTTTGAGATTTTTATTTTTTAGTATTTTTTAGATTTTACTTTCACTTTGGGGCATCTGTATGTGCACACAGATTATAAGTGATTGGGAGGGAGGATGTGATTATTTGCTGTCAAATACATTTCACTCAGAATAGCAAAGATAAACCATGCATTGCATGAAAAAGGATAATCTACAGCATAACAAAAAATTAAGAACAGCCATATTGGGTCATACAATGATCCATCTAGCCCAATATATGATCATCCAACAGTAGTTGAGTAATGCATATTTTAAAAAAAAATCGTCCATGCCAAATGCTTAGGAGGGAACAGAGCAAGGCATTTATCAAGTAATCTATCCTTTCATCCAGTCCCAGAATCAGGCAGAGACTTAAGGATGTACATGGGGTTCTATCCTCCATGACAATATCAAGCTGGGAAGGGTAGCAAGTGCTTTGGAAAATTATAATTCAAAATGAACTGGACAAACTGGAGACGTGGTCTGAGGTAAACAGGATGAAGTTCAACAAGGACAAATGCCAAGTTCTTCACTTAGGAGGGAACAATCAGTTGCACATACAGAATGCAAAGTGACTATCTAGGAAGGAGTACTGCAGAAATGCATCTAGGAATCATAGTGGACCACAAGCTAAATACGAATCAACAGCGTCACACTTACAAAAAAGGCAACCATCATTCTGGGATGCACTAACAGGGGTGTTGTAAACAAGACACAAGAAGTTATTCTTCTGCCCTATTCTGCGCTGATTAGTCATCAAATGTCCTGTTCTTAGCACCACATTTCAGGAAAGATGTGAACAAACTGGAGAAGATCCAGAAAAAAGCAACAAAAATAATTAAAGGTCTAGGAAACACAACCTATGAGAGAAGATTGAAAGAATTGGGTTGTTTAGTCTGGAAAAGAGAAGACTGAGAGGAGACATAACAGATTTAAGTACCTAAGAAGTTTGTTACAAGGGGAAAGGAGAAAAGTTATTCTCCTTAGCCTCTGATAAGACAAGAAGGAATAAGCTTTAATTGCCACAAGGGAGATTTAGGTTGGACATTAGGAAAGACTTTCTAACTATCAGGGTGGTTAAGCACTGGAATAAATTACATAGGAAGTCTACAGCATTGGAGATTTTTAAGAGCAAGTTAGACAAACACCTGTCATGGATGTTCTAGATGGTGCTTGGTCCTGCCATGAATGCAGGGAACTGGACTTGATAACCTTTCAAGGTCCCTTCCAATAATTTGAAATAGAAATTAAAAAGCTAAGATTTCTACATTTCTATCAGAAATTCTCTATATACTCGGGAAACAAAGAAAAAAATCCCAAAACGCTGATGCCAGCCTGAGCTAAAGAGTTGCACAGTTTTAATTTAAATAAGCACCATGACTCCAAGTTAACAATACTCTTAACTCGCTTCTCTGGTCCTTATTCTTTTATTTCCCTTTGCTAATTAGGAAGTTCAACCCAGTGCATTTCTCTATGTGATGCCACATTGCTAATAAGCTACTGTAAATATGCCCACTTGAAAGATGTACATACAAGGCCAACTTTATCCCTCGAGTAGCTCTGTTGAAATCAACAGAACTACAAGGATGAATCTGAACCATTTCCGGGATAAGTTCTAGGAAAAACTGCCTAGGAAGTGATGGAATCTCCATCATTGCAGATATTTAAGAGCAGGATAGACAAACACCTGTTAGTGATAGTCTAGATCGGAGTGGGCAAGAGGCAGCTAGCGGGCTGGATCTAGTCTGCTAAGCTGCTCGATCTGGCCCATAGCTGCCTCACCAGCACCCTTACTAGAGAGCAGCTGCAGCCTCTTTAAACAGCAGGTTGCTAACTGCTATGCAGCCTGGGTAGGGAGGAGAAAGCTTCACACCCTCTCCCTGCCACTCAGCAAAATCCCTCAGCTCCCATTGGCCAGTTTCTGGCCAACAGAACCTAAGAAATTTTGCTGAAGGCAGGGGGAAGCAAATGAAGCCTCCTCACTCCCTCCTGCCTTCCCCCCTGTGCTGGAGCAGAGCCACGTGGCGCAGCCGACCCAGCACATAGGCAGGGTTCCTGCAAAGCTGCATAGGTAAGCGCCTCTCACACAGAGCCTGTCTCTGGCATCCTACACCCTCACTCCCCTCAACTACCTGCCCCAGGCCACCACCCAAACCCTCTTTATCCCCTCCCCCCACCTCCTCCAGGTCACAACTTCCTCCCAGACCTGTACCCCCTCCAACATCCTTACCCCAAGTTAGAATCCCCTTCTGCACCCATATCCCTCCCTGACTCTGCACCCCATTCTCCTGCCCCACATCACTGCCCAAACTCTCTGCACCCCCTTCTCCCAAGTCACAACTCCAGCCTACACCCTGCACTCCCTCTTATCCTCCTCCCTAAGCTAGAATCCTCTCCAAGTCCCTGTCCCAGATCAGAACCCCCTCCTTCACCCAAACTCCCCCTGGGTATGTCTACACTAGCTCGTAGTTCGAGCTTGGTAGGCAAATGAGGGCAACCGGAGTTGCAAATGAAGCCCGGGATTTATGAGGAGTACCGGTAGTTCGAATTAGAGATCCTAATTCGAACTACCTACTCCGTGCCGCGTGTAGTCGCGGGCACAGAGTTCGGACTAAGGAGGATTTAAAACTGGCGGCACCCAGGAAGATGCAAATGAAGCCCAGGATATTTAAATCCCGGGCTTCATTTGCAACTCCAGTTGCCCTCATATGCCTACCTAGCTCGAACTACCGAGCTAGTGTAGACATACCCTCTCAAGATCCCACACTCCCTCCTGCACGCCAGTCCTCTAATTCAAGTTCCCTTCTACACCCCACCTGCTGTCTCAGACCCTGCACACCCTCCACAGAAGTGACCACTTACCAAAATCTTGAAATCCCGCCCCCCCATTAGAAATTATTGCCCATCCTTGGTCTAGATCAGGCATGTCAAACTTGCATTTGGAGGGCCACATGCAGCCCAATAGAAATTTTTTGCAGCCCACCAGAACATTTTTATAAAAGAATGAATTGCAGCCTGTTGGCTACTCGGAGCACATGGCCAAGTGCCTGCTCACAGCTGGCCGGGACGCTCTGAGCCACAGTAACTGTTCATGGAGGGCCAGGTTACTCCGCGCTCGCGCTCATGGCCGGCTTGGCGTTCTGTGCTGGGCTCTCCAACAGGTTCTCACAGCTGGCCGCTGTGCTCACGCTGCCCTAGTGCCTCAGGCGGCAACGTCAACTTCGGGACCCAGGTATTAGGTTGTGCGGGGACGGGGCAGAGAACCTGGGAGTGCCTGGCTATGGGAGAGTGCGGAGGCATTAGGTTGGGGGGGCCTGGCTCAGCAGAGAGGAAGGGGTTATTTTGTTAATATTTTGGTTGGTATTTATGCATTCCCAAATAAAATCAAAATGTATACTTATTGTATATCAATAAATGTCAATTTTTGCAATTGCATGAATAATTATATCTTTATGCAAAATCTCAAACTTACAAAGTATCTGAAATTTTCACAGAAGCCTGTTCGATTTGATTAACCATGGTCTATACTTGTTTTTATTTCAATCAAACAAGTTATGTATCATATACAAAATTTAAAAAATATTTTATTTAAATATAAATTTAAGGTATTATGTAAAATGTTAAAATTATTGAATAGGAGCAAATAATTTTTATAATGCAATAATCTGATGTGTAATAAAATAGCTAAAACAATCTATAATAATAAATAACTACGACTTTCCGACAAAGTACATTTTCTTTGGTGGCCCTAGGATTGCCACGTATCCGGTACTGGTGTCTTCTGCCCAGCACTTAAAATGTTTTTTTTTTTCCCTTAACAGATTTTTTTGTTTTTGGTCAAACCATCTGAGAACCGTAGGTGGCCCTGAAAGCTATCAGTTTTTGTTTGTGCGGCCCTCAATAGGCTTCAAGTTTGACATGCCTGGTCTAGATGGTAGTTGGTCTTGCCCTGAGTGCAAAGGACTGGACTTGGTGACTTTTTGAGGTTCTTTCCCATTCTAATATTCTATTAACATATCAAATTCCTTTTTTTAAACACAATTATACTTTTGACCTTCACAACATCCCATAGCAATGAATTCTATAGGATAACTGGGGATTGTGTGAATAAGTACTTTCTTATGCTTTAAACCTGCTGCCTATCCATTTCAATGGGTAATCAAACCATAATTCTTGTTGTGCTATTTACCCCTTCACGTCTCCTTATCTTCTCCACACCATTCATGAATTTATAGATCTATAAACCTCTTATCATATCTCCCCTCAGTTATCTCTTTTCCAAGCTAACCAGTGCCAATCTTTTTAACCTCTCATACAGAAGTAGTTCCATACACTTAATCTTTTTTGTTGTCTTTCTTTGTACCTTTTCTGAGATAGGTGACCAGAAGTGTATGCAGCAGTCAAGGTGCTGGTATGCTATGGATTTATAAGTGGCATTAACAATATCTGCAGTCTTATTATCTATCCCCTTTCTTAATGACTCCTAACATTGTTAGCTTAACTGACCCCAGGCTCCATGCAACATTGCCACTGTGAAATGCCAGAGAGAGCCCAGCATCAAGCTCTACATGGTGTTTCAAAGCAGTGGCACCAGATGGAGCCCAGACTCAGCGGGGGAGTCCCCAGCTGGCTCCATGCGGCACTGCCACTTTAAAGCACCCCCTCCACTTTCCCCCCATGCTGCCTCTTTCTGATAGAGGCAACTGGCAGGGGAGGAGGGAAGCGACTAGTTGACTAGTGTGTTGACTAGCCGATAAGCATTTGCTTATTGGCTAGTTGACTAGTCGTTCACATCCCTATTTGGGATTAGTTCAAACCCAAATTCCTAAAAGTAAGCTTTATGGATGCAAAATGCATGCAAATAGGAAAATGGGGGAGAGGGGAAGGTATGCATGAACTGAAATCAGCATGTTTTACCCAGCTGAATGCATCACACGTGCTCTAATAGACAATGACACATACTCAAAGAGCACATTCGAGTGAAAGTCAGTAAGAATAAGCCCCACTTCAATTTTTTAGGTGAAAGATCTGTCAGAGTTGAAGAAACACCTTTGGAACAGCTGCCCATAGGGGAATACAGTTCTCATCAGTAGTACGTTTATACAGACTCCAAGTTTCTGGCCTTTTGGCCAGAATTACAAGGACCAAGGAAAGGAGGGGAATATTAGACTCAAATTGCTGAATAATCTAATGAGCTGACCTAATATTGCTGAATCAATATCAGAGGTTAAAGACAACCTTTTGATATGCCTTTTGAATTTAGGCAGAAAGAATCCTAAATGCCAGCAATGGTTCCTCCCAGGAGTTCACATTATCAAGAGACATGCTCAGCTTCTATTAAGGAGTTTTAAATATTATTTGGTAGAACCGTTTTTCAGGGAAGAAATATTTTTACCACTACAAATATAGATTCACTTGTCATAAGTTTTACTACAGCAGGGTTAAGTGCAAGTGGGATTCAACTGTACTCAAATATTTGGTAGTGTATGTTCTTCAGTCAGTTTTCTTCAGTGGCTTCTTGGAGGGGAAGAGCAAATTTAACAATTCTGAAATGATACAACAGCTAGACAATTGTTCCACAGTGGCACATCAAGGTGTGACTAAGTGCATGACTTTCATAAGCTTCACTTGTGTTATTCTTTTATTCAGAATGATTGAGAGAGTACTTGCTAATTTACATTCCTGCAAACTGAAATAAAAATCAGCCTTCATTTAATTGACAGACATTTAAAGCAATATTTACTCCTGCACAGGCAAATCCAAGGTCTATACCCAGCAAAAGTCTTTCTTAAGCCATATACTGAAGGTTTTAATGAGACTTGAGTCACTCACAGATCTTGGGTTAGGCTCTGCATGTCATCCCACAGAGTGAATAGTTTTCTTAAGTACTTATTTTTATTTATTTAAAAAAGCATTTTTGGCCATTTTAGAAGTGTTGTGCAAAGTTGACCATACATCTTCTACCTTAAGATGGTTGCTGAAGCCACAGAAAGAGCAGTCTGTCCCTTTTCCTTTTTTCACTGTAAACCAGGGATAACACTTACCTGTTTGTGGTAAGACTCCAACAGTATTTGTAAACCTCTCTGGAGTCCATGGAGGGAAGATACTATACGACAGTGAAACAATTTACGTCCTCTTCACATATCAACAGAAAGGAAAACAAAACTCAACATCATTTTTGCTATTAATGCATTGCCTCTAATTGTTCAGATAAACTTTAGAGACATGTCTAACATTAATGGCTTTAGTTATGAACATTCAATGGAATTTTGCCAAATACTAAATGATTCAAATTTACTGGTGCAAATACACTTATTCAAAGTTTAAAATTCTTTCTTCAAGAATAATCTAATCTTTCATGATATACCTACATTATTTTACATACATACACTTTGTGACCTACACATACATTGCCTTCCTCTCACCACCACCACCCCAATCACACACAAAAATGTATTTACAGAATTATTAAGGGCCAAATTGGGCCCTCAATTATACCCATACAATCCCACTAAAGTTAACAAGTATAGCTGAAGAAAGAATTTTGCCTTGCAAGCACCATTAAAAACCCTTCTGCGTAAGACTGCTTACACAATTATTCACCATATACATTAGATACATTTAAGGTCACTGAATTCCAAAGATTGTTATCAGAGGAAAACACATCTGAACTTCCCAGCAGTTCAGAATGACAGCTGGTATATCAAGTAGCTCATGTGTGCAAGACTGTCAGCTTATTCTGTTTGACGTGACTAGAGAAGAGGCTATGCCAAACTGTAAGAAAGTGATTAGCTTTGGGATGCCAAAACCCAAATTCAAATTTTAAAAAAAAGTACCATACTTCCTTGAATGATGGAGTACAGGGTGCTCATACTTCAAACAAAATGAATTATTGTAACATACGTGGACTACGTAGCTAAAATAATACATCAAATTGATGTGGTCTAAACATCCATTAGTGTAGTGGATAAGGTTCAGGTGATACTGTCGCTACCTAATGCACCTTATCTTTCAAGAACGCAGTTTAGATTAAGAAAGTCCAGGATGGAACAATATGTCTTCATCAAAAAGCATTTACTTATCGTAAAATCACGAGTATAATGCGCACTTTTTTCCCCGGTTTTTTAGGCTCATGGCATTATACATAGGAACAATTTTTTTAAAGTTTTAAACTCCCCCTCTCCTCCACGCAGAAACTTTCCCTCTGCAGCACAGTGCAAGGGCCGCCGCCCCGCCAGGCTCCCGAACAAGGCGAAGAGCCGGCGACGCTGCCAAGCTGCAGCGCCCTGGCTTGCTGCAGTGCTCCTTCAGGCTGCGCCTTGGAGTCCCCGGGGCAGATGCGAGCTCGGCGCGGTGTGCGGGCAGCTGTCCGCTGTGTGCACATTTCCCAGGCGAGCCTGCAGGTAGGAGCAGTACATCCCTCCCTCACACTCTCCTGCAGCCCAGGGCTGCCTGTGGGAAGCGGGCGAGGCTGGGCTTGGTGCTGGTGGATCAGCTCCTGGTGCAGCAGGGCAGGCCATGTTAGATTTCAGAAATCCTGGACTTCAGAAACAGGTTACCTCCCTTCTCCTGTACAATGGGGTGTGCATTATACATAGGAGTTCAGTTTTTTTCATTATGCTAAAATTCTAAAGTCAGGGTGCGCATTATACATAGGTGCGCATTATACTCGCAATTTTACAGTATTAAGGTCACTTATTTCCATGTATTAGACAGCTGTATTCTTTCAATACACTAAGTTTATTCTGTTTATCAGATTGATGAGGTTTTATCCATTTAGCAGTTCTTACAGTTGAATAAATTATTAAGGATTCCCTGGGTTAGCAAAAATAGACTGTTTTACTAAACTCAGAAAATTTCCTTACACTAAGTTTAAAAATAAAGCTCTTGCGCTAGGGTTCTGTAGACTGTTATCGTGAATAAAACAAAAAGCCTGAAACTTTGCAATGAGGGATCAACCTCTGGAAACATGTTTCCTAGACCAGCAGACAACCAGAAATAATGAAATCAAATGCTTGGGGTGACATTCTGGTCCCACTGAAGTCAATAGCAAATCTCTACTAACTTCAATGGAGCCAAGATTTTACTCTTACTTTGAATGGGATACAAATGAATTCATCAATGGAGAGAAATGAATGGTATAATTGTAACTGCAGAGTCAAATCCGATAATGACAGCTATTTAGGTGATGGTACATTGATGAAGAACACTAGCAAGGCATAAAGCCTCCTCAAAGGTCCTGGATAGAGACCTGCGTGGATACAAAATGTGTATCCGCATCTGTATCTGCAAAAATGAGCTGCGGATATCTGCACTGACATGTATAGATGAGGATTCCTGTGTATATAAAAGTAGATATCTGCAAATTTACAGGTTTCTAGATAGAAAATGTTTATCTGCATTCATATCCGTAAATATGAGCCATGGATGCGGATACCAATGGATATAAAATCTACAGATCGGCAGCACTCTAATCATGGGAACTCTGACCACACTTTGAAGCCTACATTATTATATCCCGCAAGAACAGAAAACTCTTGGATCCCAAAAGGCAAGAGTCACCATCAGAGAATCATGACTGCAATAAAAAGGAGTATGGATATACTCTGAAGAGTGAACGTTATAGTAAATGTTATAGTAAACAATTTTTTAAAAAGCTGAAATGCTTTTTCACAATTTCACACAATTAAGACACAATTGCACACAATTAACCAAGATCTCAGCAGAAAAAACATGCAAGCCAGGAGCCTGGAAAAACACAGACCGAGTCTGTGAAAGGACGACATTGATCTGGGAGCATTCAAACAAGCTGTCACAATTCTACTAAAAAGGGAAGTAGGTGTCAGTAAAACTAAGTGTGTCAATGTTTTGTGTTTTATCCACAGATTCTCATTTGTGTAACAGAATATATGAATGGTGTAGCTTTTTTCAGAGAAGTAGTTACCAAACAAGTGTGAGATAAGAAATCATTAAAAAGAATATCTGAAAGTAAATCCAAGAAGGTAAATAAGTACAGGCACCATCTGATCTTTATTTGACAGGTGGTGGTACTAATTACCAAAGGATTAATCCTCTGTTCAGATACAACATTGCACAGCCAATCAATAAGAACCAAAACCAAGAAGAGAACAATAGACAAATATTGTTTCTGCATTTTATCATATATAATTGCCAACCAATCAGCTGGAAAACAGATTAGGAAAGAACTGGCAACCATATCATGAACTCTGAAAGCACATTCCACCTTCTCTGTGATTGTAATGTAGTATTAAACATAAATGTCCAGTCTCTTTCTTTCCCCCTCCCTGTTCTCTGGTATTTATGAATGCATGATGGTACTTAACTGCAAATTAAGCCTCTGAAATCAACAGGACTCCTTGTGGACAAAGGTTTTAATTAACATAGAAAAGAAAAAATTGGACCCTTATTCTGAACACATAAGGAAAGTCCCACTTTTGCAGCTGGAGAGTGATAAGGAAAGGAAGAACCAAGAAGCAGCAGCAAAATTTGCTATAATTTATGGGGACCGAATACAAGATTGGCAAAGAGACCAACTGTCCAGAAACCTTCTGAGACACACACACAGAGTCAGACAATTTTAATGTTATCCTTTCTTGTTGTCATCTCCTTTTCCTTATTTATTTTCTTATTTCCCCCTTTTTTTAAGAAGTACTATTGTCCAGGTAAGATGGGCTTCATTATTCCTTATGCCATTTCACAAATATATCATTAGTTCCTGAAATAACGACTGAGGATGAAGTCTCATCATACTCTTAAACCAGTTGAAATATGCCTGTTATGAATCAGTCTTTCCCAAACGCTGGGTCTCGACAAGTGGGTCATGGGAAAGGCCTAGTTAGGTTGCTTATCATTGCCACCCTCCTCACTCCATGTCATTCCTCACCATATACATGCCTTGGAAGCATTCCCCCTTAGCACGGACTGTCAGGGCAGGTGCAAAAGGGACAGTTTACCTCCCCCCCAGTCTCATCTGACAAGGCTCCCAAATTGAGTGATGTTGCAATCAGCTGCTCAGGGTTATACCACTCAGTTTTGTCCTGTCCACCCTTCTGTCATGATGGAGGGCAACCTTGCCAAATGTGAGTGGCCCTGAAATCCCATGCAACAGGATACAACACCTACAGCAGGGAGCCAGACCCAGCTGAGTTGGAATAGGCTCACTCTTCAAACCACTGCCAGGAATTTTCCAGCCAGGCTGAGGAAAGGAGGAGAATTGGGGCAGGAGGCTCAGCAGTAGTGCCAGCAGTGCAGAATGCATAGAACTTTTTGTTTTTCTTTCATTTCTTTCATGTCTGAATTTAAAACAATTAAAACATAGCACGTGGTGTTGCATACCTCTGTGCACATATAACACATACCATGGTTGTTCACCTTAAAACAAGCCTGGGAACCACTGGTTTAAACAGCTCTGAAGCCATTTTAGAATAAAACACATTACATTGTGACAAGGAGTCCTGTGGCACCTTATAGATTAACAGATGTATTGAAGCCTAAGCTTTTGTGCGCAAAGACCCACTTTGCCCATGAAAGCTTATGCTCCAATACATCTGTTAGTCTATAAGGTGCCACAGGACTTCTTGTCGCTTTTGCAGATCCAGAGTAACACGGCCACCCCTCTGATACTTGACACATTGAATTGTGTTCCTTTTCTTCTGGATGCTCATCCTGAGACATCTGGAGCTCGATATGCAGAAGTTCTGAGCCTTTACAATTGCAAGTGAAGTCAATGGAAGCTGTAGATACTCAGCACCTATGCCAAGGTAAAGTGATTTGGAGAACTGAGCACGAAGTTAGGAGCCAGGAAGGCCTGAGTTCTAATTCTGGCTCTCACCCAATTCATTGCGTGACCTTAAGCAAATCCTTGTGTCATTCTGTCTGCTTCATGGTCTGTAAAACAGGGATGACGATGATGCCTACTATCTTGCCTTCCAGGTGTGCTCTGATTAGCTTTCCACAAATGAAGTACTCAGAAAAATCGGTGCCTAAGTATCTCAAGTTGAAGAACAATCACTGAGGTGCCCTAAGTTAATGAAGACTTTTTCACAGTGGCCTCAATCTCTCTGTTCCGCAGCTGTACAATGAAAATTATATTACAATCTTGCAAGGGAGCTGAGAAGATAAATTCATTAAATGCCTAGAAATCCCAGCTATTACAGGACTTAGTACCATAGAAAAGCATATGAGCAACTAATAATTCCAAACTCCATTAGCATTTGGATTGTGTACACTAAAAAGACATTTTATAATGAGGGAAAAAATAAATATTCTATAATAACCATTGCTTACCTATCTATTGTATAGTGCTTTTTACCGGTAGAACTCAAAGCACTTCATAAGCTGCTTTTTTTCCCAAAGCAGTATCTATCCTATGCAGTGAAGAGGAAAGGGTCTTGTGGGAGAAATAATACGTGATCGGGTAATTATCAACTGTCTCATAACGCACATGCACAAGGTGGCCAAGGCTGTACTGCATCCTCAGACCAGTCATTTCTTAACTTTCAAAATAAGGTCGATTTTGCAACCTCAATAACTTTTTTAATCAAGGACCTTTAATTGGGAGAGTTGGAGAAAGAAAGAATAATTGCAGACAGAAAGAGCATGCTGGCACAACACTTCTAAAACTTTTCGAAAGCTAATCAACATTAGTTAAAGGTGTACTGCAACTGATATGCAGAACATACTTATTAATTTAAAGGAAATACTACTATTTTGGCTCTTTATGTATTCAGCTTAGATCTGTACGTATTTAGCTTAAATCTATTTCTAATTAATGTAAACTAACAGAAATAATCCTGGTTTATGAATCCCACCCATACAGACTTCTGAACCAGTTTAATAAAATCAAGTTTAAAAATCACACCTTACGTTAAACCACTATAAGCCCTAAGCCTCTCGTGGTCTTTATGTCTATGGTCTTTTCAATATGCAGATTTCTCTCTCAGTGTTGACCATTTTAAGTGAGTGACTGTTTTTTTAATAATCTTTTACTTTTTTTATAAATGTATGCACAATTCAGCTCTCAAAACCCATCTTTAAACAATGCAAGCATCAAACAGAACATATGTTTTCGAACAGAAAACACCCCTCCTTTTGTAAGTGATTGGAGGTAGGGAGTGGAATGGCTTTTGGCTCTCCAGACTGGCCAGTTGCTTTGACTCAGACACCGTCAGCCTCAAAGATCTTAAAACACGATGTTGCAGAGTTCCAGCAAAGTGGTTCATGACATTAAGGTACACATCGCTGAATGTACCAAAACAAATAAAAGTTCAGTTCTTACCGCCATGTTGGAAGTGAACACAAATGCAACATCGTATTTGTAATCTTGACAGTAAATATGAATACTTGTCTAGCAGCTAGAGTACTTTACATAATTTATTTTAGTGGTCTGTACTAATATCACACCCATACACTGGTCCTTTAAAGCAGTGATTCTCTACCAGGGGTACACATTAGGGATTCAAAATTCCATTTAATTGGTTAACCAGTGAAACATAATATTTAATCCGTTAACCAAGTATAAGGGGGGCCTCCAAGCTATAGCAACCCCCCTGCCTGCAGCACGTCCACACCTGTCTGCAAACAGGGGCTGCTCTGGCCAGGCTGCAGCACCCCTGTCCGCTGAAGGCCCTGCAGGGCTGGAGCAACCCCTTTCCTGTGGCAGATGCGGAGCTGCTCCAGCTCCCACCAGCTAACCATTCATATCCAAGGGTATGCAGCGGTCTTCCAGGCAGTACATCAACTCACCTAGATGTTTCCCTAGTTTTATAGCAGGCTACATAAAAAGCACGAACAACATGAATACAAACTAATATGTCATACAATGACTTGTTTATACTGCTCTATATAGTACATGCTGAAATACAAGTTCAATATTTACATTATAAAGGATTTGTTTTATAACTATGTGGTAAAAATGAGAAAGCAAGCCATTTTTCAGTGATAGTGTCCTGTGACTAGGGATGTAAGTGACTAATCCACTCCCCAAAAACCAGGTAGTGGAGTAGTGACTTGAGGAGTCACTTTCCTCGCACTTGTTGGGGGGAAACGGGGAGGAGAGAGAGCAGGAGCTAGTGCAGGACAAAGCTTAGTTAAAAGCCAGCTCCCCTCAGCATCATCTCTGCAGGAGGTAGGAGGATAGAGGCATAGGAGGGCGATGGTGTGAGCGGGGACTAAAACAGCCCCCGCTTGAGCCATTTCCCTGCAGCTCTTCTGCCTTTTAAATGTAGTAGTAAGAGATGCCCACGGCTCTTACTACTTTTAAAAGGCAGAGACGCAGCCAGGATAGTGAGCACCCCATCTCCTCCTTATTGATTAATCGAGTAATCAATGGAAATTCCATCAACTGCTCGATTAGCTGATTAATCGAAATTTAACATCTCTCGCTGTGTCACTTTTGTATTTCTGTGTCTCATTTTTGTAAGCAAGTACGTTTTAAGTGAGTTGTAAATTTGGGGTACATGAGACAAATCAGACTCCTGAAACACATGCAGTTGTTTGGAAATGTTAAGAGTCTCTGATACAGACAAAACAGTATGCATGCGTGCTGTGGGGTCTAGGCACGAGGCGCTTACCTGCCACCCTGCTTCCAGGGACACACATGGCTCTGTGCTCTCCACCACTCCCAGGCACTGCTCCCATACCCAAGCAGCAGGGAAAAGCCTCAGGTCAAGCGGCTCTGTGTGCTGCTGTTCCTTCAGCTCAGTAGGAAAGGAGCAGCAGTGCACAGAGCCGCTTCCTCTTCCATGCCATGGATATTCCCAGATTAGGGACACCTTGAGTATGCTGGGATAAGTGTATTATACACAGAGAAATTACACAGGGAGGGAGGGTAACAATATGCACAAATCATTATATTACAAACAAAAGATACAATGAAATGCACTGAAGAAATTACATAAAAGTCCTAACAAAATACAGGACTATGTAGCACTTTAAAGACTAACAAGATGGTTTATTAGATGATGAGCTTTCGTGGGCCAGACCCACTTCCTCAGATCAAATAGTGGAAGAAAATAGTCACAGCCATATATACCAAAGGATACAATTTAAAAAAATGAACACATATGAAAAGGACAAATCACATTTTCATATGTGTTCATTTTTTTAATTGTATCCTTTGGTATATATGGCTGTGACTATTTTCTTCCACTATTTGATCTGAGGAAGTGGGTCTGGCCCACGAAAGCTCATCATCTAATAAACCATCTTGTTAGTCTTTAAAGTGCTACATAATCCTGTATTTTGTTTCAGCTACACCAGACTAACACGGCTACATTTCTATCATAAAAGTCCTAGAGTGACTTAGCAGAAATATGGTAATAGACTGAGCCAGTTTACAGATACAAACATTTAGTATAAAGAAATAAGTCAGATAAGAATAATGTTTCCCACAGGCACTCCCGCCTCCCTTCCTCTCCCCTGATATGGGATTAAGCGATAAAACCGGGCTTATCACTTAATCGTGTAGTCATCTACATGCTGACATCCCTAATATACAGAAGTTTTCATCCACAGCTTTCAAAGAATTTTACAAAGTATTATCAGATGGGGCAACAGATAGATCAAATGATTTGCTCACAGTCACACAATACTTCAGTCTCCCACTTTGGTGTCATTTCCAACGCAGCACTCTGCATCACTTGACAATCTGTATGACATATGGGCTTGCTTTAAAGGTGTAACACTTATCTATGATTTTGTGGAAGTAAGGACTGCATTAGCCCATTCAACAGCATATGCTAGCTCTTCATTGGCTCAAACAATTCCAGGGAAAGTCAGGCCAAGTATAAGCAGTGCAGACAAGCTCCAGAAGCAGAATCTAAGCAAATGCTCAACTGGCAGGAGGCTTTTGTGACTCACAGATTGTTGTTCCCTTCCCATAGTCTATTTTCCTCACTACACAGAGCAGATCCATGAGGAGAAAGAAAGACTAGAGGAAGATCCCATTCCTCATAGTTAATATTCTTCCCTCATGCAATTTTCACTGAAGAGTTTTGCAGGGGTGGGTGGAGAAGCAGTAATCTCCTTTCCCTCCCAAACCACGACAGATGTTTCTGCAGGCCGGTACACATTCCCAGCCTACTTAGTTCTTCCCAGACTCTGCATTACATCTGGAATTTGGCCTTCGGTTCTTAGAAGAGTACATGATATTATGTACAGTCATGACCCTTAGTCACCTAGGGTATCTTGCCTCCTAGATGAAGTGGCTGGAAGGAAGCCAGCAGAACTGAAAGCCACGCTGAAGTTGATAATATTCATAATCACACACTGACAGATCTGAAAACCAAGTTCCATGAATTAGCTGATCTTGAGCATAGATCCTTTCTCAAGGGAATCTGACTCAAAAATATTATTCGGGAAAAGCAGACCAAGCATGTATAGAAATTGATCCCATTAAGTTTATAGTGAGGCACATCAGAAGGCTGGTGGGAAGAAACTTGTGCATGCTAGCTAAAGCAGTGCCAGTTATGAGAACAAATTACTTCAGCTTTCTGTTACATCAAACTGCACTTTTAATGAGAACAGTTCGCTTTAAGAAAAAAATACTAATGATATCACACTTAGGGCAAGACAAATAGTACCAGATTAGGAAATGTAGTGAATCACAAAAAACATGCAACATGCAGGAAGGATTTTCAGATTGTTGTATGTGATTTGCAATTCTTGAGGTGGGAGAACAGGACATATAGCTAAAATGAACTTGAATTGACGTAACTACACCAGTGCACTGTTCAGAGAAAAAACCACAGCTGTTGAGAAGAGGGAGAATTAAAACCTGTAGATAAGGATAGGGTAAGGAGTATGAAGGGGGAGGGGAAGAAATCTTTATAGAATCCAGCAGTCAGAAAGGAAACAGCAACTAAAATAAGATGATGTGTGGATGAGGAGGAAATAGTATTAAGCAGAGCAACAGATAAAAGCAGGGGGACAGCAGTTGGTGAAGACAAAACACAGGAAACAGAGTGAAATTCCAAGAAAGCAATAAGGAGTTCACAAGAGATCTGTAAATAAAGAAGAATACCAGAAATAATAAACTAGAGAGTACAGGTTGCCCCTCTCTAGTCCAGCAACATCCACAGTTAGTTAGCTAAATGTCCACTTACCATAGGTGTGGCCAAGTTTCCCGCTACCCTATAAAGTTTATTTACAGTCACCAGTCCTGGCTCTCAGTATTCTGTGCTGTTATTTATCTCTAATTTACCCCTAACTGTCATCATCTTCTTGCAGAGCTCAGCAAGCAGAGGAAGTGTTGGTAATGCTGTTAGACAATACTGACCTCCCCTTGCTCAGCAAATTACCTGGATCGGAATTGGTCAGGTCCAAGGGAGCCAGACTAGAGAGGTTCAACCTGTATGGGCAAACAGGTGATATACCAAAAGCTTGACATGAGAAAAGTCAGTGAGAAGTTTCTGTTTTGCTTTTAGGAAATCTCAAAGTAAAAGAAAGAACAGTATCTTTAGACATACAGGCACACATTTGGAAGTAAATTAAGTAAAACAACATGGAAGAACTACTGTTGAGGTACAAAGATTAGATAGTGAAGGAACTACAGTGGAATAAAGAGGACATGTATCAGTCATGAGTTCCAAGATTATCACACTGAAGATAAGAAAGACCAAGTTTAGCTTCTTGGTCTCTGAATCAACAGAATCTCTGTGAGTTGCAAAAAAATGTTGCTGAAACATCCAGGGCGTGGAAAAGGCTGTATTCACTGCTAATAAAATGTTACCCTACAGGCTAAAGCAAATTAAAGCTGAACTCCTAAGGGGTACATATACTAGTTTATGTCTTCAGCTGGAAACAGTTGTCATTGCATGAGCCTAATTCAAGACAGGTCAGAAAGATGGTTAAAGATAAAGTTGTTTAATGGGCAGTAGTTATGGGTTCCAAGATTACTCTCTTCATTATTAAATATCCATGACTCAACAATTGGGGATTTTTATGTGCAAGTAGATGGGTGAGAGTGAGAAAGGATGTTGAGATTATTAACAGCTGAACAAATTATGCTAAGACCAGTACAGCTAAACTACAAACTGCATGGAATAAGAGATTTGTGATAACACAGCAATAACAAAGAATCAGATCAATAAACCCTTAAGAAAAGCATTAAATGCTAAAAGAGCAGGTGGTTCCAAGCAGGAAGAGGCATTAGATCAGGGATGGAGAACCGTTTTTGGATCAGGGGCCACTGACCCTGGAGCTGCAAAGTGAGAAGCAAAATTCCCCAAAACAAATCATCACTGACTGAGGAGAAAGACACTCCAAACATTCCCCTCCCACACCAGAGCCTAGTGAGGCCTACACTAGTAGACTGTGTGTGCGCCAGCCCCACGGGGAAGCAGCAGGGGGCTGGAGTGCCAGCACAGGCTCCTCAATGCTAGGGGGAGCCCTGAGCCTCAGGGGCCAGTTCCAGGAAAGCCTGGGGCGGACTGTAGATTCCCCATCCCTGGATTTGATGATCTAATAGAGCCTGACCATCTCCAACTTCTAAAATTCCCTTCATCAAGCAAGATCAGGATTATTATTGTTGTCATCATGGGATATTTTTAAAATGTATTTTATTTTTGAAAAGCCACTTTAAGACAAAACAAACCACTGAAGTAATATAGGTTGCTCCAAAACTGGGCTAACAGTGATTAACATCCCAAAATCATTTAATTTGTGACTTTTTAGTGTTAGGGTGGCATGCTAATAAACCTCACTGGGAATCTGTGATTCTCCTTCCCAATGGTATCAAGCTACCATTACTAGTCCTTTGGGGCTGTGAGAGATCAATTTAATATACTGAAAAGATGTTTCTTGCCCAGGACTGAATCTTACTTATCCTGGGATACAGATAGGCATTGTGCAGGGGAGATAAAAAATTTAGAGAAGAAAGAAATGTCAGCTTTAAAAAAAAAAATTGTACCTGTTTGAAGCTGTTCAGGTTTTTAAATTTTGGCATGAGTTTGGGCACTAGTGTTGAGGGGCGTATAAATCAACTCATCCTCCATTTACAATGATCCAAGAGTTTCACAATAAATCAATTAGCAAAATCCATCTCCAATTAAAAATTACCCTAAAGTGAATGATATTGCTTGTGAGCATTAAGAGCATTCATTCTTTTTTCTTCAGGAAAAAAAATACAGCATTTTGATTTCTAATTTACAATTTTTAATAATGGGTTTGATATTCATAAGGTAGGTGAGAAGACAATGAGCCTCCCTTACAGTCTTTGTTAATTCTTGGCAAGAATATGCTGTTAATACGTATAAGCATGAATGTTAGGAAATAGCCACCATCTAAATACCTACATGTACACCAGTAGTCACCAACCAGTAGATCGGGATCTACTGGTAAATCTTGGAGCATCCAACAGGTGATCCTGACTTGGTTTGGCCAAGATGCTATTATCAGGTACCAGCACTTCAGCTACCTCCCTCCGCCCCTCCTTCCCCCCGCACTGCTGTGCATCTCCTGCCCTTTGCCTTGGAGCTGCCCCTCCCCCTGGGAGCCCCTGCTTTCTGTGCAGGGCAGATGAGGGTGAGGAGGGTGCTGATGTCAGGGTGCCTCTGCTCCCACCCTGTATCCCAGTGGTCCTCAACGCGGTGCCCGCGGGCGCCATGGCACCCGCCGGGGCATTTGTGTGCGCCCGCTGACAACCTGGGCCAGCCCTGCCCCTGGCGCGCGGCGCACTGGAGGCGCCAGCGCCTAGTGCGTGGCGCTCGGGCGGCCCCAGCCCCGGGGCACACGCGGGCGCGCGGCTCGGGCGGCAGCGCCGGCCCCGGGCCCACGACACAAGGCGCTCGGGCGGCCCCAGCCCCGGGGCACATGCCGGTGCTGGGTGCAAGGGCATCCCCGCCCCTGGTGTGCCCCAGGACGCGCGGCCCCACCCCCGGGCACCCGACAGCCTCTAAAGGTTGGGGACCACTGCTGTATCCTATCTCCACTGAGCAGAGATGGAGCACAACAGGATTTGGGAAGGAGTTTGCTGGCTGCTTTAGAGAGTTGTCCAGGGCAGGTGTGAGCCTGCCTTAGCCCCCCGCACCACCACCCTGGAGCCACCTGAGGTACGCAGTGTCCAGCTGGAGCCCACATCCTACCCCAGTCGTGAACCCCAAACTTCTGCCCTAGCCCCGAGCACTCTGGCACCCTTCTGCCTGCCCCAAGAGCAGCTAAGAGCCCCCTCACACTCCAGATCCCTTAATTCAAGACCAGAGCCTGCAGCCCAACTCGCTGCCCCAGCCTGCTGAAAGTGAGTGAGGATGGGAAAAAGAGGGAGGAGGGAGTGCGCAGGGGGAGGCGGGGCCTTGGAAAAGGGGCAGGAAGGAGGTGGGGCGAGGGCATTTATATTTGAGGTAGATCTTGGATTGCACTTAAATTCAAAAAGTGATCTCGTGCTCAAAAAGGTTGGAGACCCCTGATGTACACAACACTGCTTTCCTCCATACCATTCCCATAACGGGAGATCCCGTGTTTCATTGATGTTCTTCAGTACTGTCAATGCCAAAAATTCAAAATATCATGAGTCAGACCCTAAAAAAAAAAATCATGGAGATTTGAAAAGATCAAATCATGAGATTTGCTCTGCCAATGTTTTGAACTCTCTGATTACTCCCAATGAAAGATCATTTGCATAAAATTAGAGAGAAGTGTTTAATGTGCTTCTGGTGTCATGGAAGGAATTCTGCCCACCCTGTCACATAACTGCCCCTTTCCTCCTGCACCTATGGATGTTGCACACTAATGTGTCTCAATCTGTGGTACATAAACCCTCGGGAGCCACAAACTAAGATTTCCAAAAGGGGTTGCACCTCTAGTTGAAAATGTGTAGGGGTCCACAAATTAGAGAACACACACACACACACACACACACACACACACACACACACACAAACACACACACACACACACACACACACCCCTACTGTTTTCTACCTCCTACCAAGACAGAGAGAGAAGGGGAGGCAAAGATAGGGTCCAGACATTTTAGCTCTAACAGCTCTTCTGCCCCTTCCTGAGCGCGACTCTGAGGCTATGGTTACACTGCTGCTTTTTTCCGGAAGAAGATATGCAAATCGAGCTCACATTTGCATATCTTCTTCCGATTCTTTTTGCAGAAGAGGTTTTGCCGCTATTTAAATGTCGGGGAAAAAATCCTCTTTCACAAGACCCTGTAAACCTCGATGTATGAGGAGCAAGGGGTCTTGCAAAAGAGGAGTTTTTCCGACATTTGGCCTTATCTAGACGGGGCCAAATAGCAGCAAAACCTCTTCCACAAAAAAGAATCAGAAGAAGATATGCAAATGTGAGCGCGATTTGCATTTCTTCTTCTGGGAAAAAAGGCAGTGTAGTCGTAGCCTGTAGGAGCAAGCAGAAGAGAGGAGCATAGATGAGCAGACTAATATTTGACAAGGGAGGAGTGAGCAGCGCCATCCTGAGCTTTCTTTCTCCCTCATCCCCTGAAGAAAATGGTATCTTTGCCCCCAAAACAATTCTGTCAGAACCTTGAGGCGACAGACACAGCAGTGGCTGCAGCAGCTGTGATTTGCCTGTGCATCTCTGGGAAGCAGGGAGTAGGGAAGGCAGATCATCAGAGAGCATTCTCCCTGGGCAGGCCTTTATATAAAAACAAACAAACAAACAAAAAAACACATGAAGACTAGAGTTTTTCACATCATAGTGTAACTGGTCGCAATATATGCCCAAATCACTTGTGAGACTGTGCAACAGCAATTCTTTCTGAATGATGTTCCCTGACTAACAGATCACAATGGACCATGGGGCCAGCCTAATTAAGGTGTTCTTCACCTAAGGACAAAAAAAGTAATCAAGAACAAACAAAATAAAACTTGGAATTATGCCATTTTGTTACATTTAAATGACTATTGTGACAACGAACAGAAATAGCTACATTAAAAAGAAATCTTCCAGGATGAAAACTTTGTTTCCTCAGTTTATCTGAATTAGACGGTAAAAGTTTGCCATTAGATGGAACAGATCAGAAGAGTTAAGGCTTGATTCTGCTTAAATGCCACGTGTAGCCACACAAATCTTTGCAGGTGCAGAAAGAGATGTTTGTGATTAGTCTGTGTCAGGATTAAACAAGAACACTAGCACAGATTGAGGTAAAAACAGTGGCCTTTTTACCACTGGTGGTCACTAAAAATCCTGAAGACATTCACCCACTGTCCTGTCCAAATTCCATGTCTACCTAAATTCCCTTTGCAGGTTCAATTAAATACAGGTCCTTTACATCTTACCCTGATATGTTGCTTCCAGAAGTAGCTGCATTTCAGCAGTAGATGAAACAATCCTAGACTTAATTTGTAAAATGCTTCAGGATGGAAAGTGCTATGTAAGTGTATAATTATTGTACGCTGGTGCACAAATCAAGTTTCCAGTACAAGGTACCCCATTTGTATAAGATACACTTGAACATGTGCCTACACAACTAAACGTAAGATTGAGCACTGATTGTGGCAACCTTACAAAATTAAAAAAAGTTAATGGCCCTTTCTGCAGTCTTGAAATGTCATAATACGGCAGAATATTATTGCTGTACTAAGCATCCATCTGAAACTTTCCAGTGTAGTGTGATGTTTATTTAACTTGGTATTTATTTACTGATGAGATGCAATCTGAAGGCAAGGCCATCAACTGCTTTTCTCAAGTTAAAATCAATGTAAAGCAAAGCAAAAATGAGAACACATTTATTAGAAATGTGAACATATTTTCCTTTTCCAACAATGTTTTCATTTACCAACTGTAAATATTTCTGAATTTCTAAGGAAAATGGAAATGAACATGAATTTCTTGCATTTCTGAATACCAGTGTTTCTGAAAGCATTGGTAATAGTAGCAGATATAATAGGGTATAATAGTTATTTACAATTTAAACTGCCAGCAGAAGTAATGAAAAAGTCCAAATTGAGTCAAGGAAAATAAAGGCAGTTCAGTTTAAAGGAGAATTAAAAAAAACATTGCGTGTAATGTTGTTATAGTCACCTTGATCCCAGGATATCAGAAAGACAAGATAGGTAAGGTTATATCTTTTACTCGACCAACTTCAGTTAATGAGAAATTTTTGAGTTTACACAGAGCCCTTCATTAGCTCTGGGAAAGGTACAGAGTATCACAGATAAATACAAGGTGGAACAGACTGTTTAGCATAAGTAGCTAACACATATTTTAGGAATAATTTAAGGTGACTAGCAACACCCCACTATGCATATGAGGAAAAGGAGTGGGGAAACGCTGGTAAGGGTAAGCAAGTTATAGATTATTGTAACAAGCCATAAATCCAGGGTCTCTACTCAGTCCATGGATTTTAGTATCAAAGTTATGAATTTAAGCTCCCAGGTTGGCCATTTGAAGGTGTCGTGAAGCTCTCGTTTGAGGATAAGGATTGAAAGGTTGAATATAGTTTTGTAAAGAGCATTCCCCACAGGTGAAAATTGAGTTATTTTGTTGTTTAACATTTTCCTGTGTAAAATGGAGAACACAGTGACAAAAAAAATCTTTAAAAGTACAAAAAGCATAAATTCTGTGCTAAGGAAAACATGCCATTTTGTATTTTTTTTAAACTATATACATTAAAGGGAACAAAGACTATTTATTAAACAGAGTTATTCATTTAACTCATTAACTAAGCAAATACAGGTTAAACTCTCTATTCCAGCACTCTCTGGTCTGGCATGATGTTAGTTAGCTGGATATCCATTTATCATGGGAGTGACCAAGTTTCCTGAAGTGCCATAAAGTTTATTTACAGCTACCAGACCTGGATCTTAAGTACTCTGAGCGGTTATTTAGCTCTAATTTACCCCTAAATGTCTTCTAAAAGCCCTATAAGCAGTGGAAATGTTAGTAATGCTGCTAGACAATGCTGACCTCCTGTGGCCCAGCAAATTCTCTGGTTTGGGACTGGTCAGGTACCAGACCAGAGAGGTTCAACCTTTATTGAACAGAAATCTAGTATAATTTTGGATATATTCAAATCAGACGCTTGTCAGAAAGTTGTGTTCTGTTTTTAAATTATAAACATGCATTCAGATAACATCTGATGAGCATATTTTATACAGTAAATTAAAACAATTTCAAAATTCGCAGGAGTCTTCTGTGTATATTTTACTGGTATTAAACTAAAGAATGAGAATATAAAGCTGAATAAGGGGAAGTTTTGGTCTGTATAGAAAATTAAAAAGTTGGTAAGAGCAAATATTTACTGAGTTTTAAAAGAGATAAGTGACTTACTGGCTTAGGTTTGAAAGTTATGTAAACACAATACATTTGTATATATACACACACTAGTCCTAACACTAATTTCCACCAGATCAGATTAAATGACAGTGGCTCAAATGCCTGGTACCGCTATCGAAGGTAGGAGGGAGGTGTGCATGATTGAGGGAACAATTCATTACAATAATAAAGCTTTAAAGCAATACAAAAAAAACCTGTCCAACTCTGAAAAGTGGCCAATTAAAAAGACTGTTGGTTCAAGACCCACTCATGCTCCTCCCCACACTCCACCCCCCACGACCCCTGGAGCAGATGGGCAGCTATTACCAGCTTCCCCAGCACTGGAGATGGCATCAGGTGAAGGTAGGCAAGTGGGGTAGGTCCCAGTGGCTTAATGGTATGATCTCCCTGTCCCTCAAATGGTATGATCTCATTGTCCATTTGTATGCTTCTCCTACTTTGTTTCAGAATGCCTTTTCCACACGAAATGTGCTCCCTAGCTGATCTACCTTCAGACCTACTTCTGCCATCATGCCAACAAGAAATCAGTCTATCAATGATACTGGTGAACAGCTGATGTATTTGTAAAATAAATCTCATGAAGTAGTTGTTCAACAGATAACCTGTAACTTCATGACCTTTTTATCACTACCCAAGTCTTCACTGCCCCATTCCCTCCTACTGATATATTCACTTATTTCTTTTTAAAAAGACTGTAAGCTCTTCACAGCAAGGCCATGGATGTTCCTGTGTGTTTGAACCATGCCTATAACAGAACACTCCTATTATGGACTTTGAATAATACCCAAATCACAAACAATTGTTTAGATTATTTGTGAAATTTCTATTTCTCTAAACAATGCAGAACTAGGACATTTGTGATAATGGAAGTCGAAGCCTATGCTAGCTATTGAATCAATGGAATTTTAAAGGAATATTCAATTGTAAACCCAAGTTCCGCTCGTAGTTACACATCTGAATCACTGCTGAAGGTAAACATTTGTCCTAGGAATCTTGATGACAAGTGATGATACGTAAACCAGAGATAAAACAGCTTGATCCCAATTTGACTTTGCCATTAGCCAGATTAACAGGAGCATTCAACATACTATTTTAGCTAAAATCTCACTTTTCCCCACCCTTCTATATCCTACTACATCAGCCCTTCTTGGATGACTGCTTCATAGCGATGCTTTATTTCTACCACATTTAAATTCAGGATAAACTCATCATGGCATCACAACAAAGTATTACTGAGACATGAGGTTGCAAACATGAAGCCCAAAACGTCAGTGTCATAAAAATGTAGTGGTGGTCAAACAGACCACAGGTTGGACTCAGTTCACCAGGGTTAACTCCTGGTGGGCTGCCAGACACTTTATTTACCTGCGTGTCTGCAAGTATGGCCACTTGCAGCTCCCATTAGCTGCGGATCGCCATTCCTGGCCAGTAGCTGCCGTGGGAAGCAGCATGGACTGGGACACTGCTTCCCACAGCTCCCATTGACTAGGAATGATGATTTGCTACAACCAAGCGACCGTATCTACAAACATATAGGTAAATAAAGTGTCTGGCGGCCTATGAACCACTTATTCCCCACCCCTGCAATAGTGTTCCTACCAGTACAGGTCTCCAATCTGCAAATGCTTAGGCATAAAAAGTAATTTTCTTCATGAGAGTAGTTCCCTGCAGGATACATGTGAAAAGTTGTGTGTTCTTGCAGAAGATGAACACTTGCAAATTAAGAACATGCTACAAAAAACTGGAACAGGTGGCAACTTGCAATACCACAACTACTATGGAATTCCACTGGAGAGTGGGACACAAAATCAAGTTTTATGGATTTATTATATCCCAAAGTTTATTATTTTATATCCCAAATAGTCTTAAATATGTTTTCAAAACTTAGAAAAACACAATATAATGATAAAATAAATTTACCTGACCCACTTTAGGCCAGTGCAAAACCAATATTTGGCATGTTTATGCATCAGTGGCATGAACTGATACTGCAGGACCTGAAATAAAAAATCATCAGTTTTTAGCTAATATTTTGAATGCCACTATCAGCCTGGCTGGCGTGGGAGAATGGTGAGGGAATAAATCCCCAGCATCCTCATCTGCTTCACAATGCTGACAACTGCAATTAGGTCACTTCAGTGTCTCTTTTCTAAGAAATCCACCCCAGTTCCCATAACCTTTCCTTGTGTAAACTGTCTTTAGTCATTATATTTTGCAATTTCAAAGATTTTATTTACACACACAGAGAGAGTGTTTGGGATATAAAATAATAAACTTTGTGATGTACATAATTCATCAGATTCATTATCCTCTGGACCTTACCCTACACTACTTTACCTTCTTCATAAATATCCCTCTTATGGTACTATTACCATACTGTACGCAGTATTCCAAAGTGGACTGACAAGTGCATTTTCCAAAGAACATAGTTCTGTCATTTGAACTAGCCCTGCTAAAGCTGTCTAGATGCTAATGTTTTGTTTTGACTTCCTTCCTTCCTTCCTTCCTTCCATATTTACTTATTAAGAGCTTCTCTGGTAACTAGACTCAGGTTTTCAAAATATTTTACATAATATTTCTGCAAATCCTTTTCTTGATATAGTGCCAAAGAACTGACTGACTGGCAGAAATTCTCTGGTTTAGTCTTTTGTTCTCAGATGATTTATTTTAAAATAATTGACTTGTACTGTAAGTATGAATAGCCTTTTACCATCTCTCTCAAAGAAGGAACAAGAAAAAAAAGTCAGCAAGAAACCTTACGGGGTTGGGCTGTTTTTGAGGTTTTTTCCCCTACACCTACAAGCACTTCCAGAATTAGCTATACACTGTAATGTGGTAGCACGATGCCGGTGAACATACATAAATAGCTATCTATAAATTCAATTGTATGGTATTTTGACAATGTGGAAATAGTGCCAAGAAAAGTACAAGAGAGTTATTTTCTACCTCTATCATATCACAAAGCAACAAATATTCACTATGGTAAATACACTAAAATCAATAATGAGTTATCAAGCAATGTGTGTGATTTTAGCTGGCATCTCTGCAGTTTTTAGGATGCTTCTAAAATGGGTATGTCAAATAGCTTTTACATACACTTAAAGTCAGCTAATAAAAACTGAACTTGGAACATTAAAATGATTATGATTCAACATCCTTCTAGTCAACAGATCTCTATGGTAATAACTAACTCCTAAAAACTAACTGTGATTTTTTTAAATGCAGCAACTTGATGTCAGAATCAGCCCCAGAGCATTTTCACACTAGTAAACTTACAATATGTTAGTGGGGGATGCAACTCAAGTTCCAAGTAAAACGGAGAAAGTGCAATGCAGTTCCACAAATATTTGCTGTGGGATGAAATGAATTTCAAGGGCACTGGAACAATTTGTATGGGGTGGTGAGTGGTGCTGAGAGCCACTTAATCAGTCTGCAAACCCTGCACTTACTGGACCCCACTTCAAGTCAGGGGGTGCAGCATCACCCCCAGGTCCAGACCTGCAGAGGAGCCCAATCCCAGCCTGTCACCTGGGCAGGGACAAGGTGACAGGGACAGGCTAGCTCATGCGGCCGTTGAACACAGCAGCGAGAGGAGCCGGAATACAGCCCTTCCACCCTTCCTCGTCCTAAGTCCAGACACCCCTCTACTCCCAGTCTGACAAGTGCCCCGTGGCCAGGGCGCTTTCAGTGAGCGACTCCCACCGCCACAGCCTTCTGCGAAGGCGCTTGCTGGCAACCAGAGGCGGCGGGAGGAGAGCCCAGCGCCGAGCTGGGCGCGGAGCGGTTCCTGCAATGCGAAACCTCGCTCCCCTTTCAGAGCTACTGGGCTCCGGCTACTGCTCCCCCCGCGCCATGTGCTCCGCTCCCGGCCGTCCTCCGCTCGACTGCCCCCAAACACTCGCGGCGGCCTGCCCGCCACGTGCTACCTCCCGCCACATGGTGCCCCTCTCCCCGCCAGCACCGAGGCAAGCCCGGCCGCCGGGATCTGGGGCAGGGGGCGGCAGTCTCGGGCCGGACACCGGAGGAGCCCGCCCCCAGACTCTGGCTGATGGGCGGCCGACGTGCTGCTCACACTTCCCCGCTCGGGGTGAGCAGCACCTGCGTGTGCTCAGCCTGGCGGGGGAGCGGATCCAGGCGAGACCTTGTGAGTTTCCACACGCCTGGGCTCCCGCCTCGTGCCACGCTCCGGCCCGGCCCTCGCAGCTGCAGAGAGCACATGGCTCGGCCGTGGCCGCTACTACCCCGGCGGCGCTAAGAGCCCGCGCCAGGAGTACAGGGCACGGGGTGCAGAGCAGCACGGCGCTGCTTGGCACTTCGGCCCGGGACATGGGGGGGGGGGGGATGGCTCTTCTTCCCCCTACCTAGTCCTTCTTCAACACTTTCTGCTGCTTTCCCGCCCCCACCAGCGCCAGCCGAAAACATGATGCTACTGTAGGCAAGTCCTCCTGAGCCCGAATGGGGGGGAGGGAGTCTCCGTCCCGCCCCCGTGAGCAGCAATGGCCGAATACACATGCCCCCAACACTAACCCACCCCCACAAACCCAACGGGCTGCAAAGTAACGCCGGCCAGAGACACAACACCCCGTCATAACACTCCCTCCGGCCGCCACCCCCTCCGCCAGGCACCCCCTGCACAGCAGGGGAGGCCTTCCCCACCCATCCCTCCCCGTCCGGGCACCCTGCCCTGCCTCCCTCCTCCGCCAGCCCCTGCGCTCCGCCACCTACTTGTGCCCAGGAAACAGTCCGTGAACCTCCGAAAGCAGCTGGCAGACGAAGGTCCATCTTCCATGGCTGGCCTCAGCAGCAGGGGCGAGGAGAAGGAGAAGAAGGCGCCTCTCTGCCGCTGCCGCGGGGTCCTGCTCCTGCCGGGGCCGTCTCCTCGGATCCTGTCGCCGCGGGCGCCTGCCGCCCCCAGGAAATTGTAGGAGCAGAGGCGAGAAGCGGCTGGGGAGAGCAGGAGCCGCGGCGGGGGCTGCCGGCGGCCGGCGGCGGGCGAGGGGAGCAGCAAGCCCTGGATGGAGGAAGAGAAGAACAGCCTGCTCCTGCTCCTGCTGCCGGGATGGACGCTCAAGGGAGCTGCTGCTGCTCCTGCTTCTCCTCCTCCAACCTCTCCTCCTCCTGCCGCCGCCTCGCCGCCTCCCCCCCTTCCTTGGAGACTCGCGCTCGGGGAGGAGGGGGAGGAAAAGGGGGGGAGCGAGGGGGCAGGCGGCGGCAAGAACCGAAGGGGAGCAGGAAAGGCGGGGGCCGGGGGAGCAGCGGCGGCGGCGGCGGCTCTGGGGACGATGCCCGAGGAGGCGGCGGTCCCGGCGGTGCGACGGCGGCGGCAGCTGCTGCTTGGGAGCGGGGGGGAGCTGCAGGCAGCGGCAGGCGAGCCGCTTCCCGGAGGAGGAGCAGGAGCAGCCCCTCCGCTGCTCTGGCCATAGGAGCGGGCTGTGCCGGAGCCGGGCTTTTCCCCTGATGCTGCGGGCAGGGGGGTCTGGGGGCGGGCTGAGGGCAGCCTCTCGGGGCTGGACATCTGCCCTCCCTCCCGCCAGCCGGCCGGCACTTCCCGGCTGCCAGAGACACAAGAGCCAAGGGGAGAGGCCAAGACAAGAGGCAGAGGGCGGGGCGGCTGCCCCTACCCCCAGCAGATCCTCTTCCCCCCCCTTCGTTAAAAGCTTCGCCCTCCCTGCAACTAGCTTCACATTTTTCTCCCCCCTGGAGGTCGGAGGGGCCGCGGCGGAAGGCGGCCGGGCTCCGCTCAGGGTCCCCCTTACTGTCCCCTCGCCGTCATGCTCTCGCCTCGCGATTCAAATAAGCCGGAGCTTCATCCCCGCACTATAATAGTTCCGTGTGTGTAGGGGAGGCGGCTCCCAGCACTGCAGTGCTCCCTCCAGCGCCAGCCCCCGCCGCCAGGCAACGCCCACGGGCGGAGCTAGCGCTTCCCAAGCGCCCGCCCAGCCCTGCGCGCAGAAGCTACAGCACACTGGCCAGCGGCGGGGAATACTCCCTTTGCTTTTTGCCCAAGAGCGAGAGGAGGAAAAAAATCCTTCCCATAAGGTTCCGGGACCCAGATGTTTCCAGCCTCAGAGATCAGAGAGGCTGAAGCGAGCAGATGCGAGGCAGTAGCTGGGATAGGAGTAGAGGACCGCTTGATAGCAGAGTCCAATCTCAGCTAAACAGCACCGCATCCTCCTCTCGGTTTTTTAACATTATAAGCAGAGGGACTAAATTGTCTGCATAACAACCCCCTTCATTTATTTCTATTACACTCACGCAGCCAAAAAAAAAAAAAGATCACAGGTTTGAACCCCATGGTAAAACTCCCTCTCTTCCTCGCCCTAAGCAATCCTCATCTCACAGCTGGCGTTGTGCAAATCTGAAGTAACTGCATGACATGCGCTGGAGTTATTCCAGATCTACATGTAAGTAACTTCACAGATTCTGCTGGAAGATGCGCTTTGAAGAGTGGCGTATGTAAAAGTTTGAAGTTCAGTTTGGGGGCATGTAAAAATCCGGTTGCTAAAACGAATTAAAAGAACACGGAGCCTTCCTAAAACAAACAGAACGCAGCCGCCACAAACAAGGCAAAGCCAACCTCTACTTCAGGTGATGTATCACGAATCCGAGACCCCAAGGCAAAGCCTCCGGTGGCTTTCCAGCCCCGCTAATTTAGCAATACATGGATTTACCAACACCGCACAGTTTAGGCGCCACAAACAAATGCCAGATAGCAAAGTGAGGTGTTTGGAAAATAAACTTCAGTTGATCAGCGTGTCAAACAAAACAATCCCTAATAATGGGGGGCTGGGATGGAAGCAGTTCTTCAAGCATGTCCTCAGATGAGGTTTAACAAGAGGCGCGTGGAGGAGTTGCACAATAAGGCTTCACAGTCCTAATTTCGTTCTCACATCCTTTTTTCAGCACGGAGTACAAAAGAAACGATATGGGGAGTTTTAAATATGCCCTTTCTGCCCTTCGCTCTCAAAAAGTAGAGGGGGTCATTGCAGTTCCAGTTAGATATGAACAAGTATTTTAAAAAAAACGAGACAAAATACCACCACGCGAAGTATTACAACAGGGTATAAGGAGAACGTCTCCTTAGACTAATAATGCCCGCTTCGCATTTAATAGCTCAATGATTGCCCACTTTCCCGTGAAAAAAATGTACTCTCTCTAATTAGGTTCATGGTTGATAAACTACGAAGTCCAGATGTTTGATAGTTTCTACTGAAGAAAGTATCAAACAACTAGTTTAAGCTAAGCCGTTCGTGAAATGTTCCCCCCATCATTTTAGCATCCTCTTTCAAAGGGATTCTATCATTTTTGCATACAAGTCGTAGTGAAAATGTGTTAGCTAACGGTAAACACTGTCATCAGGAAGATTATACCAACATTAGAAATTCAGTGAACGAAACCACCGACCTGCTTATGAAAGAGATCTGCGTTTACATTTGCTCTTGCACAGAGAAAAACTATTCCACTGTAAGGAATCTGTTTTCCCCAGACAACTAGCAGAATAAAATCCACAACCTGGTCTACTGTTCCTTATTCTTGACAGTTGAGTCCCCTGTGCTGGGGCATTTACTTGCGTTTGCGGATGGAGGGCGATCTGCAGCAGTCCAGTGAATAAAAGGTCCAATTCTATATTTGATTAAAAGGTATTAGCTACGAAATTTAGTATTAAAATATTAGTAGCATTCAGAGAGCTGTTTTGCAAACTCTTAGCTGTTCTCCCATCTCTCTCTCTCTCAAAAAAATCCTGTTACAATTGTTTCAAACCAAAGCAAATACATTGTTCCTTGGGGAACACACACATTTCTACTACACTATCCCAAACTTAAATGAGGTCTTCATGAGTTTAACAAGCATTTAATATGAAACCTCCCTCTATTACTAGATTCAATATAAGTTTCAGTTACTATTTACTCCCTCTCCCTGTTTGCTAGTTTCAGTATATAGTGCAAGGTACTCACAGTTCTCTCTTCTTTTGCAAAAGTGGTAAGAAAAGTCTCCTTTAAAAAATCATCATTATAGCAGTGCCTTGTTAAATGCTTTAAGAGTTATTACTAGGAGAACAAACCAAACTATTTAATTAAAGATTATTCTAATGTACATACCTAGCTTCCTGCATATTAATAAGCCACCACAAACTGAGGCTATGTCTAGACTACGGGGAGGAGGAGGAGTTAGAAAAAAAGTGGCTTTTTTTCTAAAAAACTTCACCTGCATTTAGACTGCTATCGCGTTCTTTTGAAATTAAATCGAAAGAACGCAGCAGTTTTTTTGACAGTGGTAAACCTAATTTTATGAGGAAGAATGCCTTTTTTTGAAAGAGCTCTTTCGAAAAAGGTGTTCTTGACCGCAAACAGGGCTTTTTCAAAAGAGAGTATCCAGATTGCTTGGGTGCTCTCTTTCGAAAAAGCAGTTTGCTTTTTCGAAAAAGTTGTGCCTATCTAGACTGTCTCTTTCGAAAGAAGCTTTTTCAAAAGATTCTTTCAAAAAAGCTTCTTTCAAAAGAAGTGTATAGTCTAGATGTACCCTGAGTTAACATAAAGGACAAGGTCTAAATTGATCTCACAAAAACTAAGAAATTATTCTTTACTTACCCTTTTGTGCTCAAACATTGGAACAGGTATAGTATTTCTGCAGACTAATTTCTTTTGTTTTTATTTTTCTATAGTAATGTAAAATAAGGAAAATCTGTTTAATTCAGAGCTGATGAAGACGTTCAGTTTTGTACATTGGTCATATATTTAACACTGTATACTATACAATCGGATCAGCATTAGTATGTGCATAATGGATCAGAGTTACAGAACACTGCTATTATGACAACTGCAACATTTTGCATTCTGTTTTTGAATTTGTACCCTAATAGTAGCTCATGTTTGCATATTATAGACATATAAAACTAATCCACAGAAAAAAGTTATGACCTCAAAAGTATGTGTGCGAGTATTAGCACTTATCTCGAGTATGTATATAAAGTATTATACCTACATAATCTATTGTATATCACATATACAAATTGATAAATATCATGTTAGATGCATCTTTTATATATGTAACTGCACATGTATAAACCAAGAATTTTAATGATACAACCACCAGTTTGCAACTATTCATATTAAAGTATTTTTGTCAGACACTCCAAATTGTTGTAACTAATATTTCACTTTATTTTCACCTTTACCTGTTGAGCACAGGTGTTTATATTAGGAATCTTGACAGAATGTTGACAAATGCAACTGAGAAGAGAACTATCTATAATCTATTTTAACTCACAATACTTACCCATCTCCCCAAAGTAGTTACTTATTTTTCCACTCAAAACCAGTAACACAAAGATTTTGTCCATTATAATACTTATTTTTACAGTTTTTTAAAGGCTAGGAGGACTAATATTTCAGTTAGAAGATCAAAGTCTTAATGTATCATCATCATTAGCCCTGAAAATTATAAAAGGAGATATTCCCTCCAGATCATACAGCCCTCCTAATGCAACCTTTTTGTCATTTAGTTGAATGCTTTTTAACTGTGGGAAACAATCCACAGTTTGCAAAAATTCAAGATGTCAAAACAGATTAGATAACTCATTAAAAAAAAGCAAGAGAAATAGAGTTGGGCAGGTTTTAGTCAAGTTGCTATCATACATATATAACCTATCTTTGCCTTAAAATGTTGAAATGAAATACAGAAAACAACAATAAAGGATTTGCTTTCATGACTTGTACTTACCATTTCATGCAGTTTGACTTTGTCAAAATAGTTTAATAACTGTAATTTCACATATCTATTGAATTTGAACAGAAAATGCTTTTCTTTGCTTGAATATGAATGTTATTTCTTTCTACATCTAGCTTTTCCCTGCTAATGCAATCAAGATGCTTTGTATTCATAAAATAATACAATTTCTTTACAAAATATGTAGTTAGTTTACAGAAAGAAGAGATCAATGAATGGTGTTTTACTGCTGCAACCTATTTTGAAATGCATATATTTTGCTGACATAATTTGTAAGCTCTTCAGGCAAGGATCTTGTCTTTATTTCTACCTGTAAACCACCTAATACACTCAAATACACTAATAAGCTGTCAACTGCTAAGCAATTATCCATTGTTACTATTACAAAATATTTAACAGTAAAATATTTTACACGGAAAGGCTGTCAGGTTAGAATAATACTGACAACAACAAGGAAAATCATTACTAAAAAGTAAAGAGATACCACTCCATCCAAAATTCACTTATTTGTGCTTAGGTATTGCAGTGAGTATGAGATGAAATTAGTTATTGAATCTCAACAGTTTCAATGCATGTTTTCAGAAAGCCTACAAGACTCTGAAAATCTGTGTTAAGTCCTTGTACTATTGATTATCCACAATTATAGCAGATTAAATAGTATTAATCAAACCAAAACCTTGCCATACTTTTACCTTTTACATTGTTATATACAAACACACACAAATCATTTATAATCCATTGAGAATATATTTGTAAGAAATTACCCAATACTCCACACAACATTTTCTGTCCATGATTTGTTTGCAAACTATTCACTTCAGTTATGTATTATTCATTAATCATTTGATATTCATGGATGATTGGTCCCATAATATTGTTTCTGCTTCCTGACCAAATGACTGTAGCATTATTAGAACAACAACTAGTGAATAATGAAAATCAAAACTGCTAAGGTGTACATTTGGAAACTTCTCTTGATTTGAGAACATTTTCATGAATGCCTGTTGATTATCTGAATAATAGGAAGTAAATAAATAAAAATCATATTTATTTATTCACAAATCTGTGAATCCAATTTTTCATTATTTGACCAGCTTTATTAAAAACCCAGCATAATACCACTTCTAGAGCCACTGTGGAATGATGGGGCTCTTACAACAATGGTGCATAATTCTGCACACATTGAATATCATAAAAACTCCTATTTACTTCAATACCACTTTTGGGTGTGAAAAGAATGCAGAACCAGGTCTTAATCTAAGAAATCAATCTTTTCTTGTACAAAAATAAATACAAGTTTAAATGATGCTCTCCCCTCTCCCCCCCAATTTCTCTAATTCAATTGTGTGGATCCCTCATAGAACAAATTATACTAATACAACATGATCAAAATGTATTCTAGGTGGCCTTTGCATTTGCAGTTATTAAAGTCAATTCTGATCTTGTAAGAGCTCCCCATACAGAATTCTCATTGAAATCATCAGGACTTCTATATTCAGTACACTTACCTCATCAAATATATTATGAAAAGCAGTTTATATGCATACCCAGCAGCTACTTTACAACAATAACTACGGTTTGGCTTGTTTTTGTTTTTGTTGTTTTGTTTTTACATAAAAGTTAATCAAGAAACTCCCAAAACTTGCCTAATTTCATAATTTCACCTGTAAACTAGTACCTTTAAGGAAAGACAGCAAAATAAACTGTCTCCTGTGTGGCCTCAATTCTCTGTTCCTCTCCCCAGTAAGTACTCCTGCCTTTGGGACTATGTCTAGATCGCGGGCTTCTTGCACAAGAAGCTTTTTGTGGATGAGATCTTCCGCAAAAAAAAGTGCATTGAAAAAATGATGTTCTTTTGTGAAAGAGAGCATCCAGACTGCATGGATGCGCTCTCAAAAGAAAACTTACTGCTATGCACAGAACGGCATAGCAGGGCACCTGAGCTTTTTTCAATTGCCTCTTTTTGCACAAAAAAACCTGGTTCCCTGTCCATACACTCCTTTTGGCACAAGAGCTCTTGTGCAAAAAGGAGTTATTCCTCACAGAAAGAGGAATACCTATTGTGCAAAAACCCCTGTACTCTTTCAATTTTTTGTGTGCAAAAATGTGCTTGAGGTATGAACGCTCCACGAGTTTCTGCAGAAAAAAGCCATTTTTCTGCAAAAACTCTGTAGTGTAGATATAGCCTGAGCTGCCTCCATCCTGGAGCCCACCCTCTGTGAATCCAGTCTACTGCCTTGAAAGAATAAGGAAAAATCACCAGAAAGAGGAGATGGCAAATTTAGCAAAAACTAGCAGTGAAATCATCTGGGACTCAAGATTCAGCAGTTGGGAGAGATGTTTTCCAAACAGGTTAGAGAAGAATAGCAGTTGTGAAATGTAACCTGCTAGAATAGTGGAGCTGTAACCAGAAAAAGGGTTTGGGGGAGCGGGCAGGGGGAGGAAGAAGAGGCAGAGGAATAAAGACAAATAAGACTCTGTCCTAGAACAGAACAAATACCACCCTTAAAAAATCCATCATGTAAAAGTCCTTTGTAATTTAATAAAAATGCAAACTTCCTATAGTTTTTCTGCTAAATTACCTTACAAAATGTACAGGCAGTCCCCGACTTACGCGGATCCGACTTATGTCGGATCCGCAGTTACGAACGGGGCTGCCCCAGAGTACACGGACTGCGGGACCTCGCAGTCCTACCGCCCGTGTACTCTGGGGCTTTCTCTGCGTCTCCCTGGTCTGCAGACCAGGAAGACGCAGAGCAAAGCCACGGAGGGGCTTCCCCGCGGCTTTGCAAAGCCACGGGGGGGGGGAGCTCGGGCAGCAGGGCACCCCAGGCGCGCCTGGGCTGCTCCGACGCCGGCTTCCCCGTGGCTTTGCAAAGCTGCGGGGGGGGGGAGGCTCGGGCCGCTGCTGGCTTCCCCGAGGCTTTGCAAAGCCGCGGGGGGGCTCGGGCAGCGAGGCAGCCCAGGCGCATCTGGGCTGCTCCGCTGCCGGCTTCCCCGAGGCTTTGCAAAGCCGCGGGGGAAGCCGGCAGCGGGACAGCCCAGACACCCCGCGGCTGTCCCGCTGCCGGCATCCTCAGAGGCTTTGCTCCCCGTCTTCCTGGTCTGCTGGTCTCCAGGGAGACGGGGAGCAAAGCCGCAGAGGACCCAGGCGGCGGGACCGCGGTGCGTCTCGGTCCGCCGCCCGTGTCTTCCTGGTCTGCTGGGGTGGGGGGGGGGCGCAGCTAGTACGCCCCCTCCCCCCCCAGCAGACTAGGCTTTTCTCCGGACGCCTGTGGCAGAGCAGCTGGGGTGCTGCTGGTTGGTCCCGCAGCGCCGCTCTGGGCGCTACTGGTCCAACCCAGCAGCACCCCAGCTGCTCTGGTCCTGATTCAGCCGCTGTTGGTCAGTTTCAGCAGCGGCTGAATCAGGACGCCTGGGGCAGAGCAGATGGGGTGCTGCTGGGTTGGTCCAGTAGTGCTGTGGAGCGGCGCTACTGGAGCAACCCAGCAGCACCCCAGCTGCTCTGCCCCAGGCGTCCTGATTTAGCCGCTGCTGAAACTGACCAGCGCTGACTACAGGAAGCCCGAGGCAGAGTTGCTCTGCCCCGGGCTTCCTGGAATCAGCTGCTGATCAGTTTCAGCAGCAGCTGACTTGGGGACGCTTGGGGTTCTTAAGTTGATTCTGTATGTAAGTCAGAACTAGCGGTCAGTTTCAGCAGTGGCTGAATCTGGACGCCAGTTCCGACTTACATACAGATTCAACTTAAGAACAAACCTACAGTCCCTATCTTGTACGTAACCCGGGGACTGCCTGTAAAACAAACAAAAAACAAAACAAAAAAACCCCGAGTGGTCCTGTAGCACCTTAGAGACTTACAAAAATATATCTATAGTATCCTGAGCTTTTATGGGTATAACCCACTTCTTTAGATGAATGAAACAAAACGGAGAAAAACCCCAATTTCAAGCAAAAAAAGAAGAGGGAACCTGAAGAAGTGGGTTATGCCCATGAAAGCTCATGATACCATATATATATATATATATATATATATATATATATATATAATTATTACAGTCTCTAAGGTGCCGACAACTCGCTTTTGTAAGTTACAGACTAACAAGGTTACTCCTCTGAGACTTACAAAATGTAATAATTATATCTGCAGGGTGATAAAAACACTATATAAAGGATATCTTTGATTATATTATATAATATTTTTAAATGATCTTTGCAGAACACTTTTGTTTTCATCCCTTTTACATTCTATAGCACACTCTCATAAGGGATTTTCAAAGATTTACACATAAAAAGCATGAATTCACTGCAAGGGCATACACCAGCCATTTTATTTTAATTCCACAGTCAAATGAGCTAATTCTTGTTCCCAAGGTCATTGACTAAAAGAGAAGTGTTTTGAATACTCATGCAAATATCTATTCACACAACCATTTATGTTGGTGGCCATTTTGAAGATTCTTTAAGAGTTTGAGAGTCACCTAATCCAAGAGGAGGAACAAAGCAGTCTGTTTTATCACTCACAAGGTACCGATAAGTACAAATGCCAAAGCAATGCTTATTGCAAATAATTTTGTGAGCATCCTATAGGCTGCAATATGTTCACATGAAACTGTTCGGTGAATATTTCAAAATAATGAACACATTCTTAAAAATCATAGATCATTGGCAAATAAGAAAAAGGAGGCTAAAGTAAATAAATATATTGCTCATTATTAATAGTTCCCACATCTTTGCTCATCTCACTCTGCAAAATGGCAGCTGACAGAATTTGCAGTCAAAGTTACCAATAAATACAAAATATTTAAAATTTCTACAGGAGTCTGTTGAGTAACAGTCATTCTTTAATTTTAATGGTATATTCAATTTCATAAATATTTGTTATAGATGTCTGGAAAACGGGTTTCCCCCTCTTACAGAAAAATTTTACTTAGGCCGTGGAGGGACTGAAAAAAAAAGTCTTCAGTTTTTATTCAACAAAAATTCCTAATTTCCCATGAAAAGCCAATGCTTTGTGCTAAAAAAAAAATCATTTGGTAAAAAAAAATCCCATCTTCCGTCACAAAAAATTGATCTAGTATTTCAGACTGCTTAAAAGCAAAACATCACAAAATTCTGATTAAAAATGGGAAAAGATTAGTACCAATGCACAAAGAGAATTCTGAATCTGATTTCTTTTCAGCAATGTGCTTGGATTTGTTTACTCTAAAAGATCACGTAAACCTATGAAGCCAAATAAAATCTAAATTTTGTGGCTTGCCCCATCTTGTCTGCCACCATGTAGTGTGGGTGTTTTAGGTAGGTTTGATTTTGTTTCAGGGTTTGATGGGGAGACAAAGAGGAGAGGAAGAGTTTGCTTGTTTTTATTTTGTTTTTTAATTTCAATGGTTAAAACAAAGGACATAAAAACCATCAGAGAAGGACTGACATCTTTTAACAAATAAAACCTTAAATTGATAATAAATAAATAAATAAATAAATAAATAAATAAAATAAAGTATCTAGATCAGGGGTGGTCAACCCATTTAACAAAGAGAGCCGAAGCAGCAGTGGAAAAAAATCAAAGATCCACACCAGAATTGTCAAGGAAAAAAAAGGAGGCTGCCCCTTTAAGAAGTAAGCTTAGGCTTTTTGGTCATATCACGCTCCTGTTGACAGTCGCCACCTTGTGTGCCATTTTGAATAGCCACTCCAGTGAGCACAGGGGAGCCGGGGGTGGAGGTTGGGGTTGTTGGGGGGGGGGGTGCACAGGAGTGGCTTTGCAAGCCTCACTTTTGGGGGAAAAGAGCCGCATGCGGCTCGTGAGCCGCGGGTTGGACACCCCTGGTCTAGCTCCTATAAACAGTTTACTGGCAGCAAATGGCTTTACACAGGAGGTCAGTACTATTCCCCGCCACTTTACAAAGGCACAGGGGTTCCATGACAAGCTCCCCAGTAGGCTTGTTGCAGAACTACTAATACAATGCAGATCTCCTCAGTTCCATTCTACTGATCTGTCCACTAGGCCAGCCACCAGTTTTAACAGTAACATTTAGAATATACTTTGTTATTTTTAAAACAAAAGTTCCACAAACAATGTAAGCTCCTTGGCTGTGTCCAGACTCCATGCCTCCGTCGACGGAGGCATGTAGATTAGCCAGATCGGAAGAGGGAAATGAAGCCGCGATTAAAATAATCGCGGCTTCATTTAAATTTAAATGGCTGCCCCGATCTGCCGATCAGCTGTTTGTCGGCAGATCGGGAGAGTCTGGACGCGATGCCCCGACAAAGAAGCCTTTCTTCATCGACACAGGTAAGCCTCGTGAAACCAGGTTTACCTGTGTCGATGAAGAAAGGCTTCTTTGTCGGGGCATCGCGTCCAGACTCTCCCGATCTGCCGACAAACAGCTGATCGGCAGATCGGGGCAGCCATTTAAATTTAAATGAAGCCGCGATTATTTTAATCGCGGCTTCATTTCCCTCTTCCGATCTGGCTAATCTACATGCCTCCGTCGACGGAGGCATGGAGGCAGAGCCATCTTTTTGATTTGTATAATACATAGCACAATGAGCTACATGATCAGGACTCATAGATGCTCTTGAGATACAAATTATGAACAATAACTACTAACAAAAAAAGGAGAAGTTCATATTGTAGACAGCAGAATCAGTGACCTGATGCTATTAAAACAGCCATTACTGTTATGCAAATAAAAATAAAACCAGGCTACCAGTATTTTTGTAATCTTACTTTTCAGCTGCAATATGCAAACAATTTATAAATATCTAATTACATTATGTACCGGCAATCTAAATGACAACATTGATGTATTATTTGAATTCAGGAATTAATCAATACTCGAACACTAGTGTGTGCTTGAGTAATCTAAGAAAACAAAAGAGCAAGGAAATGAAAAGATAAGGCATCTAACATGACCTATCTTTTCTTCTCCCACCCACACATCTGACCACTACATAACCACTATACACAATAGACAACAGAGCACAATCTCAACCCTGCCCCAGTAAGGCATAACTTCCAGTACTCCCTTTCCTAAACTCATCTTCCACCAATTAACATCCAGAATCCCTTTCATTTGATCTGCGCTGTTCTGGAAAATTGCATTTGTGTTTAGGAAATCCTTTGCTAAGCCCTGCATCATTACCCACCCTTACAAATGTAGGGTTACTTCATACTGTCCTAAGGCCTGATATACACTAGGACCTTACTCTGAAATAATGTTAGTGTGGATTCTCTGGTGCTGCTAATTTGAACTAATTGGCCTCCAGAAGATCTCCCACAGCTCCCCAGAGTGCTTCTGGGGGCTCTTGAGTCTGAGGTAGCACATCCACAGTAACAGAGCCTGCCGATTCTTCTCCATAGCGAGGACATGAAACTTCGAATTTGTAAAATCGGGTGCCCAGAAGTCAAACTTAGTAAATTCAAAATAATTTCCTAGTGAAGGCATGGCCTATACACACAATCAGTTTCTCTCATGTGTTGGTGGGAGATTTGCACAAAGATCTAGGTTGAAAAATGGTCTTTATGTAGTAACTAAGGGTACGTCTACACTACAGCGCTAATTCGAACTAACTTAGTTCGAATTAGTTAATTCGAACTAAGCTAATTCGAACTAGCATGTCCACATTAAGTGGACCCTGAACCGGGCTTAAGGATGGCCAGAAGCAGTGCCGGCAGGGCATCAGAGGAGAACTTAGAGCGTGGAGATGCTGTCTCAGGCTAGCCGAGGGCTGCGCTTAAAGGGACCCGACCCCCACCCCGGACAGACAGTTCTCAGGGATGCCCTACTTGCAAACCAGTCCTGGCTTGGAGTGCCCAGAGTGCCTACACTGGGCACATCACAGCACTCGGCCATCAGACTGGCTGCACTTGCCGCAGGCTGCCATCTGGGGAGAGCGGGCAATTGGGGGGCTGCAGGAGAGCTTCCACCCCCAGAAGCCCGCAGAGAAGGACTAGAGGACACCAAAGGAAAGGAATGGGTAGCAGGCTTCAAACTAGTAACAGAAAGTTGTTCTTCAGAAAGCAAAGAGTCAACCTGTGGAACTCCTTGCTGCAGGAGGCTGTGAAGACTAGAACTGGAACAGAGTTTAAAGGGAAGTGAGATCAAGTCATGGAGGTTGGGTCCATGCAGTGCTATTAGCCAGGGGGTAGGAGTGGTGTCCCTGCCCAAGGTTTGTGGAAGGCTGGAGAGGGATGGCACGAGACAAATGGCTTGGTCACTGTCTTCGGTCCAACCCCTCCAGAGTCCCTAGGGTTGGCCGCTGTCGGCAGACAGGCTACTGGGCTAGATGGACCTTTGGCCATTGTAAGCTCAGGGCTCAGGGTCGGGGGTCTCAGTGGACCCCCTTGATTTTCATGCACACCTGCTCCTGAGTGGCCAGGCTGCCCTAGATGGCCACTTTCCTGTGCCTAGTGCGGAGATCGTGGACGAGGTCCACGATCTCCGCACTAGCTCAGGCGGGTGCCCGCCTCTTGCGGTCCCGGGCAAGCTCCCGGGAGCCGCCAGCCTGGTCCCGGGAAGAGGGGGAGGGCTGGGGGGCATCGGGTGGCTGGCTCGAGCCGTGCCAGGTGCAGGGTGGGCTGGCTGGGTGCTGGCAGGCTTGCACCTGGCACGGGCACTGTAGCCAGCCCATGCCCCTTTAAGTGGTCCGGGGCCGGGAGTGGGGCAGACGAGTTTCCCTGGTGTTGGCCAGAGTGGCCACCAGAGAAAGCTGGGGAGGGCTAGCCTCCCACTAGTTCGAATTAAGGGGCTACATACCCCTTAATTCGAACTAGCTAGTTCGAACTAGGCTTAATCCTCGTAAAATGAGGTTTTCCTAGTTTGAACTAAGCGCTCCGCTAGTTCGAATTAAGTTCGAACTAGCGGAGCGCTAGTGTAGCGCCTATGAAAGTTAGTTCAAACTAACGTCCGTTAGTTCGAACTAACTCTGTAGTGTAGACATACCCTAAAATATTATAATTAAGTATTATTTGTTCAGTGCCTTATTATTTGTTCAGCATCATTAGAGGGGGCAATAAGGCAATCTTCAGCATTATTATTTCTTCTTTTTTCCCTCTCACACATCTGTCATTCTTCTCACTGTATTTTCCTCTTTTGCACCAACTCCCAATTTCCCACACTGTGGGCCTGACTCCCACCCCATTTATGAAAATGATCAGCAACAAAACAGTTATTATTGACACGTGAAATGGCTTTCGAGTCAACATCCTATTTAGACAGATAGGAGCAGGGATGTGCAGACCTCAGACAGCCATTGTTTCAGGCTATCTATTTACACTTAGGCTACCTCTACACAGTGGAGCTATTTCAGGATACCGGAAATATCCTGAAATAGCTTTCCATGTCTTTAAATGCGCCCATTATTTAGAGATATTCCAGCGCCCCTGTAAACCTTGTTCCACGAGGGCTAAGGGACTTGTCGGAATAGCGCTTTATTTCAAAATTAGGTGCTGTGTAGACAGCGCCAAATTTACAAATAAGCTATTTTGAAATTTTCTCAAAATAAGCTATGAAAATTGAGTAGCTTATTTTGAGGTAAAGGTGCAGTGTAAACACACCCTTTCAGAGTCAGGAAGATTCGTTGCATCAGTTCACATCCAGTTCACATTTAGAATTTTATCTTTGAACTTATGAGAGCTAGAATACTTTGTTTTAAAAGAAAATTTGAAGGCAAATGCATCACATCAGTCATAAATATATCAAGTGGGCCATCAGATGACAGGCACACAAGGCCGTATTTATACCTTAGGCACCCCTAGGCACAGAATATTCAGCGCTTTCTGCCCACAGACACCCCCTACAGCCTAGTGCCCTACACAAACTTATCACTGCCTGCCCCACAACCCTCCCTTCCAGATCCACTCTCCAGAACGCTGCCCCCTGGCTACACTCACCAGCCCTGCAAGGAGGTGAATGTGCCAGGCTGAGCAGCAGCGTGGTCATGGACAGCTGGGCAGGGATCACTCTGGCCTGAGCAAGGGTAGGGTCTGCCCAGGAAGCTGGGCTCCCTTAGGAGTCACTTATCCTGCAGAACCACCAATACTGGGCTGTTGAGCTCTTCCTCTGCCTCAGGGGGCTGCTCTGCTTGCTTTGCCTTCTCTCCTGGCAGGAACACTCCAGTAGGGCTATATGGTGCTGTCTCCCCCTCACCCAGCCCTGTCACCCAACCCTGAACAGCAACTGCATTTTTTTAAGCACACCATTGGGCTGCCCAGTGTACTAACTGTATGCAGCCCATAGGTTAAGGACCATTGACATATGTATTAACTTTTAACCCAATTTTCACTTGTAGGTGCCTAGGAGCACATGCCTATTGTGCCTAATTAGAAATCTGGCCCTGCAGACATACACAATTGTCCTGGCAAAACTGTCAAGAACATTTAACAACCTGGGCAAAATCTAGCCAACTCTAACATTTGGATACCTGCACAGTCTGTCTTTTGCCTGCTTTTCACACTCACCTCATTTCTCACATCCTGGAGACATTTCCTGGTGTGAGCATGCACACATACACACTCACAAACAGCCTTAGCATGCACACTAAACACTCCTCCCTTCTTCCATCACACACTCATATCCTAGCTCTGCTGGCCACAGTTCAACTCCTCTGAGGAACTCCGCTGTTCCCTCATCCAGACTCATCAGTTCTTTCCCTCACTGGTTTGCTCCCCTCAAATGCACCAGTCTCTTTCTGCTCCACCAAATTTATTACTTTACAACAAAAGCACTTCACAGTTCAGCATTCACTTCGCCCCCTCAGTCAAGCCTCTGCATGGACTGCAGCAGGTACTGAAACCTCTCCCCCTAGTCGGGGCTCCTCAAATCTTCTTGTGATGGCAAACACCTCAGCTCTCCTCCTGCCTGCTTTGATAGCAAGTGCCACAAACCTGAGCTTTGGGGAGGCTGAGATTCTGCTTCTATATCATTCCTAAGCAAGAGGGGAAGTTTCCAAAGCTGGTGAAATCTTTGACCCTTCCCTGGAAGGAAATATGGAACCTGCTACCTTCAGTTGACCTCTCTGGGCTTGATACAGATGTGGTCGCAGGATGGCAGCAGCAACAACAGTGTACCAGGCCTTGATTTCGTCAGCCAGGAGGAGCCGTTTATCTGCTCTTCTCTTTCCATGAATCTAGGGCAGGGTTACCTAGGAAGATTCAATGGAGCCCACTGCGACTATTTCTGAATTGAAGCAGAATGAATGAGATATCCCCAGTGCCTCCGCTCTGACAGTATAAGAATAGCAGTGATCCCCAAACCACCCAGCAGCTACAGGATCAGCTGTTCGCTTTGAAGCTTTCCTTCAACTTAAAAAATAAAAACTTTATGCAGAAGTTTGTGGCACTGGTCTTACTCACCCTGAGAATCTTGTTATTCACCTCAGACAAGCAGCGCTATGGGATTCTGCAAAATTATTTCATATATAATAAAATAATCAAACTCTTGGTGTGCTGCAAAATGGCAGGAAAATTTTGGGAGATGAGAGCAATATTGAGATCCCTCAGTTTTTTGTAGTATGCTACAGTTTTTATTTTGAAGCAACTTTTCTTGAGCCTTCATTGTAAGATACAGAAGAAAAAAAAGACTGCACAGTCCACCATAATTTATTGGACTCAGTCTCTAAAGTGTCCTCAGGGAAAACCGATTGTACTTGAAAGACTATGCAGGGATAAAAATGTGGGTTTCATTTTCATGATCAGATGAGTGCCAGACTGCTACTAACCATGGAAAATAGTCAAGTCTACAAACTGACTTAAGGTAGTTGACAAGCCCTTGAATTTCTGAGTTCCAGGCAGCAGTAAAATTATAGCAATTCAGAAGTTCCAATACCAAAGTCACATCAGATGATCCCTATATCTGATCAGGCTAGTCCATACACAAGTGTTATTGTCTGTCTGTCTGTTTGTCTATCTATATCTATATAATGATAGACAATAACACTTCTGTATGTACTAGCCATATCAATCATCTGATGTGACTTTGGTCCTGAATTTTTAATATATGTATGACAGCCTGACACTCCAACTAAACAGTTTAGGGCAGAAGCAGTTTTTATTTATGGAACTACAAAACTTCATAGTGAAACTAAAGATGTGGGGGGTAGTTTTTCCACAATTCATTAATGGAGATTACATATCTCCTAGAGCTAGAAGGGACCTAGAAAGGTCATTGAGTCCACTCCCAGGCCTTCACAGCAGGAGCAAGTACCATCCCTGGCAAATTTTTGCTCCAAATCCCTAAATGGCCTCTGCAAGGATTGAACTCATAACCGTGGGTTTAGCAGGCCAACATGCAAACCACCAAGCTATCCCTCCCCTCCAGTCTAACTCAAATCATAACTTAACATGCTGTAACTTCACTAATGAAAATACAGATGTGACAAAAAAAGCCAGATAGGTTTTGCAGCCAGTATGTCACTTGTCCTTCAGCATCATGGCTTAACACAATGTGGATGCAGAATCTGACGCCCATCATGCACCTGCAGAAATGACAAAGGGATGATTCTCTATCACCAGAGGAGGTTAAATCTGTTGCTGTTTAATCAGTTTCTCAGACAAGACTTTTTTTTTTTAAAGGGGTATCATGGAAACCTTTACATGGGACAAAAAATAAGCACAGATTTGAAAATAATCAGATTAGATAGATGGAAAGTTGAGGTGAGAAAAAAGTCTCTCTGGTACCACCTGTACATTAAGTTGGGAGACCTTTCTCTGCCATTAACTGCTACCAGAAACAGGCCATAATGCAGTCTCAGATTATTGCAGTTTATTTATTACACTAAAAAAATGGACACTGAGAGGTTAAAATGACTTCTTAAAGGTCATGCAGAATATATGTGGCACAGATAGGAAAAAATATAGGCAACCTGGAGTTCAGCTCAGTACTTTACTAACAAAGCCACCTTATTGCCCTTCCTCTCTCTCCTGCAGTGCTGTACATGGAGAAAAATTAGTAATTCCTTCCTGATTCCTGTGGTGATCAACTTACAGCCGAAAGCATGAATGTGTGTTATCCTCATGTTAAGATGCCTAACTGCAAACTGAATTATTCATCATAGAACTATCCAGATATTTTTAAAATTCAGCACAGTGTTTGACTATGGCCTCCCGCAGGAGCCAACTGCAAAGAGACTCTCATAGCTTAACGTGCATAGGGGTAGAAAACTGAAGCATATTGGAAAACCAACACCCTTTCAGTTTTTAGGGAAACCTTGAGTAATACCATTAAGGACCACTTTTAAGAAAGGGAATTTAATATTAAAGTGTTGACCTTTGTTTGGCTTTTCCACACAGACTTTCTTCTTGACTGTACCTCGCCCCGGCAGCCTTTTAGCTAAACATCTGATCCAACAGAAGCGTGATTTTTCAAAGTCATTCTTCATGCTGGCACCCAACTCATCTTCCTCCACTGTGAACTTCTAACACTTCTTCCCAAGACCCCTTTACAGAATTTTAAATTACACCATGTGGATTGGTTTCTTAATTTCATTTTACATGAAATTTTAAAACTCCTAGCAACAGAAACTGCACTCTACTCTAAGAAGGAGCTCTTGTTGTATTTCTACATTCATCATGGGATTTAAAGCAGTTAGTCAAGCTTCAGCAGATATATTTGCTTATATGACAGCTTGTTCTTTGGATTTGCTGTCATATCACATACAAAATGTGCAGAGAAAAAATAATCTATTGCCACATTGCCACCCAAGAATTAGTAATATTTATTAACAATAGCTATTTGATTTCATAAGTTTACTATGTTAGGTTATGCTTCTCTCACAGATAGGAGAGTTAGTCTTACATGTTTTAATATATGAAAATACTATTTAAACCATGGGTTATGAGCACAGCCTTGAAACATTGAACTGTTTCTAATGCAATTTCATATACTTCTGATGTGTTGCTTGGACCTTGTATACACTTTCAGTCACTGGTGTCAGTTGCACTGTTAGAAAAGTTCAGCATGGACATGAATCACACAGGAAGGACATAATTTGCACTATTGCAAATTGTGTTCACTTCAGGGGGTTGCACCAGTGTAGTCACTCCATGGCTCAGTGTAGGCAAGACCTTGTTAATATGTAGAATAAGTTTAGATAAGGACTGATAGGATGGTGAACTTTGTAACACTTCAACTTGGTCCAAGACGTATTTTAAAAACCATGTCAAAATGGCTATTATTCTGTACTGGGGCAACCAACTCTGCCCCTCTTGTTGGGATGTGTTTCCTCCCTGTTTCTCTCCCAAGTATGGGTTTCTGCTCTTGCCTGAAGTCATCAGCAGGTGCATCTCCCCATCGACACACATACTTCACCTTTGGCTCTCTGGCCCAGAGATTTAGTAGGCATCTTCCTCTACTACTCTCAGCCTTCAGCTTCCTACAGTACTCTTGGACCAGGGAAAAATTCAGGGAACCCTAAACTGCCTTCTTGCCTTCTGTTTTCACCAGCTTTCTCTGGCTCTGGCTCCAAGGCTCTTTCAAGCCAAGATCTGTCAGGTGCATCTCTCTGAAGCTCTCAATCCCCGCTCTTCTGAACACTCCATTTCTGGATTCTGGTTTCAGAACTCTCCCTTGCCTTTGGGGCTGTCTCTCATTTATAGGGGCAGCCCTGCCACCTTCAGAACACCAAAGTAGGAGGCACTTGGACTGGACCAGGAGAGTTGGGCCCAATTTCACTTAAAGGGCCAGCTATTCAGTTACATTGTGATTAGAAGAAATATTAATTTGCACGGTTACTCCTTGGTGAAAATAAGCTTCTGTGAAATAGGGAAGAAAAAGGAATGTGGGGGAAGGTAATGAATCATAAGCAACCTATTAGGGTTTTGGGCCAACCCCCTGGTTTAGGATAAGTGGTCTCTGAACACCCCATGTCCCTCTCTCATTAAAAAGCAGACTAAATGAGTTAATGGTTAGCCAGCTTCCCCCCCTGCCTCCCTCCATCATACAAAAAGTGAAGGCCTATAACGTATATAGCGAAGCAATCAGAAAAAAGGGGGTTTGGGAATTGCCTTCTGCCAGCATTATTGTGCTGTCCAATCAGATGATCATCTTCAATGAGGAGGAATCAGAAGCGAGCAAATAGGATTCACAAATTCAGACGGAAGGAAGACTATCATAGGAGGTACACACAGTCCAGATTGCCCTGGATGATCCTGAACTTGGCCACAAAATGCAGGAAGTCTTTAGATAAGGATAAGTGATTTATATGCAATTTAATTACTATGTAACAGACACAGACTCTCTCTCCGCTACAGCTGAAACATTAGGCCTGATTCTCCTCTCATTTACATCAGTGTCATTTTGTTGGCTTTAGTGGTATCACTTATTTATACAGGGGTGCTAGAACACCTTGTGCCATGGGAATGCTGAAAGAGCCACTGAACCAAACTGTAAACCCTGTATATAATGGAAACTACCTCAAACCAGAGGGTATGGCAGTACCCTCCACACCCCTAGTTCAAGCATCTATGTTTACATATGAGGAAAAGAAAAAAAATCAAGCCACATATCTTTGCCACTGTCTTCCAGTCATTCACTGTCTTGCATTTCTCTCTCATTCTTCATAATAAATTCAAGCATCAGTTGTTGCTTCACCATAGATCAGCAGTTCTCATACTATGGTCTGTCAAGAGCTGGCTAATCACAAGTTGCTTGCTCTCCCCCCTTTGGTTTCACTAGCAAAAGAGCATTAAAAAGATACCTAAATACTGTTTTTCCTAATATTACTTATCCAGATAAACATTTACAATAAATACTACATGGCTATTTTATGATCTAGAATGGAAGAATAAGTGTCTACAAGAATCTCTTGACAAGCTGTGGCTCACACAATGAAAAAAGGGTTTAAGATCCCCGACCATGCCTATGTGGGTTACACAGAAGAAGTATATGTAGCTACCAGTAGTCCCTAGTTCAAGTGGCATTGCTCCAGCAGGATGAATCTGCCAAACAAAAAATTGGCTACATGCAAGAGATCTTGCCACATGGAGCATGTACTTTCTGAGGACATTTGAGTTAAAAACAAAAATCTTAAAAAAACCTAGGAAATGCAGAACTAAGACTGAACTCACAGAAAACACCCAAATAAACTGGCCTGGATAGTAACTACAGTCTACTCAGGCTTTGTGTATTTGTTATATCAATGGGATTTTCCTAGAACTGACCAAAATAGCCATCTTTTAAAAAGAAATGCAGGAGGGACAAACACCACATAAGAAAGCCTACTTGTGCTTAATACACTGAATAAAACTGTCTAAAAATCATTCATTTCTATAACATTGCCCTGGTCAGTGTCTGGTTAAGTTTCTTGTCGCAACTAGTCGACCAAGGGGCAATTTTGACTTGCACAATCAAGATATTCTGTGTTCTGCATTTAGAAATAAGCCTTCTTGTTTAGAAGAAAGCAAGCCTCCCTCGATCTCCACTTTCTCTGCCTCCACCTCAGCTGGTTCATCCCACCAGTGTTCTCTGGGCCGAATATGCATTTAAGATCAATTTGGAATTTATGCAAATATGCACATGGGATAGTGCTGTTTTTTGAGTTTTGCATGTCCCATACATAAGGCACTGGCCTTATATGGGTTGTGACTGATTAAAGAAGACTGTTTTCAGTGTTTAACGTCTTGATCTCTATGCCCCTGTGCACTTAAGGTCAGCAGGGATACCATGGACATGAAATTATGAGTATAAGAATCACTAGGCAAATAAACTGGTGCAATCTTAGTACGGGGATGACTGTGTTAATACCTGTAGGTATACCCAGTGTGAGCTGGTTGTTTTTAAAAAGCTGAGCAGTCTCGCGCTGAACTAAACATTTGTATAGTTAATTAAATGTTGTGCTTTCTTCTCTAAAAGATGACAAGCATTCTATTGACACGATGATTTAACTTAAAAACAATAGTCTTGTAGCACCTTAAGGTATGTCTAGACTACAGGGTTTTTTCAAAAAAAGTGGCTTTTTAAAAAAAAAAAAAAACTGTACCTGCATCTAGACTACCGCCGTGTTCTATCGACAGTAAATTGAAAGAATGCGTCGGCTTTGTCGACAGCAGTAAACCTCATTCTACGAGGAATAATGCCTTTTTTTGAAAGTCATCTTTCGAAAAAAGGCACTATTGCATGAAAACAGGGCTTTTTTGAAAGAGAACGTCTAGACTCTCTCTCGAAAAAGCGAGCCGCTTTTTCGAAAAATCTTGTTGTCTAGACACTCTTTTTCAAAAGAGGCTTTTTTGAAAGATACTTTCGAAAACACCTCTTTCAAAAAAGGCATGTAGTCTAGACGTAGCCTTAGAGACTAACAAAACATGTAGGTGGTGTCATGAGCTTTCATGGGCACAACCCACTTTTTCAGGTGATTTAATTGGGGATGGTTGTGTTTTGACCAGGAGGTTGGACTGGATAACCTCCTGGCATCTCTTCCAACCCTAATCTTCTGTAAGTGCCCAACTGATAACAGAGAGACAAGGTGAGTGGAGTAATATCTTTTATTGGACCAATTCAGTTTGCTGAGAGAAACAAGATGTAAACTTACACAGAGCTCCTCTTCAGGTCACCAATATCAGTTCTCATTCTTCAGCTCTGTGCTATTCTGGGAATGACACGGCTACAACACCACTGCATAGAACAAATAACAAGAAATGTTAAAAATACAGAAGGCATAATTAATCTGTAGAACTCATGGTCACTCATATATTGATCCCCAATGCATAGGAAAATTCAGAAAATGATTAGATATTTATAGGGATAATAAAAGCATTCACAATTACATCAGGATAAAAATTAGCAGAGATACGAACCTTTATACTTTATGATATAAGCAAACCATTAACTAAAAGGGGTGAGGAAAAGTCTTCCCAGGGGGGCAGTTCAATCCACAATCATCGTCAATGGGTTTTCTTGCATCTTCTTCTGAAGCATCTGGTCTTGGCCTCTTTCAGAGACAAAGCACACTGTCCTAGGCACTGTCACCTCAGTTCTTATGTTCCTGACAAACCAGATTCCTGAGTATTTATTAATTGTTAGTGGGGGATAGGGAGACCAATGGCTTAGTCAGAACAGCAGAATGAAGTTAACAGAGTTTTGTCAGCATCAAAATTCAGTATGAACTTCAGGTTACAGACCCTGAAACACATTGCACTGCAAATGATGGTACCTGCACGGATAGTTGGTCTAATGTATTTTGTGTGACATAATGGTGCCTCAGAACAGATGTGATCATCTAAGAAGACTAGAGTTCATATAATATTAGTAAACCTATTTCTACAGCACAGTAAAATATTCTCAGAAAGAAGAGAACATGCTAGGTTCTTCATGACTGAAGCCTCATATTTTTAGATCTCTAAAAAGTGCATCTTTCCTTAGGAAATATCTTTCAAATAGCAACTCCCCACCACATATCAATTTTCTTCTGCAGCCCTGTGAATCACTAAAACTCTCCTAATTCTATTCTAAAAGGCAATTGCTGACTTTACTGAAGACCATGTACAAACCAAGCCCTGCACTGAAGCTATGACTGCAGACAGTTCCCTGCATTGCTGCAGCACATAGGGAGTTAGAAGTACAGGCAGTCCCCGGGTTACGTGGATCCGACTTATGTCGGATCCCTACTTACGAATGGGGCTTTTCTCGCCGCGGAGGAGGTGGGCGGCGGGACCGCCGAGACGCGCCACGGTCCCACTGCCCGCCTCCTCCGCAGCAAGAAAAGCCGCTCCACATCTCCCTGGTCTGCTGGGGGGGGGCCCCCCAGCAGACCAGGGAGACGCGGAGCAAAGACGTGGAGGACGCGGGCAGTGGGACTACGGCGCGTCTTGGAGGTCCTGCCGCCTGCATCTCCCTGGTCTGCTGGGGGGGGGGGGGCGCAGCTAGTGCGCCCCCTCCCGCCCCTGGCAGACCAGGCTTTTCTCACCGCTGGTCAGTTTCAGCAGCGGCTGAATCAGGACACCTGGGGTAGAGCAGCTGGGGTGCTGCCGGGTTGGTCCCGCTGCGTCAAGGGTCGGCGCTACCAGACCAACCCAGCAGCTCTCCAGGTGCTCTGCCCCAGGCGTGTCCGAATCAGCTGCTGCTGGTCACTTTCAACAGTGGCTGAATCTGGATGCCTGGGACAGAGCAGCTGGGGCACTGCTGGGTTGGTCCCCATAGCGCCGCACCTCGGCATTGCTGGGACCAACCAGGCAGCACCCCAGCTGCTCTACCCCAGGTGTCCCCCAAGTCAGCTGCTGCTGAAACTGATCAGCGGCTGATTCCAGGAAGCCCGGGGCAAAGCAGCTCTGCCTTGGGCTTCCTGTAGTCAGCCGCTGGTCAGTTTCAGCAGCGGCTGAATCGGGGATACCTGGGGTACAATATGTACCAGTTCCGACTTACATACAAATTCAACTTAATAACAAACCTACAGTCTCTATCTTGTACGTAACCTGGGGACTGCCTGTAATGATTGTGCATCTTTATCTATATATGCCAATTATTCCCATGCAGGGAAAACATACCGGCTACGTCTACACTGGCCCCTTTTCCGGAAGGGGCATGTAAATTTCATGAGTCGTCGTAGGGAAATCCGCGGGGGATTTAAATATCCCCCGCGGCATTTAAATAAAAATGTCCGCTGCTTTTTTCCGGCTTTTAAAAAAGCCGGAAAAGAGCGTCTAGACTGGCCCCGATCCTCCGGAAAAAGCGCCCTTTTCCGGAGGCTCTTATTCCTACTTCAAAGTAGGAATAAGAGCCTCCGGAAAAGGGCGCTTTTTCCGGAGGATCGGGGCCAGTCTAGACGCTCTTTGAAGTAGGAATAAGAGCCTCCGGAAAAGGGCGCTTTTTCCGGAGGATCAGGGCCAGTCTAGACGCTCTTTTCCGGCTTTTTTAAAAGCCGGAAAAAAGCGGCGGACATTTTTATTTAAATGCCGCGGGGGATATTTAAATCCCCCGCGGATTTCCCTACGACGACTCATGAAATTTACATGCCCCTTCCGGAAAAGGGGCCAGTGTAGACGTAGCCACCATGTTTTAGGAAATGTAGTTATGTTCCCCTCAGTGTCTAGCCAAAAGTGAATGGATTCACCAAACCAAACCCCCAAAACTTCTTTTAGCCATATTAGCTAAAGGAGTGTCCTTACTATCCCAAACTGAAATACCTTGGACAAACATTGAATGAAGTGAAACCTTAATGAATTAGGTTGAATCCCTTTGGGGTTCATTGTATTAAAAATGCCATTTTGCATGCATTAGTGGGGATCTGTAACTCCTTTAGGAGGAGGGGGATGGTAATATAATTCTTCTGGTTATCAGCCCTTTAAATCCACCATCTAGAAAAGTTGACATTAACTTAAATGGGATCCTCCTGGGACTACCAGACAAATAACTTTGGCATAAATAGCTTGGTTTTACATAGGCCAGGCCTGGGCAAAATACCTTCCTCGGGCTGGATCCACCCTGCCTAGATGCCAGACACAGCCCACAGACACAGCATGGAAACTCAGGCAGATTCCCTGCCTGCACCCCCCACCCCACACGCTGCAGAGAAAAGCTGTTGTGGGATTCTGTTTGAACAGCTGTGAGCCTTCATACGTTGCCCCCACCCCCAGCACAATCCCACTGGCCGGTTTCCAAATTCTTGGAGTGGCCCCCCATCAAAAGTTATTGCCCACCCCTGACATAGGCCCATAGTTTTCTTCCTGAACCAGCAAAAGGACAGGACCTTTAGTCCACAGAGCACCTCAATCCTTCAGGAAGGTTGGAAGGACTGGGCCTAAAACTGGGTGCTTGCTCTGAGCTGCAGCTGCGAATAACTTTAAACCACAAGGAAATCTTTGGACTGCGATATTGAAGGGCTGCTCCTGCCAGAGACCATGTTAGGGCTAAGGTGATCTCGGGTAACTTTAATAAAAAGCATGTAGGTTCTTTGTGTGGTACCTTATAGCTAAGGGCAACTATTCTGTTTTAGCCCTGAAGAGAAAGTAAGCAGCCTGGCTTAGGCAGATCTTCTTGCTGGTGTATCACAGCAGAGTCAAAGGGCTGTGCAGACTGGAAATATCCCAATCTCAAGGAGGAGAGGTGTATGATTCCACCCAAGGTCACATGAGCCTGAAGCAACTGATGGACCATAAGGGGAGAATACAGCTGCAGATACCCTGAACTGTGATGTTCTTTTCTCTTCACCCCAGCACAGAGGCCCTGTTAATAGCTTTCCTATGGTGGCCTATTTTATTTCTGATGAGCACATCAAAGTACCTTAACCTGCTCACACTGCAGTCTGACTTGTCTCATATCTTTCAGGCCTTTGTGTTAGGGCATTATTCTTCTTTTACATGTCCCACCACTGCCTGTGAAGTCAGCAGGCTATTATAAACTGTCTGCTATGCACAGCTCCATTAGATGGAACTTATTCTTCCTTGACAGATATTCATTTAAGTTCCTCTTTCCCCATTTACAAAACATTAAAAACCTTTGAAGTATGTTTACTTTTTATTTATTTATGAACACCACTGACCTCATGTTTATTATCGGTTATCTTTCTCCTCACCCCATAGTCCTCTACACATACATCTTTTCCTCTCCTTTCTCCCAGGGGATCCACTTGGACTGCTGCTGTTTATTTGGATTTCTAGAGATTGGCATTTCATTTTAACATTTTTATGTATGTGTTTGAGTTATGGTTCCTATGTGGCCCAGCACACTAAGAATCTCTAGAGAGAATGTTGTAAATGCTGTGAGTTTCATCTCTAAAATTCAGTCACTCCTCTTCATCCCCACTGCAAATATCCTTTTCCCAAGTCTTGATTCTCTTGGGCACTGACTGCTGCAGTTCATCCTTTCTGGTCTCCCTGATACTCATCTCACTGCATCCCCAAACCCATCCAAAGCTATGCTAGAGGGGCCATCCACCTGTACCAATAAAACATTCAGCACCTCTAATTCCCTTCACTTGGCTTCCCATTGCCTATACCTCAATCAAATACACACTCTGTTTTCACCTCCAGCCTAATTGCTCTCATCTGCTCAGCTAATCTTTCACTGCTCTCCTCTAATCTGGATGCCCTTTCCTCCTCCCTCATTTTTCTCTGTGTTCTCTTTACACTAGCCACTAGCCCGTCATAAAATGGGATTTTTCGGGTCTCTCCTCCATGTCTGTCTCTCTCTCTCTCTCCCTCCTCCTGCCTCCCCCCCTCTCTCTCAGCTCTTCTCCACCTCCTGCCTCTTTCTCTGTCTCTCCTTCTCTTCTCCTCCCCGTCCTGCCTCTCACTCGGGGGACCGCGGAGCCCAAACGGCTATTTGGGCTCCGCGCTCCCTGTGCGGGGGCAAGCAGCACAAGCGGCTGTTTGGGCTCCACACTCCCCATGCAGCACAGGGACCATGGAGCCCAAACGGCCGTTTGTTCCGCTTGCTCCCCCGCTGCGGCCCAGCTGAGCAGCGCAGAATTCAGCCGAGCGCCACGGCGAGAGGTGAAGGGGGGCGGGGCGGTGACGTACACGGCCCGGGGGCAAGACCCAGCTGAGCACGTCACCGCCCCGCCCCCCTTCACCTTCCGCCGTGGCGCTCGGCTGAGTTCTGCACTGCTCAGCTGGTCCACCACGGGGGAACAAGCGGAGCAAGCAGCTGTTTAGGCTCCCTCGCAAGTGGCCCGGCTGAGTGGCGCAGAACTCAGCGAAGCACCATGGTAGGAGGTGAAGAGGAGCGGGGCCTTAACGTACATGGCCAGGCCCCGCCCCCAGGCCGTGTATGTCATCTCCCCGCCCCCCTTTCCCTCCCACCATGGTGCTCGGCTGACTTTTGTGCCACTCAGCTGGGCCACCGCGGGGAGCAAGCGGTGCAAGAGGCCATTTGTGGTCCGTGCTCCCAATGCAGCACCCCTGTGCTTTTTAAAGGAATTAAAAAAATAATAAGGAAAAATACTGATATCTGATCTCTTCCGTATTTGTCATTAGGAACACTAACCCTTCCTACATTTGAATTTGTATACAATGTCCCAATGGTATTCCCAGATGTCCTGAAACTTTGGAAAATTATTATTAAGTCAAAATATTAGAAATTAGTCCTTGATTGTATGGATTCATTTGTGGATTTCTCCAATGGACACAACAATATTCTCTTCTCAGTCGCACAGTATTGAGAAAGCAAAAGCACTAACGCTCTGATCCTGCAACACACTCTGGTCATCAGTTTGGATGGACACCCTACAAAGCTCTTTGTAGGATTAGAGTCTTACTGGTTGGGTGTAAAACATGTCTCAGATCTTTGACATAATGTAACCTTAATAAAATGGCAGAACTACATATTGTTGTTGTCATCACTTGGTCTATTGTGTCTGACTGCCCCCTGGGTTTACTGAGCCCATGCATTTTAGATTATATGTATCAGTGACCTAATATTTATCTATGCCACATAACCAAATCCAAAATGGACTTTATGCTGTTAGACAGCATAAACAAAATATGAAACAATGGAACAAATAAGCTTCATTTAATTCAAATAAAATCCCAGAAATAACCTCACTCCCCTCCTACATTTGCACTTTATCATGATTCATATGTTTTATATTTTATTTCTGTAGTATCACTTTACTCATATGGGGCTGGATTGTAACCTTACAATTACAGGCAGCCAAAGCTCTAGGTTTCTGGTTTGCATGAAATTTTGGCATTTCAGAATTTGGTTTTGTTCCAAATTGGATCAAAACCAACATATTGGTTATATTTCTTATAAACTGGAATCCCCTCCCAAATTAATTTTGGAAACATTTGGTGTTTCTGAAACAAAATTTTTCCTTGGGACCGCCAGCTGCTGACTGAAACTAACAAGAATGTGAATTTCAGTCAGAAGCTTCAGAGGTCCCAGGGGTCTCTGGCTCTAAGACATCTCATGGCTCCCAAACTTCTGGCACAACTGGCTCCTTAGGGTGCCTACCAGCACAAGAAGCCAGTTGACCTGAAAGTCTCCAAAGTCCTGGAGTTCTGAACCCAGGAAAATCCACATGACAGAACTGCCACAGACCTGCAGACTTGGGAAACCCAACTCAGGAAGATTTCTAGGGTACCAGCACTATGGCCAACATCCTGGAAAGCCCTGATATGGTTGTGCTGCCCTGGAAGTAGGAATCCTGAAAACTTGGGGTCCTAGGACTTGGGGGAAGATAGCATAGAGGGGAAGTCTGGAACCAGGAAGTCTGGGCTGTCCAGCATCCTTCCAGGCAAGCGGCAGAGAACCAGGCAGTTTTCAAACACACAACGCTGCCTGAGATTACATGAAAGTTCATTGAATCCAGCCCGTCTTTATGGGTGTGTCTAGACTACATGCCTCCTTCGACGGAGGCATGTAGATTAGCCAGATCGGAAGAGGGAAATGAAGCCGCGATTAAAATAATCGCGGCTTCATTTAAATTTAAATAGCTGCCCCGATCTGCCGATCAGCTGTTTGTCGGCAGATCGGGGGAGTCTGGACGCGATGCCCCGACAAAGAAGCCTTTCTTCATCGACACAGGTAAGCCTCGTGAAACCAGGCTTACCTGTGTCGATGAAGAAAGGCTTCTTTGTCGGGGCATCGCGTCCAGACTCCCCCGATCTGCCGACAAACAGCTGATCGGCAGATCGGGGCAGCCATTTAAATTTAAATGAAGCCGCGATTATTTTAATCGCGGCTTCATTTCCCTCTTCCGATCTGGCTAATCTACATGCCTCCGTCGAAGGAGGCATGTAGTCTAGACACACCCTATGAGAGATGTTCAACAATAAGCATTTGCCAGCTAACTTTCTATTTACAATCCCACCCATGTAAGGGGCAGTGCTGTCTCAGAAGCACCGCAAAAACCAGACCCCAGCATTACCAGCTGTCAAGTTATTTGGTGGTGTTCATGAAATCCCAGCTCCAGGACTCAAATGAGGAAAATCTCATCTTTCATTTAAAGGAAATAAAAATAAAGCTTCTAGCCCTCAAAGTGTTGGCAAAAACCTTGAAAATCATAGAATCAGAAGATTAAGGTTGGGAGAGATCACAAAAGGTGATCTAATCCAACCCCATGCTTGAAGCAGGACCAACCCCAACTAAATCATTCCAGTCAGGGCTTTGCCAAGCCTCACCCTAAATGTGACTGAAGTGAACCCTTGTTGGCTTACAAGCTAGGAAGTAAATACAACAAAGCTCCCAAAAATGTGTTCTTTGGCTAAAGAAAAGATGTATTTCAATTTCATGATTTTGGGGCCTGACCCTTGATTTCTGAATGCTTGGAGTTGTCCGTACTGAGATTGTGATTCAGAATCACAATTTTATCCCTGCTCCCTTTGCTCTAGCAGAGAAGCCATCTGTGCTAGGCCTTTTGCTGCCACAGTTTACTTCCCCTTCTGTAACTAGCTCAGCATCACCAGCCAGCGTGCTCAGCGGGCAGAGCCAAGAATCCACCCACTCTCCTCTCCTATTGAGCCACAAGTAGCAACTTGGCAGCAGCAGCTCTTCCAACAAGCAGGCTGCAGTGATTGTGGGTTGTCTACAAAAACAGAGTAGGGAGGTTCATTACACACTGTTACTTCCCCCTGTACAGGTGCACAGTTGGGCTCACAATTGAGCCCATGATTTTTAAATATGTAACATAAACCTAATGTTGCACACCCAGAAAGAACACAACAGAAACATGCATGAGACTTAAAACAAAAGTTGCATAGGCACCTATTAGTGAGAATTTTAGCTATAAGTGACCAAGTGCAATCCTACAGGCTGGGATTGTCAACAGATAGGTCTTCAAATCTCGCTCATTTTCAGTGAAAGTTGGGCACATGATAACTCCCTTTCTTCCCTTTGAAAATCCCAGCCTGAGTCTCATTTTCAAAAACAATTTAGGGTTTTAGATAGACCATATTTCCCTATGCTGAATATGAGATACATAGTAAACTTACTTGTATTCAAGTGAGTTCAGTGGCAATCAATCAGAACTATGCAGTAAACATCAAGTTGACTGAGCTCCTGTTAAAAAGAAATATTGCACAGTTGTATTCTTTTTATTTACCTTATATTTAAGGCTTTAAGGTTCACATGGGTAGAGGTCGGTCTCTCTCTCTCTCCCTCTCCCTCTCTCTCACACACACACAGTCTCTCTCTCTCCCTCCTGTTCACCACTCTTACATGGGATTGGGATTGATTGACCAAGCTGACTCTCCTTGTCTGGTGCTCTCCACCCTCCTTGCCTGGCTAGGTCCCCAGGTTGGACCCACCTCTCCTGGCATTGGCGCTGCATCTTTACAAGGCAACACTTGGGTGGAGGGCATGCTGGCCACATATCCCTTTCCTCAGATTTCTGCCAGGATTCATGCTGGAATGCAGTCAGCAGCAGCTTCTTAGCACTGTGTGGGAGGGAAGGGACAGGAGCTGCTTCCAATTAAGAGGGGGGTGCAAGTGAAAGGATGACCTGGCCAATGTCCTTACAGAGCTCATCTCTGTCCCCCCTACCCTTGCTCCCCTGTGCCTGGAAGCAGCTTGTCCCTTCTTGCCTGCACAGAGTCAAAAAGCAGCTAACACCTCAGGCTGCTGCTGGCCACAACATATGCCAGCCACTTCCGGTCCCCTATACAGCCTGGTCAGGAAGGGGTTAAGCCCTAAGGCTGCACTGTACACTAGGGCTCAGGGAACCTAACTGTCAGGGCACCCATGAACCCAGCCAAAGAGGTGGCTCAGCAGAAGAGGGCTTCTAGGGGATGGAGCAGCCCCATGCTCCCTGGGAGAAGTACCTAGGGCAGGGGTGGGTACAATACAGCCCGTGAGCTGAATCCAGCCTGCCAAGCCATTTGATCTGGCCTGCGGGCCACCTTGTCAGGGGGACAGGAGTGAGAGACTGCGTGCTCCCCAGGCTCCTGTTGGCTAGGGGGCAGGTTAGCGTAAGAAGTCTTCTCCCTCCACATCGTCCATGGGTGCATAGATGGAGCCACAAGCTGTTCAAAATGGCTAGCAGTTCCCTCTATGAGCTGCGCCCCTGGTGGCGGAGAGGTGGAGGAAAGGAGGTTTTGCGTATTCCCCTGCCTGCAGGCCAACCATCACAGCTGGGGGCAGGGGAGCATGCGAACTCTCTCTCCTCCTCCTCCACAGGGGTAGTGCAGCACGTAAATGGAACCGCCGGCGGTTTCTAGGCACCGCGTGACCCTGGCAGGGGTTGCAAAGTCTTTTTCCCCCAGGGGCGCATGACCAGCAGCAGCACATGGAGGGAACGAACCTATGTGGCTGGGGCTGCTGCAGAAGGGAGCCTCCCTCAGGGACCCTGTTGGACTGCTGTCTGGGAGCCGCCTAAGGTAAGAGACTCCTGGCCAGAGCCTGCCTCTAGCATCTCAGCCCTTCCCACTTCTTAACTCCCTGCCCCAGGTCATCACCCCCCTCTGCCCTACGTCACCTCCCAAATCCTCTGCGTACCACCCCAAATCACAATTCCTTCACAGATCCTGTACAACCTGCTACACCCCTCCCCCAGGTCAAAATTCACTCCTGTGCCCCTACTCCCTCCCAGACCCAGCACCCTAATCCCCTGCCCAAGGTAACAACTCCATACTTCACCTCAACTCTGTCTCAAACCCCACAGCCTCTCCTGAACCCCAATTCCCTATCCTGTGCTCTCTTCTGCACCCAACCTCCATCCCAAACCCCACAACCCCTTCTTAGAGAAGTGCGGCCCTCGACCACTTTCCAAATTCTTGGAGTGTCCCTTGATCAAAGATTATTGCCCACCCCAACCTAGGGTGATGGGGTAGGGCAGCTGAAGAGGATGCTAAGGCCCTGCCAGAGTGGCTGCTGTAGAGCTCACAGAATTAGGATGTGAACAGGATGGGAATTGCTTCTCCCTCACTCTGCCACTTCAAAGGTTAGCTGATGTTCTATGAGGCTTCCCTGTACCAAAACTGTACAGTGCCAGCATATGCAGGACTCAGCTTCTGGCCAACACCCCAGGCTTTCCTGGGGCACTAGCTTACCCAGAAGCAGTGGGGGAAGGAAGGAGCCAGCTAGCCAGGCTATTGGTGAGCTGAGCGCTCTGATTGGGGTAGTTCTTCACACAGCACTGGAAGTGGGATGTACCCCTCTGGATGTGGAAGAGCAGCTGAGCTGGGAGGTGTGAATGGGCAAAGCAGAGAGGACGGGGGGGGGGGGGGAGCATATAAAGGGCCAATGGGTGGGCAGTGGAGGCAACACATAACCATCCACTGCTTAGTGCCTGCCCACTCAGCAGCCACTGCAGCTCACAGCAAGTGCCAGCCAGAAATGGGATGGTAGGGGGCAGGACCCTGCTGGCCAAGAGCTGACACACAGTAGACCAGCAGAGGGAGCATCTGGCTCCACGTGCTGTAGATTTGCCCCCAACCAGCCTTGCACACCCACCTCCATTGTCAGTCACCACACCCCCTCCAACTCACTGCTGGTGGATGGGCAGCTAATGAGCAGGGCCAACAGCAGGGCCTAGCAGTACTGATGGGGAGGAGACAGACAATATGGGACAATTTACCTATTTTTAAGAAAAAGTTGGGACGCCTGCAGAAGGGCTTAAATACAGGATTGTCCTTTTAACAATGGGACATCTGGTCACCCTAGTTTTAGAAGCTTAAGCTTCACTGAAAGTTATTGAGATAGAAATTAGGATCCCTTTCCCCCCAGAAATGAGACTTAAAAAAACAACCAAAAACGCAATCACCTCTAGTTTTTAAAGACAAATTGGAATTTTTCAAGGCAGATGACATATGATGGAGATCTAATTAATCCAATAACATATCTGACTTCAGGAATGGGGATTTGGAGAACCCACTATAACTTTATTACAGAATTCTGCAATAATGGCTCAAAACAGTGGAAGTAAATTCAAGTCTTTGTTATACTACTGCAATTCCAACATCTTCTGTGGAGTTTTAAAAGTGTAACCAAGAGTAGAATTTTACTCAATAGTAGTGTTGTAATTTATAGTAGTCCTTTAAAAAATGATGTTGAGTGCTACTGTATTCTTTTTTAAGGAGCTGCTTGAATAGTGGAGACAGTGTTGCTGAGTTCAATTCTATGTTTTCTTCATATTTTGCCAAAAAATATGCACTGTATAGCTTGTAAGCTCTTTAGAGCAGGGACTCTCTGTTTCTTTGAGTTTGTACAGTGTCTATCATAATAAACCTCTGATCTTGCTTGGTTCCACAGCAACATCATAAACATGATTTAATGCTGGTAATGGTGTGTACACAGCACCATTTTTGTCTAGTCTTTTTTAAAAAAACCCTTTTGATATTCTCAGCTGAAGATCAGGAGAAATCTGCCTAACTGGAGTTAATAAGATGGTAATGTGGACTACGGATAGTGCTCACACTGGCATATCTATGGGGCCACATGCAGGCCTCTCCTGTTGTGGGCTGTTTGAGACTATGGGAGAAAGCATTCCACCTCCTTGTGAGCATGGGGTGTGTGGATATTTGGGGGCAAAAGAGATTACTGAAAAACTAATTCAAAGTACCACTGAATTCCATAATAGCAGTATAAAATACTGGAGTCATAACACAACTTTAAGTTATGAGTTTTTAGAGAATGCTATAAAATACTGTGGGCTTATTTTGCTGCTTTTAAATAAGAGGGAAGGAAATGCCTTGCATCGCTCAGCAGTGATTCCTTTGGGCAGCGAAGGTTGACATTAACAGCAGGGGGAGCTTTGGCCAGAAAGATGGAGGCTGCAAGCCGGAAAGCAGTAACAATATATCCTAAGGGATCTGAAAGGAACATGAAAGATACATGGATAGAATACAGACCAGGAATCAAGTGAAATCGGGGGAAGTATCTATAACTGTATAAAGAGCTTGCGATTTTCTGTGTTCAGGTTTATAAAGCCTTCTGTAGATGAGTAAGTCACATGAAAATGTGAAAAGGTTACAGTTATGCATGGAGTAAACTCAGCTGTATCTGTGTCACAAACAGCAATATGTTGCATTCCTAACTTGGAGATCCTGGATACATTTTGGAAGACACCCAAGCTGTCAGGCTCTGGGCCAGGAGAATCTGTGGTAAGTGCCAGATGCACTCCTAAAACACTACTCACTACCAGCAAACTGATAGAGCAATAATGCCATCAGTTTTGGAGAGAGATACGGACTACCTTCCAAAGTGGAGATTCAGTGTTATCATGGTAGCAGAAGACAGCAGGAAGCAAGAAATTATAAAAAATGGATTTGCCTCCATTTTAGGTAAATCCCAAAATTACTTTTTGATGCCATGATGTTAAACAGTACACTAAAGAGAGGATATTTGAGAGGATCAAAGACAAGGTAAAATCATGAATTAAAAAAAAATTCTTAATCAGTATTTCTAATACCCAGATGTATAGATAGCAACAGAAAATGCAAATAGGCTATTGAAAGAGCAAAAAGAATAAGTGAATCCATATTAGATAAATATTACAAGAGGCTGAAAAATAAGAGAACACGTGGTGCCTTTAGTAGGTCAACAAAGTAGAGAATAATTTATAACTGAATAAGAAAATGAAGAAGTAAGTAGTTTGACCAAATCTGTATTTGGTAAAGAGATATATACCTGGAGAATTTTTTTCCGAGAGGAGATGACAAATCAGAGAATACCAGTTACTAAAAGAGTGATAAGCAAGTATTTGGATTGAAAATAGGTTGCTAAAGCATCACTTTGAGATAAATTACATCTTTGGATTATTGAATAATATACTCTACTCACTTGGTAATACATTATTAAGAAATATGCTCCGATTCAACAGTCCAGATGCTAACAGAAATTCTCCTGATAGTTCCCAATGGGTGTTCTGTCTATCTAAAGAATGTTGGCAAGTAGGTGGAAGAGAGGCTGGAATTAGTCATGTATGCTTCCTGAAAGTTCATGAGAACTAGAATTTTTCAGGGCTCTATTCTAGGCCCAATGTTTTTACATCATTTTGATATAATAAATAAAGTAATAATGGTACTGTGTACGTCTATAGTGCTTTTTACCCAAGGCTCTTGAAGTATTTTACGAAAGTGTAAACTGCTATTCCAGTTTTACAGATGGAAAAACTGGCAAAGAGACATTATAGGACATGTGTGAGGGTATAAAGCAAGGACTCTGCACCACTAAAGTCAATAGTTGTTTCACCACTGAATTCAACAGCAGCAGCATTGGCGTCCAAATTACTCCAAATCAAGAGCAGAGCTCCTCATCTTTCCTATTTCAAGTCTGTCCAAAATGCAAAAGTTTTTATCTTTTCCTCCCTTAACACAAACTAGATCACCTACCCCCTGAATCCTTCTATTAGCTTCCCCTCTCTCTTGCTGTGTAAAATTCACATGCTTTGTACTCACCACAACAGGCCTTCTATCCGCATCTGTTCTCCTGTACTCCCTGCTGCTCTCTAGACTTCCTAGGCTTTCAACTTACTCTGCTTTTCACCTCCTTGTTCTATTCTCAGCTTTATAGCTTATATTATTCTTCCCCTCTGATAGGAGCACACTACCAGCCAAGTGCCCTCATGCTCGTCCTTTAAATCACTTCTTAAAAGCTATCTTTTCCCGAAATCCCTCATTCTTTCTTCCCAGGATGGATAACTTAAACCCCTCCCTGTCCATAACTCTTGTCCTAGGTCTTGTTTTGCATTTGTCTTGACTCTTAATTCTCTTCAGAGAAGGGTACATGTCTTATCTATGTTATGTAAAGTAGCCTGTAAATGTATGACACTGAAAATATTTTAAGAATCACCACTGCCTCTTTCCAGATCTCCTAATGTCCAATTCCCCACTCCAATGTTGCGTTTGGGGTGGCAATTCTTGAATTCCCTGCTAGGCAGTCAGGAAAGTAATTAAGATTTAGAGACACACAGCTGTTTTAGTGCATAATTGTAATAGATTAAGTGAATGGAATCAGAAATGGAGCATGAAATAAAATGTTTAATTGCAAGAGAAATGCACTTGAGTAGAATACTTATGCTAAATAAAGTTTAAATGGCACTGGATTCATTATTACAGTGGAGAAAAAGGAACTGGGTATGTTGGTATATCCAACATTCCTACACTATGTCCAGAGAGGCGCACCATTGTAGAAGATCATCAAGAGGTTTGTTTGCACCAAGGGAAGCAAAAAGGGTCTAATTAGATTACACTTGAACTACCAAGTCCTGTCTGGGTCGTTTTATTTATTTAAAGAGAACACAGAAAAAGGCAATTAAAATGCTGAATGGAATCATGTGAAAGACTGACAAACTTGATATTTAACTTTAAAAAAAGGCTATTAAGGAGGAGGTATTTGAAGTATGTAAACTACTAGAGGGCTAGTTTAAGTTATTAATGTAACATTAAAAGGCCACAATCACATTTTTATTGGAAATTTTGTATCTGATATAATGACAGTAAATATGTAAAGATGACTAAAACTGAGTCCAATTGGGAAAATATTATCTAGGTGCTCATTTTGTACATTTAACAGCACTTTGTATAGTCACTTCCAAGGTTTGTGAAAATCCTTATTCACTGTAAACAGTGAGCAGAAAAACCCTTATAAATACCTTGTAAAGGATTTTTAAAAATGAGGTCATACTATTTAAGAGGCACTCACACAAAGTAGCAACTTGTAATTAGTCAGTTTTTAAAAATGTAAGGTTACAGTATCCCTTTAAACTCCATGAGCTAAATGAGTTGTGAGGGTAGAACAAAGGGGCACAGGTGTATTAATTAAATGGAAATACATGTCAGAACAACTAAAAACCTATATGTTAGAAGTGGTAAGTAGTTAAAATAGATGTCTGGATGACTGTATGGAATGAGACAAAGTTTATGTTCTCTGTTTGGATGCAGTTACCCTCCCTGCTGCATTTTCCCATGCTTCATCTCTTCCCCCAATTGGCTATGTGCTATTTCACACGGCATTTTTCTGGGAGCCCTCTGCCAAAAATGTTACAATAGAGACTGATATTAGAATTGCAGTTCTCACTTTCTGTTTACAAATCACTTTGCTCCCCAGCTCTGATACACTAGCATCACATTCTTTTGTTTGGGTTCACATTATAAGGGACTCTGGTTTTTGTTTTTAAAAACCTTCACTCCCACCCAAATATATTTATTAAAACAACTGCATTCATAGAAGAGTTACCAGGGACTATGGCGGCTTCAGTTGGCACTGCCAACCAGGCTGGTGAAAGTCTGGTTAGAGGCACAGTGGGGGCCCAAGACTAAGGCTGGCTCCCTACTTGCCTGGTTCCATTTGGCTTCTGGAAGTGGCTGCCAGGCACTGCAGCTCTTAGGAACAAGCAGCTCCACACCCTATCTCTGCCTCAAGTGCTGGTTCTGCAGTGCCCACTGGCTGGGAACTGTGACCAATGGGAGCTGTGGGGGTGGTGCCAGCAAGTGTAACACCTGCCAATGTGAGCGCAGTGCTTCAAGCTTCCTTGCATGAGCCTCACACCTGCTTCCTGGAGCCACAGTAAGTACCCTGAACCCACTCCAATGCCCCAAACTCTTCATTTCTGCCCTCACCTGGAGCTCACCCCCCCCCCCCAGCCAGAACTCTCAACCTCCCCCTGCAGCCTGAACCAATCACTTCTAGCCGCACCCAGAGTCTGCACTTCCAGTCCAGAGACCTCATCTCCCCTCCGCATCAGCCCCCTGCCAAGTGAAAGTAAATGAGGGTAGGGGAGAATGAGTGACAGTGGGGGGAGCATGGAGCTAACAGGGCTGCAGCCTCGGAGAAGGGACGGGGCATGGTTGGGACAGAGGTGTTTAATTTTGGGCAATCTGAAAGTCGGCAACCCTAATGTACATCCATTTTTTATACCAAACCTTTTAACTCAGCCCATCAACTAAATGCTAGGCCTCAACTAAATTGATACTGTCTTTTTAATCCTCTATAATAACCACTCTCAAAAGGATGGGAAAAGTTACAAGTAACTTTCTCAGATTAGTGCGTAGGCACTTAACTAGGTTCCACTCCCCCGCAACACTATTCAATCAGCTCTCCACATAGAATCTCCAAGGAATTTGCATGTGAAAACATCACAAGATACTGAAAAATCTTTGAAAACTGGAATGTCTTAAGTAATTGGTTTTAATATATACTTTAGAATACTGGTTTTAATAAAGAGCTGTTTGGAAGGTTGTCTCCTGTGCCCTTGAGTTTCTGCTTATGAATATTTATGTTGTACTGGGAAACAAAAAAAGGGCTTCTGTTCAAATTCAGCCTGTGACAAACAGATGAGTCCCTTGGCTATATCCCAGATAAGACAGACATAAAACAGGTAGCTGTCACGCAGTCACCATTTTCTGTGTTCCTTGGACACAGCTTTGTTACTATCTCTTCAATTCCCCTCTCCTCATCATAACCAGGTCTAATCATATGCTTGGAGGCTTTTGTCCTCCTGGATCTTTAGACAGGGCATAGGCATGTTAGGAGCAGCACACACAGTGTCTGCTTCACCTGACTGACAGCTCCAGACTTGGCCTGCCTAACCTCTGCCTTGCAGCTTCTATTTCCAATCACTGCAAATCTTGCAAGGTACTCATAGGTTCGGTTAAGAATTTCACAGATAAAGGGACCTCCTCTAGCAGTCTTAGGGCCCTATAGACAGGCACTCCACAGAGGGAAAACAGCACATGGCTCCAAAAGGGCTCCTCCAACAAGTTATTGGGTTCAAAATGGGGGCAATTTGGTGAAATTTATGGCTTGTGTTATACAGGCGGCCAGACTAGATGACCACTGTGATCTTTCCTGGCTTTAAAACTGATGAACACACTTCATAAATTGCATAAAACATAGTGTTCCAATGCTGTCTTGTCAAATAACCATTCCCAAACTATCATCTGACTATTCAAAAAACAAAACTTCGAGGAGATGTCATGCAAAAAATAAACTAAGAGAATGTGGAGACTGTACTATGAAACTGTCAAAAAATAGGAATGGACAAAGTCAAGGTTGTACGTGCAACTTGAACTCTATCACTTTGTGGACATGCATTATAATAGTCTTTAAATAACACCAGATCATATACAACTTCTCAAGTAATACAATGTAAAATATTTTCTACCAATGGACATTTGTGTGAAGCATCTTGTATCACTGAATAAAATTCTATGCACGCCAAAAAGAGTTCATGACAGTCAGTTATTTTAAGAGTACCTATTAAATCATACACTCAGCATATACAACAGTAATAAACATATATAGACTACCTAATTTTGCAGTTAAATTAGCTTGGGTCTGAACTGTCTCATCCATAAATTGCATCTAAAAAAGCTATTAAGTTCTGGAATTTCCTGACTGGCTAGAATATGAAAAATACTGAACTGCTCTGGAAAAAGAAGGGTTTCAAGGTCCACAATGGGTTGGATAAAAATGTCATTTTGAGTCTTAATGGTGCTTGAGACCCTGGACTTGAAACTCTTCCATATTGAGAAGTGAATATTGTTCGCTCTGTAATTTTTTTTTTGAGGCGGGGGGTGGGGGGAACATTAAGTGAGGAAAGAAACATTTGTGGAAGGAGAGGACTTGTTCTGTTTTCTCAGAGTTTAAGGCCAAAAGGGACAATTGCATCCTGTAGTCTTATCTACTGTATATCACAAGCCACTAAATTTCATCTACTTACCCCTGAAACTTGGGTCTGAGTAAGCAAAAGACTTTGACCAGAGGCATACCTTCCAGAAAGGTACAAGTTGGACCTCTACAATCTGGACTTCCCTTCTCCAGCAACATCCATGGTCCAGTATCCAAAGGTGCTCTGGGGCTAGAGCACTCATGTGGCCTGCAACTCCTCCCCCACCCTCCCAGAGCTATCAGAATGCTGCAAATAGCTCATTTGTGGCATTCAGACTCAGGGAGGGAAAGGAATGGGTATGGAATGGGGGGTGCTTGGGGAAAAAAACAGGACAGTTGTGGAGCCCCACAGTTGCGTGCCAGGAGGTCCCAGTGACCAGTGGTGGAGCCCAGAGGCCAGATGCACAGCCCTGCAGGTGAGAACTGGCAGTGGAGCCCCATGACCAGCTGTGTAGTGCCTCAGCTGGGGGCCAAGAGCACAGACCCTGCCAGCAATTGGGCACCACTTCTAGAATCCACCCACAGGGCTCCGCAGCTGCCCTGCCTCTTTCCCCAAGCACCCCGCCACTACTGCTTCATTAATGGCAATTCCACTGCTGCCACTGGAGTGGAGCCCCACAGCCAATGGCAGCAGAAGGGTTGTCATTGACCTTTCTTGATCCAGTAAATTCCCTGGTTCGGGATCAGTCAAGACCTGAGGGCGCCAGATCAGGGAGGTTCAGCCTATATCTAGTCTTGATCTGAGGACATCAAAAGAGATAAAATCCATCTCTCCTTTTAGTATTTTCAGTGATTAAATTACTCTCACTCTTAAAAAAAACCAAAGTTAGAATTTGTCTGGCTTTAGCTTCCAGCCTTTGGATCTTGTTATGTCTTTCTCTGCTAGATTAAATAGCCCTTTAGTATCTGCTATTTCCTCCAGAGGTGAGAGCAACTTAACATTTCTTATAGGTACTGTCCTATTGCAACCCAGGTACCTGCCAGGTCTTTAAATAGCTCCCTCCTGACTTTTGCCACACCTCATCCAGCATTTGCCGGAGCTGCAGGCCAGGCGCACCCACTTACTTTCGCTTCTAATTGTCTCCTTGTAAAGTTACTTACACATGTTGATCATATCACCTCTTAGTCTTCTTTTCCATAACTTAAAACTAATCCAGATATTTATCTCTCTCACTGCAAGGCATTTTTTTCTAGACTTGAAATAATTTTTGTGGCTCTTTTCCTCCCTTCCCCATTATTCACTGTTCCACCAAACTGTGTCATCCTCAAATTTTATCAGATGTGATTTTATATTTACATCCAGATCAGTGGCAACAGTGCTAAAGCTCTGGAGACTTAGAAACAATTCTTTTGGAATTTCACTAGAAACTTCCCCGTTTGATGTCAGTTAGCCCATTTTAATCCATTTAATGTGGTTCTCTATTGATACTGTACTGTATGGTATTGTACAACATCCGATCAAAGAATAAGTCAAATGCTTTGCAAACATTTATTTTGCATCTATGCAAATTTGTAATCACCATAAAGAATGAAATCAAATTTGTTTGACAAAACCTAAAGCCATAAAGCCATGTTGACTGGCATTTATTATATTCTATCTTTTCTTTATCAATTAAACCCTATATCAGCTTTTCTGTTAATTTGCCCAGGATTTATGTCAGGCTTGCCAGTCTATTGTTACTTTCAGGGTCATCTTTCCTGCCTTCTTTGAACACTTGCACAAAACTAGCACTCTTCTAGTCTTCTGGAACTTTCAGAGTATGACAAAGTTTATTAAAAATTAACATCAGTGGCCCACATATCACCTTAGTCTGCCCTTTTAGAACTGCTGAGTACAAGTTATCTAGTCCTGACTATTTAAAATGTTTATTCTTAGTAGATGTTGCTTACATCTTCCTCAGTTATTAATGGACTAAAAAGCACATCAATCTCATATGATACAAACATCATCTTGCCTCTTTTCCAGTAGACAACAAAAATGTGTATTTAATGTTTCTGCCTATTCTGGATCATCATCAGTTTTTCCATCTCCATCTAGTAATATGCCAATATTATTTAAGTGCTGTTTGAAGTGTCTCAGATGTTTAGAATTTAAAATGTAGTCCAGGTGGAGATAGTTTAGTGGGAAAATGCTGGTGAAGTTGGGGAAGAAAGATGGTCTTGTGCTAAGGCACTGGGAGAACTGGAGTGAATTCCTGATTCTGCCACAGACTTCCTGTGTACTCATGGACAAGTTACTTTATCTTTTTGTGTCATAACTTCCCCATCTATCAAATGAGAATAATAATACTTCCCTACCTTCGCAAGGCTTCTGTAAAGACAAACTCATTAGATATGCGTTGACCAGGTACTATGGTGATGGGAGTCACATAAATATTTAGCTAGCAAGCTAATCATATTTATTGCAAAAGAGGTATTAATAAAGAACTGACTCCTATGTCTTAAAATCTATATCAGTGGTGACCTATATTGCAGAGTCATGCATTCAATATTATTTCATTCAGTTTAATGTTAATAAAAATATTATCTGTGGATATCTGAGGTATCTATAGCGATAGAAATGTAGCCGTGTTAGTCTGGGGTAGTTGAAGCAAAATGCAGGACAATGTAGCACTTTAAAGACTAACAAGATGGTTTATTAGATGATGAGCTTTCGTGGGTCAGACCCACTTCCTCAGATCAAATAGTGGAAGAAAGTAGTCACAACCATATATACCAAAGGATACAATTAAAACATCGTACCCAAAGGACTGAAAGTGAGGTATCTATGGCATCAGAAAAATAAAAAGCAACAAAAACACCAACCAAATAACAAAACAGTTTACTTTCTGAACACCCCAGAACTTCAAGAAATCTTTAATCTTTGAAGCTGATCCCTATTTTTATAATGGGTTAAACCAAAACTAAAATGCACTGAAACAAACACAAGAATTATCATTCCAATACCCCCAAGTTACCTCACATCACAATTGTCACTGCATATACCACTAAAGCAACTGAGAATTATTACATTGCCCAAGTTCTCTGTCCCATGGTGCCATCTTGAAAGACTAAGGACAGAGATTTTCCCAGTTCAAAACCCTTGCGCATGAAACTCCATCTCCAAGGATATCTACAAGAACTGTTCTGTAGCGATTGTTAAAGACATACACCACTTCTATAGTTCATTTATACTATATTCGCCTTTTCAAGTGGGTTATGTTTTCCATTTGCTGATCATTTGTGTTTGCATTTATATAACATAGTCTTATACTCAAAGTGCTAAACAAATATTCACTGCTATTCAGAAACACTCCTCAGAAGTGAGCTGAGAAGCATTATCCTTTTTTTCGGGCAGGTAGGCAAATATATTCTCTGATAACATTGTTATTCTCTCTTTGTCTATCGTCTCTTATTCACTACTGAGATTTTGACTCCAGTCTATGATCAGCTCGTGATCCCACCATCCATTGCCCACTTGTTTAAGTTTCTAAATGAGCATCTTCTTGTTTTCTCCTATATTGTCCCTCACACTTGGGAGACGTTCCCCAAAAACATCCATAAAGCTACCTCATTACCGTCGATCAAAAACACTCCTTAGTCATGAAGCCTAAAAAAAAAAAACAAAAGCGGGGGGGATAGTACTTAAAAAAGGTCAACTGGTGCAGTAAAACCACTGTCTCAACATCCTGACCAATATTGTCTCATGGTTTCCTTGTACTCTCCACCTGCTTGTTTCCACTTCTTGTCTTTTACTTAGATGGTAAGTGCTTTGGGGCAGAGACTTTTTGTTCTGGTTTTATAAAGCAGCTAGCACAGTGGGGTTCTGGTCCTTGATTAGGGTTCTAGATACAGGCAGTCCCCAACTTACACGGATCCGACTTATGTCGGATCCGCACTTACGAATGGGGCTTTCTCGCCCCGGAGCTCACAGGCAGCAGTCAGCCACCTCGATCTCCGGGGCGAGAAAAGCTGCTCCCGGTGCCCCTGGTCTGCTGGGGACCGTCTCCAGCAAACCAGGGGCACCGGGAGCAAAGCGGTCCCGTGCCAGAGCAAAGCCTCAGAGGCGAGGCACCCCCCGCTGCCGCTTTGCTCCCTGTGTCCCAGGTCTGGGGGGGGGGGGGGCGCAGCTAGTGTGCCCCCCCCCAGCAGACCAGGCTTTTGTTGTGGACCCTGGGGCAGAGCAGCTGGGGCGCTGCCAGTTGGTCCCACAGCGCCGCTCTGGGCACTACTGGACCAACCCGGCAGCACCCCAGCTGCTCTGACCCAGGCGTCCTGATTCAGCCGCTGCTGGTCAGTTTCAGCAGCGGCTGAATCAGGACTCCTGGGGCAGAGCAGCTGGGGTGCTGCTGGGTTGGTCCAGTAGCGCCGAGGAGCGGTGCTACTGGAGCAACCCAGCAGCACCCCAGCTGCTCTGCCCCAGAGGTCCCCAAGTCAGCCGTTGCTGAAACTGACCAGCGCTGACTACAGGAAGCCCGAGGCACAGTTGCTCTGCCCCGGGCTTCCTGGAATCAGCTGCTGATCAGTTTCAGCAGCAGCTGACTTGGGGTTCTTAAGTTGAATCTGTATGTAAGTCAGAACTGGCGGTCAGTTTCAGCAGCGGCTGAATCTGGACGCCAGTTCTGACTTACATACAAATTCAACTTAAGAACAAACCTACAGTCCCTATCTTGTACGTAACCTGGGGACTGCCTGTACTACAGTAGTGCAAATAAATAAGAATGATGTTTGACTGGTTGACTGTGATGTCATTTGATGTCCTGCTATAGCTTGGGTTGGGGGCCGGGCGTGGGGTACAAGAGACTAGAAAATTCTTTCCACTACTGTCCGTTAACTTAACTCACCATTTCATTCACAAAACGTGAGGCTGAATGCAGGTTGAACAAGCAAAACCTTATTAAATCCTGTGCACTATGTGGCTGAGTTGCTTTCCACATTCCCTGTTGCACTCAGGTGCCCTTAATAACAGTCCCTCCAGGAAACATGGGCCCTCTAACTCCAGTTCCACTGATCACAATATAGTCGCTTATTATTCTTCTAATTTGCCATCGGACTTCTAATTACAGTTGCTCCAAAAGATACTGCCATAGCTTTGATGAAATGAGATCAAACAGCTGTAAGTACAGGGACTTTTGGTAGTATGTAATACTTAATAACTTATTGTTTACTTCATCTAGAAATAGTCTGGGAAAACACAGTATATCCTGTGTGATCTTTATCATAAAACACAAATAATCTAGATGATTTTAAAAAACTTCATTTTTCTCTTGAAATAATACATCAAGTACTCTTCTTGCATTCAAAGTATGTAAAAAGAGTTTCTCCTTAATAGCATGGAGCTCTAGAAAAAATAACAGCAAATTAATTGTCTAATTGATTTGAAATTCAGAAACCACTATTGGCAAAAACCTGAGATCAGATTTAAGAACTTCTTTATCATTATGGAGCAACTTAAGCGGTGTACCAGTCCTCAAGACTTTTAGCTCACTCAGCCTCCTGGCTGATGTTGTGGCAATAATTACTGCCATTTTAGGAGATAAATAATACAAAGGACACTCGGCAGCCAAGGGTTGAAAAGGTTGTTTAAATGAGTGTAGTTAAGACCAAAATAATATCCCAAGGAGAGATGTATTCAAAAGGAATACATATTACATGATCACTGTGCAGAATATAGTTAAGAAATGTATGACAGGATTAACACAAATACGATATATTTGAAAGTTCATTTAGCAGATGAGTTAGATAACTCTTATTTCAGTGTATAGTATTAAATCTTCAAAAGCACAAGGTATAGGGTCTGGGAAATTTAGATTTTCCATGCATTCAAATCTTGAATCTGGACTACTTCCAACCCCAACATTTTCTGGTACATAGGTTTTTAGAATTAAACAGTATAGTCCATGCCATTGAGGAACTCAATTGTTAAAAAGTAGACAGAGCCAGAGCCCAGTCACCTACACAAACAAGTGAATCTGAGAATCTGGATGAAGAATCCTTCACTATTGAAAGGCCAGAAGATCTGGAAACAGAGAACACTTTTAAAGACACCAGAGTGCTGATGCACCTTCTAGCTCAATGGAAAGGAGCAGGGACAAGAAGCATACAGTACAACAGGGAAGTATTAGAGATGGATTGGCTGTTCCTTCCCTCTCTGAAGTGGAAGATGTGACACTATTTTTAAAAATAATCTATCCTCTGGTAGACTTTCCCTGCTATGTAGTCCAATATAAAGCCTATAAATAAAATAATCTGCATTAGAGATTTGACTTTTTGACATTCAGAAGTACTTCCAGAAAAGAGAGAAGTACTTCTGAAAAGAGAGAGCGGTTGTAAAGAGAGCGGTTGTAAAATCAATGTGGCTTAATAGATCCTCACAGCCTTCAATAGCCAATCTTCTAAATATGGATAAACATGCCGTGATTTCTCAAATTAACCACCAACACATAGAAGTGCTTTGTAAAAACATTTGGCTGCTGTGAACAGGCCAAATGGAAGCACTCTGACTGGAAATGATATCCCACTGCCACAAAATGAAGGCATGTTCAATGACCGTGTCAAATAGAGATATGAAAATGTACATACTTTTTAAAACTGAATGTAGTGAATTAACTACACATTTGAAAGCAAAGCAACAGTGAAAACCAGAGTTAACACATGAAAAAAAACTTTACTTGCTCAGGTCTCTTACATTTAAAATGAGAAGAAAGCCCTTGTTCTTTTTTTTCCACCAGAAAATATATTGAATAAATCCTCTGATCCCTCACATTTTCTGATATCTCTTCAACAGTCCCCATTAGAAACTATTTCTTCTTTTCCAAAAGTAGAATACCCTCTGGAGAAGGTTCCCTGAAACAGAGAAAGGGAAGAGACCTCGCTGATTGAGAACTGAGAACCAATCCTCATAACAAATGGGAGGTCTGATACTCAAAGATAACACAGAAGGATCAGATTACTTAAATTCAGGCCATAGTTTAAAATACCCCTTTTTGTGCTCTCTCTGAAAAGACGCAGTCTACTGGTACTGCTGTTAACATCTTCGATTTGATGAGAAATAAACAGAGGATGATAGAAAGGAGCAGATGATCTGCTCCTAGAAGAAATTGAGTCCAAAGAGTCATTGATTTTTGTATCCTCCAGCTTTTCCAACAACTCATCCATCTTTTCACTGAAAAAAAAATTGCCTTCAAAGGGCAGATCTTCCACTTTAATTTGAGTATGCAGAGCTGGAAAAGAGGAGCAAAACGAAGCATATCTTTACAAAATAACTGTAGAAGAAGCCAACACTCTAGCAGAAGAGTCTGAGGCATCAAATAAAGCCAGGAGAGAATGCTTTGCTATATTGTGAGCCTCCATTAGGACTGCGTTAGCCAATTTTGACATCCAGCAAATTCTGCACAAACAGTATAATCTTTTCCTACAAATGAAACTGGTAGAGGACCATAATTGCTTGGTAATTTGTTGCCCTAATACCAAGAGAAGAACAAAAGAGAACACCTTTCTCCCAAGAGAATCAATCATTTCCCCATCTCTGTCCACAAGAGTGGAAAATTTGTGTCCAGATCTCAAACTACTACTGGCAACTAGGGGAGCTGATAGCCACATCAGGTCCCTGGTAAGATGGAAGGGGGCGGGAATGCACTCCTGGAAGGGGTGGGGCCTTGGCCTTGGGCAGCCATCCCTCAGTGCCACCAGAGTGCACCACATTACCCCTCCCAACCCTTAGAACTGCCCAGGCACCATGCATGATGCTCTGGCTGCGATTTAAAGGCCTTGAGCTCTGGGTGCCACCACTGCTGCCAGGGCTGGATTAAGGTCTTCGTAGGCCCTAGGCACTCCCATAATCATAAGCCTTTAAATTAGCGTATCTCTCTGTATATATGTATGTAGTTTGTTGACTATAGATAGCAAATTATTAAGTTTGAGTTAGCCTTTTTCTTTTCTTATTTTCAAGTCAATTATGAATTTTTTGTCGGCCCTACATTTTTTGTAGTCCTGAAGCTTTTTCATGGGCCATAGCCACTGTGTCTATGGTGCCTAATGGATAATCTGGCCCTCACTGCCATAGTAGTGATGGCGGCAGCCAGGAGCCCTGGGCTCTTTACAATTACTGGTCCCTGCAGCAACTGCTCCCTTTGCCCCATCTCTCAGTTAATGGGCATGCTGGCAGTAGTGAGCACTAGTGAATTAGTCACAGCATGTGGGGGAAAAATGAAACAAAAAACCCTTCTGAGCCTATCTAATATAATTTGTTTGCCTTCTTAGAAATAGGCTGACAAGAGGCAAGAATGGAACAAATAGTCTTAAACAGACCATCAAGAAATGGTGGTAACATCCTACTTTTGGAGGTCACTCCAAGGATGTCAAACACCAGATGGAAAGTTTCCTCCACAGGTTCCATGGGATCTGCCATGCAATGAAACATCACAGCATCTTCAAAAAGGGAAAAGAACCAATAGAGTCAAACCAACCTGATAGCTTTATTTGACAGGTTAACAAGCCTTGTGGATGGGGGGAAGCAGTAGATGTGTTGGACCTTGATTTCAATAAAGCTTTAGATACTATCTCACATGACCTTCTCACAAACAAACAAGAAATGCAACCTAGATGGAGCAACTATAAGATGGGTGGAAAATCATTCCCAGAGAGTAGTTATCAGTGATTCACAGTCATGCTGGCAGGGTATAATAAGCAATGTCCTGCAGGGATCCGTTCTGAGCATATTATAAGCAAGACACAAAAAGTAATTCTTCTACTCTACTCTGAGCTCATTAGGCCTCAACTGGAGTACTGTGTCCACTTCTGGGTGCCACATTTCAGGAAAGACATGGACAGACTGGAGCAAGTTCAGAGAAGATCAACAAAAATGATTAACAATATAGAAAAAATGACTTGTGAGGCAAGATTGAAAGAACTGGGGTTGTTTAATCTGGAAAAGAGAATACTGAGAAGAGACTTGATAACGGTTTTCAAGTACAGGCAGTCCCCGAGTTACGCGGATCTGACTTACGTCGGATCCGCAGTTACGAACCGGGCCCTTCCTCTCCCTGGTCTCCAGCAGACCAGGGAGAGGAAGCAAAGCGGCAGAACACACGGGCAGCGGACAGCCCAGACGCGTCTGGGCTGTCAGCTGGCCGCATGCTCCACGGCTTTGCTCTGCTCTGCTCCCCCTCCCCCTGGTCTGCTGAACCAACCCAGCAGCACCCCAGCTGCTCTGCCCCAGGTGTCCCCAAGTCAGCAGCTGCTGAAAATGACCAGTGGCTGACTACAGGAAGCCCCTGCCCCGGGCTTCCTGGAATCAGCCACTGATCAGTTTCAGCAGCAGCTGACTTGAGGATGCCTGGGGTTCTTAAGTTGAATCTATATGTAAGTCAGAACTGGCATCCAGATTCAGCCACTGTTGAAACTGATCAGTTTCAGCAGTGACTGAATCTGGACGCCAGTTCCGACTTACATACAGATTCAACTTAAGAACAAACCTACAGTCCCTATCTTGTACGTAACCCGGGGACTGCCTTTACCTAAAAGGTTATTACAAGGAAGAGGGAGAAAAATTATTCTCCTTAACATCTGAGGATAGGACAAGAAGCAATGAGCTTAAATTGCAGCAAGGGAAGTTTAGGTTGGACATTAGGAAAAACTTCCTGTCAATGTGGTTAAGCACTGCAATAAATTGTCTAAGGAGACAGTGGAATCTCCATCATTGGAGATTTTCAAGAGCAAGTTAGACAAACACCTATCAGAGCTGGTCTAGATCGGAGTGGGCAAGAGCCTGTCAGCGGGCCACATCCGGCCCGCCTAACTCTTTTATCCGGCCTGCGCAGCATTTTCCGGCCTCGCCCCCTAACATGTTGCCTGGGAGCCAGGAACACTCGAGCCCTTTTAACTGCCTCTATTTAGAGGGCTCACACCTTCCCTGTGGCTGTTTAGGTGTGAGCCCTTTAAATAGCAGGAGTTGAAAGGGCTCGTAGCTCCCACCCACTGCTGATATATTGCCTGGGAGCCGCAGGAGAGGCACGAGCCCTTTCAACTCCTGCTATTTAAAGGCCATGCCCTTTCTGCTTGAGGCCCTTCCCCTTCCAGAGTGGCCCACAACCACTTCAAAAAATATTTAAGTGCCCCGCCCTTTCAAAAATTATTGCTCTTCCTTGGTGTAGATAATGCTTAATTCTGCCATGAGTGCAGGAGACAGGACTTGATGACCTTTCGAGGTCTCTTCCAGACCTACAATTCCATGATTTTAAGTGGTACAAGTAATTCCTCCATACTCATCTGATATAGTCTACTGTCAGCATGCTCTTGTTCAAAAAGAAGGGCTACTTTTTCTTGAAATTGCTGTCCAGGAACAGCTACATTGCTTGATTACACTTAAATGAAACGTCACCTCTCCAACCATGATCGCAACTATTGTATACTTCTGTGGCAGTTCCCAGTAAGTCCCTGAAGTCCAGAACTTCTAGTTTCATCAGCAACTGGGATTTGGTAACATAACTGCAGAATGAGAAAAAGGGGATACAAACCATGAGCAAATAGGTCTTTTTATTATTCTTCTATCCTCCTCTAGATCAATCCATCTTCATATCTGTGATAGAACAGATGTAAATGGAGAGAAAGCTTTAGCTGAGAACCTGTTGGAGTCTTAAGAGAAAGAAATACAGATAGACAAACCTCTTCTGCTCTTCATTTTTCAGATAAAAATGATACAGACCTTGGAACCCATGAACATTTTCTCTTCCTCAAGATAGTTTGTTTGAACTCACTCGTTCAAAGCCAAATGGTGTACATCAGTTATCTTCAGATGCAAAAACGGACCCAGAACCAGAGCAGGTGTTGAAACCAATTCAAAGTCCTGGAGAGCATGAGATCTAATGAAATACTCAACTGCATATACTTGGTTCTTGAAGCTGAACCCAGAACCAGCTTTGATTTTAGAGCCATAGAGACCATGTCAGAATTGGACAGATTGGACATATCTTCTGCACACAACCCAGCACTTGTAAAAGTTAACATCCCTTCCCTTGCCACCTTTAAACTACATCAGCTACTAGAGAAACTCACAGGAGCTGAAACTGGCCACTTAGATCTTGGACCCAAATAATGCCTTGGTCTGGCGGATTCTGCCCCAAGGATACCATCATGGGGAAACATCTGCATCTGTTCTGCCTCACTTTGCGAGCTTCAGGTGTGAAAAAACAGCAGATGAAACACCCAGAAGGAGAAGAGCCCTCTCCAAAGCACTGTAGGAACTTAACATGGTCATTCGATACTGAGAAGATGCCTGGGCACAAAGGACATCTCTTGAAACTCTATGTCTTCAGTTCCACCATAAGTTGGAAACAAGCTACTAACTACCTAAAATTATCTATACTTATGTAAACTATACTAAATGATTAATAAGGCACCAAGAATGAAAAAGCCCATCTCCAAAGGGATCAGAGCAGTTCGCTTCCATCTCATACAATGGTTGGAAGGAAATGAGGTGGCAGAAGACACTGTGCCCCCTTATATAGCCTCACTCTTCGCATGTCTGGAGACCCTGAAAAGGAGACAGAGGATGGGGGATGCAAGCACTCCGACACTGCTTGGAGAAAGTTCTACCATTAGGCACCATCAGGCCAATCAATAACCATAAGAAGAAATATGGAGAGCCACTCGAAGAAGAAAGGTTACTTTAATACAGTAGAGTGCCGATTATCCGACCTAAACAGGACCGACAGGTGGTCGGATTACCGAAAATGTCGGATAATAGGGAGTACAGGGAGGGAGGGATACCTACCTGGCCCTGGCCCCTTCCCTCCCTGCAGCTCCCGGGCACGGGCTAGGAGAATGGCTTTGCTTGCTGCCCCGTCGCTCTCCTGGTGACGCTGATGCTGCTCCTGCTGGCGCCACTTCGTCCCCATGCCTGCCTGGCCCCTTCCCTCCCTGCAGCTCCCAGATCAGCAGGATCAGCGTTGCCAGGAGAGCGACGGGGCAGCGAGTGGGGCCATTCTCTCGGCCTGCACCCGGGAGCTGCAGGGAGAGAAGGGGCCAGGCAAGGATGGGGACGAACCGGCACTGGCAGGAGGCTCCGACCTGCGGGAGGCTGCTGGAGCCTCTTCAGCCGGGGAGGCTGCATGCAGCATAGCAGCGTAGGGCGGCTGGCTTGGGGGCTACATACTCGCGCTGCGCTCAGCTGACAATGGTCCACAGCTATGTCAGATAAAGCGGAATGTTGGATTACCGAAGGTCAGATAATCAGGACTCTACTGTATAGCAAGAGGACAAAATCTCATTAACAATAAATTAAGTAATTAAAACAAAACATAAAGAATCTCTGAAGTGTAGATTGATACTCAGCCATCTCTAGTCTTCACTCACTGGTATAAATCAAAACTGCTTATTTGTGACATACTGTGAGGCTTATTACCCATGTGTGGGCTAAACAGAAAAGGAGTTAGACTACAATAATGGTAATGTGCTAATAGTCTAACATCATAAACCAGAGTACTTTTTAAAACATATAATTAAAAAAACAAACAGAAATGCTCACCACTTTTTGCACTAAATAGCAACCCCCAAACCTACTAAAATTCAGACCCAAAACTTTTAAGAAAATTCTACGGGAAATAGATATGTGATTGATAAAGACAGTTACACATGCTATTCTGTTTTCAGTGAAGGGACAAAATAAATATCAGTCTTGTAATTATTGGACTGTCACATGAGTCAATAGCATTTCCTAAGAGAGACTGTGTTATTGTCATATAGGAGGAGAGGACTCAGTCTTTTAAACTCAATAGAAACAAAGTTGATTCCAACCTGCAAGTGATGTTTATGCTTATTGCCTTAACCTACGGTCCAGACAAAGTAAGGCCTGGAGCAACGGAAAATATACTGCAATACCTAAACAGTCAAAAGAGTGAGAAAAAGAACTAATAGATATCTTATCCATGACAATTTTCACCTTTTAACTTTATTCACAGTCATGTGTTGTTATGACCTGTGGATTGTTCTCTGATAATTTGTCTGATGCATTTTTGCAGATACTAGAAGTTGTGCCTGTTTGCTGAATTCAGTTCCAGTAGCCTAGGATGAGGAAGGGGACATACAATAGCTTAGGACAAGGAAGGTGATGGGGGAGGGGAGAAAGTTTTACTTCCTGCCCTTCAGTGGAGCAGGCTGTGAGGCAGGGTTTGTTTGTTTTTTGTTTGTTTTTTGTCTTAGCTCAAGGCAACAGAAAGGGTTAATCCATCACTGCCTAGTAATTGCTTCTTTTATCAGAAGGAAACATGCAGATATCCTGACTCTAATATCTGTAATTGTCTCCGGTCTTAAGTATATCACAGACACTGTCATATTGTTTGGTCCTGCCTCTGTAGACGGAACTGAAATGTTTTAACTATGTTGCAGACAATTGCTTAACCTTGGACTTTACAAGGCTTTATTATGATATAGTGACATGGTGCAATATCTTTAGGAGGTCAGACTAGACAACAGCAGAGGTCCCTGCTAGCCTTAAAAATCCACGAATCTTCTGTGCAGGCAAAACCAAACCATGTCTTGGCCATGTTGGGGCACTGCTTTCACGTACTCCAATATGGCCCTTTGCGTGATAAATGGGACCTGACATCCCATTTCAGAAAAGTATTTAAGCACATGAGTAGGCTTAAAACAGGAATATGCAAGTGCTGCAACTAATTATTTGCTTAAAGTTGGGCATGTTCTTAAGTATCATGCTTAACAGGGACCAGAAACTATAACACTGAAGAGTTTAGTTTTCAGCTTCAGTTCCTTGCAAAATTTTAAAAATATAACATATCTTCTTCCAAAACATCCCTCAGCACAGAGTGTTAAATTTAGACAGCATAGCAGACTGCTGAATTTTGTTTATTAATATTTAGAAGGTTCCTTTCCAACACGTAAGGATTTATGGCAGACTCTTTTTAACCATTTAAGGCATTGGAACATACCAAGCAACTGTGCCTCAGGGTAGTACTTATGTTATAGAGAAGGCTGGCAGTGACTACACAGTTAGAGATGTGTTCTAAAATGCATTTAAAATAGGGCAGAAAAGTCTGTCTCTCTAAAAGTAGGTTGCTTATTCAGTGTGAAATGCCATGCATGCACAGACAGTTTTTATACTCTTTGAATTTTCTGCACAGTTTTAGTTTGGTTTCTATTTTTTAATTAAAGTCTTTTGAACTTGGGTTCTATCTGAATTTTTCCCTTGACAATCCTACTGTTTACCAAGCTCTTTCAAAAAAAATCATCCATCTATACAAAAATGGGTAGAAAGGTGGATACTAGTGCAAATGGTAGGGGTTTTTAAAAAAGAAAATTACATTTAGATGAATTTTTACACAGGATTCATACTATAACTCTAAGTGCTGTGTTAAACATGCTTGATGGGCTGATTGGGGCTAAATGTATACACTTCTGATTAACTGATATAGGCCCTTTTCCATCTGACAGTCCTACAGTGGAGAAAGATTCATATATAGCTGCATCCTCTATTAGCAGCTGTACTTTTACCGGCACCCTTAACTAGCTCTGAACCAGTAAACCATTAAAAATAATGAGGAAAATAATGTGTTGCAAAGCAGTTCAGGTTGCTTACATACAGAATTCCTGACAGCAAGAAAGGAAATGAAAAGATAATCTGCCTAATAACACATCAACTACACCTCCACTTACAATTACACACTTGGCTATTATCCCAACCATCATGCCTCATGAGGACCATGTAATGTACCCTTAACTTTGCATCCCTAGGAAAGTCAGCCTTCTGTCATCCCCTTTTGCTATCCACCTGCAAATAACCCATCATTAAAGTATACTCTCCCAGTGCAACTGATTACTGCACCCAATAGCCACAGCAAGAAACATTTGGAGGGGGAGTAATACAGGGATGCCATTTCAGATTTTGGTGGTGGGGCTCACCTGTGCATACCATGATGACGGGGATGGGGGGAGGGAGGGCAGAGAGTGAGAGCATGAAGGGGGCAGACTGAAGACAGAGGCTTCAGGATTGTTACTGAGCATGCTCAGTACAAGCCAAGCACCAAATGTGTGTGTGGGGGGGGGGGGGAGGGAGGGAAAGAGGGACCAACCTCATCCACCCTGCCCCCAACACATATTACCTCTATCTAGGGGCTACTAAGACACTGGAAAACTTAACTTTTTTTTTCAGGAAACTTAGCAGTTAGCTGACAGGAGCAATGTATCTAATTCCTATATAAAAGAAAGACAATTAAATAAATATTAGACCCCCTCAGCTCTAACACTAGCATATTCTGACATCTTGTGGCAAGTCATTTAAGAGAGACTGGTTAACCTTAAAATTTTAATGTATATTCTTATTTTGTTACTAATTCTGTGGAGAGAGACAGACCCCATCAGGACTCCTGGATTCTACCTCAGCTCTGGAAGGAGAGTGGGCTCTGGTGGGTTACAGCAAGGGGCAGATACATTTCAGATTTATAAAAGAACATCAGAATGGCCATACTGGGTCAGACCAATGGTTCTTCTAGGCTTGTATCCTGTCTTCCAACAGTGGCCAATGCCAGATGCTTCAGAAGGAATAAACAGAAGAGGCAATTATCACGATCTATCCCCTGTCGCCCATTTCCAGCTTACGTCAAACAGGCTGGGGACACCATCCCTGCCCATTCCGGCTAATGGACTATCTCTCTTGAACTTATTTTGTTATGGTTTGGACCTTTCTACCATCGCCTGGCAAAGAGTTCCACAAGATGACTGTGAAAACAATTATTTATTTTGTTTGTTTTAAATCTGCTGCCTATAAATTTAATTGGGCCAGTTTTTTGTGATATGTTAGTGAAGGAATAAAGAATGTTTCCTTATTCTATTTTTCCACACCATTCATGATTTTCTAGACCAGTGTTTCTGAAAGTGTATCACGGAAACGCTTTCAGAAACACTTTAACTGGCTGCCCTGGTTTGTTTATGTACCAGTGCCGCGGCCACGGAGCCTCGCAGCTCCCATTGGCTCCGTTTCATCCTTTGCCGCCAAGGGGAGCTACAGGAAATGGTGGCCCAGCCCATGCCACTTCCCGCAGCTCCCCTTGGCTGCAAAGGATGAAACAGAGCCAATGGGAGCTGCGATGTTCCGTGGCCGCAGCGTCAGTACATGAACAAACCAGGGTGGCCAGTTAAAGTGTTTCTGAAAGTGTTTCCATGATACGCTTTCAGAAAATCTGTTCTAGACCACTAACATGTCCCCTCACCCTTTAGTCATTTCTTTTCCAAGCTGAAAAGTCCCAGTCTTATTAATCTCTCCTCATATGAAAGTTGTTCCGTACCCATAACCATTTCTGTTGCCCTTTCTGTAACTTTTCCAAATCCAATATATCTTTTTTTAGATGAGGTGACCAGATTTGCATACGTTATTCAAAATGTAGGTAAACAATGACTTTATATAGAGGCAATATGGTATTTTGTCCTATTATCTATTCCTTTCCCAGTGGTTCCCAGTATTGTTAGCTTTTTAGTTTTTTAGACTGCCACTGCATATTGAACAGATGTTTTCAGGGAACTATCCACAATGATTCCAAGATCTCCTTCTTGAGTGGTAACAGCTATTTTAGACCCCATCATTTTTATATGTATAGCTGAGATTATATTTTTCCATATGCATTACTTTGCACTTATCAACACTGAATTCCATCTGCCCTTGTGTTGCCCAATCACCCAGTTTTGTGAGATCTTTTTATAACTCTTTGCAGTCAGTTTTGGATTAGTCACTGTTCACCCCATTTTCAATAACATTTATAAGTTTAATAGCAATGATCCAAATGTAAATCCCAACAGCACAACACCCATTTCTATTCTCTTTTTTCCTCCTATCTTTTAAGTGGAATATCTGGCAATGTTTTCATGATGATCTAATGATCCTTCAATTACTTGAATGCCCAGCCTTTTGTTGTTCTTAGTCTCCCTGCTTCCCTTTGTTTATAACAAACACCCTGCCACAAAGGCAAAGCTGCAAGAAGCTCAAATTCTGTTGCATTTAAGACCTGCCTCTGGAGTCACGGCATACAGCTTTAAGCAGACCTCAAGAATGAAATCCAGGAGTTCCAACTCCTGGAGGGGGAGCCACTGCCCCTCTAGCCCCCCATAAATAGTACCCTTGCTGTAATAAAGGGTATGTGTGGAAAAGAGAAAAAGGTGAGGCAGCATTAGGAAAAGTTATTTACTTGTTCCCATAATATAAGAGCTAGGGGCCACCAAATGAAATTAATGGACAGCAGGTTTAAAACAAATAAAAGGAAGTTCTTCTTCACACAGCACAGTCAACCTGTAGAACTCCTTGCCTGAGCAGGTTGTGAAGGCTAGGAATGTAACAGGGTTTAAAAAAGAGCTAGATAAATTCATGGAGGTTAAGTCCATTAACGGCTATTAGCCAGGATGGGTAAGGAATGGTGTCTCTAGCCTCTGTTTGTCAGAGGGTGGAGATGGATGGCAAGAGAGGGATCACTTGATCATTACCTTTTCAGTTCACTCCCTCTGGCGCACCTGGCTTCGGCCACTATTGGGAGACAGGATATATTGGGCTGGATGGACCTTTGATCTGACCCAGTATGGCCATTCTTTTGTTCTTATGTTCTTATATGCATTCTTTTAAAATGTTATCATTTTTAATAAGCTAAACTATTACTTGTACCAGAGTTAAGGACTTTTAAATGTACAATTTTAACCTCAGAGAATCACTTTAAAAATTGAGGCAAATTTTCTCAAAACGCACTTTAAGCGTGAAATTTTAATTGCAATGTGTTTATAAACCTAAGAGTTGAATCATAGAATCATAGAATACTAGGACTGGAAGGGACCTCGAGGGGTCATTGAGTCCAGTCCTCTGCCCTCATGGCAGGACCAAATACTGTCTAGACCATCCCTGATAGACATTTATCTAACCTACTCTTAAATATCTCCACAGATGGAGATTCCACAACCTCCCTGGGCAATTTATTCCAGTGTTTGACTACCCTGACAGTTAGGAACTTTTTCCTAATGTCCAACCTAAACCTCCCTTGCTGCAGTTTAAGTCCATTGCTTCTTGTTCTATCCCCAGAAGCCAAGATGAACAAGTTTTCTCCCTCCTCCTTATGACACCCTTTTAGATTTCTGAAAAATATTGCTTGTTTGCTAATTCTTTATATAATTTTTGGCTGCTGAAATTATCAAAGTTTTACAAAGCAGAGAGAATGTGAATGTCAAAGCTCCACTGATCTGAACAAACATGTAAATCAGTGGTTCCCAACCTGTGGTCTGCAGTCCCCTGGTGGTCCATGACGGTACTGCAGAGGGTCTGTGGAAAGTTTAAAAATAAGGATTGGGCCCACGGCGGTGGTCCTGATCCTTACTTTTATTTCCTTTTTCTTTTCCTTTCTTTTTCTTTCCTTACTTTTCTTTTCCTTTTTTTTCTCCCCCTGGAGGGGGGTGGGGATCGATGACATTTTAATAGATTGAAAAGGGGCTCATATGCTCAAAATGGTTGGGAATCACTGGTATAAATAATTCAAAGCCCGGTACTCAAAATCTCACAGAAAACATCTGGAACCTCTCAAGATCCAGCCCTTAAGAATGATCTAGGACACCACTTAGGTGCATTCTTCCTTTTAGAATCGAAGAACTAGATCCCTCAACTATCGTGTTTATAAACTTGTGTGGACCCCCACTGACCTCAGTGGGTATCCATGTGGTTCAGGTGGATCTAGCCACAAGTCTAGGACCCAGTGAAAGTTTCTATAAGCCTGTTTGGAGAAAATTGAAGGCCAAATTCTGCCTCAAATGACACAATAAGGGGATGAGGAACAGGGATAGCTGTCATATGGTGGGGAAAATTTGCTGTGGTTCTGAGAAGGATCATATTGTATTCCCAAGAGCCACAGCATGTCAACCACCATGTTCACTGCCTCTTCCTTTCTACCATTCCCATGACAAGTAGAGACAGTTTCCCACCATCTGATCCTACATACACCCTCCTGCAATCACTGTGCACCAAAAGGAAAGATCTAGCCCTGAGTATCAACAACAGATTTCATTCACTCTATTTAAAGGGTGTCAATTTACTTCATGTAATCCCTATGCATGGTCTGCCACCGATCCCCTGCCTGAGCATGTAACTCCTATGGTGTAGCTCTGTGGAGAAAAATATCCTGAAGGAGAACACAGTTTAAAATGCAACTCTTGATGATGAAGCAGCCTCCTTAGCACTGCACAGGGGATCGACTGCTTCAGCCAGTGCCTTAATAAACTAAATTATGCTACATCTGCTCATCCTCCAAACACGGGGGCTACGTCTACACTGGCCCCTTTTCCGGAAGGGGCATGTAAATTTCAGCAGTCGTCGTAGGGAAATCCGCGGGGGATTTAAATATCCCCCGCGGCATTTAAATAAAAATGTCCGCCGCTTTTTTCCGGCTTTTAAAAAAGCCGGAAAAGAGCGTCTACACTGGCCCCGATCCTCCGGAAAAAGCGCCCTTTTCCGGAGGGTCTTATTCCTACTTCGAAGTAGGAATAAGAGCCTCCGGAAAAGGGCACTTTTTCCGGAGGATCGGGGCCAGTCTAGACGCTCTTTTCCGGCTTTTTTAAAAGCCGGAAAAAAGCGGCGGACATTTTTATTTAAATGCCGCGGGGGATATTTAAATCCCCCGCGGATTTCCCTACGACGACTGCTGAAATTTACATGCCCCTTCCGGAAAAGGGGCCAGTGTAGACGTAGCCGGGCTGTGATTCTGTAGCTTGAATGAAAACTAGAAAACATCATGCTTCTTGATTTAGGATTTTAGGTGAAAAAAATCATTTCTCAAGTAAAAGGTTTTTAAACCTAACCTTGTCATCTTGAAAAATGATGAGAGATTCAAGTATAAAGAAACTAAAAAGCTCAAGAGTCCTTTTTATATGCATACACCCCACACAATACCTTTTGTATCAGCAACCAGCTAGAACATTCAAAAGCCTACACAACTTTTACATTGGAGCAATTACATTAAAAATCAACAAATGAAAATTAAAAACCTTTTACCCTATAGAGAAAAAAATGTCAGAAAATAAGTTAAATGTGGTATTCCTTGGTCAATCTAGCTTATGTAAAGAAAACGGTGACCATAACCATTGTTCCATGTACCACAACATTATAAGAGATGTGAAAATCTTTTTGCCAGTCAGAATCTGACTTCATTGCTTTGAGTTTCTTTTGTTAAGGCTGATATTGCTACCACAAAGAGCAGACCTTTTCCCTATACTTCTGGGCTACATCTAGACTGGCATGATTTTCCGCAAATGCTTTTAAACGGAAAAGTTTTTCCATTAAAAGCATTTGTGGAAAAGAGCATCTAGATTGGCACGGATGCTTTTGCGCAAAAGCACTTTTTGTGGAAAAGCGTCCGTGCCAATCTAGACACGGTTTTGCACAAGAAAGCCCCGATCGCCATTTTCGCGATCGGGGCTTTTTTGCGCAAAACGGTTCTCAGCTGTCTACACTGGCCCTCTTGCGCAAAAGCATTTGCGCAAGAGGGCTTTTTCCCGAACGGGAGAGTCACTGTATTTGCAGAAGAACACTGACAATCTTACATTAGATAGTCAGTGTTCTTGCGCAAATTCAAAGCGGCCAGTGTAGACAGCTGGCAAGTTTTTCCGCAAAAGCAGATGCTTTTGCGGAAAAACTTGCCAGTCTAGATGCAGCCCTGCAGTTTTTAGTTACACCAAGCCATATCCTGTTTTACTGACCACTACATGAATCCAGAGTTCCTTTACTGAAATCAACTGAGATATTCTAGATGTGTACCACAGAAACAGTCATTTGCAATATTGATGTCATTGTGTTAGTCTCAGAATATGAGATACACTAGGTTATTGAGGTATCTCTAACCTTTTACTGGACCAACTTCTGTTGGGGTACATCTACACTGCAACACTATACTGAAATAACTTAGTCCGTGTCTACACAGCAGGCAGTTATTTCAAAATAGTGTGAAAATACTGCCACGCTGGAGGACTTCTTACTCTGACTCCTGTAACCCTCATTCTACAAGGAGTAAGGGAAGTCAGAGGAAGAGTGCTCTGTTTCGAAATAAGTGCTGTGTGAACGCTCCCTATTTCGAAATAAGCTATTTCGAAATAAGATACGCAATTGACGTTGCTCAATTTGTGTAGCTTATTTTGTTTTAAGCCCTGCAGTGTAGATGCACCCGTGGTGAAAGATAAGCAAGCTTTGGAGCTCCAGAGAGCTCTTCTTTAGATCCTGAAGAAATCAAACTTAAAATGTGACATCTACAATAAAAAAAGCGAAGAAATTATTTTAACTTTATTTTAAAATGTTGGATATTTGTATATCTGAAAGTATATTTTCAGAACCCGAGATAGTTTTGAAAACCTGTCTAAGTTAAAACATACATTCTGTCAGAGTAATCTAGAAAGCTTTAAAAATGAATTATTGAAAAGAAAAGGTAAAACACCTTTAAAAGTGGTTTGGGAAGAAGGAATGTAAATTTCTCCTAAACAAGACTATACAACAAAGGTTTATTTGGTGAAAAGAAATGTGTTGATTTATTCCTTTCCTTTCCCCTGCAGCCTGGTCCATGAAGTGTACGCAAATGATGCAATCCCTTTGGGGGATGGGGAGAGGACAGCAAGCAATAAAGAGACTATTTCACAGCACAGTGTATTGCTGGCATGTCTGAAGTTATGTAAGCTGTTCCTGAAGTGAATGCAGGAACTCTCAAGTTCACTGCACTGCAGGCAAAGTTGAAAAACAGGGTTCTCCATTCTCTTTTCTGGCTATAGAACTGCCAATCACTCATCTCAACAAAGTACATAAGATTTGGGCTGAATTGGGAAAAGCATCAGAAGCAGCCAGATAATCTCAATTTTTAAAAAATGGAATCTTAATGTATTGTTTATAAAAACAGCCGATTTAGAATCAGAACAACAATGATTATTTTTCTTAATTGAAGATTAGGTTTTGATCTGGTGTTTGAACTTGCCAAATGTATTTCTCTGACATTACCCTTAAAAAACAGGCCGGCATTATAAGGCTCTTCTTAATTTCTATGCAATCCCTTACAATTCTTATATAATATGTTTGCAAGAGTAAATCACAAGTCACATACGTCCTCTCTATTTATAAGTGAGTGACTAATTAAATGGAGTTTATTTACACTACATATTACACAGGATGAAACTCGGATTAAGCATTAGATAATTCTACAGTGTAACAGATTTAACTTTTCAGCATCAGAACATATTAAATTTAATTTATGTGCATCATCTGCTGATAGCCCTGAATCAATTTCCATCAAATGGGAATCTTTCATGCATTTCAGTGGGCTTTTGGATCAGGCCACGTCTGTCTGTCTTCCGTATTGCTAAGTGTCACAATTTTATCTCAACTCTAACCGTTTTTCTTAAAACCCCAGGTGCTAAATTCAAGAGACAGCATAATTTCAGCCTTCATTTCTAAAAATGATATATTTAGACCATCCTGGTTGTGGAAAAAGCTTGACAGTGGAAAGTGAGAGAACACCCAAGAATGTTCCCACCACAGACCACCAACATTGTTTTAATCTCAGGATTTTTGTGGGTTTGATTCATGGTTTTTGAACATGGACCAGGCAATTGGGTATCTGTATGTGTCGAGGCGTGGGGGTACAAGAGTCAGAGGGTCTTAAATGGAATTCACTATCTGGTGCTAAATGAACCAGGTTGCAGTTCATTCAGCTCTTTTCTCTCTCAAGGAGGTTCATTCCTTTAAAAACTAGTCTCCCTCTATATTTAGCTAACAATTGTCACTGCCCAGCAGTCAAAAGAGATCATCTATAAGGACAGCCGGCATAATGTTGCTGACCTGCAAAAGGGAAGCAGCCTGGTCTGATAGCACCGGTCTGGGATTCAGGAGACCTAGCTTCTATTCCTGGCTCTGCCACTAGCCTGCCATATGACCTTGGGCAACTCACTTCAACTCTGCACCTCAATTTCCCCATCAATGGCTACGTCTAGACTACAGGCTTCTTTCAGAAGAAGTTTTTTTCGGGAAATATTTTCCAAAAAGACTTCTTACAAAAGAAAGCATCCATACACAAAAGCGCGTCAAAAAAGCAATGCACTTTTTCAAAAGAGAGCATCCAGACTGATTGGATACTCTCTCGCATAAAAGGCCACCTGGAACCACTTCATCCAGGGCTTTAGGTCACCAGTTGCTTCCGAGTGCTGGTGCCGGAGCCTTGCAGAGACACACACTTAAAGGGACCCCCCTGGACAGCCGTTTCTCTGCTTCTGCTGTGTGCTTGCCTGCCTCTTTGAGGGACAGCAAAGCTCTCGCAGTGCCTGCTGTGGTTGCCCCACTTTTTTGGATGCCGCAGTTTTCCTCTGGCGCCATGGAGCTGGAGCTGCCCCTGGGCATGCAGTGGCCCCACATGGTCCTGCTGCAGTTTCTGCAGCACTTTGTGCCCGATGCCTTCCTGGTCGTTCACGAGCTTGACCCCAGGCTCATTCTGGGGACCATGGGTGTGGAAGCTACACTCTGGCAACCGCACCCCACAGTGGAGAGGCATTTTTGGAGACTCAACACCAGTTCAGACTGATGGGACCAGCTGGTCATGGAGCAGTGGGGCGACCAGCAGTGGCTCCAAAACTTCCGCATATGGAAGGCCACATTTTTGGAGCTATGTGCCTGGCTCACTCCCACCCTCTGGAGATGTGACACCCACCTGTGGCCTGCCATCCTCCCGGAGAAGTGGGTCGCAATCGCCATCTGGAAGCTCGCTATCCCAGACAGCTACTGGTCGGTGGGCAACCAGTATGGCGTGGGGAAGTCCACCATTGGGGCCCTCCTCATGGAGGTACGGCACTCTCGGACTGTAGTTCCTGCACAGGGGGGCAGGGGAAGAGGAAGGGGAGGGATAGTCCTGGAAAAAGGGGATCCTTAGGAAAGGGGGGTTGGAAGGTTTGGGAGGTGGAGTGGGGGGGAAGCCCCATCCCTGTGAGGTTCTGCAGTCCCACCCTCACACAGCCCTGCTGCTGGGGGAGTAGCCTCATAAGGGGTGGTGGCTTCTGGGGTGTTTGAGGGGATGGGAGTGGGTCGGGCACCGCTCAAAGGCTCAGGCACTCCCTCTCTCATTCTCTGTTTTGTGTATTTGTTTGTCTCCTTCTGCAGATGGTGAGGGCCATCAACTCCGTCCTACTGCGCAGGATCATCTGCGTGGGAGATCTAGACCCCATCGTGGCTGGATTTGCTGCCCTGAGTTTCCCGAACTGCGCTGGAGCCATTGATGGAACCATCGATGGAACCCATATTCCAATCTGCACACTGGAGCATTGAGTGGCCCAAAACTTAAATCGCAAGGGCTACTTTTCTATGGTGCTGCAAGCCCAGTGGACAGTTCACAGACATTTTTGTTGGGTGGTCGGGCAGGTCACACATGTTTTGGAACTCTAGCCTGTACGGCAAGCTGGAGGCAGGCACATTCTACCCCCACCATGAATTTGCTGTTGGGGACATGCAGATGCCACTGTGCATCATGTGGGACACAGCTTACCCCTTGATGCCACGGTTTATTAAACCGTATATCGGATACCCAGACCCCAGCAGGGACCAATGTAATGGTCACCTGAACAAGGGCAGGATCCAGGTTGAGTGCACCTTCAGCCACCTCAAGGAGCGGTTCAGGTGACTCTGGGGGAGCGCAATAGCCCCGAGGTGGTCGCAGCATGTTGGTGTGCATCCTGGAGGCATTGAAGGAGAGGTTCTATCAAGAACCCCAGTAACTCTCCCCAGGACCTCCCCAACAGGGGCCTCTGGCTTGCTGCCCTATCCCTTTGCCCCTTCCCTGACATATAAACATATCTGTTTGGTTTTTAACAAAACGAAGTCTGTATTTCTCTGACATTAAGAAAAGGTGGGCAGGGTGAGGGGGACTCATAAACTGGAGGAGTAGAGGGGCAGGAGGAGAGGGGCTCAGTGGCATGTGGAGTGGCTAGATGTGCCACCTTGGGTGCGGAGACCTTGTCGGAGTTGGGGTTAGGTGGGTCTGGGGACCACAGTTGGGTGGGCAGGAGGGGGGGCTGGAGTGAGGTCAGGGATGGCAGGAGAGGCAGGGGGAGGGCGCATAGGCATCACGTGGGGAAGGGGCATGGGCACTGCATGGGGAGGGGACATGGGCATTGCTTGGGGAAGGAACAGAGGCATTACAGGGGGGCCAGGGGGAGGGGGAATGGGCATAGCAGGGGTGTGCAGGAGGGTAGTAGGCAGGAGGAGAGACAGCAGGCGGGTGTGCCATCATTTCTCTCATGATGGCACACAAAATGTTGCACCGCTGCATGAGCTGGTCCCAGGCACGGTTCCGCCACTCAGCGACCTCACGTATCTTTTGCACCAGGGCCTGCTGCATTTTGTGGCAGATGGACAGGTGGCATGGCTCGCCACTCAGTCCCAACTGGTCCATCTGTAAAGAACACTCAGAGGGAGAGGGGGTCAGTCATCCATGCAGACACTGTCCCTGAGGCTGTGCCCTCTTCTGTGAGCAGCGACCAACAGTCCTCGGGCCAGAGGAGGGTGATGTCCCAGGAGCAAGGCCATGTGTGGGCTGCAGAGCCTGCCCCGAGTTGCCCAGGGACCATGCTGCCCACTTCCCCCCTCTCGGCCCACAGACAAGCAGGCAAGGGAAGTGTCCATCCACAGTGGGATCTCATGGACAGCAGAAGAGCCAGGAGTAGCCTGGCCTTCCCTGGTGTCCGCACACACCCCTGCGGCTCACAGTGCTGTCCGTGGGAGCGAGGGGTGCCTTGCGCGTGCAGACATGCCCGTGTGCTGTGTGCGGCACTTCTCGGGGTGTCTGGGGTCGTGCCTGCACCCTTGTGGCTAGCCTGCTTCCAGCCACGGCAGGAGCTGGGAGAGCCCCTCTGGGTCCGGAAGTGTGTGTGGCCTCCCCTGAGCCTGGCAGCAGGATCCCACCTGAACTCAGGGGCTGCCTGCTGAGTCTGCGAGGCACACACGAATGCTGCACATGGCTCCATGTACACGGACTGCAGCATGATGTCCAGCCAGAGCAGCCCAAGCGACGCTCACACCCTGACCCCTCTGCGTCCACCTCCCCCACCCTGTGTGTGTGAGACAAATTGAGAGCACCCACGTGAAGATCCCTCCCTGGTGCCAGACAAGGCCTGGAAGACACCCTGGCTGACAGGCACCAGCTCCAGGGACAGGGTGATAGTGTCCATCTCCTCCTCCTGATGGCCCTGGTCCTCCTCCTCTTCTGCCGTGACCTTTGGTTGGGTGACAACAGAGGTCTCGAGGCCGGAGTCCACTACAACGGGTGGGGAAACAGATTCCCCAGCCCTCCAGGATCTGGTGGAGCTCCGGGTAATAGGGGCAGGTGTGGGGTCCTGCCACTAAGCTTGAGCTGTGCTTTCTGGCCCTGACGTATCCCTGGCGGAGCTCCTTTACTGTTCTCTGGACCTATTTCAAGGTCTGGGGTGGGTGTCTGTGCTCTGCCAGGGACTCGGCCATATGCTCAAATATATCGGTGTTCCACTGCTTGGAGCGGAGATCCTACAATGTCTCCTCTTCGCCCACAGCTCGAGGAGGGACAGGATCTCTGCTCCGTGCCTGCCTCTTGGTCCCCGTGGGTGGGTCCTGAGGGCACCAGGGGAATCTCAGGGGGCTTGAGGCTGGGCCATGGGTGGCAAGGCCTGTGGCAGGGAGAGCTGCGTGGCCAGAGTGCTGCTCTCAGGCTGGCTTCCTGCCACAAGGCTTGTCCAGGGTGCCTGCAGCTTTAAGAGCTGGCAGGAGACAGGAACTATAGAGTTGTGATTAGTATGGGCAGAGTGTCCACCAGGGCACCTGTGTTATTCACTGGATGCCTCTTCTTCCACAAGAAAACCCTCCTCCCCGTCCACACATGCCTTTTTCCAAAAGAGCTCTTTTGGGAAAAGTCTTCTTCCTCATCGCAAGAGGATTATCAATGCTGGAAAAACGCCTCTGTTCTTTCGATTTACTTTCAAAAGAACGCTATTGCAGTGTGGACGTAACTCAAGTTTTGTCAGAAAAGTGGCCGTTTTCCTGACAAAACTCTGTAGTGCAGACATACCCTATAAAATGAGGATAATGATACTGACCTCCTTTGTAGAGCACTTTGAGACTGACTGGTGAAAAAGGGCTGTCCCCATTATTCAATAATAATGAATATTATTATTCATACAACTTAATCTAAAACAAAGTGCCAGCTAAAAAGCACATTAATAAAATAATAATATGTTACATATAGTGTGACATTCCTCCCGGAAAGACCCTAACATACTTTATAGTTGTATATTATGGAAACACTACAGAGTGGAAATACAGTAACTATTTAATAGTGTCTAAAAACACAATAGTTTTAGGACAGAAAATGAGGAACACTTTATTCAACAGAAACTGCAGCAGTAAATGCGGTGGAGAAAAAGCAATTACTCAGCAACATTCTTGTCAATGGAATCATATGCTAACAGCACAATGAAGCACTTAAGTGTACCCTAGAACATCTGAAAACCGAATGTAACATCACACAAGGAAAAAATACATTTATGAACATGTATTTTCAGACAAATGCGTCAGCACAGATCTTGTAAAATTGAAAGCAATGTTGCATATGTCTAACCTGCTTTCTTTCCTCTTTCATTATGCTCCATTTATAAAATAAGACACGGTTCTTGCATGCATGCACCACTATTGGAGGCATGTGAAGACATCGCTTCTAATGTTGTTGAATGCATAACAATGCTGGACTTTAGTACAACTTTTAACACAGAACTTGTGGCTAATGTACGTGCACTCTGACTTAGAGTGAGGATGACTCAAGTAAATCCAGCTGGCCCACTGCTGTGTTGTAACCCTTTCAAGCGGAAGTCAGTGAGATGGCAAAAATAAATAGAGGCTTGTAGATAGCAAGATGAGATCTAGCCAGAGTGTGGGGTCGTGAATGTCTTCACCCATGCTTGTATTCTGCTCTCTTCATCCTAATTACTGATCACCAGACACTGGTAAACCCTTCTGGAAATACAAATGCCAAAACAGGCAGCCAGCACTGAATGATGGGAACTATGACTCTAAGCATATACTTTTGAAATACTTCACAGATCTGGAAAGACCAGGCCTGCTGACTCCATCGTCAGACACTGCATAAACATTATAAATCTCTCTCCACCAACTGCTGATAAGCACATCAATCATATTGTCATTGATGCAACTCCAAAAATCTTTGACTATGAAGGAAAGTGCAGATACATCATTAAGTGACCCTGCACTGACCTCAACTAGACAATGACGACAAAATGAATAGTGGTTGGTAGAACATCTTGCTTTAAAAGAAGAGGAGAATGTTGTTTCTTTCTGAAGCAGAAGAGAATGTACCTCACATAAGGATTCCACTCTTTAAAAGAAAGCAATTTGGCACTACCTACAATTCCCAAGAAAATGGTCACTGAAGTTGCATATTTTTAGTCTATGCGACACAGACATTGGAAGATGATTTCAATCCCTCTTCTACATGTAAACTACTCAGATCACAGGAAAAAATATTTTGCTGAAGAGAGCATAACATCTCTGAGACTATCTACACCAGGTCACTCAAGATAAAGTATTGTTGCGGGGCTGATAATTTCATAGTGTTTCAATGATACTGTGAGGGTATGTCTACACTACCCCGCTAGTTCGAACTAGCGGGGGTAATGTAGTCATCCGCAGTTGCAAATGAAGCCCGGGATTTGAATTTCCCGGGCTTCATTTGCATGAAGCCGGCCGGCGCCATTTTTAAATGCCGGCTAGTTCGAACCCCGTGCCGCGCGGCTAGACGCGGCACGGAGTAGCTAGTTCAGATTAGGCTTCCTAATTAGTTCGAACTAGCGGGGTAGTGTAGACATACCCTGAGAGTTCTGCATAATAATATTCTACATTATAGCTACCTACCTGAAAATACTAGTGTAACAGCCACATAGTTTCCCCAAATCAGAAGAGCAGTGGTTAGTCATTCCCCAACTTGTACGTGTATCTTGTTTTCCTATGACGCCAAATAAAAGAAAGCTCTTGTATAACTCCCCCAGAATATTGGCTAGAGCCCAAATAATCTCCTAAGGGTAAGTTCCTGTAGTGTCCAACCAGTTCTGAAGCAGTAGATACTATAGAGGCTATTGCTATAACAAACTAGCCACACTCAACTGACCAAATAGGCACATTGTTCAAGCCACCTCGCCATGCTCAACAAGCCAAATAGCCACATGTAGCTAGCACATTGGATACCACAGCTCCATTCTTGGGGCCAGATTCAGGTCCCTTTACTCAAGCAGCCAAATAATACTTTATCTGCTAATAGACACAGCATGACTAAAGGGATCAGAATTGTCTCTGGCCTATGTGGACTGCTTCTAGTAAATTTGACAAACAATTCATCATGGCACAAGGAGTAAAAAACGGCCAAGAAACAATACATATGGAGCCCCTGTTATTTGACAGCATTTTGTACCCAGTTCACGCTAAATGATTACACAAAGTGCAGGGAAACAGAAAATCTGGCACACATTTTAACTCTCCTGCCCATTTCTCCCATTCCGATCCATCTCTCTAGCCCAGTCATACTCATACTGACGCTCACAAGCCACAATTGGCTCTTTAATGCATCTCCTGCTGCACATACTATTCAACTCTGTGTGATTGAATTATTAGCCAATCTAAGTTTTTATCCAATCAGCGTTGACTATATTAATAACCAATTGTAATTGATAAAATAATAAAGTTTGGTCAGTCATTTTGCTGAGAGAATAATATATTTACAAACACACAAAATATTCATCCTGCTATGCTGTTTAAATATGACAGCACTATGTGAATTTACTGTATTTAATTGTAACAATGAATTCATACCTCTGGGGCTCTTTGGGGGAATGCTGATTGTTAATTTAGCTCCTGAACCACTGCTCTTACTCTTTTCAAGCAAGACCTATTCTTTTTATTCGGGTAAATGGCAGGCTCGGGTCCATAGTGTATGTCAAAGGAATCCCAGAAGCCAACAGGGGCAAAACGAGAATCCCAGCCTTCTATGAAAGGTTGATTAGGCAAAAGCATTGGATGATATTGCATTATTGCATAGAGAGAGACTTGGATCTAAAAACATATAAGTTATACATTTTCAGAGCTGCTTGTAGAATTTACATAATTATATATCAACCTAAGAGTTTGCCTTGGATCTGGGGGGAGACGCAACACCTCAAAGCCATATGTTTCTCCCTAATTTGGGACCCCTAAATGTCACAGTTAATCTAAATTTTGTTTAAATAAATAACACACATCTCTGATCCATTTCTTTGCAAAAATAGCCTTTCAAATATACATTGGCCATTATGGTGGAAAGTTTGTAGCTGTAAGCCTCAGTCTATTTGTGTTAGTGAAATACATAAAGATTCTAGAATGGATGGTGCTATAAAAGCACAAGATGCTGATACTGTAGTTAATATATGTATTTCCAATGTACTGAAACCTGAAAGTTTCTACGCAGCTAAGAAAACCCAATAACTATTTCAAGAATTCCAAAAACACAATATATCTGAACAACAAAACCAATACTTGAGACAGTATACACCCTCCCAATACACACACTATCACCTAATCAAGACAACAAAAACAAAAGAAATAAAGAGAAAAAACCCCACTAACTTACAACATGCAGACTGCAATCTTACATGGAGATGTCAAATGGCATTCGGTCATTGCCAAGTGCTGTATTATAACGTTTATCTCTGCAGTATCAGTACCATAGCTGCAGATCTGTTATGATCACTAATGTAGAAGTACAACTTGTTGAATAGCCCACATAGTTAAAAATCAGTTTGCACCTGATTTGAACAGCATCAAACAATGCCTGTTTTAAAAGTTCAAGGGTAAAATCCCAGATCCACCAAAGTTAGTGGCAAAACCCCCACTGATTTCAGTGAGATTGGGATTTTACTTCAAGGATATGCAAGATTATGTTTCCTGTAAAATTTAAACAACTGATTTCAGATAAGCCAGGCAAACCTTTGAAGTCCAGGCAAAACACAAACTCACTGAAAACACCACACCCACCACCCTCCCGAGCAGCTTTCCTTTTGAAAACATTTCATTTTAAAATGAGTCTCTTAAGGCCAAACCAACAGTATGCTCTAGTCCTAAAACCACCATTAATTTTGGGCAAGTGACTTCAGTTATTTGTGCATTGTATCTCCAATCTGTAAAATGGGGTTGATCAATTTATCAAAGCACTTTGAGTTCTATGAATGAAAAATGTCAAACACCTGCTACAGTATTACCATCAATGGAGCTTACAATGATCAGCCAGTCTCTTCCCATCACAGAATAGTTGTTTTTTCTTTTCTGTTGTTTCATACAGTCTTGCCTCAATAGTGGTAGAGTAGTCCAGGTCTGGTTAACATATGGAACCATACACAATCAACAATGCATAGAGGAGCCAGCATTTGTGATTAAACATGTCAAAATTCATTTGTATAGAGCTGAGGAGAACTTAATTCTCTTCATTGCACCAGAAGCAAACAAGCTTACAATATTCAGGACTCCATCTATCCCCTCACCAAAACTAACTTGATGTTAGTCTTTTGGAATAAGTATTCCCAGATAAACAAAGTGGGCTCACCAGCTCTCCAGGTTGGACTCAGGGAAAGCCAGGTAAGTCTTGAAGCCTACTATCTATTTGAGAGAGTTAATTTGTCTATGAGGGTATGTCTAAGATAATGGCACTATTTCGGGATATGTCTGATATCCCAGAATAGCATTTTCCGCATCTTAGCAACAAGGCCATTATTTCAAAATATATTCAAAATAACGGGCTTGCTATTCTGATGTCCTGGTAAACCTCGTTCCACGAGCTATAACCACATTAGAGCAACAGAAGGCAGGGATGGAGAAAGGGACAGCTATCTATTATATATTTGAGAGTATTTTTGTGTTTGTCTGTGTAAAGAGTCATGGACAGCAACATGGCAACATTCTCTAAGCTGTAGTCAGAAAGAGGGGAGGGGAGAGGACAAACCGTGGGCCAGAGCAGACAAACAACCACATATAAAGGAATCCAATGTATTGGGGAGGGCAGACAAATAACCAGTGGCAAATTTTTAAAGTGCTTCTACACAAATGCTCGGAGTCTGACTAATAAGATGGGTGAACTAGAGTACCTCGTATTAAAGGAGGAGATTGACATAATAGGCATCACTGAAACTTGGTGGAATGAGGAAAATCTTGGAAATTTTAAACCTCCTTGAAGGAGGAATAACAGGTAGTTTGATTTAGGGCTTTAATTTGAAATACTGGGTCCCTGCCACGTGTAGATGCGGGCAGTTAGTCCGGACTTGTAAATTTCAAAAAATGGTGACCGGCCAGGAAGATGCAAATCAAGCACGGGATATTTAAATCCTGAGCTTGATTTGCAACTTTGAATGCCTACATTAGCCTCCCTAGTTCGAACTAGGGAGCTAGTCTAGACATACCCATAGGTAGGAATTGCAAACTAAGACAAAGGAATTTTTGGGTTTCTCTGCTTGGTCTCTGAGTAGTTTCTCTCCAGCTATTGAAGGGGACAGGATGTCTCCCCCTAAGAAAATACTCTTCATAGTCTGTAAGTAGGATAAAGTTTAGATAAATCTGTTAGGTTTTATTGTTTGATGGTTTGGGAATGGGTATTTAGTGTCTGTGCATTTAAAAATGGGTTTTGCTCTCCTTTGTAACTAAGTTCCTGGCCCATGGTAAATTTCTCCTCCATGAGTATATTATTTTGTTACTGTTCCATCTAGTCATTATGCTTACAACAGTAAAATTGTGTTTATAATAAAAGTTCTTTCTCTTTTCTTTTTATTAACCTGGTATTGGTTAATTTTTGTGTCCTGGTTTGTACTTCAGGGGTGAGATTTCCCAAGTAGTCTCTCTCTGGTTGCTTTATTAATATTTGGGTGGTGGCAGCAGCAGTTTATTCCCAAAATCTAGGTTGTTAAGATTCTGGGGGGAAGTTTTATACCAAAGCCTGGTAGATAAGGTTTTGGGGTACTTTTGCTGGCCCCCACTTCTGCATTTATTGTGCCAGAGTGGGGAAGGAGTCATGACATTTCCCCCCTCCCCCCAGGAGAGGCACATGTACCCCTCCTCCAGCTGTTTCCGTTGGAACTGCAGCAGTCATTTCTCAGGTATTTCTCACCTGGTCCCAAGCTGCTGCCGTGACAGAGGGCTGGGATGGTCCTCACTCCCTGGGGCAGCCTGCATACTGAACCCGCCATCTCCAGCCCCACCCCAAAGCAATGATTTTAATGGAGAAAAACAAAAATTGAGTTAATGGTCCGAGCAACGCCAAGTAATGCTTCTAGTTATTTAATATTTATTAAAGGCAGACAAGATGCTCAATGCTGTACAAGATGCAAACAACCCAAAGTCCACAGGTGAGGTTTCTGTTTCTGCAGCAGTATACTTACAACACTTTGCATGCATTACATTTTAATGTCAGGCCAAATGTCAGCCCAAACGTCAGGCCAAAATTCATGTTTTATTAAAAAATTATAATAGCTGATATGATTAGAAATGATGAATGATTTTAAGATTTCTAGATGATCCACATATTTTCCTCTAGGCCAGTGTTTCTGAAAGTGTACTGTGGAAACACTTTCAGAAACACTTTAACTGGCTGCCTCAGAAACACTGCTCTAGACTATCTCAGCAGGTGTTTGAGAACTGCCACTAAATATTAAAATGGGATATCCCAGATCCTTTGTACAGCTTTACAATGAAAAACACAGCATGGAAGCTGTATTCACAATTGTCCAATATTCCCACTGAAGGAGCATTAAGGAATGTTAATATCATCTCTCTCACTAACAGGAAATAACACAGAAATTAAAGGTAATTGTAAGTCAAAACACATATTAAGAACAAAAAAAAGCTATTATCTAAATCAGGGGTCTCCAAACTTTTCAGCCCGAGGGCCGCATTAACTATCAAACAGCAGTTCGGAGGCCGACTACACACTTGAGGTCCAAATAAAAAACAATCAAAACATGGATGTTGTTTTTAATTATTTATTTAATATTATTTTATTCAGTTATTATTTAATAACACATTGATACACTACACATGAACACCTGTATTAGTGTGAATGGTGAAATTTCCGAAATTTCTGTAATTTTTTTTCCGTAGACAAAAAGGTCTCCACGGGCCGGATGAGAGGGCCTCGCGGGCCGCATCCGGCCCCCGGGCCGTAGTTTGGAGACCCCTGATGTAAAGGAACAATATTTTAAAATATTCTTGCCCATTTGGGCAAAAATCAGACTACCTTTTGGACTGATTTTCCTTTAAAGGTAGCTGTCAAAATTGTGCATCAAATAAAAGGCTGAAGAGAGAATTGAGCAAATCGAAAGAAAAAGCAAAATCTAAAACTTTCTACCCTCTATTATAAAATGGTGCAAACAACAATCAAAGGAGAGATTGATAGCACCAGAATAAAAGCAGTATAATTTTCTCCTGCATCATTATTCATCATGACATTCCAGAAATAGAAGCCCAGATACATTTTAACTATATAGTTATTTCCATTACGCCCATCAATATCTAGACTACTAAAAAGAGGAAATGGCACACACAGAGGGAATAAGGCAAAATGGTGAATAGTGTGAAAGAAAAGCATGCTGCACTGCAAATGCTATAAAGACAAAGGTATCCAAACTATCCTTACAGGATAGTCACAAGGAGATGGGGATGGAAACGCAGAGGCAAAACTAGCATCTCTTTGTGCTTTCTTTGATCTCCCTGTCAACAATACACAGAGGATCTATTTCACCTCTCATTTCTACCAGTGTAAACTTGAGCTGGCAACCTAAGTGAAAGGAGAATCAGGCTTCTAGATGGCTCACACTTACATGGATCTACCTGCTATTGAGAGGAGGAGAGGGATTTATCTGAACTGGTATTTGTGGGGTGAAAGGAATGCTGAACCACTGTGCCAGAGATGCTGACCCACTGAATACAATGAAAGGACCATGTAATATGCCTTTCTATTTCTAACAGCTTCTGAAATCAATGGTAAAGCATTTCTACCTATTTTACTTTTTACTGTAAAACTATTTGCCATAGCTCATTTAAAGGACTCTATGTAAAGGCATTTAATGTAACTATACTTGTCCAGAGGAGCTCTCTCATTGCTTATGAGCACTAGAGGACCAGATAGTTATATAAAGGGGGCGCTTTGCTCTGAACCACACCTTCCCTTCCTTATGCCACCCTCCTGACAAAGGGAAGAAAACTTCAGGACTGTGTCTAGACTGCATCCCTTTTCCATAAAAGGGATGCAAATTAGACACATCGCAATTGAAATGAAGCTGGGATTTAAATCCCCCCCGCTTCATTTGCAGAAACATGGCTGCCGCTTTTTTCCGGCTCGGAGCTTTGCTGGAAAAAAGCACCAGTCTAGACGGGGATCTTTCGGAAAATAAAGCCTTTTCTGAAAGACCCCTTATTCCTTATTTTAGGAGGAATAAGGGATCTTTCGGAAAAGGCTTTATTTTCCAAAAGATCCGTGTCTAGACTGGCGCTTTTTTCCGGCAAAGCTCCGAGCCGGAAAAAAGCGGCAGCCATTTTTATGCAAATGAAGCGGAGGGGATTTAAATCCCCACTTCATTTGCAATTGCGATGTGTCTAATTTGCATCCCTTTTCCGTAAAAGGGTTGCAGTCTAGACACAGCCCAGGTGTATTGCACTGAACTAGATACTACATCTACACTGCAGAGTTTTTGCACAAAAACTTGCGGAGCGTCCACACTACAAGTGCGTTCTTGTGCAAGAAAAAGTACAGTAAATTGTAAGAACACAGGAATAAGCGAGAAATAAGCCTTTTTGCACCAGAGCTCTGGTGCAAGAAGGATGTGTGGATGGGAACCGGAGTTTCTTGCGCAAGAAACCTCTATGGTTAAAATGGCCATCAGAGCTTTCTTGCACAAGAGAGCGTCCACACTGCCATGAACACTCTTGTGCAAAAGAATATGGCAGTGTGGACATGCCTTTGCGCAAGAACTCTTGCTCAAAAAGTCCTTTTGCAAGAAGCCTGCAGTGTAGACGTAGCCCCAGAGTCTTACCTCTCAATATTATGAGGTTGTTTTTATACAGGGAAGAACACAGGTTATAACTGACATACCATTAGTCTTCTAAATACCTATAACTTATTTTATGCCAAGTAAAAACTCTTGTAGGGGGAAAAATGTCATCCATGTTTTGGAGCTTAAAGTGTCAATTTAGTACATTTCCCCTATTTTTGCCCCACATTTCAGATATTTTAGCCTGAATGAACATTGTCCCTTCTTGAAGGGCAAGCAGGAAGCAAAAAAGAGAAATCGATGAGGAAGGCTAGGAGAAGGAGAAAGAAGAAGTGTAACTCCCCACATGGACATTCTTATTCTGGATTTTTTTTTTTTTTTTGCTAACCCTATGTCGCTTTGGAAGGGATTAAGCTAAATCGAAAAAGTCACTCTTACTCTGGAATGAGAATGTCCACATAGGGAGTTATACCTCTAACTGGTTAAACTTTCCTGTCTAGACAAACTCATAGACTCTTGGCTGATCATAAAAAAGTCTATACTTGGTTTAAACATTGTTTCGCTAGAACTGATTTCTAGCAGAGTGGCCTCCTTTACACGGAGTTGTTTTTGCATTAAAGTATCCCATCAATGCAGTGCTATGCAATGGGAGCTCTTATATGCAAAAGGCTCAAGCTGCCACTGACATGCTGAGCATTCTAGATTAATCCTGAGCAGGGTTAGGAGACACATTGGTTAAAATATTGGTTCCCACAGATACCTTGTTTTCAGCAGAACTCTCACTGCTGCTATCTCCAATGGAGCTGACCCATCATTATTGTGAGACAGGACCAGGACAAAACAGAGCGTTTAAAAAAAATCATTTTGTATCTGAGATACCCAGATATTTAACATAGTTCAGTCACATCCACAAGACCTATGTCAGAAATAAAACCACTGTTCTATAACTAGGCTCACTTAGGGTTCGTCTGCAGAGTGCCACATAGCTTGAAATAAGCTACGCATTTTGAGCTACGCAAATTGGGTAGCTTATTTTGAGATAGTCTATTTCGAAATTTGGCACTGTCTACACAGTGCCAAATTTCAAAATAAACCTCTATTCCGATAAATCCTTTAATCCCCTTGGAACAAGGTTTACCAGGACATCAGAATAGCAAGCCCGTTATTTCAAATACATTTCAAAATAACGGGCTTGTTACTAAGATGCGGAAAACACTATTTTGCGATACCAGACATATGCTGAAATAGCCCCGCTGCCTAAATGTACCCTTAGAAGCCTGTTGAAGAGGGGACCTGTTGGTAAAAGGTATCACTCACCAAAGAGTGTGTGCACCCTCTGTGGATGTGGCAGGGTGGGACAGGAGGAGGAAGAGAGAGCTAACAATATCCAATAGAACAATATCCAATTGTGGAATTTTTTCAACTGATGTATTTTGAACTTCCCACTGACATTAAAGTCTTATGCCTCTATAGCAGGGTACATTAAACATCAGCCAAGTGGAATTGCCTGGGCTAATCCCTAAACCTCTGTGAAAGTAGAATTTGAATGTGAAACATTTTGGAAGAAATGAAAAGCGGTATAAATATCCACTCCCCTTCAACGGTCACTGAAGGGAAGTAATTACAAAAAAAAAAAAAAAAAGATTTTAAAGAAATCTGAAGCCTTGTTAACTGTGCCATTTAAAACTTCCTTGGTTTGATGTGACATCAGACAGTGCTGCATATCCCATTGCATCCTTATATGTAGGGGTTTCTTTTTAACAGGGTGCTAAAATCCTGACTGATTGAATAAAAGTTGTGATGGCATCTCTTATTGTGTGTTTGGTTTTGTAATGTAGTTTATAGAGTCTGTAATTAGTTGTTTTATCTACATTATATGTAATAGTGATCGCTGCTGCAGAATAGTACCGAGGAACTCTGTGAATCTAGCCATAAGGTTCATCTGAAATTTAGACTGTGGACTCTAATCTCTTCATTTCTATTGGTTTTAGGATTGTACTGCTTCCATTAAGTTCCTTCTGATTTACACAACAGGTGAAACTAGAAGTCAGGCCCTGAGTTTTTACACAGAGAAAAATGAATTGGAGATATTGAACTTGTAGCCAAGGTTGATAAGTTGTTCTGCATATTCTCTCATTAGCCTTTCAAAACTAGGTTCCAAACACACTTTCAGTCACATGACAATATGTTTAGTGTCCCATCCTAAGCTGCAGGAGGACACCAGTTCACAGCACAATTCAGTAACGATACTTCACACTTACAAAGCGCTTTTCATCTTCAAAGCCTTTTGAAATTGTTTAATTAAATATCAGCATTTCTCAAGGTAGAGCAGGTGTGGGTGGAACAAAGTCCCCACTAGTCTCCCTTAATCTGTTCTGCCTATATGGCTGGATCAAAAGGGTGCAAGATTAGCTTCACTTTCCTGAAGGCCAACTCAACTAGTTAATCCATCCTCATAAACCTCCTCTGTTAGGATTCTCTTGTACAGACGGTAAAATTGAGCTTTTCATCCAAGGCTCTCAATGTGCTCACAGAAATGGGTATTGCAGTTTCCATTTTACAAAAGGAGAAACTACTGAGGTGTGGGAGATTAATTGAGTTGCCCACGTTCATGCAGTGAGTCAGCAGACTCACAATTTGGCTCCATGGTCTCTGCTCTAACCACGAGACATTGGAACCTCATTCAGTAAACCCACTGAACTCTTACAGTTAAATATGTTTATTCATCCATCTGACCTATAGGAGCCACATTACTGTTGAATTGGAACACCTCCCAAATACATAAAAAAGAAACAACCATTTCTTTCATACTCTTTTTTTCCTATCGCCCAGAAGAAATAGTTTGATTAATTTATATTTGTATTGATTATATAGTCCGAGTTTGAGGCCAGAAGACACCACTGAATCATCTTCCCTGACTCCCTGTATAGCACAGGCCAGCTACACCACCCGGTGCCCACACATTGGTTTAATTTCAACTGTGGTTCAAAGTATTACAGCCACAAGAGACTAGATGTTTATGTGGCACAGCGACAAAACAGCCAGTGTCACAGTAGGTCTCCATACCGTCACAAACACATGTAAGGAGGTAGGTATATCTACTGAAAATACGTTCTTACCGTCTGTATCTGGTGGGTTGGTCACCAGCTAAGGTGAAAAAGCAGGATTTCTATCAGATAAATTTAGATTAATCTGTTTAAATATAAACCGAGTTTTGTCTCATTCAGAATGGGCCTCCTAACACCATTCTGAACTGAATGCAAAGGAAGTCCTGTAAGGACTTCAGAAAAAAGAAGGAAGAGAAAAAGAGTGTGTCTAATGTAAACCTTCTCTTGAGGTGCATATTAAAGGTTTGCTTGAGTCTATTTGGCAGGACAAAGAAGAGGCTCAGGCACTGTTCATTCACTGAGGAAGTAAAAGGACAGTGCATTTGCTTCATGAAAAAGTGGTCTCAACTAGGTATGGTTGAAAATGTTGCCAAGAACTCTAGGTTAGACAAGATCCTTCAGGGGTGGTGGACTCTTTATCAATGAAGGTGCTAACTTTTTTCTGAATGGTATCCTTCCTGCCTTATCCATCCACTGACTTTGATCTTTATCTACTCAGGTTTAGCACCCTTTGTCCTGATACTTTATGCATAGAGGTAGGATACTTTATGCACAGAAAGACAGAACATCTTTCTTCCCCCCCCCTCCCTTCCCGACCACCTTTCCCTTCTCCTATTTATTTCGAGTTTCCTTATCCTCTAATCATAACTCCGGGTCATCTGAAGAAGTGGGCTGTGCCCATGAAAGCTCATGATACCATCTACATGTTTTGTTAGTTTATAAAGTGCTACCAGACCATTTGCTTGCTGTTCTTTATCTGTAACAGACTAACTCAGCTACCCCTGAAGCTTCAGAGAGGAGGTTAACCTGTCAGTCACGTTTAGTCTCTAGCAAGTGTTATGATTTTGTTTTACGGTAAAACCTCAAAGTTACGAACACCAGAATTAAGAATAGACCAGTCAATCAGACATCTCATAATCATAATCAGGCAGCAGCAAAGATGCACAAGCAAGCAAGCAAGCAAGCAAACAAATACGGTATAATGCTGTGTTAAATATAAACTACAGGGTGAACCTCTCTAGTCCAGCAACTTCTGTGGTCCAACATGATTTTTGTTAGCTGGATGTCCACTTATCATGGGTGTAGCCAAGTTTCCTGTGGTCCCATAAAGTTTGTTTACAGCCACCATCCTGGTTCTCAATTTCCTTTGCTGTTATTTAGCTCTAATTTACCCCTAAGACTACATTTAGACTACAGGCTTCTTTTGGAAGAAGCTTTTTTCAGAAGACATCTTCTGAAAACATTTTTTCTGAAAGAGAGCATCCACACTACAAAAGTGCATCAAAAAAGCCATCTGCTTTTTTGAAAGAGAGTGTTTAGACTGAATGGATGCTCTCTCTCTCATGTAAGCTGTGATTGCTATGGATGGAATGGCCACCAGGGCACCTGTGCTTTTTCCTCTTTCCTCTTCTTCCAAAAGAAATCCCTCTTTTCCGTTTACACACACCTTTTTGTGAAACAGCTCTTTTGCAAAATGGCTTCTTCCTCAAAGACGGAGGATTACCAACACCAGAAAAACCCCTCTGTTCTTTCGATTTTCTTACAGAAGAACACAGTTGCAGTGTGGACATTCCTCAAGTTTTGTTGGAAAAATGGCAATTTTCTGAAAAAAACTCTGTAGTGTAGACATATCCTAAATTTTTTCTAACAGCCCAGTAAGCAATGGAAGAGCTGCTAGATAATATTTACCTCCCAGGGTTTGGCAAATTCTGTAGTTTGGCACTGCCCAGGTCCCGAGGGTAATGGACTAGAGCAGTGTTTCTGAAAGTGTGCCGCAAAATCACTTTGAGAAACACATTAACTGGCCGCCCCAGTTTGTTTATTTACTGGCGCCATGGCCACGGAGCCTCGTGGCTCCCATTGGCTCTGTTTCATCCTTTGCTGCCAAGGGGAGCTGCAGGAAGTGGTGACCCGGCCCATGCCACTTCCCGTGGCTCCTCTTGGCTGCAAAGGATGAAATGGAGCCAATGAGAGCCGCGAGACAGACTTACGTACCAAGATATAATTAGTAAGATGGTGTGTGCTGCTCCTTTGGGAACAGCAGGCCTGGTAATTCTATGAGCATTCGGTGGATAAGGGGCTGGACACTTCAGGGAATGCTTGGCGCTACCTGCACATAGAGAGCAAGGTCTGTACTGGATCTTGGGCGGGACCAACAATACTAACAACTAACAGGTGGTGTGGAAACTTTTTCCCCAGCTTCTTCATTAGCTTGCCTAGAAAAGTGAAGTTATGTATTGGGTGATATTTTGTCTAGTGCCAACCAATAATGACTGTATTATTGGTTGTATCATTGCTTGTTTTAGGGCAACATATAGACTCCCTTCATCAGAAGAGACAATGGCAATCTGATAGGGCTTCTCTACCACTGAAATGCTATAATGACACAGCTGCAACACAGCAGCTACACCACTCTAATGGGATTTCCCCTCCCATAGAGGCAGTAGGGAGGTCGACGGAAGAATTCTTCCATCATCCTGGTGGTATCTGCCTCAGGGGATAGCTCAGTATAAACTACAGTGCTCAGGGGAGGGAAATTTTTCACACCCCTAAGCACCACAGTTGAGTCAACCTAACTTTTTAGTGTAGATCAGGTCTTATTCAGGTTCCTAGGTGTTCTCCACTCTCTTCTCAGAGTCCTAGGTGGTGGCCCCAATTGACATCTATGCTTCCACAAGAGGTCTTGTTATTTGCGGGTTATTTATTGAAGCAACTAAGCAGAATGTTGAAGATCTGATTATTCATTTATGTTTTTAAAAACAAGAGATAGATAAGACCTGCTTCTCCTATTCATTGGGATATTGCATGCTTAGTAAAAGTAAATAAAAACAAACCTCCTAGCACTCCAGATTATCCACATACAGGATCTGAGAGATAGGTATGAAAATGTAACTATGGCTCTTGAACCACAGGACAAAAGGATCCTCTTATTTCCAGAGTCTGCATAAACATAAATTAAGAAATAGGGTTCCATCTTATAACAAGGCCTTCTAACAGGAATCGGAGACATTGTAGGTATATTCTGGTTAAAATGCAGATCCATCTCATAATGGGAAACTATGGGTTTTTTGACAAAGCAACCCCCTTCAGTTAGTGATCCCAAACTAGAATGCATGCAAATGTATTTCAGGACCTGCAAGTTAAATACATAAATCTAACATACATATTAGACTATTTTGAAATTTAGGAATCCGTGTATGAATATATTTGGTAACACACTTGGGATTTTTAATGCGAGTTAGTTTACTCCTTTGCGTGGGAATTGAAAGAGAAACAAGAGCTGCATAATAGGAGACAGAATTTTCACCCAAAAGTTCAAACTTGTCCTAACAAATGCTGAATCCATGATGAGAACGCCAGCCATCTGGAAAATTGTAACAGTATCAGTGAACTTCTAAAGCTTTTTTCTTCAAATCTGAGCTCGTTGCTAGGATTGGGTTAATAACGTGGACTGCCAAAGATGTAAATTGTCATGTGTCAAATTCTGGGGCCACACAGAGAGAAATGAGAACTGAATTTGTTCCAGAGTGCTTTCTCTGGAGAATATTGCATGGACATCCTGAAATTTTACATTAAAGATTGTTTTCTAAGGGCATTAATTTTTATTACCCCATTGTATTCCTGCTCTTCACAATTCCCTTCCTACATTATCTGTTATAATTCTCAATTGTTGACTTTGTTATACTATGAAATACATTAAAATAATCAAAATCACTTGATACTTCAGTACTCAAGGAAGGACAAACGTGTGATCTCATTGCTTGTTCAAGACGTACTCTTTTTTTCCTGCTCAGATTTGAGACGGACATTCCTCCCCATTCCAACAATGCGATCTTATCACAGGTACTTGGCCAGCATTCTACACTTTCATTTTTATTGTGTGGGTTCTGAGCCTCTGATGCAAACAGTCTGCCAAACATCCTCCCTCAACAGTATGTGATTCTCTTCCCACCCCACCCCACCCCACCCCACCCCACCCCACCACCTCAAGCTCCAGCCAGCTTCCATTGTTTTCATGTCAAGGGCGTGAAAAGGATCTTTTTGCCAGAGCAGCAGTTTAAAGAGTAAGCCTTGAAAGCATACTTGAGGTCTGCAGAGCAACTATCCGTCTCTTCACAAGGCCAGAGACGAGGGATAGTTCCTTGTAGTTTAAATAAAAATGGGCAAATGGAACTAAATGATGGGACCAAAATTACCCAATAATAACGCGTTTGGGGTCCGCTCTCCCCTGGCCACTTGCTCCCCCGCCGGGGCCCAGCTGAGCGGTGCTCACGCTGCGCCACTCAGCTGGGCCCCGGCGGGAAGGGAAGGGAGGCGGGGCGCTGACGTACACGGCCAGGGGGCGTGGCCGTGTACGTCAGCGTTACAGACTCACAGACACTGGGCTACTATATATATGATAAATCCATCCACAGTATTTCTCATTTGTCAAACTTGTGACACCAAATTCCAGAATTTGGCTATGTATTTGGAAAGGAAGCATGTCCTTTGATTAACTCTAAATTTATTACACTGGATTCATTAAACATGCCCTTGTTTATTTGCATTATACAACAAGAAAAAACAAAACAGTGGGAAATTATTTTTCTCGCCCCATAATTTTTTTAGTTACTACTCTTCTTCATAGTTTTAAATTCCTCAGTCTTATCTCCTTTAGCTTTTCTCCTTACCAGCCCCTCATAATGTATATAGACTACAGGCAGTCCCCGGGTTACGTACAAGATAGGGACTGTAGGTTTGTTCTTAAGTTGAATTTGTATGTAAGTCGGAACTGGTACATATTGTAGGGTAAACTCTAGCCAAACATTTTTTTTAGTTTTGGATAGCATAGGGAAAGGTTAACTCCCCTCTAATGTTTGTTTTGCTGTCTGTTCCCCTGTTCAGAAGATTTCACATCTATTTCTGTCCCTGTGACAAACTCAGGACTAAAGGAGTAACTCATCAAATACCAAACAGCTCTGCACCATGCTTTGAGCTAATAGCTTTATTTCCACACACCACCCAGGGTTCTAGGAGGAGGGTCCTTTTTTTGCTAACACAATGAGGCCAGCACTTTGTTTGTTTTGGTGGAGTCTTTGTTTGCCCAGGGAGCCCAGCATGTATAGGGGGAGGAGGGGCGGAGAGGCTGCTTTTGTCTGCTGTTCGGCAGCCTGTTGCTCAGGGGAGGGGGCAGCCTGTTGCTGGCAGGGGGGGAGGGGGAGGTGTGCAGGATGCGAGGCTGCGGGGGGGGGGGGGGGGAAGCGGGCGTGGGGAGGCACTTTTCCTCTGCCCGGCAGCTCTGCCGGATCCCTGTCCCTGTGGCCAGCTGCTGCAGGCAGAGGCCAGTTGGAGCCGGCCGAAGAGCAGGAGAAGGTGGATTCTAGGACCCAGGTGAGCGAGCCCCGGGGACGCTGCTGCGCTCCGGGAGCCCAGCATGTATAGGGGGAGGCGGGGCAGAGAGGCTGCTTTTGTCTGTTCTGCAGCCTGTTGCTCAGGGGAGGGGGCAGCCTGTTGCTGGCAGGGGGAGGCACTTTTCCTCTGCCCGGCAGCTCTCCGGGACCCCAGTCGGAGCCGGCCCGAGGAGGAGGAGGATCCTAGGACCCAGGTGAGCGAGCCCCGGGAATGCTGCTGCGCATGTGCGGGAGTTGCCTCACCCCGTTCGTATCTAGGGATCCGACGTAAGTCGGATCCACGTAAGTCGGGGACTGCCTGTACTATCCTTCTATAAACAACTCTTATCAAGCCTTTAACTTTTCTAATCACTACTAATTTTTTTTCCAAGAGGTGACCAAAATGGGACACTATATTCCAGGCTATCGTGAGTCTATATAGTGTCACTTTATATTTTCAAGCTTAATTATTATCCCCTTTTTAATGCAGGTACGTATCTTATTAATAGTATCATTCCCAGCTGCTATGCCCCCAGCAAACATCCTCCTTGAGCTATCTATAGTGACCCTGAGATTTTTTTCCTTCAAACAGTCTTGGAGTCTTTAAAGTGCTTATGGGAAGTCCAGACTATTTTGCCAATGTGAATTATCTGACACTTGTTCAAATTAAGCTGAATCTCCATTGTGTTACTCAGTCCAAGAAGATGTTTGCATATGAGTTCTCAGAATTCTACTCATCATTTACTGATCAAAACACAAAATAACAATTGTGTTATAAACTCACTTCACTAAAGGCTTGATCAAAAGCTCACTGAGATCAATAGGATTCTTTCTACTGACTTCATGGTTTTGAATCAGATCCCAGCTCACATTCTGCTCCCTCCTCTAAATCAGTGGCTCTCAACCGTTCCAGACAGCTGTATCCCTATGTTACACTTCATTTAAAAATATTGTACTTACATTTCAATAGATAGCATACAGAACAATATAAACAAGTCATTGCATGAAACGTTCATTTGCACTGACTGCACCCGTTGCAAAACCAGGCAAATATTTAGCTGAGTTGAAGTACCTCCAGAAGACCTCTACATACCCCTAATTGAGAATCATTGCTGTAAAACATAAGTAAACATTTATTTGGTTACTAATTTCTTACTGCCAGTCCAACATTACAACTACCAACCCACTACTAATTTCACTCTAATTTGAGGAGGTGCCAGTAATTACTTATTATATTGTTTTGTAGAGCACGTGATGCAGTGGCATAGCAAATATATATGGTCCTGAATCTTCTGCTTAGCTGAGATGTAATCCATGCCAAGACATGACCCCTCCTCTTACACTGATTATTTATCTTCCTTGAAGTTTCTTATAAAGGACTTCACCAAAGGTTTTCAAAGTCTAAATAGTGGTGTCTTGGCAGACATGATATACCTATTTCATTGACTTTTTCAAAGCATTCTCACAGTGTGGAAAGACACAGTGGATCTTCCCTTAAAGCCACACTAACTTGACCTTATATGGTTCTATGTGCCAAATTTTGCACTTTCCTTTCCTTATTTACAGCTCAATTGTCTCAAAGTAAAGTAGAGAGTCAACAATCTGTAATAGGCTCCATCTGATTAGTTTTAGGCTATTTGGAAAGTCACTTATGTGGTGCCTGTCTTCAGAAACTCTTGCTCTTTTCACAGCTATTTCATATATATTACACTTGGGGTCTAATCCAAAACCCAATGGAAAAAAAATCACTGGGAATCTTTCAACTGATTTCACGAGACTTTGGTTCAGATCCCATACTGAGTATGTAAGTATTTTATTTATTTCAGAACTCTTAGATGAATACTGGTACTTTAAATAGGCCTGTTTTTTTTTAATTGAATTTTGGTTACTCAAGTAACTATATATTTCCCCCCCTTAGACATATCAATCTCTATTGAAGTGGCAGACATTAAAAATTGCATTTTAAATGTCAAAATTTCCATTAGAGAGACAAGGTGGATGATGTGATACCTGTTATTGGACCTACTGCTCTAGGTGAGAGAGAGATGCTATCATTCTATATCTGACCTATCAGTCCTCATGCGCAAATGAAACCCGAGCAACACTTTCAAAAGACAACCTTGGAAGCTTAAATTAGTAACTTTGCTAGACAGATACACACAAAAACATGGACTCAATAGAGCCACTGGATTTATGGCTTTACTTCAGTCAATAACCCACGAACAAACTCCCCCATCAGCTGCTTTTCCACCCCTTTTTCTTTCTCCCTACGACTGGAGGGGTGTTAATGAGCCACCTCCACTTGAATGGTCCCTTGAAATGTGTGTTAGTTACTTATGCTGAACAGTCTGTTCCTCCTTGTATTTAGCTGTGACACACTGAGTATGTTTCTCAAAGCTGAAAAAGAGCTCTGTGAAGCTCAAACACATCTCTCTTCTCCCCTACAAAAGCTGGTCCAATAAAAGAGAGTACCTCACCCACCTTGTGTCTCTGCTATCCTGGGAGCAACAAAGCTGCAGCAACATTTCATATGAACTTTCCGTTACACATGTTGCAAACATCCATTCACCAGTGGCAAGTAGGGGACTTTTCTCAGTGAATACAAATGGCTAATCCATCAATTTCTAACCACATTTTTAAAAAATGGGGTTTCTAGGCAGCTAGGATTGTGAATACTGGTAGGACTACCCAGACCTGTACAAGAAACTCTTTCAGAAATTTTCTGCCTCAGTTAACAGTGATGCATCATGTGACTTGCTTTTCCCTTGGAAAAGCTGTCTTTTCATTTTCTTTCCCCCCACAAAATCCATCACACCTTCCCCTCTGGTCCTCTTGACCCACCATTTTGCTTGCTCCCCAGAGTGAAGGTTCTTCTAGATGGCTTCTCTATTTTGAAGAGGTTTTTCACAGCAGCAACAATAGCATCAGGGATTTGTCTGTCACCCTCCGCTGGAAGCTACAGTGGTGGGCCAATGAGCCTGCAGGCTCTGGCTGTGGAACAGTTGGGAACGTGGGAAGCCAACTAGTGGCCAGTTGGAGACCAGATCCCCTTTGTCCTTGGAGGTGGGCAGCCTCTTAGGGTGCTGTGTGAGGGTCAAGACTAGGGCCAGGTGTGCACGCAAGAGAGCCAGCCTACATTTCCCCTGGCTGTTGAGGGGAAGGCAGAGCAGATATTGAGTGGTTAGTGCCTATCTGGTCAGGGTGGGGAGTTCAAAGAAGTGAGGCTGGGACTGACCTGGCAGCTTCTCAGACAGTTGCCACACCAAAAATGTATTATCTTTTCTCATGTCTGTGCCCCTCCTTCCTTGGCATCATTCATCTGTGCCTGTCAGAGCATATAGAAGATGCACCAGAGGTCACTCACCCCCAGCCACTCCAGCAGCGAATTAGAGAAGAAGAGGTGAAGTGAAGACAGGGGCTCCAGTCTGGCACTCAATATGGGCCCATTGAAAATCAGGCCGGGCTGGACATGTAGTAAGGATGAGTGAAAAAGCAGCTGCATAATTTGCTCTCAGTGCCACAGCAGCACAGTCCCACATTGCCTTTTCCTACTGTGCTTTGTGGGAAAGGGCATGGGGTATCCCCTGTACCCTCCTGTGGCCACTGGTAGCAACAGCTGCCTCCGCTGTGGCAAAGAGAGCATCCCTGTTGGCTCAGTGCCAGATAGAGAGAGGACTGGAAGTTAAAGATGTTAAAAAGGGCCAGGCTTAGCATTCATGGATGGGCAGGCAAACAATTTTATGTCCTCTCACCCCAGACAGACCTGATTGATTGTCAATACCCAGCCTTTCAAAGCCAGTGCACAGGACACTTCGCAAATGGAAGGTGGTCATAGATTCTGCCTCCCCACAGTCGTCTGGGCAACAGGAAATGGGTGAGATGTAGGAGCCTGTTCGCTCTGTCCACTAGTCACAAGGTCACGTAAACTTTGGGGAGAGTGTCAGTAATGGGCATACACTTTAAAAAAAATCATGGACATATTTCTGTAGCTTTTTACAAAATGTATTCTGATTAAATTTATGTTTGGAATTAAAATTTAACTTGACAGTACTGCAATGGCTGCTAATTTCCAGGAAAAAGTCCTCTTAAAAGAGGATTTTCTTCATACACCTCCTCAGTAAAATCCAATATATATATATATATATATATATATATATATATATATATATATATATATATAGTAACTACAGTGCTTGGAGTGGCTATGTGATCTGACCACAATTTAATTCTTTTCCTACCTCACTTTAATTCTACATTGTACTTCTTCTCTGCGAAGAAGGTAGGTTTGTATTCTCTAGTCTAGCACCCTTGGGACCAGACGGGTGCCAAACGAGAGAATTTGCCAGACCATGGGAGGTCAATATTATCTAGCAGCATTACCAACACTTCCAGTGCTTACTGGGCTGTTAGAAGACATTTTGGGGTAAATTAGAGCTAAATAACAGCTCAGAGCACAGAGCGCCAGGACTGGTGGTTGTAAACAAACTTTATGGAACCACAGGAAACATCCAGCTAACTAAAATCATGCTGGAACACAGATGTTGCTGGACCAGAGAGTGCCAGATTAGAAAGGTTCAACTTCTGTGAATGGCAATCAGAACTTTCTTGCACAGCAGTGTCCGAGCAGTGTGGACACTTTCTTGCGCAAAAGCACATCGCTTTTGCAATGTGCTTTTGAGGTGTGGACGCGCTTTTGTGCAAGAAGTTTTTGCGGAAGATCTCTTCTGCAAAAAGCTTCTTGGACAAAAAGCCTGCAGTGTAGACATAGCCCTATAGATGCCTTCCAGTCTCACATACAGCACTATCAGCTGGCAGAACTGAGGCTCCAACTATTACTTCTTTTTGAAGAGAGTTCTTACTTGATATCTTTGGGCACAAGTACCTTATAAGAGTAGAGATCCCCACTGCCAATACTCAAAGGAAAATGTAGTTTATAAAACACTCAGAAAACCATACATTAAAACCAAACAGTTCTTCTATTAAAAGACACGATTTTGCATGACATGAAATAAGTTGCTGCAAACATTTTTTCCAAAATGCTAAGCTTTGCTGTTCCTATTGTACAGCAGCATACAAACACCATCCAAAACCATTAACTTCTATTTTCCTAAACAACCTTTTTTCCTAAACTTCCTCTTGTGCAGAGAACTTGCATGCCAAGTTTCATTTTATTCCCAAAACAAACATTGATTGCTCACAGCCTCCTGATATTAGCCAACATCCGGGCTGCCCCCGAATCATTCTTTTTACTGTTTTGTAATGTTGCTGAGAGCAATGCAAAGAAACAGTTTGAGTGGAAAAGTGCAGAAAAAAAAATCTGCGGGTTAAATGTTCAACTTGACAATTATGATCATTATTTATTTGTATTATTGTAGTGTCTCTGAGCCCCAGACTTGGACCAGGATCCCCTTGTGCTGGGCACTGTATAACCAGAACATAAAACAGATAGCCCTACCCTAAAAAGTTGACAATCCAAATGGCAAAATGCAACCTGAACTCATCTCTATGTGGCTAATCAAGGCATATGGGCTATCTGTGAGACACTGTGTTGAGGTGCAGAGAAAGGTTTAAAGTAGAACTGAGCAAAAATCAAAATTCTGGATTCAAACACTCCCAAACTTCAGGAGGGTTTTGAAATCCAAACTCTGATCAGAATCTGAATTCTGTAAATAATCCAATAGTTATCACACCCAACATTCCAGATTAACACACCTCAGAACTGAGAGTGATTGAAGTCCAGATCCACTCTTTGGCTTCCACTCATCTTCTTCACATTTCATCAGGTTCTAGAGAAACCTTTTGGGAAAGGGATACTTTATGCCAAGAACATGAATTCCACCAGTGACCCATGACTGACAGTGAAAAAATATAACATTTTGGGAGGAATTAGATTCAACTAAAGGTTGATATGAAAACTAGCAAGTGAATTATCATTTAAGAAAACATGACTGTCAGTAAAACTTGAAATCAATTAACCCAAACCTTCATAATCTTTAATGGTCCAATTAAAAATGGAATCAGACCTGACCCAACTCCAATCTTGGCTTTGCACAATAACCAACGTTGAAAGGTTTTATAAAACAAAAGCCATCACCTCTGTTTTGCCCATGTACCAGGTTACATAAACATTTTCATATTGTAAGAGAGAGCACATATTTATTTTTGGACTAAGCAAATCTAACTAGGTAGACCTGAGCTATGTTTGTTGCAAGTATCAACAGTGTGTCCATCATTGTAGTGTCTGCGCACACTTGCATCTGTGTGTTATACCAACTTTACCACAGATAAACTGAAGATGAGTGATTTGCCCCAAGTCACACAAACAATTAATATGGAATAGAACCCAAGAGTCCTGGTTTGTCAGTCTCCTTTTTTAAGAATCTGATCATGGAGACATCTTATTAATGTGAATAGAAAAAAGGAAATCCTTGGGAACACTCATCCGATTTATTTAATCTGCATTAAATATCTCTTGTATCACCACAGTCCCTGAAGATATGCTCTTGCTCACCATAAGAGCAGGACCAGAGCCTAATTTATCTGTGCATTTGATTTCTTGAAAGGACAGGCAAGGTGTTCAATCTCACAGCATGAAGGAGAGCTGCATCATACACATGCACCGATAATGTAATAAACTGAAATTATTTTTAATCCAAATAGAATTAACATGGGACAAAAATAGAATCCGATTAATTAGGTCTGACTTGTTTATAATAGTTTCCTCAGTAGTAACCCAAGACAGAATCAGAAAGGGACCTGTCTACATTCACACAGTGCCATCCGATGACCATGTCTCCTTCCCAAGCTTCAAAGAATGATTAGTCATAATTTGAGAGTTAAAATAAATATCCATGGCCAGATTGGTGAAGTTTAATAAGGATAAATGCAAAATACTCCACTTAGGAAGTAACAATCCATTTCACACATACAGAATGGGAAGTGGCTTTCTAGGAAGCAGTAGTGCTGAAAGAGATGAAGGGGTCATAGTGAACCACAAACTAAATATGAGTCAACAGTATGATATTGTTGCTGAAAAAGCAAACATGATTCTGGGATGCATTAACAGGAGTGTTGCGAGGAAGACATGAAAAGTCATTCTTCTGCTCTACTCTGCGCTAGTTAGGCCTCAATTAGATTATTGTGTCCTGTTCCGGATACCACATTGTAAGAAAGATGTGGAGAAATTGGAGACGGTCCAGAGAAGAGCAACAAAAATGATTAAAGGTCTAGAAAACATGAGTTACAAGGGAAGGCTGAAGGAATTGGGCTTGTTCAGTTTGGAAAAGAGAAGACTGAGAGGGGACGTGATAGCGGTTTTCAGGTATCTAAAAGGGTGTCACAGGGAAGAGGGGGGGAAATTGTTCTCCTTGGCCTCTGATGACAAGACAAGAAGCAATGGGCTTCAACTGCAGCAAGGGAGGTTTAGATTGGACATTAGGAAAAATTTCCTAACTGTCACGGTGGTTAAACACTAGAATAAATTGCCTGGGGAGGTTGTGAAATCTCCATCACTGGAGATATTTAAGAGCAGGTTAGACAGACATCTATCAGGGATGAACTAGACCAGGGTTTCTTAAACTTTTTAAGACCGAGGAACACCAAACAATTTTTTTTATGAGGAAATCAAGGATTTTTGGTTGAGGAAAAAAAAGGTGTGTGTGTGGGGGGGGGGAAGGGTCAGGGGAAAAGTTATTGAGGAAAAAAGGTTGCCTGCCCCTTTAAGGGTGGCCATTTTGAATTCAGTTGTTCTCCGGGGCACACCTTCGACTGCCTCGCAGCACACCGGTGTGCCACAGAACACAGCTTAAGAAACACTGAGCTAGGCAGTGCTTGGTCCTGCCATGAGGGCAGGGGACTGGACTTGATGATCTCTCGAGGTCCCTTCCAGTCCTAGTATTCTATGATCCTATGATTGTGTCTAACCCATGCACAGAGATCAAGCAAGGTGGGAGAAGTACTGCTCAAGGGGCATTGCCTCCTTTGTCTTCCCAAACCCCGGGTTCAGTTGTGGAACCTGTAGACTGCTATCTGTAGCTGCCCTTTAATACACCAGCTATTCTAAACAGGGCAGAGGCATGGCTTTCAAATTAGCAGACCCTGCATTTTCCAAACTGTTTTAGAAGCATATGAGACCATGTCAGTGTCTGAAGAGCTCTAAACAGCTTAAGTGGTGGATGTAAAGATTCAAATATTTTATATATTACTTCACAGTTTTCCTACAAGCAATTTTTCTGACAAATACATCACTGTGGTACACAATTGCCAAAATATACTGGCCCCACCCTGTAACACTCTCTCGCGTGTTTAATCCTTATGACTTCACTGGATGAGTAAAGGCTGCGTGGGGTTGGTCATGTGTTTGAAGAGCATACTTTAAACACTTGTTCATCACAATAAACTTTCTGCTTCTCCCCCGCCCGCAGCCTTAAGTTTTAAGATAGAGCCTTTCAAGTTCCAGCACTTTTACCTGGGACTTTTTATGTATTTCTAGGAATAGCTAGTGAACTACTTGCAGGGAAGTCATTGACTAAGCAGGATGACATCACCACACTGACTGTTTCCAAGAACAGCTGTCAGAACACCACCACCCACACAGAGGTACATAAGTATCTGGTGATTTATTCCAAACCCATTGGGCCAGACCCTGGCCCTTGCTGCAGAAATTCTGAGCCAGTCTGCAAGTTCAAATCAACCACAAAATCAATGTATCTGGCTGTACAAGGACTGCTTCTCCCAACATAAAAAGGAATCTCTGGCTGATGTATGCAGGGGAGCTGACAGCCTCCCCCGAGGCAAAGTGTGTGGCAGGGGCCTCTCTGTTCTCTCAGAAGAGGTGAGGCCTCAGGCAGAAGGGGCAGGGCCATGGGCAGCCAGCTCTCAGCACTGTCCAGACTGCAGTGTGCCCTCCCCAACCCTAAAAGATGCATGAAGCATTCTGCACAGTGATTTAAGAAGCCTGGGGCTCTGGCAGCCATCACTACTGCTGGGCCCTGAGGCAACTGACCCCTTTCTCTCACCCTGTTGGTCTGGTATAGCTAGCTCTCCATCATTCTCTCATGGCTCCTCCATCATAAGAACTACAGTAAGGGGAGTAAGGGGACAAGGATGAAAAACACCCTCTACTCCAGCCTTCGCCCAATAATCAGAACAACCCACTGGGGGATACCCCAGCGGGACACAAATTAGAGCAGCCCCAAAGCTGCTCTAACATGAAATGGGAGCCAAATGAGCTTCCAGTCAGGATCAGGAAGCCAAGGGATGCCCAGACAGGCTGAATTTGGCCCATTGTTTTCAGATGCATATTTATATGGTGGCTGTTTTGCACGTAGCCTCTAAAAACAAGATTTAGACACTTAAAACAGAACAAATGGAGCCAAATATATTATTTAATGGGGTTATTACCATCTGTCAGTAATCAGCCTTGCCTCCATTATATTTCCCACCCCCCTCCACACAGACACACACACGGCTTTTTTTGTCTTGCTGTTTTACTGGAATTAGTGTGCGCACTAATTTTCCATTCATTTCTTCACAGTCATCCTTTCCAACTGCTTATGATTATCACCTTTTTACTCTAATCTTCCTACCCAAGGACACTTGTATAAAGAAGATGCAATTTACAGCTGGAGGTTGTTTTCAGAAAATGTAAAACTAGCAGTTCATTTAAAAAACAATTGAGAAAGGTAAAAAACTGGGCATGGGGAGCAGAAAGAACAGAAGCTCAGGGGGCTCGAGCGCATTAACAAAATCAATAACAGCAGTCAAATAGCACTAAAGGTTGATTCACGTAAAAGGGGATGCATCAAATAAATATAATTTCTGCAGTTACATCAAGGGCTCAATCTACATGTATGCTCCCATGCACAGGCAAAGCCTTGGATGCAAAGCAAGGCTGAGTCAGACCATTAAAAGGGCTGTTCCATTCGCTGTATGTAAAGCAAAACAAATCCAAGTAAAGAAACCATGCCCTTTTAAAACCCCGGCAAAGGCAAACTAGGTACACTCAGGCTTTGTCTATACTTCTGAGTTTTGTCAACAAAAGTCAGCTTTTATCGACAAAGCAGCAGAGGTGTACATACTCCAGTGCTCTCTCTGCTGAGAAAACTGTCCTGTTTCGCCGAAAAAATTAAACCTCCTTGACGAGAGGAGTGGAGCTTTATGCAGCAAAAGTTATATCGTCAAAGTGTCTGGGTAGACACTATGCTTGATTATGTCAAAGGTAAATGGCCTCCACGAGGTGTCCCACAATGCCCAGCCCGACCGCTTTGGTCAGCAGTTCCAACTCACTACACTGCACCCAAGTACACAGGCATCTGCCTCTCCCCCTTGAAAGGCCTGGAAATGTTTGGAATTCCACTTCCTGTTTGCCCATCATGGAGAGTTCATATCACACCTTCCCTGCTGACTATGGCAGCGCCATGCATCAAATTCTCTCCATCTTGAAGCACACCTGCACTGCTGGATCTGCTGGTACCATGGAGAAAGGAGGCTGTGCCTCAGCCCTGCCCCTTCTGTCTAGGGCCCCTGTGGGAGCCAAGCCTCATCCCACTGTAGGGGCAGCTCCCCTCCCTCAGCGTGCAGTCCCAGAGCAAGGGGAGGATGACAATTCTGGGTGCGACTAAAGCCCAGGCAGTCCTGGAAGACCGGATGGGAGAACACTCAGGAGCCATGATGAAGGGGGGAGGGGCTGGAGGCAAAGCATGGATGGGGCCAGCTTGGATGTTTGGGCAGGCATTGCCGTCCCCTGCCTCTGACGCCCACCACCCATGGGCATACTGCAACGCAAGGGAATCAAACCTTCCCTCTGCTGAAGACCTGCCACTTCTATAAGCAGTGGAATGCCACCCTTCCAAGGGATCCCCACTCTCCTATGAAGAGTCCTGTGGGTACTTCAGCAGAGCTGGAGCCAGTGGAAACAACTCCGAGGATGAAGTAATGGATGTGGAGTTTTGGAGGACAAGATGACACAGCGGATAGGATCATCCAGTAGTGTGGGAAGTCCAGGACCTCTTCTTGACCCCAGGGGTTCTAGCCCATCCCAGCATGCAGTCTCTGGCATGCATAATGCAGGAGAGGGGAGCTCTGGTAAGTGATCTTTTGGAACTGATGCTGCTCATTTATGAGGTATGCTCGGTTTGCTTTGCTATATTTTGGGATGTGTCTAGACTACATGGCTCCGTTGACGGAGCCGTGTAAAGTAGTTTTCCCGACATAGTCGATGAAGCGGGGATTTAAATAAACCCGGTTTCATTAAAATAAAAATGGCCACCGTGCTGTGCTGACAATCAGCTGATCCAGCACAGCGCAGCAGTCTAGACGCGGATTGGTCGACAAGGGAAGCCTTTGTCGACCGCTTCTGTAAACCTCGTTTCACGAGCCATAAGAGAGTGATCAACGAAGGCTTCCCTTGTCGACCGATCCGTGTCTAGACTGCCGCGCTGTGCCGGATCAGCTGATTGTTGTCACAGCGCGGCGGACATTTTTATTTTAATGAAGCGGGGATTATTTAAATCCCCGCTTCATTGACTATGTCAGGTAAACTACTTTACATGGCTCCGTAGACAGAGCCATGTAGTCTAGACACACCCCTAGAGGTGAATGACAGGATAGAAATGTGCAAGGCTAGCTGTGTTTGCATGCGCGGCTCATTCCCCCATGCAGTGAGACAGAACAGTGTGTTAATGCACACCAAGAGTGCACAGGAATCCTCCAGAAAGATCTCTAGGAAACTTTCCTGGGGGTACTCGCCAGTCCTCTGCCGAAGGTTCCTTAGCAGAACTGCGTTGTCCCTCCCTCACTGTACAAAACTTTCCTGCACCAACTGATCACTTGTGCAGGGACCAAAGTGGCACACAGGCAAGCAGAGAAGGGACCCAGTGTGAAGCTGCTTGCCTGCAGGAGATGTGCCCATACATTCTTGCTTGCCCATAGAGCTGAGATATCAGCTACAATGACTGCTACCTGTGGGAAAATGGTGTCAGAATTTACAATTGTGTCCCTAGTCACCTGCAGCAATCTCCTTAAACAGCCATGTAGATTCTTTGCCCTAACTGGAAAATCCACTCCCCTGGCAGGCATTCACACCATGTTTGCCAAGCTGTGTGCTTGCCAAGGGACAGTGAGAAACTGGTTTGTATTTAAAAGAGGTGTATTTTACAGTAACAATTCAATGCTACGAGTGCACTAACAATAATGCTTTTGTTTATTGTTTCTTGTGCTTCTGCAGATGTGGCTTTCAGGGGGAACTCCCTACACCTGGGGAGTGTCCCCACCAGCTAAGGAAGTGACAGAGGAGCAAGGATGTTTCAAGAGGTGCTCCAGTCCTCACAGAATGATAAACAAAAACACAGGGTGTGGAAAGAGATTGTAAAGAAAATGATAAAATAGGCAGGACAGAAAGGATAGCCAGGAGTGGATTTCAATAGGCCAGGTGTGGATGACAAAAAGTTATAGAGGAGCAAACAGAGATGTTGTAGTCCCTAATCATGCTGCAGATAGAATTCATGCATAGTCACCTCCCCTGCAGCTAATATCCAACTGCTTGCTATGCCCTCCCTAAACTCTCACACATCCCTTGCATCTTCCAGGCCCGTCTTTGTAACCCCATACATGCCACTCTTCAAACAGCTCCCAAAATGCATAGTTGGATTTACACAAAGCTATGACAGCTTACACTGCCCTTCACTGTTATCTCCCTTCCAGAGTGTTGTTAATTAATATTTAATAAAAACATTATCTGAAAGATAATCTTTGACTCCTACCCACAGTGGTTGCTGATGAAGTTAATACACAGAGGCAACATGATCATTTGCAGACTACAAATCCTCGTCAGGAATCAAAACTTGCAAGTAAGCTATCAAATCAGGATGCTCAAGGCCTCCCTGATTCAAATAGGCCTCCTGTTGTATGCCTCTGGTAGCCCTGATGTCCAACTGCTCAAAATCATACAGGTTATACACCTTCAGGTTCTATGCCAGGGAAAACTTTTCACCCTTAGCTGCACAAATATTAGAGCACACAGCAGGCTGCTATGAATATTTTCTTCAGTTAGGTCTAACCTGACATAAAGGAGTGGAGCTTTTTGCAGTACCAGTGTGCTTTTAATCTACCAAAGGCACATTCTACGGGCATTCTGCATCTTCTCAGTCTGTTGCTGAAATGTTCCTTGCTACTGTGTAGGCTACTGGTATAAGGCTTCATGGCTACGTCTACATTGGCCCCTATTATGGAATAGGGATGCAAATGTAGAACTTTGGAAAAGGCAAATGCGCGAGGGATTTAAATATCCCCCGCGGCATTTGCATTTTCATGGCCGCCGCTTTTTTCCGGCTTGGAGATAAGCCGGAGAAAAGCGTCCAGACTGGCGCGATCCTCCGGAATAAAGCCCTATTCCGGAGGATCTCTTATTCCTACTTGCAAGTAGGAATAAGAGATCCTCCGGAATAGGGCTTTATTCCGGAGGATCGCGCCAGTCTGGACGCTTTTCTCCGGCTTATCTCCAAGCCGGAAAAAAGCGGCGGCCATGAAAATGCAAATGCCGCGGGGGATATTTAAATCCCCCGCGCATTTGCCTTTTTCAAAGTCCTACATTAGCATGCCTATTTTGTAATTAGCATGCCTATTTGCCAATGTAGACGTAGCCCATGAGTCATGGGAGTAAAGATACACTGGGTCTCCCAGGATCACTATGGGCATTTTAACATCCCCCCACTGGAACCTTCTAGGTTGGAAAGAAAATCCCCTCCTGTAGCTTCCTGCATAGGCTGGTGTTCCTGAAGATATGTGCCTCATGCACCTTCCCTGACCACCTTGCATTGATGTCAGTGAAACATCAAAGGTGACCTACAAATGCTTGCAATGCCATCAAGAGGTAGCCCTTTGTGTTGATGCCCTACATTGCAAGGTGGTCCGAGGCGAAAATAGGCATATACACGTCACTTATCGCCCTGCTGCAGTTAGGGAACCCCATTGCCACAAAGCCATCCACTGTTTCATGCTCATTTCTAAGAGTCACCATCCTTTGTAGCAGAATGCAATAAATGGCCCTGCGCTCCTGCATTAATGTAGCTAAATATATGTATTGCGATAATACAGTAGTCTGTGTATAGGAAAAGAGGCCTGTTGAAGTAGGGCTAAGTATTAGTCTAGAAAATACACAAATATGCATGCAAACTCTGAAGTGCATGCACATCTGCAAGAACTGTGAATCTCACACCCACCTCATCCACATTTCAGGCTGTTAGCAGATAAAGTTTCAAGATCTGACATGCTGAAATGGGAAGACGATGAAAATTTGTATCAGAATATGTTTCAGAACACAAATATTGAAAAGTATTTAAGAAACAGGAGAAAAGGATGAAGTTGAGTGTATGCACTGCAAATGGAGTGGCCAAATTATCAAATGTAAATATTTATAAGCTAATAGATCTAAGTCCACTACTGCAAACTCTTTATTCAAATGAAAAAATATTTAGGGATTAGAGATGTATTGTTTTCTTAAACTCATAGGTAACACTGTATTTTGAATTCACTGTATGTTCTGCAAATCACATTGAATTGAATTCAAAACATTAATGTACTGATGAATCCCCTCCCCTATTTCTGAGCACCAAAAGAAACCATGATATGTACCCAGAAAAATGAATACATTTTTGTAATTATTTTTGTACCTTTTTTGCTGTGGTGATAAATTCCCAGGAAAATGAAATAAAATAAAAATAGAAAACAAAGGGCTCTGCCTAAACTAGACACAAACACTTCAGTATTAGTAAATTTTGTCAAGCTATGGGAAAGGATTACATTTTGGAGACCTTCTACCAGTCAATGGCATACATTGGGCAAATTGCAATGGAAGCTAGGTAAAGCAGTAGCAAGATACTTCACACATGCAACGTATCCTTTTCACACATGGTTTTGGTTGGCAGAGGACTAAAGTTACTGTACTATCATATGTACAATCATTAGTGTTTTAACTGAAACAGTTAAATAGTGCCAGTATTGTGACCAAAAATACTTGGCAGGGGTTGTGCCACCATAAAACCATTGACACGTGGTTTAGTAATTGGCTTGAGGCATCTTAATCTTTTCATGAGATAGGTGTTTAATGCCCAATCTTACAGGGTGCTGAATCCAAACAGCTCCTATTGACTTCAACGGGAACTGAAATCACTCAGGGCAGGTCTACACAGCAGGGCAAAAGTCGAATTAAGCTAGGCAACTTCAGCTACGTCAGTTGAGTAGCTGAAGCCTAAATAGCTTAATTCAGCTTTTGGCACTGTCTACACAGCAGGAAGTCGAAAGAAGAACACTCTTCCTTCAACTTCCCTTACTCCTCGTGAAATGAAGGTTACAGGAGTCTGAGTAAGAAGGCCTCCAGCTCGGCATTATTTTGAAATAATAGCTTGCTGTGTAGATGCATATTTTGTTATTTCGAAATAACGTCAATTATTCTGAAATAACTCTGCTTGCATAGATGTACCCACAGTGACCTTCAGCATCAAGCTTCCAAAATTTGTATAGGGTATGTCTACACTACCCCGCTAGTTCGAACTAGCGGGGTAATGTAGGCATACCGCAATTGCAAATGAAGCCCGGGATTTGAATTTCCCGGGCTTCATTTGCATAAGCGGGGCGCCGCCATTTTTAAATCCCCACTCGTTCGAACCCCGTGCCGCGCGGCTACACGCGGCATGAACTAGTTAGTTCGAACTAGGCTTCCTAGTTCGAACTACCGTTACTCCTCGTGGAATGAGGAGTAACGGTAGTTCGAACTAGGAAGCCTAGTTCGAACTACCTAGTTCGTGCCGCGTGTAGCCACGCGGCACGGGGTTCGAACGAGCGGGGATTTTAAAATGGCGGCGCCCCGCTTATGCAAATGAAGCCCGGGAAATTCAAATCCCGGGCTTCATTTGCAATTGCGGTATGCCTACATTACCCTCCTATTTCGAAATAGGAGGGTAGTGTAGACATACCCATAGATATTAAAACAGTGTTCTGTGTCCACTGGCAGTGAATAATCTGCCTTATCTAACAGGTACATGCAATCATGTCATGGCTTTATTGCATTTAAAATTAGTAGCTAATACAATATTCAATTTCGCTTTTGGATATATCCACTCAGATGTATATATTTTGTTTTGGATATATCCAGCTAAATACTAGTTAGTTTATATTGCATACTGGTTTTCTTTCTGCTTTTAAAGTTAAATTACTTGGAGCAGGGGATTGTCACACAGTAAACATTGCGGCTGCATAGAACCCTGGTAGGATATAAAATTGTATCCACATCTGTATCCACAAAAATGAGCTATGGCTATACCCACAGACATTAAGCAGATACCTGCAGATTTGCAGGGCTCTCTACTTTTCTAGTCTCTATTGCATTCCATTTTTCTGCATAATTCTGATGCTGGTATCCAACCATAAAGCAGAGGGATTTTCACTTATCTTCAAATTGCAGATCAATGTTGTGCTTATAAATGTTAATTAAAATTTAATTTTAAAATGCTATTTATTTTTCTTAGCAGGAGTCTCACACCATGACACTTAAATGTTTTGTGACGCAGAAAAAGTTTGTGTTATTATCCAAGACTCCAAGAGACTTTCCAACAGTGTTGTGGCATTCTGCAGTTTTTGTTGAGGTCAGTTGGTCGGTTTGAAACCAAATGTGTTAGTTAATGTGAAAGCAGACAATTTCATCTAGTTGTCTGAAATGTTCTGCTTCTCCTGCTTTTTGTGGCTATGAAAATGATCAGTTGGGAAAACACTGGGACTGTGTCTAGACTGGCCAGTTTTTCAGGAAAATCAGCCACTTTTCCGGAAAAACTTGCCAGTTGTCTACACTGGCCACTTGAATTTCCGCAAAAGCACTGACTTCCTACTGTAAGAAATCAGTGCTTCTTGCGGAAATGCGATTCTGCTCCCGTTCAGGCAAAAGTCCCTTTTGTGCAAAGCTTTTGCGCAAAAGGGCCAGTGTAGACAGCTCAGATTTGTTTTGCGCAAAAAAGCCCCGATCGCGAAAATGGCGATCGGGGCTTTTTTTGCGGAAAAGCGCGTCTAGATTGGCACGGACGCTTTTCCGCAAAAAGTGCTTTTGCGGAAAAGCTTCCATGCTAATCTAGATGCTCTGTTCCGAAAATGCTTTTAATGGACAACTTTTCCGTTAAAAGCATTTCCAGAAAATCATGCCAATCTAGACGCAGCCTGTGTTTACAGGATGAAGGAGGAAACCATAGGGAGAGTAGATAACACACAAGATGGAGAACGTCTTGCCAGGAGACTGCTTTGGATATGATAGATTTACACAGTGAAATACTAATGCACTTTCTGACTCCGACTCATAAATCTTGCTCCTGGAATTGACTCAGCATTGGAGGACCCTGCTGATTTTGATACCATTTTACACAGTTACAGGATTGTGTTCACACAGAGCACCAAATTCAGTTCATTACACTGGTTTGGTCGAAACCAACTCAGTGAAGTTTCTGCAGATTTACACCATTGTATGTGAAAGCAGAATTGGGTCTTTGTTCCCCACTTTTCTTTTAGATTAATAAATTATGCATCAGAGAACAAACAAGTCATGATGCCTTGTAGCATGCTGTACGCTTTGGCATTTATGAGCCCCAGTGTGTTATTTATTAGGACCTCCTCCCCCAATTCACGGGTACAGCTTTGTGCAGGAACACAATCAGAAGTATACTCTCTCCTTAGCCCATTTGGTGGTCAGCAAGCAGGCAAAAGCTTGCCATCCAAAATTTCTGTATCCCCTGATCCTTACCAGCCTCCCCACTCCTCACTTCCTTCCTCTCCTTTAACTGTTCAGAGCTGATAAGTCAATTGCTCTCATCAGCTTTCCAGCCTCTGGCTTAATTAATTGAGCAACCATCCCCCAAATTAAATCCACTCTGCAAAGGAGCAACTAGTAACTTAGCTACCAGAGTGCTGGGTCATATGCCTAGAGCTTCTCATATGCCCCAATAAGTATGTTTTTTTCCATGCAGGCTGCTTCCATAACAAGAAAACTGGACTCAAAGGTCCAGCTGAATGTTTTTGCACAGGAAACCAGGTAGGGAGGTTGGCTGGGAATCCAACTGTGGCATTTATCGGGCTTTGCAAATTAACGTCACTGTTTCATGCAATTGTTTTTTCAACCTGGTCAGGTTTCGTTGAACTTTGCAATTGTTCTCTAGCAATGTGGTAAACACTTCCTGCAGACAATTTGTTAGGAAGTTTGGATTTTATATAACCCAGGAAATGAAGTCATCAGACCTGTAGACTGAGTGCAATGATTCAGACCCTTGGTTCCTAAATGAAGCAGACATGTTGGACCCATAAAACAAGTCCATAGGTAGTGGACCAATTAATGGAAAGAAAAATTGTGCCTAACAGTTTCTCAATTAACTTCATTTGGAGAGTTATATGAAACTCCTACATGCTTCTTGTCTATTTATTTTATTCTGGGAATGCAAGCTTATATACTATGTGTCATTACATCTCTCAAATCAATGCTGAATGTTTTTTTCCATGATACAAAAAGGGTGGAAAGAAAAGCAAAGTGTCTGTCCCTTCCCTTTTTCATTTGGCAAAAGCTGATTTTCTACTCTGTATTTCTATTTAGTCTGAAATGAAGACGTCATTTTTGGTTTACTTCCCTGCTAGTGCATCACCACCACCACTGACCATTTCAAATCACAACTCAAGGAAAAGGTAATAGAATCTACTATCTGGTGCAGAACAACAGTGGGAGTGTCATAATATTTTTTAATGTTCCACCAATCTTCTCCTGAAGGTGCCGTCTGGGCAATGGTGGTAGAGTTTTAGGGCATCCCTATACTAGGAAATTATTTGGAAATAACTAATTTGACATGATAACTCCCGAAATAATAATTTTGAAATAGCGTGTCCAGAGTATGGGGAAGCCTTGAAATTAGTCCAAGGCAGGCTCCATTAATGTGGACATGCTACCTCAACTTAGAGCCCCAGGAAGCACTGGGGAGTAATTAATTTGAATTACTCTGGGGAGTAGTTATTTCAAAATAGTGGCACTGGAGCATCCACATTACTGCTATTTCGAAATAACTATTTCAAACTTAGCGCTATTCCTTATGGGAAGCAGGAATTATTATTTCAAAATAACCAGCCTGTTATTTTAAAATAACAGGTTTGGTAGTATGGACACTCTGCTTACTATTTGGAAATAACTCCCTAGAGTAGACCAGGGCTTATTAAGCTATTTAGAATTTGGAGGACTTTCCAACTAATATGTAACACCAAACTACCTCTCTCTCCTAGACACAATGCCATAGCTTCGAAAAGTGCATGTTCACTAGACCCCACTCAGTGCAGCAGAAGGGGCTGCTGCCCAGTGTTCTCTGAAATAGCTCACTGGTTCGAAATAACCTGGATTGTCAACAATGGAATATGCTACAGCTCCCATTTGTTTTTCAGGTCTCAGAGGAGAATGAAGAGAGACTGAGATGCTGTCTGTCTGATATGGGATTATTAGTAGAAGAACTGTGGCTTTGTAGCAATGTTCCCTCTACCTGGAATAAATTTTGTTATGTGCGTCAAGGCATGTGCAGATGTGCACCATCAATAGAAACACATGTTGCCAGCTGTGGACACTCTACTAATTAGCTGAACAGCATTTGAATGTCTCCTGGATGGCTTAGCAAGCACACATCTTACAGGGAACGCTGCTTTGTAAGGCTGAGGCCAGTTCAAAATGAACAACTCATTTGGGCAGGGTGCAGAGAGCCTGTGTGTGTGTGCGGGGGGGAGGGGGGAAGGGCTTTTTAGTGTCACAAGTCACAATAGATGTAACAATTTCCAAAATACAGTCACATATTGGATACACATTATGACAGTGTACTATAAAGGTGATCTGAATCAAATAAAAACTAGTACTGTACTTCCTTTCTCTGCTCATATATGATCTATGACAAGGCACTCAGCTTGTTTCCTACTTTAAAAAAAAGTTCCTACTTGTGTTGTACATGAGGAATACCACGTCCTGAATGCCCTCTCTCTCCTGGAAGACATTATAAACTTAGAAGCACCTGTTTCCCTGGAAACTAAAATTTTCTTTGTCTTATTATAGATCCATTGAACCATGCAATGTCCCACTGCTGAAGTTCGAATGCATATTGTTCCTTCCATCCAGCCCTTCACCTCCACAGAAATGGGGAACATGACTTCAATCTGGCCATCCCCCTGAGGTACTGTGAGTGTGTAATTCAGGAAGCAAAGCAACTTAAAAGCAGAGCAACATTCTCCCAATAGCCATGGGGGGGGGGGGGGGGGGGGGGGGGGGGGGAACACACCAATAGGAATAAAAGATGGAAGGAATTTTGTTACAAACAAAAGATAATCCTCTCCTGCCCCAAATCCTGGAAAAACAGTGCATAAGCAACTCAGTTATGGGAAAGTTATTTAGTATTCCATATTTAATCAGGAAAACTGTGTATTTGCATATCTCCTTGAGGACAGATCAAAGCTGTTAGTGTGACTACCACTGAAATAGAAAGCTTTCAGGGGTACTGATTGGCACATAATTTTTAGTTCATTTTTAGCCACTGTACATACAAGACGTGATTTAGGTGCTTCACCACTGCTTCCTCCAGGCTGGCACCTTCCTCCTTTCACATCACTAGGCAGCTGTGCCAGACATTTTTTAGCAACCCAACTGTAGTAAATTCTTCCCAGCTGCCCCCTGCACTCCCTCCCCCCTGTGCCAGCTCTGAGCCATCCCCCAAACTCCCTCCGAGAGCCCGCATTCCTCACCCTGTTCTGCACCCAACACTATGCTCCAGCCTAGAGCCCTCTCTTCTTCACCTAAAGTTTCTCCCAAAGTGTTGAGGTGCAGAAGGGAGTGAGGGGTGTGGGTTCTGGGAGCAAGAGGCAGCTCCAGGCTGCAGCAAACTTCCTCCCAGACTTACTCCTCGCTTCTTTATCCCCAAATTCTGCCCCATCCTGGAGCCTCCTCCTGCATCCAAATGCCCTCTCACAGCCTGCAAACCTCCCCTCCTCCAGCATGCCAACCCTCTGCCCAAACCAGATGAAAGTGAGGGTATGTCTACACTACAACGTTAATTCGAACTAACTTAGCTAATTCGAACTAACGGATCCAGACTAAAAAACTAGTTCGAATTAGCGTTTTGCTAATTAGAATTAGCATGTCCACATTAAGTGGACCCTGAACAGGGCTTAAGGATGGCCGGAAGCAGTGCCGGCAGAGCATCAGAGGAGGACTTAGAGCGTGGAGATGCTGTCTCAGGCTAGCCAAGGGCTGCGCTTAAAGGGTCCCGACCCCTACCCCGGACAGACAGTTCTCAGGGGTGCCCCACTTGCAAAGCAGTCCTGGCTTGGAGTGCCCGGAGTACCCACACTGGGCACATCACAGCACTCGGCCATCAGCCCGGCTGCACTTGCTGCAGGCTGCCATCTGGGGAGAGGGGACAATTGGGGGGCTGCAGGAGAGCTTCCACCCCCAGAAGCCCGCAGAGCCAGCCCAGTCCTCCCCATCGGGGGCTCGTGCCCCATTCCTCCCTCACCTCCTTCCACTTTCCCCTCCCTAGCCCCCCTTCCTGATGTACAAAATAAAGATAACGTGTCTTCCAAAATGGAATCTGTCTTTATTGAACAAAACTGGGGGAGACTGGGAAAAGGAGGTGGGAGAGGGGAAGAGAGAGGATGGGAGAGGGGAGGGCAACTAAAATGATCAGGGATTGGGAACAGGTCCCAGATGAAGAGAGGCTAAAGAGACTGGGACTTTTCAGCTTAGAAAAGAGGAGATAGAGGGGGGACAGGATAGAGGTCTCTAAAAGCAGGAGTTGAGTGGAGAGGGTGCATACAGAAAAGTTCTTCATTAGTTCCCATAAAGAAGGACTAGAACACAAAAGAAAAGGAATGGGTAGCAGGCTTCAAACTAGTAACAGAAAGTTGTTCTTCACAAAGCAAAGAGTCAACCTGTGGAACTCCTTGCTGCAAGAGGCTGTGAAGGCTACAACTAGAACAGAGTTTAAAGGGAAGTGAAGTAAAGTGATGGAGGTTGGGTCCATGGAGTGGTATTAGCCAGGGGGTAGGAGTGGTGTCCCTGCCCAAGGTTTGTGGAAGGCTGGAGAGGGATGGCACGAGACAAATGGCTTGTATTGATAACGTTCTGAGCCAACAATGAAATGCTGAATTGTGGGAGAGGTGTTTTCATGTTGCTAAGACCTGTTTCGAAGGTCCAGGGTAGCAAACCAATCCCCCTGGTTTAGGGATAGGATTATAGTCAAGAGAGTCACAATGCTGACAGCAGACACTACCAGCTTGAGAAGGTTTGCTGCCTTGTATAAAAGTAAAAAGGCATGCTGTCCCCAGTCTGCAGTAACTCATGCTACCAGTGGTCACTGGATGGTAGGGTATTATCTAAAGATCTGAAGAAATTGACCAGAATAGCAGGCAGGAAGGCTAGACAATGTATTATGAGAGCTTAGATTTAAGATTCCGAACCAATGACCTCAGCAGGGATAACAGAGAGAGAATTCTCACCCTTCATCAAAAGGAACTCTCATTTCGATGTAGCTACCCTACATTGATTTAAGTATGTATGGAATATTTATTAGTAGTACACTTGGTATTTATATCTGCTAATTATACTCCACAATTTCTTTATTTCCTGCACTTATCACATTTTGTTTTCATTGGTGTTGGAGTTTGTCATTTTTATAGGCAGTCTGATCTTGGGGCCAATCAAGTTAATGGCAAAACTCATCTTCAAAGGGAGAATAACCAGGGCAAAAGATTTGTTTATTTCAAAAACAGAAGGAAAAAAACTCATTTTTGGGGAAAAAAATCTTACTGTTGGTACCCATGTAAATAGCCCCATTGACTTTTACAGGACAGCTACTGGAAATAAAACAAGCTAGTTTTGCCCCTTTATTACCTTGCATACTGAAATGTGTTCATTTCAAAGCACAGCATCAATTTTGTTGCATGTTTTTAGATATTATGAACACAAACAAACACTCTCCCCGTTCCCCCTGAGTTATTCCCACCTGGAAAACAGATTCAGAGCTTCAGATGGGTAAAAAGACAAATCATAAGTAAATCCCGAAAGAGAAATGAAAGGACTTAATAGCAGGCTATTATTAAACTCTATTTGACATATTAAAAAAAAAATCACAAGCATTCCTGTCAAAAAAAATTACCAAGCTCAAATAAATTGCAAGGTAAAACTGTCAGTCACGACATGTGAAGAGGTGAGACAGAGACATAATGGAAAATAAAGAGTCACAATGCCAGTGAAAAGTCAGCACTGTAACACTGCACAAGTTGATGGTTTGCTGCAGCTACCTGGTCCCCATCTAATCCCAGTCACCTGCCCACATTCCTATGAAGACTCCCTAGGTTGGGTGTCTGTAGTTGTTGGCTTGGCAAAAGTTCAGAGCAGTACATAATGGATGTGCCAGTGAAGAGCTTTCCCTAAATAAAACCAGTTCTTCTCATCAAAGGTCAGTCCTAGCTCTTATCCACAAAGTGGGCTAACTTATAACTCACTGCTTGGCAAACTGTTTTGGGGATTATTTTGGTGGCTTATAAAACCAAAGGCCATTCCACATCATCATAACGCCTGTCTTACAACAATGCCTTGAATAATGGGACCCTGGCAGAGACTTTAACTGAAAAGTGAAGCTCTCTAAAATAAAAAGAAGTCTTACTTCTGACGTTCGCCCCCTACCCATCCCCTGCAAAGATGCAGCACAACATATCTAAGGCAAGAAAAATGCGGCAGTGGCTGTACCTGGAGCCCCAGGCCCTTTACATCACTGCCAGAGCTCTGGGCAGCATGCTCTCAGTGGCTCTAAGGGCTGGGGGGTGAGGGTGGCACACTCCAGGTGGTGCTGAGAGCAGACTGCCCTAGCCCCGCCCCTTCCAGCAAAGTCCCCGCTCCTTCTGGGAGTGCAGATCTGCCCCCCCCCCCCCACACACCTTTTCCAGGGGGCCAGCATGTTTGTTAGCTCCTCTGCTTATCTCTGCCCTTTGTTCATCTTCATTATGTTAATGGCTAGGATCTCATACTATTACCCCCATTATATGAAACAAGTTAACATCTATAGTCACCAGTACATATGCATATGCAAAGATTGAGTGGCATAGATTAAAGACCATATCATAAGGATTTCGTGGAAAAGGGCAAAGCTAATATTAAATATTCACCTTCACTTTTCAATCTTAATATTTTCCCCGTTTCATTTACTGGATGTTTTTTAAAGGAAGGGGGGCGGGAACCCTAAAGAGTCCCACTTGTATAACAAGGGCATTCAGCCAACTTGTGCCTGTCAACATAGTTGGCAAACAGAGCACTTGAAGATTTAACAGGCACGAGTCAATAACAGATTGACTAGTGTCTGTTAGCACAGCAGGCTAAGTGCACATTTCCATACCTATTTCTTTCTAGATCTTTGTAACCGTTCAATTTAAGAAATACTTAAAAGGTTAAAAAAATACTCCTGTACCCTGTCCAGTCTTCTAGGACCTTGGTGCTCTTCTCTCACCCCCAAGCAACATTGTGAGTTGGGATAATTTTAAACTGGAAAAATCTCCAGGACTTAATTTGTCTGAAGCAGCTTTTAACCCACCTATCTTGGGACTTGCCCTCTGAGGGGTCAGGCAACTGGCCTCCCTGTGACAGGCTCTACTAAGGAGCACATGTCAGTTCAGATCTACCTTGTGAATAATTCATTGCATAAATAAGCTGGGCAGTCGTTAATTGGTAAGGAACACGTGAGCATTGTTAAGGGTTACGAGGGCTCAGACAGGAGCCCTGGACTCAGACAGGAGCCCTGGACTCAGAGAAGAGAAGCTTACTTCTCGGGACAGCTGGACAGAAAATGACTCCCAGTGGTGCCCTGTTGGAGAGAAGATGTTCCCAGAGAGGGGAACAGTCCTCAGAATACAAAGAGAGGAAGCTTCAGAGCAGACAGACTACAAAGCTGTCCAGGAAAAAGATGCTCCAGAGATTCTCTGGCTAAGTACGAGTGACTGCAGAGCTCCAAGCTACAGAGAAACCTGCAGACCTACAGCAGAAGGTGGTTTATTTAAGTGTCACATCTAGGAGCTGATTAAATAAATCAGACCTCTTGAAGGAAGATTCTTCTCTGTACACTGTCATTGAACTTACTGGAAGGTCAGTAGGGGAAACTGAGTCAGGGATATACCTGCCATTTCCCGGGGACACCTCAGGGGTAAATGTCTGCTACTACACCATGTGAAAGATGAAAGTTGCCTTGCTTAAGACAGAAGATCTAGTGAAGTCAACAAAAGGGCAGACATGAAGAAGGCAAGCATGACTTGGCCTAAGAGTTGGGGTGGGGGGTGAATTAAGCCTCATACTTCAAGGCCTTAGATTAATAGCTGAACCTTCAAAAAATAAACAACAAATCACCACAATGAGAGAAGACAATACAACTGCTGCAACTTAGCCAGTCTTGAAAAGTGTGCACTTCTCCAGCTACACATATACATTATGTGCATCTCCCAAGGGAAAGGCCGCTACCCCTACTCAACATGCTCAGTAATTTTTAAACACTCCTAAAATTTTTCTTTCAAAACAAGTGAAAGTGCTAGTCTAGAAATCAGAGTAACAAGGGCACCCTCAGATGTCCCAGCTGCACGCATGCTCCGTAAGAAATCTTGTGGCAGACAGAAGCTATACCTACAGCATTAGAAAGGAAAGGCTGGGAAGGCTCCCATCTCAGCAACATGTAGTTACTTCCCACCCATGTCAAAAGGACATGACAACTACCCTTTAGAATCCAGTCAAGCTGTACCCCTCCATAGCTGTTCAAGAGGTTGCCCCCAAAGACCTGACATGTGTTTCTACCAGCATATACCTGATCTTTGGTGGAAAAGGACATGCAAGGTATTCAAATCTAGGGCCAGGTCTACAACATACTGTACTGAGCTCATGATCCATCAAAGCACTTAAGCACATAGGGTATGTCTACACTGCATCCCTAGTTCGAACTAGGGATGCAAGTGGAGACAATCAAACTAGTTAATGAAGCGGGGATTTAAATATCACGCGCTCCATTAACATGATCTCACCGGCGCGCTAGTTCGAATCACAGCTGATTCGAACCAGGAAGTGCGCGCCGGGACGCGTTAGTTCGGACTAAAATGAGGAGTAACATTAGTTCGGACTAAGGGCTTTAGTCCGAACTAACGCGTCCCGGCGCGCACTTCCTGGTTCGAATCAGCTGTGATTCGAACTAGCGCGCCGGCGAGATCATGTTAATGGAGCGCGGGATATTTAAATCCCCGCTTCATTAACTAGTTCGATTGTCTCCATTTGCATCCCTAGTTCGAACTAGGGATGCAGTGTAGACATACCCATACTGAACTTAAACATGTGAGTACTGACAAAGCCCAGCTCCTCTCTGCGATCAATCTGGCTGGCCACTAGATTGATCCAGACTTTGGACTGGTAACATTGACTGGCAGGACTGTGTGCAAGGTGTGTGTATGTGTGGGTGACTGAAACGCGTATGCTAACTGTTGTGTTCTCAATAAATGCGGCGTGCTGCCTTCTCCCCTATAAAAGATCTCGTGTGATTTGTACGGGCATAACAATAGCGACAAATTCATTGTCATACCATCACTTGTCCTTTTTTATAGTGTATAAACCTCAACATAGCTATTGTGAACTTTCAGGCAACTAGCTCACTGCATGCTAACAATGGGCTTGACACGGTGTTGCTAGGATAGTCTTTGGTGAGGTACATTTTTCTCTGTTCCATATCAAGGCAGCCTCTCCTCAAACCCAAATAAAATGACCTATCTTATACAGCAAGAGTGGGGAACCATTTTTGGGTCAGGGGCTGCAACCCACAGAGAAATCAGTCGGGGGCCACACAGGTGTGTTTGCAAAACAACCCAAAACAAACAAACACAAAAACCCTCACTGACATGGACCCCGACTGAGAAGGAAAAATACACTCCACACATTTCCCTCGCACACCAGAGCCTGGGGGAGGCCCAGTGTAGTAGATTTTGTGTGCTCCAACCCCACGGTGGGATAGTGGGGGGAGCTGGAGTGCCAGCATGGGCTCCCCTATGCTGAGTGGAGGAAGAGGGGAGGGACCGCAGCCTCAGGGGACAGATCCAGGCAATCCAGGGGCCACAGGGCCTAGGCCTAAGGTTCCCCACTCCTATTGCACAGGAAATCAGAATAGATTATAATGGTTCCTTTTGGCCTTAAAAATAAAATACACCTATGAATCCATTTAAGTGTGCTATTCCAGGTCAAGGGCTACAATATCTCATTGGCTGTGCTTCCACTGATGCACTGTGCTTGTATCTACAACTGAGTATGGAGTAGCAGCTGGAGAGACAGTTTGGCCTTCCTACATTCTCCATTTGCCCTGTTCACTTTGCTTCCAGGCAGAGCTCTGTAATACTTAGGGTGGTGGTCTAAGAGAATGTGCAATCTACTTAATTTTTCCAAGTGGAAAGGAACACTAAAACGGAGGTAGGTTACTGACACATACTCCAAACCATAAGGACATTACAGGATAGTTGTAAGTAAGTATCCAAAAACCATTCCTTATACACTCAGTAATCCAGACTGAAGGTTACACTTAAAAAGAAATCCAAACATGTTAAGGCCAAAAATGTGCTGTTATAGCACCCAAACAACCTTCAATATCCCCTATAGGGACACCAGGCAATAATTATATGATTAAGATGCTTTAGTTTTTGTGGTCCCAGAATAAACTAAACTGATTTAACCCCTTTATTTCTCCCCCCTTCACAGCATCATTACAGAGCAGAGTTAATGTGGAAATTTCTAGTACACATGAAACCCAAAGAGAATGCTGTGACACCTTCAAATCAGAAGAAATATCCAGTATCAAACTTAAATCACTTTTTAAATATCTGAGAGCAGAGTCACAGATACACTAGATGGCTAGAAAGCCCTAAACATCTAATCTGTAGTTATAGGTGCTTTCATAGCTGTTTAGTCCAGAATGGACTACTGTGATCATCTAGTCTTATAACATGCATAACACAGGTCATGTAATTATCTTAAATTAATTCCTGCTTAAAGTCTGATAGCAAATATTTATTAAACACATCTGCCTTTTTTACATTATTATTGACAGGTCTACCATTTCACCTACTAATGACCCAATGGTATTGATAAGATTCCTTTTGTTCCTAAAATACTTTAACTCTTCCTTATTTTCCTTAGCTCTGCTGGCCACAGACAACATCTTGTGTCCAGTTGTAGAAAATGTATAAGGGAAAACAACTCCTAACTTCTAATTTACATTCACTGTTATCAGCTTCCCTTGTTTTCTATTTATTGTGGTTTTATAGGTACTTCCACTTCCCCTCTAAATTAGTTTTGGGTTTTGTTTTCTTTTTGTTTTTCATTTCCCCCATACACCACTTATCTTGGCAGCAATTCACCTCTAGAATCTTCAGCTGTCTGTCTTCTTTCACTCATGGAACAGATCTCAGAGAAGATCACTTGAACACCGCTCTTCTTCAGCACACATCCAAATTCCCTGAAGTCACATTATCTGCAAGGTATCCTGAGCAGCCAAGTCACTGACGGTGCATGTTTGCACGATCACTCCTGGATCTTGGCCTGCCTCAGAAGCCTATTAAATTTTATTCCCATATAATGAGTAGGCTTCTCAGCTATGTCCCAGATCTCTATTCTGTTCAACCTGCTGGTTCTTCAGAAATGTTTCCTGCAAGTTTCCACACTGAGCACATGATAATGATTGAATACTTCTAGCTGTATTGAATTCCCCCGGTCCAGTTCTCTTCAATACTCTCAGCCTGCTCATTCTTGTTTGCCTCCAGCTTTAAGGAATGAAGTCTAATCCTTTTGCCTTCGGTGGTTACAAACTACCAAGATTTTTCCCTTCTCCTGGTATCCACTCTCTCTATGGTTCCTCCTGACCAATTCATTTTTCCCTTGAATTTGGGGTGATACTTGCCAAACCTGGCTGTCCAAGAGCTCCTCTCAAACTCTCTGATGAGCTATAATGTCTCTACTTGCCCTTCCACATCCTAAACCTTTTCTTCCAGCACAGCAACCAGCTTATTCTACGACAGCCAGCTATAGCACAGTAGTCACAACCTGCAATGGGTGTGCATTATTTTGTGTCCAGCCTGAGGCCAGAAGCATGAGAACATGAGAACATAAGAATGGTCATACTGGATCAGACCAAAGGTGCTTCGAACCTACTCCTTATTACACCTATTGACGACAGTGGTTTTTCTCATTGTGATACCATCATCCAGGTCCATCTGACAGTGGCCAATGCCAAGTACCCCAGAGGGAATGAACAGAGCAGGCAATAATCAAGTGATCCCACCCCTGTCACCCACTCCCAGCTTCTGACAAACAGAAACTAGGGACACTTGTTAAAGTCCTGGGTTCAAAAAAGTCCTAGATAAAGTCATGAAAGATGGGTCCATCGATGACTATTAGCCAGGATGGGCAGGAATGGGTGACAAGGGATGGATCACTTGATGATTGCCTGCTCTATTCATTCTCTCTGGGGCACCTGGCATTGGCCACTGTTGGAGGACAGGATACTGGGCTAGATGGACCTTTGGTCTGACCCAATTTGGCTATTCTTATGTTGTTATACTTCTGGCCTCAGGCAGGACACAAAATAAGGCACATCCATTGCAGGTTGTGACTACTATTTTATAGGGGTCTGTCACAGGATCGGGCATAGAACTCTCACAGGATCGGGCATAGAACTCTATGAGAAGCCTCACACACTCCCTCCTATAAACTCCCTCAGAAATGCCACTGTTTGCTATTCCCGTTCACCTGCTCAGGAATTTGAGAAGAGGGATTAAGTGGGGAAATAAAGCAGGGAACAGGAAATGGAAGGGAAGAGAAGATGAGCAGAAACTACCTCTGAACACACAATCTTAACTCAGTGTTTCATGGGTACCAAATAGTTCTACTTACTGATTGTTCACTTCACCCTTTTGTGAGCCAGGGATGAATGAAAGCTGATGATTAAATATAAGAAATGATGTTGTATGTGCTGAAAGGTAATCTCTGAACGGACCTGGTCCTTTCAGTATTGAATTAATGCAATGAGCTATTCAGGGCTGGCCTTACCATGAGGCAAACTGAGGCGGCTACCTCAGGTGCCAGACTGTGTGTGGGGAGTGGAGGCGTGCCACTAAGACCCAGAGTGCAGAAAATTGTGTCTGCTGCTGGTGTAGCGAGGGGATATGGGGGTGTCATTTGAGCTCCCCGTCTCAGATGCCAAAATATTGTGCACCGGCCCGGGACCTATTCCACACATTCTCCTAAAAATCACTGTGCTTTTATTTATGTCTCTTGTTGATTATTCTTTCAAATATCTGCAAAGTTATTTTTCTAATAGTGGCTATTCAGTTTCTGTTTGGGTGGATCATGGTTCATCACAAGCTACAAAATCAGCAGGAGGTAGAACAAAGACTTGTTGTAGATCTCTGTGATGCAAAAAATAGACTAAAGGCTAGATTGTTACTAACACTAATACAGCTACATAGGGGTATGAGCCCCATACCTCTTTGCATAGATGAAATAGAACTACTGAAATCTTGGGACTGGTTATGGGTATAGCACATGCAGTATGAGGCCAATGCTTCCAGCTATGAGCAAGTAATTAGGAAGAGGATGGGGAAAGAAAAAGTGGAAGGAGCCTTTATTCTTTTCCTTCTCCACCCCAAGCCAACTAGCACATTCAGCTCAGCACACACAGTGGAGGGAGTGAGGGAATGAGACACACTTTTTCAAGGATTAAACTATTCATCCCTGCTCTGAGGCTATGTCTACACTGGGAAGTTTTGGCCTCAATAGTGCTGTTGACAAGCAAAAGTCATCAAAAGTGAAATCCAGTCAAACCAGTTTTTCTGTCTTCCATTGTATACATTTCATGGCTATGTTGCTAGCACCCTATTGACAGAGCAAAGCAATGCGGGTAAGAATCCCACAGTGTAGTATTGAGGGAAGGCAGAACTGCTCTGTGAGCTCTCTTAGTGCTGAGGAATGTCAAAGCAGCACAGAAGTCTCTCCAGCCTTCCCCCTGCAGCAGCAGTCTGCTTGCCACTGTATTCCTAGTGCAGGGCAGAACAGGAAGGAGCAGTCCAATGATTTGTCCTTTCTTTGTTCTCCAGACGGAGCAGCTCACTCAGCTGCCAGATACTTCCCAGAGCTTTGAAAGGGGAGTGACACATACCTGCAAGGCAGCAGAGAACACAAAACACTGAGCAGAGTGATCAGGGCAGACATTGTGGGATAATAGCAGAAGCCAGTTCTTTCAACACAACAAACAGCACAGTTCACACTGGCTCTTTGTCAATGATAGAAGGGAGGGGAAAAGACAAAAGTCTCTTGCAGTGGTGGAAGTTTTTTGTTGCTAAAACTGGGTGTTGTTCCCAACAAAAGTGGCATTGTAGTATAATCGCTCTCACAGTTTTGTCACCAAAAGGCAGTTTTTGGTGACAAAACATGCCAGTGCAGACAGGGCCTGAGTCATAGTGCCTTCCAGGCAATGCACACTTTGAACCACCCCTTTTGCATCTGTGCCTAAAGGCAAAATCTAATCTCTAGCTAGTTGGCATAAGATCCTGTAAGATTACTCCATCTGCAGGCAATGTCCTGCCCCCCCCCTCCAAAAAAAAACCCCACTCCAAAAAAACTAAAGGAAAGTTTAAATATCTCAGATAGAGAACAACAAAACTGCAGAAACTTACAAAGCCATACCTCCCACAAGGGGTCGAGGGCGGTGATGACAGACAAAGAGAGTAAAGCTTAAGGGTTGACAATATTAAAAATACCATGCTAGAGATGGAATTAAAATTTGCACTTTGTCATTTATATTGCTCCAAAACCTTCCAGAATATCCTCCGTGAACCTGAAAAACAGTTTCTGTTCTCTCTCCCCTACTTTACATCCTCCTCTTCAAAACCCACTCCTTTCCACAATCTCACCAGCAATGACTCACATCAGCCTAATAAGAAAATTTAAAAATCCCTGAAGTAGAAAACTAGCACAACACAGGCCTGGCTTATGCAAGCAACTTCATGGCCCTTCTTTGTGCAAACCTGAAGATCACCTCCCTATGAGCCATATTATATTACATCTAACCTAGACCATATGTTTGGGCTGGCACTACGTGCCACAGACATCTTTGGTGCTATATGTAACTAATACCAAAACTTAGTTTGTTCTCCAGGTTGGCAGACTGACACTTCAAGAGTCCAAAGAGTCTCTGCAAAATAAAGGTACAGTCCAGGCAAGGCAACGACTATGCAGTCTGCCCCGTCAGCGTACCTCAATGCTGACACACAAGGGCCAATTCAATGGGGGTGAATCTCTTTTCTTATCCGATCCTTGGCCTAACGAGACTGCTAGATGAAGCCTGCTCTGTTCATGCTCTTGTGATATTGACTGCAGTCCCCTGGGAATTGGACTGAAGTAACCAAAATGATTTCAGAGCAACTTGACATTAATGCTCAGAAGGGTAGCCATGTTAGTCTGTAACTATAAAACAATGAGCAATCCAGTGGAGCCTTAGGGTAGGTCTATACTGCATTCCTCTTTCGAGAGAGGAATGCAAATGCAGACAAATGAAATTGCAAATGAAGCACGGATTTGAATTTCCCGCACTTCATTTGCATAATTGCGTCCAGCTGCTATTTCGAGATAAAAAACGCCGTGTAGACACGGTAATTTTGAAAGAAACCCCTTCTTTCAAAATAACCATTAAACCTCATTTTTTAAGGAGTAAGGGTTATTTGGAAAGGCGGGGTTTCTTTCAAAATAACTGTGTCTACACAGTGTTTTTTATCTCGAAAAAGGGTATTTTGAAATAGCAGCTGGATGCAATCATGCAAATGATGCGTGGGAAATTCAAATCTGCGCTTCATTTGCAATTTCATTTGTCTGCATTTGCATTCCGCTCTCGAAAGAAAAATGCAGTGTAGACATACCCTTAGGAACTAACTTTATTAGGTCATGAGCTTTTGTGGGTAAAAGAAGAAGTTACTCAGTAACGATGAGTAGTAACGATGCAGTAACGATGGTTTTTCGAGGTGTGTGTCCCCGTGGGTGCTCCACTGTGAGTGTCAGGCTCATCCCGGTGCCGCAGATCAGAGATCTTTTAGCCATTGCCTGCCGGACCGTGCATGTGTGGCAGCCATCTTGCAGCTTTTCATGCCATTTTCAGTCACATGGTCCGACTCCACCAGTTCCTCCTGATCATCGAAGCCTGGAAAACATAAACAACAGTCTCCAAAGAGGGGAGGAGTGTGGTTTGTGGAGCACCCATGGGGACACTCTCCTCGAAGAACCATCATTACTGCACAAGGTGAGTAACTTCTTCTTCAGGTAGTGTCCCCGTGGGTGCTCCACTGTGGGTGACTCCACAGAAGTAGCCAGACTAAAGGCAGTGGGTTCGGTGTCAATAAGTTACTGCTGAGGAAAGTACTGCAGTGGCTACCGCTGCATCCATTATGAGAATGTTTTGTAGCGTGCAGGGGTGACGTCACGGCCATTGACGGCCTTGCAGGGGGGGGGCTGGCACCAATTGTACCACCTTCCTGGGGCGCCAGCTGCTGCAGCCGGCCTCAGGCCACTCCAGGTAGCGCGTAGTGTTTTGCGAAAGTGTAGCCA